>NC_085138.1:378417840-379125425 GCF_035046485.1 Aedes albopictus | reverse complement strand
TCCCGGAGATATCCTCTCCGGATTTCCGGAGAAATCCTCTCCGGATTTCCGGAGAAATCCTCTCCGGATTTCCGGAGAAATCCTCTCCGGATTTCCGGAGAAATCCTCTCCGGATTTCCGGAGAAATCCTCTCCGAGATTTCCGGAGAAATCTTCTCCGGATTTCCGGAGAAATCCTCTCCGGATTTCCGGAGAAATCCTCTCCGGATTTCCGGAGAAATCCTCTCCGGATTTCCGGAGAAATCCTCTCCGGATTTCCGGAGAAATCCCTCTCCGGATTTCCGGAGAAATCCTCTCCGGATTTCCGGAGAAATCCTCTCCGGATTTCCGGAGAAATCCTCTCCGGATTTCCGGAGAAATCCTCTCCGGATTTCCGGAGAAATCCTCTCCGGATTTCCGGAGAAATCCTCTCCGGATTTCCGGAGAAATCCTCTCCGGATTTCCGGAGAAATCCTCTCCGGATTTCCGGAGAAATCCTCTCCGGATTTCCGGAGAAATCCTCTCCGGATTTCCGGAGAAATCCTCTCCGGATTTCCGGAGAAATCCTCTCCGGATTTCCGGAGAAATCCTCTCCGGATTTCCGGAGAAATCCTCTCCGGATTTCCGGAGAAATCCTCTCCGGATTTCCGGAGAAATCCTCTCCGGATTTCCGGAGAAATCCTCTCCGGATTTCCGGAGAAATCCTCTCCGGATTTCCGGAGAAATCCTCTCCGGATTTCCGGAGAAATCCTCTCCGGATTTCCGGAGAAATCCTCTCCGGATTTCCGGAGAAATCCTCTCCGGATTTCCGGAGAAATCCTCTCCGGATTTCCGGAGAAATCCTCTCCGGATTTCCGGAGAAATCCTCTCCGGATTTCCGGAGAAATCCTCTCCGGATTTCCGGAGAAATCCTCTCCGGATTTCCGGAGAAATCCTCTCCGGATTTCCGGAGAAATCCTCTCCGGATTTCCGGAGAAATCCTCTCCGGATTTCCGGAGAAATCCTCTCCGGATTTCCGGAGAAATCCTCTCCGGATTTCCGGAGAAATCCTCTCCGGATTTCCGGAGAAATCCTCTCCGGATTTCCGGAGAAATCCTCTCCGGATTTCCGGAGAAATCCTCTCCGGATTTCCGGAGAAATCCTCTCCGGATTTCCGGAGAAATCCTCTCCGGATTTCCGGAGAAATCCTCTCCGGATTTCCGGAGAAATCCTCTCCGGATTTCCGGAGAAATCCTCTCCGGATTTCCGGAGAAATCCTCTCCGGATTTCCGGAGAAATCCTCTCCGGATTTCCGGAGAAATCCTCTCCGGATTTCCGGAGAAATCCTCTCCGGATTTCCGGAGAAATCCTCTCCGGATTTCCGGAGAAATCCTCTCCGGATTTCCGGAGAAATCCTCTCCGGATTTCCGGAGAAATCCTCTCCGGATTTCCGGAGAAATCCTCTCCGGATTTCCGGAGAAATCCTCTCCGGATTTCCGGAGAAATCCTCTCCGGATTTCCGGAGAAATCCTCTCCGGATTTCCGGAGAAATCCTCTCCGGATTTCCGGAGAAATCCTCTCCGGATTTCCGGAGAAATCCTCTCCGGATTTCCGGAGAAATCCTCTCCGGATTTCCGGAGAAATCCTCTCCGGATTTCCGGAGAAATCCTCTCCGGATTTCCGGAGAAATCCTCTCCGGATTTCCGGAGAAATCCTCTCCGGATTTCCGGAGAAATCCTCTCCGGATTTCCGGAGAAATCCTCTCCGGATTTCCGGAGAAATCCTCTCCGGATTTCCGGAGAAATCCTCTCCGGATTTCCGGAGAAATCCTCTCCGGATTTCCGGAGAAATCCTCTCCGGATTTCCGGAGAAATCCTCTCCGGATTTCCGGAGAAATCCTCTCCGGATTTCCGGAGAAATCCTCTCCGGATTTCCGGAGAAATCCTCTCCGGATTTCCGGAGAAATCCTCTCCGGATTTCCGGAGAAATCCTCTCCGGATTTCCGGAGAAATCCTCTCCGGATTTCCGGAGAAATCCTCTCCGGATTTCCGGAGAAATCCTCTCCGGATTTCCGGAGAAATCCTCTCCGGATTTCCGGAGAAATCCTCTCCGGATTTCCGGAGAAATCCTCTCCGGATTTCCGGAGAAATCCTCTCCGGATTTCCGGAGAAATCCTCTCCGGATCCGGATTTCCGGAGAAATCCTCTCCGGATTTCCGGAGAAATCCTCTCCGGATTTCCGGAGAAATCCTCTCCGGATTTCCGGAGAAATCCTCTCCGGATTTCCGGAGAAATCCTCTCCGGATTTCCGGAGAAATCCTCTCCGGATTTCCGGAGAAATCCTCTCCGGATTTCCGGAGAAATCCTCTCCGGATTTCCGGAGAAATCCTCTCCGGATTTCCGGAGAAATCCTCTCCGGATTTCCGGAGAAATCCTCTCCGGATTTCCGGAGAAATCCTCTCCGGATTTCCGGAGAAATCCTCTCCGGATTTCCGGAGAAATCCTCTCCGGATTTCCGGAGAAATCCTCTCCGGATTTCCGGAGAAATCCTCTCCGGATTTCCGGAGAAATCCTCTCCGGATTTCCGGAGAAATCCTCTCCGGATTTCCGGAGAAATCCTCTCCGGATTTCCGGAGAAATCCTCTCCGGATTTCCTCCGGATTTCCGGAGAAATCCTCTCCGGATTTCCGGAGAAATCCTCTCCGGATTTCCGGAGAAATCCTCTCCGGATTTCCGGAGAAATCCTCTCCGGATTTCCGGAGAAATCCTCTCCGGATTTCCGGAGAAATCCTCTCCGGATTTCCGGAGAAATCCTCTCCGGATTTCCGGAGAAATCCTCTCCGGATTTCCGGAGAAATCCTCTCCGGATTTCCGGAGAAATCCTCTCCGGATTTCCGGAGAAATCCTCTCCGGATTTCCGGAGAAATCCTCTCCGGATTTCCGGAGAAATCCTCTCCGGATTTCCGGAGAAATCCTCTCCGGATTTCCGGAGAAATCCTCTCCGGATTTCCGGAGAAATCCTCTCCGGATTTCCGGAGAAATCCTCTCCGGATTTCCGGAGAAATCCTCTCCGGATTTCCGGAGAAATCCTCTCCGGATTTCCGGAGAAATCCTCTCCGGATTTCCGGAGAAATCCTCTCCGGATTTCCGGAGAAATCCTCTCCGGATTTCCGGAGAAATCCTCTCCGGATTTCCGGAGAAATCCTCTCCGGATTTCCGGAGAAATCCTCTCCGGATTTCCGGAGAAATCCTCTCCGGATTTCCGGAGAAATCCTCTCCGGATTTCCGGAGAAATCCTCTCCGGATTTCTGAATTTCTGAATTTCTGAATTTCTGAATTTCTGAATTTCTGAATTTCTGAATTTCTGAATTTCTGAATTTCTGAATTTCTGAATTTCTGAATTTCTGAATTTCTGAATTTCTGAATTTCTGAATTTCTGAATTTCTGAATTTCTGAATTTCTGAATTTCTGAATTTCTGAATTTCTGAATTTCTGAATTTCTGAATTTCTGAATTTCTGAATTTCTGAATTTCTGAATTTCTGAATTTCTGAATTTCTGAATTTCTGAATTTCTGAATTTCTGAATTTCTGGATTTCTGAATTTTTGAATTTCTGAATTTTTGAATTTCTGAATTTTTGATTTTTTAATCGCTTAGTCAATCTACTCGTACCAGTGAGTATTGAAAACACATATTCGGCAATAGGTTTCTGATTCGAACGAGAAACAGGCCAAGGAACCGGGTATCTAGAAGCAAAATCCATTTGAGCACACTCAATTCGAACCCATCCGGTAGAAACTATTCCCCACGAGAAAACTGGGCCCAGACTGTTGTCGGTCGGTCGGCTAGTTGGCAGTAAATTTCCAACAGAAATCCAGTTGAAGTTTGCACCACCAGTTTCGAAAACGTAACGGAAGCACAGCTGCATTCAGTTTTAATTAACCAAAAACCGAACTCCTAAAACCGCATTTTAATATAGCTGGAAACTCAGCACAAAAGTGCAAAACTGTATGCAGCTCATAGTCATGGGGGAGCGGTTGTCAGCTTTTCGACCACAGTTTATGGGTTTTCGATTCAACAGTTTTTTTTTCGTGTGTTAATTGAACTTTTCTCATTTTTCGCTGGGATTTTAACGATCGTCCTTATTTGTTGGATGATGAATGACGAGTACGCAGATGCCGAATAATGTTGAATTTCAAACGATTGTTTTTTCTATACCGGGCGCGAATGACACTTAAGGAAAAAAGTGCATTGAGCACACTTGAAAAAACGAAAGCATCACCATGGCACAAAAAAAAAACAATAAAGTTGATGACAAATAAGAAAAAGTTTTGAGAGGGACTCAAACTGCTATCTGCCAAGTGAAAGCCATCACCGATAACTCTAAATCTAGACCGTCTCACGAAATTGAAACAAGGCAGTTTTAAACAATATTCCTAGTTTTATGAAGGTTTTAATATTTTTTAACTTGAATTTGCTTTCCACTATCAGAATAGAAATGTTTCTATTCAAGCATTATTTTTGAGTCAATCAGACTCAAACAGCTTCATGAGACCACGATAAAACCAATGAAAAAGAATAAAAGTTTTATGACGGCTATATAAACCTCCATAGAACCAATTGGACTTCAAAATTTCATGCAATTAGCATTGAACAAATTGAATGTTTGAGAGTTTGCAGTGTATATTTTTCAACTGTCTACCAAGAATCAGTGCAGTTCCTAAACTTTCAGCAGTTCAATTCCAACCGAATAAATTCCGATTCAAACGACTTTAGAGTTCTCTCCACGTGCCAGACACACGAGACTTTGACGCACTGCGCCCAAATCGATTTGTATTCCGTTCAAAGCGTTGCATAAATTTCGCTCGCTTTTTTTTCCTGCTCTCTAAGGAAAGCCCTCGTGAACACTTTCGTTTCGTCTCGGCCTGCGAGCGGGACTCTATCTAGTAGCACTCAACCGATGATCCCCGTGCGTGTTTTCCCGTCAGATTTTCTGCGTATGTGTGCGTGTGTGCGTACATTTGAGTGTGTGCCAATCCCGGTGACACAAATCTCAGCGATAACGAAATCTAATGGAATCTACGTGCCGTTGCTGCTGCCATTACAGCGGCGCAGTCGACGTCGTTGTTGTTGTTGTTTGTTGGTCCTGTGACTGCTGCTTAGAAAGGCGGTGCTGCTAAGAGCTTCCGGAATCAGATTACGATGACAACGAAAACGGCGACGACAACGGCGTAGTCATTTTGGCAATTTTCACCAAGCCAGCAAACGGTTTACCAGCAGGATGAAAAATCCGACCTCGCAAGGTTAGATGTACGCGAAAACGAATTTGTAGCCAATTTGTGCGTGTAGTGGAATTAATCTGCTAGACTGCCGGGGATGGAGAAGCACGAGATTTTATTTTCTATGATGACGCAAACGACGGTGAGACGGCATGGTACGGATTTGAAAAGTGCCATCTGGCATATTTCTTAAATTTAAGTTAAGGAATCATTAACCTTCAGGACCAGAATTTCAGAAATTCCGAAATTTTAAAATTCAGATATTCGCCGAAATTCCAAAGTTCTGGGGTTCAGAAATTCAAAAATTCAGAAACTCAGAAATTCAGAAATTCAGAAATTCAGAAATTCAGAAATTCAGAAATTCAGAAATTCAGAAATTCAGAAATTCAGAAATTCAGAAATTCAGAAATTCAGAAATTCAGAAATTCAGAAATTCAGAAATTCAGAAATTCAGAAATTCAGAAATTCAGAAATTCAGAAATTCAGAAATTCAGAAATTCAGAAATTCAGAAATTCAGAAATTCAGAAATTCAGAAATTCAGAAATTCAGAAATTCAGAAATTCAGAAATTCAGAAATTCAGAAATTCAGAAATTCAGAAATTCAGAAATTCAGAAATTCAGAAATTCAGAAATTCAGAAATTCAGAAATTCAGAAATTCAGAAATTCAGAAATTCAGAAATTCAGAAATTCAGAAATTCAGAAATTCAGAAATTCAGAAATTCAGAAATTCAGAAATTTAGAAATTCAGATATTCAGAAATTCAGAAATTCAGCAGAAATTCAGAAATTCAGAAATTCAGAAATTCAGAAATTCAGAAATTCAGAAATTCAGAAATTCAGAAATTCAGAAATTCAGAAATTCGGAAATTCAGAAATTCAGAAATTCAGAAATTCAGAAATTCAGAAATTCAGAAATTCAGAAATTCAGAAATTCAGAAATTCAGAAATTCAGAAATTCAGAAATTCAGAAATTCAGAAATTCAGAAATTCAGAAATTCAGAAATTCAGAAATTCAGAAATTCAGAAATTCAGATATTCAGATATTCAGATATTCAGATATTCAGATATTCAGAAATTCAGAAATTCAGAAATTCAGAAATTCAGAAATTCAGAAATTCAAAACTTCAGAAATTCGGAAATTCAGAAATTCAGAAATTCATAAATTCAAAAATTCAGAAATTCAGAAATTCAGAAATTCAGATATTCAGAAATTCAGAAATTCAGAAATTCAGAAATTCAGAAATTCAGAAATTCAGAAATTCAGAAATTCAGAAATTCAGAAATTCAGAAATTCAGAAATTCAGAAATTCAGAAATTCAGAAATTCAGAAATTCAGAAATTCAGAAATTCAGAAATTCAGAAATTCAGAAATTCAGAAATTCAGAAATTCAGAAATTCAGAAATTCAGAAATTCAGAAATTCAGAAATTCAGAAATTCAGAAATTCAGAAATTCAGAAATTCAGAAATTCAGAAATTCAGAAATTCAGATATTCAGAAATTCAGAAATTCAGCAGAAATTCAGAAATTCAGAAATTCAGAAATTCAGAAATTCAGAAATTCAGAAATTCAGAAATTCAGAAATTCAGAAATTCAGAAATTCAGAAATTCAGAAATTCAGAAATTCAGAAATTCAGAAATTCAGAAATTCAGAAATTCAGAAATTCAGAAATTCAGAAATTCAGAAATTCAGAAATTCAGAAATTCAGAAATTCAGAAATTCAGAAATTCAGAAATTCAGAAATTCAGAAATTCAGAAATTCAGAAATTCAGAAATTCAGAAATTCAGAAATTCAGAAATTCAGAAATTCAGAAATTCAGAAATTCAGAAATTCAGAAATTCAGAAATTCAGAAATTCAGAAATTCAGAAATTCAGAAATTCAGAAATTCAGAAATTCAGAAATTCAGAAATTCAGAAATTCAGAAATTCAGAAATTCAGAAATTCAGAAATTCAGAAATTCAGAAATTCAGAAATTCAGAAATTCAGAAATTCAGAAATTCAGAAATTCAGAAATTCAGAAATTCAGAAATTCAGAAATTCAGAAATTCAGAAATTCAGAAATTCAGAAATTCAGAAATTCAGAAATTCAGAAATTCAGAAATTCAGAAATTCAGAAATTCAGAAATTCAGAAATTCAGAAATTCAGAAATTCAGAAATTCAGAAATTCAGAAATTCAGAAATTCAGAAATTCAGAAATTCAGAAATTTAGAAATTCAGAAATTCAGAAATTCAGAAATTCAGAAATTCAGAAATTCAGAAATTCAGAAATACAGAAATTCAGAAATTCAGAAATTCAGAAATTCAGAAATTCAGAAATTCAGAAATTCAGAAATTCAGAAATGCAGAAATTCAGATATTCAGAAATTCAGAAATTCAAAAAATCAGAAATTCAGAAATTCAGAAATTCAGAAATTCAGAAATTCAGAAATTCAGAAATTCAGAAATTCAGAAATTCAGAAATTCAGAAATTCAGAAATTCAGAAATTCAGAAATTCAGAAATTCAGAAATTCAGAAATTCAGAAATTCAGAAATTCAGAAATTCAGAAATTCAGAAATTCAGAAATTCAGAAATTCAGAAGTTCAGAAATTCAGAAATTCAGAAGTTCAGAAATTCAGAAATTCAGAAATTCAGAAATTCAGAAATTCAGAAATTCAGAAATTCAGAAATTCACAAATTCACAAATTCACAAATTCACAAATTCACAAATTCACAAATTCAGAAATTCAGAAATTCAGAAATTCAGAAATTTAGAAATTCAGAAATTCAGAAATTCAGAAATTCAGAAATTCAGAAATTCAGAAATTCAAAAATTTAGAAATTCAGAAATTTTGAAATTCAAAAATTCAGAAATTCAGAAATTCAGAAATTCAGAAATTCTGAAATTCAGAAATTCAGAAATTCAGAAATTCAGAAATTCAGAAATTCAGAAATTCAGAAATTCAGAAATTCAGAAATTCAGAAATTCAGAAATTCAGAAATTCAGAAATTCAGAAATTCAGAAATTCAGAAATTCAGAAATTCAGAAATTCAGAAATTCAGAAATTCAGAAATTCAGAAATTCAGAAATTCAGAAATTCAGAAATTCAAAAATTTAGAAATTCAGAAATTTTGAAATTCAAAAATTCAGAAATTCAGAAATTCAGAAATTCAGAAATTCAGAAATTCAGAAATTCAGAAGCTTGAAAATATAGTAATTTGGAAATTTAAAAATTTGAAAATTTAAAAATTTGGAAATTTGAAAATTTTAAAATTTGGAAATTTGAAAATTTAGAAATTTTTTAATATAAAAATTTGGAAACTTAGAATTTTAGAAATTTGGGAATTCGAAGATTAAAAAAAAATAAAAATGTAAGAAACATCGAATAAGTTACAGAAGTTAGCATTTGGAAACAGTATCGACTAAGAAACAGTTTATAAAATGCAAGTATATCATTCCATCAAACAAAACAGAACCAAAGTTCTTACTATCTCGACGAAACGTAGAAAATTAAACTCCAACTCTCGGCAAACACCTCCTCATCCGAACAAAAAAAACGAAAAGAATCGACTAACAACGGCAATCCGGCAATTTCGCCACACCAAATTGAACGCACCGAACTTTGCGCCGACAAATTGGCTTGTCCGCTCCTTGCTAAATACTGTCGATTTCCGCTTTGGAACCGCACCCACATACTTTCCGTCAATTATGTTGCTAGCTGACGGTGTTGGTGTTGGTATGTCAGAGCTGCACTGTTTGTAAGCGCTCCTGCACTGCTGAATGTTCTTTCACACTTCACACTATTGGGCGTCGTCGTCGTCAGGCACCGCGGCAAAAGAAAAAGGAAAAACTTTCGTCCAACAATCGAACTCAGTTGAAGGAAGTGACGAAGGGGAGGGTGAAGAATTCCGATTCTGTCGACTGAGGAGTTTGCTTCTTTAAAGTTCTGGTTTTTCTGTGAGTTAGATTGAATTGGCGAGAAGCAGAAAAGAAGTCAAAGTTGCCTCTTTCCGAAAGGATGTTGCCTCGAAACTTTCGGTAAGAAAACATAGCAAACATGCCAAAGAAAAAGCATTGATGCATTTTTGAAATACTCCACGCTTTGTCGAGCGTTAGGGATAGCTGTTGCCAGTCTATTTGGGTCAAATCGGCTGACTGGGTTTGAAAAAACGATGAAACTGGCAACACTGATGGAAACACATGTCGGTTTTGGTTTGAAGACGCAGAAAAATGGCGAACCGAAGTGCGATGGAACGGAAGGAAAAATGAAAAGAAAAACTAACAAACAGCTTCGTCGGAGAAATTGAAAGTTCTTCGGGAAATTTAATATAGTGTACCGTGTTTAAGTTTTCATTGTTCTGCGGTATGGTGCATGCTGCATGCAGAATTTAATTTAGCTTTAAGAAAACCTCAGTATGTCAATTCATGCAATTTTCTGGGAGAAAGATGTCTTCCACTAATAGATAGATCATCTCTGTATATACTTGTTGTTAACAGCAAAGCATTAAATACAAATTCTTCTGAAAATCTTCTGTGAAAGTATGTTTTATAAATGTTCTTCTTAGAACTGAAAGCTGTAACACACAAAGAAAGCTGTTTTCTCCCTCATCGCTATAATTCCTCGAAAAATGATCCCCAAGTCGTGTTCACCGGAAATATCTTTGCCAGCGACACATTCAATATTTACCAACTCTTCATAATTTGATGCAATGTTATGAAGTAACTGGAAATCTCCTTCATGTCAACAATTTTGTGTACATATCAACCAAGCAGAACATCTCCTACCCGTTGGCACCGGCCTAACTTTATCGTGTTCGGAAAACGTCGCTTATTGAGCTGTCAAAACTTGTAATGTTTCCAAGTTATACCGCGAAAGCGAAGCAATTGCCTTTCTTTAAACAGAAACAGTCAGATCAGATCAGAATAACGCAGCAATCGTTTAGTGCCAGGAGGGAGCAAACGGTTCACTAAACAGCTCCCAGCAGTGGGGCCAATCGGTCGGAGCCACTCCCGGACTCTTCTAATTGATTCAACTCCAGCACGTCGTCTGGCTGATACCACTCCGATAAACATCCACGCAGAGAAAAGAAACATCACTTTTGCGTCTTGAACCTGGTTCGAGGTACCTGTACGATGCAATGGGCACTACTCAATTAGTTCAAACGCTTGTCCCCTTACCGGACCGGTGTTGCACTCATGCCTTTTAAGTTGGACTCTTCGTAGATGGACCTGGATAATGTCACATCACAAGGCAACAACGGACTGTGCCCAGAGGCATCCCTTGTTGTCGTTGTCGGTTGTCTGGCAAAGCCGTCTACTGCCTGTGGGAGGTGAAAAAGAGTACCACACAACCGGTGAGATGGCCCAGCAGTACTGTCCGAGCAAAGGGAAATCAGAAATCAAAAATCAGAAATCAGAAATCAGAAATCAGAAATCAGAAATCAGAAATCAGAAATCAGAAATCAGAAATCAGAAATCAGAAATCAGAAATCAGAAATCAGAAATCAGAAATCAGAAATCAGAAATCAGAAATCAGAAATCAGAAATCAGAAATCAGAAATCAAAAATCAGAAATCAGAAATCAGAAATCAGAAATCAGAAATCAGAAATCAGAAATCAGAAATCAGAAATCAGAAATCAGAAATCAGAAATCAGAAATCAGAAATCAGAAATCAGAAATCAGAAATCAGAAATCAGAAATCAGAAATCAGAAATCAGAAATCAGAAATCAGAAATCAGAAATCCGAAATCGGAAATCGGAAATCGGAAATCGGAAATCGGAAATCGGAAATCGGAAATCGGAAATCAGAAATCGGAAATCGGAAATCGGAAATCGGAAATCGGAAATCGGAAATCGGAAATCGGAAATCGGAAATCGGAAATCGGAAATCGGAAATCCGAAATCGGAAATCGGAAATCGGAAATCGGGAATCGGAAATCGCAAATCGGAAATCGGAAATCGGAAATCGGAAATCGGAAATCGGAAATCGGAAATCGGAAATCGGAAATCGGAAATCGGAAATCGGAAATCGGAAATAGGAAATTTTAACATTCAGACATTCTAACATTCAGACATTCAGAATTAGAGTATCTGAAGAATCTGAAGAATCTGAAGAATCTGAAGAATCTGAAGAATCTGAAGAATCTGAAGAATCTGAAGAATCTGAAGAATCTGAAGAATCTGAAGAATCTGAAGAATCTGAAGAATCTGAAGAATCTGAAGAATCTGAAGAATCTGAAGAATCTGAAGAATCTGAAGAATCTGAAGAATCTGAAGAATCTGAAGAATCTGAAGAATCTGAAGAATCTGAAGAATCTGAAGAATCTGAAGAATCTGAAGAATCTGAAGAATCTGAAGAATCTGAAGAATCTGAAGAATCTGAAGAATCTGAAGAATCTGAAGAATCTGAAGAATCTGAAGAATCTGAAGAATCTGAAGAATCTGAAGAATCTGAAGAATCTGAAGAATCTGAAGAATCTGAAGAATCTGAAGAATCTGAAGAATCTGAAGAATCTGAAGAATCTGAAGAATCTGAAGAATCTGAAGAATCTGAAGAATCTGAAGAATCTGAAGAATCTGAAGAATCTGAAGAATCTGAAGAATCTGAAGAATCTGAAGAATCTGAAGAATCTGAAGAATCTGAAGAATCTGAAGAATCTGAAGAATCTGAAGAATCTGAAGAATCTGAAGAATCTGAAGAATCTGAAGAATCTGAAGAATCTGAAGAATCTGAAGAATCTGAAGAATCTGAAGAATCTGAAGAATCTGAAGAATCTGAAGAATCTGAAGAATCTGAAGAATCTGAAGAATCTGAAGAATCTGAAGAATCTGAAGAATCTGAAGAATCTGAAGAATCTGAAGAATCTGAAGAATCTGAAGAATCTGAAGAATCTGAAGAATCTGAAGAATCTGAAGAATCTGAAGAATCTGAAGAATCTGAAGAATCTGAAGAATCTGAAGAATCTGAAGAATCTGAAGAATCTGAAGAATCTGAAGAATCTGAAGAATCTGAAGAATCTGAAGAATCTGAAGAATCTGAAGAATCTGAAGAATCTGAAGAATCTGAAGAATCTGAAGAATCTGAAGAATCTGAAGAATCTGAAGAATCTGAAGAATCTGAAGAATCTGAAGAATCTGAAGAATCTGAAGAATCTGAAGAATCTGAAGAATCTGAAGAATCTGAAGAATCTGAAGAATCTGAAGAATCTGAAGAATCTGAAGAATCTGAAGAATCTGAAGAATCTGAAGAATCTGAAGAATCTGAAGAATCTGAAGAATCTGAAGAATCTGAAGAATCTGAAGAATCTGAAGAATCTGAAGAATCTGAAGAATCTGAAGAATCTGAAGAATCTGAAGAATCTGAAGAATCTGAAGAATCTGAAGAATCTGAAGAATCTGAAGAATCTGAAGAATCTGAAGAATCTGAAGAATCTGAAGAATCTGAAGAATCTGAAGAATCTGAAGAATCTGAAGAATCTGAAGAATCTGAAGAATCTGAAGAATCTGAAGAATCTGAAGAATCTGAAGAATCTGAAGAATCTGAAGAATCTGAAGAATCTGAAGAATCTGAAGAATCTGAAGAATCTGAAGAATCTGAAGAATCTGAAGAATCTGAAGAATCTGAAGAATCTGAAGAATCTGAAGAATCTGAAGAATCTGAAGAATCTGAAGAATCTGAAGAATCTGAAGAATCTGAAGAATCTGAAGAATCTGAAGAATCTGAAGAATCTGAAGAATCTGAAGAATCTGAAGAATCTGAAGAATCTGAAGAATCTGAAGAATCTGAAGAATCTGAAGAATCTGAAGAATCTGAAGAATCTGAAGAATCTGAAGAATCTGAAGAATCTGAAGAATCTGAAGAATCTGAAGAATCTGAAGAATCTGAAGAATCTGAAGAATCTGAAGAATCTGAAGAATCTGAAGAATCTGAAGAATCTGAAGAATCTGAAGAATCTGAAGAATCTGAAGAATCTGAAGAATCTGAAGAATCTGAAGAATCTGAAGAATCTGAAGAATCTGAAGAATCTGAAGAATCTGAAGAATCTGAAGAATCTGAAGAATCTGAAGAATCTGAAGAATCTGAAGAATCTGAAGAATCTGAAGAATCTGAAGAATCTGAAGAATCTGAAGAATCTGAAGAATCTGAAGAATCTGAAGAATCTGAAGAATCTGAAGAATCTGAAGAATCTGAAGAATCTGAAGAATCTGAAGAATCTGAAGAATCTGAAGAATCTGAAGAATCTGAAGAATCTGAAGAATCTGAAGAATCTGAAGAATCTGAAGAATCTGAAGAATCTGAAGAATCTGAAGAATCTGAAGAATCTGAAGAATCTGAAGAATCTGAAGAATCTGAAGAATCTGAAGAATCTGAAGAATCTGAAGAATCTGAAGAATCTGAAGAATCTGAAGAATCTGAAGAATCTGAAGAATCTGAAGAATCTGAAGAATCTGAAGAATCTGAAGAATCTGAAGAATCTGAAGAATCTGAAGAATCTGAAGAATCTGAAGAATCTGAAGAATCTGAAGAATCTGAAGAATCTGAAGAATCTGAAGAATCTGAAGAATCTGAAGAATCTGAAGAATCTGAAGAATCTGAAGAATCTGAAGAATCTGAAGAATCTGAAGAATCTGAAGAATCTGAAGAATCTGAAGAATCTGAAGAATCTGAAGAATCTGAAGAATCTGAAGAATCTGAAGAATCTGAAGAATCTGAAGAATCTGAAGAATCTGAAGAATCTGAAGAATCTGAAGAATCTGAAGAATCTGAAGAATCTGAAGAATCTGAAGAATCTGAAGAATCTGAAGAATCTGAAGAATCTGAAGAATCTGAAGAATCTGAAGAATCTGAAGAATCTGAAGAATCTGAAGAATCTGAAGAATCTGAAGAATCTGAAGAATCTGAAGAATCTGAAGAATCTGAAGAATCTGAAGAATCTGAAGAATCTGAAGAATCTGAAGAATCTGAAGAATCTGAAGAATCTGAAGAATCTGAAGAATCTGAAGAATCTGAAGAATCTGAAGAATCTGAAGAATCTGAAGAATCTGAAGAATCTGAAGAATCTGAAGAATCTGAAGAATCTGAAGAATCTGAAGAATCTGAAGAATCTGAAGAATCTGAAGAATCTGAAGAATCTGAAGAATCTGAAGAATCTGAAGAATCTGAAGAATCTGAAGAATCTGAAGAATCTGAAGAATCTGAAGAATCTGAAGAATCTGAAGAATCTGAAGAATCTGAAGAATCTGAAGAATCTGAAGAATCTGAAGAATCTGAAGAATCTGAAGAATCTGAAGAATCTGAAGAATCTGAAGAATCTGAAGAATCTGAAGAATCTGAAGAATCTGAAGAATCTGAAGAATCTGAAGAATCTGAAGAATCTGAAGAATCTGAAGAATCTGAAGAATCTGAAGAATCTGAAGAATCTGAAGAATCTGAAGAATCTGAAGAATCTGAAGAATCTGAAGAATCTGAAGAATCTGAAGAATCTGAAGAATCTGAAGAATCTGAAGAATCTGAAGAATCTGAAGAATCTGAAGAATCTGAAGAATCTGAAGAATCTGAAGAATCTGAAGAATCTGAAGAATCTGAAGAATCTGAAGAATCTGAAGAATCTGAAGAATCTGAAGAATCTGAAGAATCTGAAGAATCTGAAGAATCTGAAGAATCTGAAGAATCTGAAGAATCTGAAGAATCTGAAGAATCTGAAGAATCTGAAGAATCTGAAGAATCTGAAGAATCTGAAGAATCTGAAGAATCTGAAGAATCTGAAGAATCTGAAGAATCTGAAGAATCTGAAGAATCTGAAGAATCTGAAGAATCTGAAGAATCTGAAGAATCTGAAGAATCTGAAGAATCTGAAGAATCTGAAGAATCTGAAGAATCTGAAGAATCTGAAGAATCTGAAGAATCTGAAGAATCTGAAGAATCTGAAGAATCTGAAGAATCTGAAGAATCTGAAGAATCTGAAGAATCTGAAGAATCTGAAGAATCTGAAGAATCTGAAGAATCTGAAGAATCTGAAGAATCTGAAGAATCTGAAGAATCTGAAGAATCTGAAGAATCTGAAGAATCTGAAGAATCTGAAGAATCTGAAGAATCTGAAGAATCTGAAGAATCTGAAGAATCTGAAGAATCTGAAGAATCTGAAGAATCTGAAGAATCTGAAGAATCTGAAGAATCTGAAGAATCTGAAGAATCTGAAGAATCTGAAGAATCTGAAGAATCTGAAGAATCTGAAGAATCTGAAGAATCTGAAGAATCTGAAGAATCTGAAGAATCTGAAGAATCTGAAGAATCTGAAGAATCTGAAGAATCTGAAGAATCTGAAGAATCTGAAGAATCTGAAGAATCTGAAGAATCTGAAGAATCTGAAGAATCTGAAGAATCTGAAGAATCTGAAGAATCTGAAGAATCTGAAGAATCTGAAGAATCTGAAGAATCTGAAGAATCTGAAGAATCTGAAGAATCTGAAGAATCTGAAGAATCTGAAGAATCTGAAGAATCTGAAGAATCTGAAGAATCTGAAGAATCTGAAGAATCTGAAGAATCTGAAGAATCTGAAGAATCTGAAGAATCTGAAGAATCTGAAGAATCTGAAGAATCTGAAGAATCTGAAGAATCTGAAGAATCTGAAGAATCTGAAGAATCTGAAGAATCTGAAGAATCTGAAGAATCTGAAGAATCTGAAGAATCTGAAGAATCTGAAGAATCTGAAGAATCTGAAGAATCTGAAGAATCTGAAGAATCTGAAGAATCTGAAGAATCTGAAGAATCTGAAGAATCTGAAGAATCTGAAGAATCTGAAGAATCTGAAGAATCTGAAGAATCTGAAGAATCTGAAGAATCTGAAGAATCTGAAGAATCTGAAGAATCTGAAGAATCTGAAGAATCTGAAGAATCTGAAGAATCTGAAGAATCTGAAGAATCTGAAGAATCTGAAGAATCTGAAGAATCTGAAGAATCTGAAGAATCTGAAGAATCTGAAGAATCTGAAGAATCTGAAGAATCTGAAGAATCTGAAGAATCTGAAGAATCTGAAGAATCTGAAGAATCTGAAGAATCTGAAGAATCTGAAGAATCTGAAGAATCTGAAGAATCTGAAGAATCTGAAGAATCTGAAGAATCTGAAGAATCTGAAGAATCTGAAGAATCTGAAGAATCTGAAGAATCTGAAGAATCTGAAGAATCTGAAGAATCTGAAGAATCTGAAGAATCTGAAGAATCTGAAGAATCTGAAGAATCTGAAGAATCTGAAGAATCTGAAGAATCTGAAGAATCTGAAGAATCTGAAGAATCTGAAGAATCTGAAGAATCTGAAGAATCTGAAGAATCTGAAGAATCTGAAGAATCTGAAGAATCTGAAGAATCTGAAGAATCTGAAGAATCTGAAGAATCTGAAGAATCTGAAGAATCTGAAGAATCTGAAGAATCTGAAGAATCTGAAGAATCTGAAGAATCTGAAGAATCTGAAGAATCTGAAGAATCTGAAGAATCTGAAGAATCTGAAGAATCTGAAGAATCTGAAGAATCTGAAGAATCTGAAGAATCTGAAGAATCTGAAGAATCTGAAGAATCTGAAGAATCTGAAGAATCTGAAGAATCTGAAGAATCTGAAGAATCTGAAGAATCTGAAGAATCTGAAGAATCTGAAGAATCTGAAGAATCTGAAGAATCTGAAGAATCTGAAGAATCTGAAGAATCTGAAGAATCTGAAGAATCTGAAGAATCTGAAGAATCTGAAGAATCTGAAGAATCTGAAGAATCTGAAGAATCTGAAGAATCTGAAGAATCTGAAGAATCTAAAGAATCTGAAGAATCTGAAGAATCTGAAGAATCTGAAGAATCTGAAGAATCTGAAGAATCTGAAGAATCTGAAGAATCTGAAGAATCTGAAGAATCTGAAGAATCTGAAGAATCTGAAGAATCTGAAGAATCTGAAGAATCTGAAGAATCTGAAGAATCTGAAGAATCTGAAGAATCTGAAGAATCTGAAGAATCTGAAGAATCTGAAGAATCTGAAGAATCTGAAGAATCTGAAGAATCTGAAGAATCTGAAGAATCTGAAGAATCTGAAGAATCTGAAGAATCTGAAGAATCTGAAGAATCTGAAGAATCTGAAGAATCTGAAGAATCTGAAGAATCTGAAGAATCTGAAGAATCTGAAGAATCTGAAGAATCTGAAGAATCTGAAGAATCTGAAGAATCTGAAGAATCTGAAGAATCTGAAGAATCTGAAGAATCTGAAGAATCCTAGGAATCTGAAGAATCTGAAGAATTTTAGGAATCTGAAGAATCTGAAGAATCTTAGGAATCTGAAGAATCTGAAGAATCTGAAGAATCTGAAGAATCTGAAGAATCTGAAGAATCTGAAGAATCTGAAGAATCTGAAGAATCTGAAGAATCTGAAGAATCTGAAGAATCTAAAGAATCTGAAGAATCTTAGGAATCGGAAGAATCTGAAGAATCTGAAGAATCTGAAGAATCTGAAGAATCTGAAGAATCTGAAGAATCTGAAGAATCTGAAGAATCTGAAGAATCTGAAGAATCTGAAGAATCTGAAGAATCTGAAGAATCTGAAGAATCTGAAGAATCTGAAGAATCTGAAGAATCTGAAGAATCTGAAGAATCTGAAGAATCTGAAGAATCTGAAGAATCTGAAGAATCTGAAGAATCTGAAGAATCTGAAGAATCTGAAGAATCTGAAGAATCTGAAGAATCTGAAGAATCTGAAGAATCTGAAGAATCTGAAGAATCTGAAGAATCTGAAGAATCTGAAGAATCTGAAGAATCTGAAGAATCTGAAGAATCTGAAGAATCTGAAGAATCTGAAGAATCTGAAGAATCTGAAGAATCTGAAGAATCTGAAGAATCTGAAGAATCTGAAGAATCTGAAGAATCTGAAGAATCTGAAGAATCTGAAGGTTCTGAAGAATCTGAAGAATCTGAAGAATCTGAAGAATCTGAAAAATCTGAAAAATCTGAAGAATCTGAAGAATCTTCTTCTTCTTCTTCTTCTTGGCGTAACGTCCTCATTGGGACAGAGCCTGCTTCTCAGCTTAGTGTTCTATGAGCACTTCCACAGTTATTAACTGAGAGCTTCCTCTGCCAATGACCATTTTGCATGCGTATATCGTGTGGCAGGCACGAAGATACTCTATGCCCAAGGAAGTCAAGGAAATTTCCTTTACGAAAAGATCCTGGACCGACCGGGAATCGAACCCGTCACCCTCAGCATGGTCATTCTGAATACCCGTGTGTTTACCGCATCGGCTATATGGGCCCTAATCTGAAGAATCTGAAGAATCTGAAGAATCTGAAGAATCTGAAGAATTTGAAGAATCTGAAGAATCTAAAGAATCTGAAGAATCTTAGGAATCTGAAGAATCTGAAGAATCTGAAGAATCTGAAGAATCTGAAGAATCTGAAGAATCTGAAGAATCTGAAGAATCGGAAGAATCGGAAGAATCTGAAGAATCTGAAGAACCTGAAGAATCTGAAGAATCTGAAGAATCTGAAGAATCTGAAGAATCTGAAGAATCTGAAGAATCTGAAGAATCTGAAGAATCTGAAGAATCTGAAGAATCTGAAGAATCTGAAGAATCTGAAGAATCTGAAGAATCTGAAGAATCTGAAGAATCTGAAGAATCAGAAATCACAAATCAGAAATCGGAAATCGGTAATCGGAAATCGGAAATCGGGAATCGCTAATCACAATACACAATACTTAATACATCATGAGTATTATAATAACAAATCTGTTGACTTGTGACAATCTGTTTTTACAAATATGTAGTCTGAGCTTTGTTATCCATCGTTTTTCGGGTTCCTGCCTAGTTGCAGTTAGTCGTCCCTAGTAACCCCACATCTCGATGCTGATGCGAGTGCGGACGGATGCCTACTGAACGACGGCAATATGGATGCTGCAACAGCATCCGGTAGCACCACCAGCAACAGCAGCAGACAGTATGGAGGTGGAAAAAATCGGAACCAAGAGAGCAATCAGCATTAATGGCGTATCGATAATGGCGATGCTAATGGTTGTTTTGCCTCTCATTATTGTTGTCATTGGCCATGGTCGTCGCCTCTCGCCTGTCGCCTGATGGTTTTTACTTTTTCCTTTGCGTAGTGTAGCACTAGGGAAGTGCTTTGAACTTTGTTCCCACTGAAAGGGAGTTGTTTTTGTTGTGTTTTTTATTTCAAATCCTAGGTTTCAGAAGTAAAAAAAACATTGAAACACATGTTTAAGACATGGTCAAATGTTAACGGCTTTGACGACGTTGACGACTTTGAATAAATTTCGCGTAAATAATTTCCGAACTAAAAGTTACACAGTAAACTATAAGAAAATCTGCACCTCCAGTTAGAAGATTCCTTCAGAATTGCGGAACAGAAAACAGATGCAGATCACCCATTTAAAATTTACTTGATTTCTGCTAAAAATTGTACGTTGGCTCTCAAGTTACATAACTTTGCAAACAAATGGCTATGAATGCCATTTAGTTTTCTACACAATTTACAAAGATGGCCCTGTTGGCCTAATATACCCATTGTTAGTCAATGATAGCCACTGTTGGCTATTGGCCAATTATGGCCAATTACGGCCAGTACTGTAGGCCAAGTATGGCCACTGTTAGTGAATGATGGCCACTGATGGCCAATGATGGCAAATAATGGCCACTGTTAGCCACATTTGGCCGATATCACTCATTGGTTAAAATTATTACAACACACTTTCTGGAAAACTATTTTAATATTTTTTTCAGCCGGATTCAATGTCTTACCAATGAATAAGCTTTTTTATCTATGAGTACTCAGATAATTAAGTTTAACTTTCAAAATTACACGAATCGCCCTATCGATTACCTCCATTCAACTCTCAATATGTAGTGATTGATGTTCGAACTCACGCACCAGCCTTTGAAGTCATCCCCGCCTGGCATCCTTCCCAAACATTGACTTACCAATCCTTATTGTTGGTACCTACACACTGTAACTAAACAATCTTCCACATTCTCGTCATCGTGTGAGTGCGTGCGTGTGTGCTCAAGTGCGTCTACCGTTCTCCATCCGCATTACAGCAGCACATTTTCCTGACGTGTGCAATTTTCCCCGACAAAGAACAGCCCAGCCACAGTCAGTAGTGGTGCTTCCGTTCTGGGCTGCATCTCAGCATCCTTTCTTCCTGACTAAACCCTTTTCCCCCGTACGAGTACAGCATGGGAGAGGATCACTACGCCACGCCACGCCGCCGTTCGTTTGCCATAAACAAAGAATGGCAGAAAATCAATAGCCAAGTACCTACCAGCACAGGTCGGTAGTCGACGAGGTTCTTGCCGAGGAAAAGTCACGGACCGTAGCTGTTGGTAGGTAGGCTAGGCTAGGCAGGCAGACGGACCACCAAAGAACGCAATTTCATCCCGATCCGAACCCCAACAGTTTGACATCATAAGTCATGGCGGACGGGAAAGGGGCAAAAGGCGAAGCGAAGTGGGGGTTTGTTACCGGCATCCTTGCGTGAAAATTGCTCACTTAGGAGCTTTTAAGAGGGGTGGCTGGCGGCGCACGTGGGTGGAGGACCAAAGACCGATTGAGAATATATTGAAGGGAGTAGGCGGGCCAAGCCGACAACACAACATAACACAAGGTTAACCTTGGCACCTACCTTTTGCAGGTTAAGCGGATGACGAGCAGTTGTTGCAGGCAGCAGTACATACTTTTACGGTCCGGCAAAAGGTCGAACGTGACCTTTGATGTGCTGTGTGCTGTAGTATGTGTCCTGCGTTTTGAAGTCAGGGTGCGAAAGAATTGGGAAATGGAAATGGGGCCACTGGGTCATGAGAATGGTATTTTTTGGGGGTTTGTGCTTCCTGGGGAAGTTCAGGAAGGCTTCATTCGCAATGGAATGACTTACAGTGGGATCAAACGTCAACAAGTCCGATGATAGGGTTGGCTTTGTTTGAAATTATTTTGATTCGATTTTTTTTAAAGTTTTCCTAAATATTCTTGGACTGTGTGGACTAACAGGTCCTTCTCCTTCTCCTTAGTTATGGCCCACTGGGACTTGCCTTCAACTTAGTGTTCTTTAAACACTTCCACAGTTTTTAATTTGGTTGCTTGCTTTGCCTGCCATTGCATGAATTTGTATGTTGTGAAGCAAGCACAATGATACGCTATGCTCAGGAAGTCAAGAAATTTGTCACGACTGGAACGGGAATCGAACCTACCGTCTCCAGATTTCCGATCCATAGTCTTATTCTAGGCTAACTAGAACCCCAACAAGGACTAGCAGGTATTCCCAGTGAAACTTTTGGACAAATGGTATAGAACAACTTTCAGAATAAGCTAGGAAGGATCTGGCGATGAATAACTTCAGGTTTTCCCAGAAGATTTTATGAACAATTTCCTGGAGAAATGGTATCTACAGGACGATTATCAGGAAGAACTCTTCTATGAAATCTCTGGAGAATTTCATAGAACATATTTTTTCAGAAATTCTTCGGAAAATACTTGGATCAATTCCATTATGATCAAAAACGACCAGTGTAAATCCTCAGGAGATCTTCAGAAGAAATCCCCAGTGCTTGCAGAGTCCATGATTTTTTTGTGCTGAGGAAGTAACTTCAATAGTTTGATAGCAAATAAAAATGCTATTCGAAACTTTTTCTGAATTTTAAAATTCCCAACAGTTTCTTTGGATGTATGGAGCCAGCAGGTACTTGTGATCAAACTGAACCACCCTAGGCAAAAAAAAGAACCCTAGAAAGAACTCATGCAGGAATTTCAAAACTAACTTGAAGAAAAACTCCAGCAAACACTTCCTTAGGATCTCTTAGTGGTACCCTTAAAAACACTCCAGGACGAACTTCAGAAGAAAGCTCTAGGAGGACAAACTCATAAAACAACTCTAGAAGAAATCTATATCGAATACCGAGAAATCTATTGAAGCAACTCCTGAGGGGCTCCAGGAGCAACGGAAGGATTTTTTGGAGAAGCTTAGCAAAACCCCTACAGTATCGCTCAAAATGAAACTCATGAACAAACTCCAGGAGGAACTCAGCAGGGAGAATTTCTGGAGAAACTTAACGAGGAATTCCTATAAAACAGGGAAAATTCGTAGGAAAAATCCCCCATAAAATTGCACAGGGAATTTCAGAAGAATTCCAGAAGGAATTTTAGAACGAATCCGCGAGGGAAGACGAAGAGAAGCTCGCTCCAAGTAATTCGTAAAAGAACTCAAAGAAAAAAAAACACTGGAGAAACCTCCGGAAGAATTACTGGAGCAACTCCAGGAGGAATCCCCTGGAGGAACCCCCTGGAGAAACCCCCTGGAGGAACCCCCTGGAAGAACCCCCTCGAGGAACTTCAGGAGGAACCCCCTGGAGGAACTTCAGAAGGAACCCCCTGGAGGAACTCCAGGAAAACTCCCCTGAAGGAACTCCAGGAGAAACCCCCTAGAGGAACTACAGCCCCATGGAGGAACTCCAGGAGGAATCCCCCGGGAGGAACTCCAGGAGGAATCCCCCGGGAGGAAATCCAGGAGGAATCCCCCGGGAGAAACTCCAGGAGGAACCCCCGGGAGGAACTCCAGGAGGAACCTCCGGGAGGAACCCCTGGAGGAACCCCCTGGAGGAAACCCCTGGAGGAACTCCACGAGGAAACCCCTGGAGGAACTCCAGGAGGAAACCCCTGGAGGAACTCCAGGAGGAACCCCCTGAAGGAACTCCAGGAGGAACCCCCTGAAGGATCTCCAGGAGAAACCCCCTGAAGGAACTCCAGGAGACACCCCCTGGAGGAACTCCAGGAGACACCCCCTGCAGGAACTCCAGGAGAAACCCCCTGGAGAAACTCCAGGAGAAACTCCAGGAGAAACCCCCTGGAGGAACTCCTGAGAAACCCCCTGGAGAAACTCCAGGAGAAACCCCCTGGAGGAACTCCAGGAGAAACCCCCTGTAGGAACTCCAGGAGAAATTCCAGGAGAAACTCCAGGAGAAACCCCCTGGAGGAACTCCAGGAGAAACCCACTGGAGAAACTCCTGGAGAAACCCCCTGGAGGAACTCCAGGAGGTACCCCCTAGAGTAACTCCAGGAGGAATCCCCTGGCGGATCTTCAGGAGGACCACCCTGGAGGAACCCCGTGGATGAACTTCAGGAGGAATCCCCTGGCGGATCTTCAGGAGGATCACCCTGGAGGAACCCCAGGAGGACCATTCTGGAGGAACCCCGTGGAGGAACTCCAGAAGGAGCCACAAGAAAATCCGTTCAGGTTTTCCAGAAAGAACCGCTAGAGGTCCTCCAGAAGAACCCAAAGCAGGAACTCTTAGAGGCACTCTTGGAGAAACACCAAGAGGTCGTCCAGAAGCAGAACGTCATTTTTATTACCTTGTCAACTTCTCAAGAATACCGATCAGTCCACCAATGTTTGTGCAAGAAATGTATTTTTTCGTTTAAAATTTATTCTTACCTGTTAACTAAAAATTTGGGATATCTCAAAGTCCATCAAATAACTTTAAAAAAATCGGAGAATTTAAATTAAATTCTATCACAGATATAGAAAAAATATGTAGATCTTGCCAGCAAACCTCAATTAAACTAGCAATCTATGCAGGAATTTATGAGAATTTTTTAAGAATATCTGGAGCAGCTACTGCAG
Source organism: Aedes albopictus (assembly GCF_035046485.1). Taxonomy (NCBI): domain Eukaryota; kingdom Metazoa; phylum Arthropoda; class Insecta; order Diptera; family Culicidae; genus Aedes; species Aedes albopictus. The sequence goes on along the minus strand of NC_085138.1, from coordinate 379,101,561 downwards.
AAATATCTGGAGAAATTGAATATGCTTTTCCTAGACAATAGACTGAATCTCAATCTGAAATTTAAAAAAAAAAAATCTCGAACGATTTTTTTTTGAAAATCTCCTTGAGTTGAGTTATCCACGAAGAATCTACAGAGTTTTTTCTAGGAATATTTGCCAAAAAAAAATAAAACAGAAAAAAAAAATATCTGAAGTACTCTAGGAGGAATCCGTGAAAGTCTTAACCTTTATAAGACATATTTTTGAAAGCAATATAAGATGAAATTTCCCGATAAGTCTCCAAAGTAATTCTAAAACATTTTTTTTTCTCAGAACACAGGTAAAAACACTTTGGAAAAAAAAGTTTTGAAGAATTTCGCATGCGAATCGCTGTGACTGATCCAGTAGGAATTCCAGAAAATTATGGGTCATTTTTTTAAAAAGAATTTCAGAAGTCATTTCTACAAAAGTCCTCGACTATAGTTCAGGATAAATACCTGAAGAGTAAACAAAAAAAAATCTGGAGGAGTTTTTGAAAAATTTCCTGAAGAAATCGTTGGGATCGCTGAAGGAATTATTCCTGAAAGATTTTCGGGATAATCAGTGAAAATTCATTGTACCAAGTATCTGGAATTATTCCGTTTGAAAACCTTCGAACAAGTCCAAGGCTCCATCATTGAAAAAAAAAACTCCAGAAGAAATCTCTGGTTGATATTCCCTGCCCATGCTTCGAAGAAGTCTTTGGAGCAACCCCGAATGGAGTATCTGGAGAAACTTCAAATGAAGCTTTTGATGGCAAAACATAAACCCCTAGAGAAACGTAAGCATTTTCAGAATAACAATATTTTCAGGAAAAAATCGAAAAAGATTTTTAAGCTAATTCTTGTAGGAATTTTAACAAAAAACTCTCTGAAATACGTATCCGGAGTTATTCCGGAAGAAAACCTTCGAGAAACTCTAAGGATTTACCAAGAACCTTGGGACACAATCGCTATAGCAGTTGGAGCAGAATGGCTCCATATCTTCTATTTGTGGAGCAATGTTACTCAAACTCAGAATTATTTGAAATGCAGGAGCAGCATCTGCCAAACCTTAAAACAAAACTGATTTAAATTGGAATTACTGCAATCTGCGGAGCAGAAGAACTCTTGCTCTTGATCGTAAGCTTCGTAGCAGAACAGCTCCAAATCTAAATCTCCCTAATATTGGAACAGAAATGCCCCAAATCGTGAAGTGGAAGTTTCAAATCTTGGAGCAGACGAGTTCTGTAGGTGCTCTTCAAATATGGGGGCAATCATTCGAATTCTTAGAGAAAAGTTGATCTCAAATGTGGAGCAGTATAGCTTCAAATCTTAGAGCAGAACTGCTATGAATCTAGGTACAAATGTTCTCCAAATGCGACTTCAAATTGTTGAGCAAAGTGGCTCTGAATGTCTAGAAAAAACTGTTATAACTCTTGGAGCAGATTGGCTCGAAATCTTCAAATCGAATACCTCCCCTTCAAATATAGGAGCACCCGTAACCCCGAAAACACAGCTTATACCAACATTTCGATCCCTCCTAGCAGGGGAGGGGGTTCCTTAAGCAGAACTAATTTTCTTCAGAATTACTGCAATCTGTGGAGCAGAAGAGCTCATTACTCTAGTTTTGTATCAGAATTGCTTCGTAGCAAGGAGGAGAATTGTTCTAAACCTAGAAACAAAATCACTTCTAACCATGGAGTACGAATCCGCTCTATACTTCGGAACATGGTCGTTCTAAACCAAGGAGCCGATTTGCTCTGAACATTTCAGCATAATGTTTAAAACATTGGAAGTAAATATATCCACACATAATGAGCAGATCTGCTCCAAAATTTGGGCCAGCGATTGCATCATCATTCCATTCGTCGTTCCTTCATTCAACATTATTATTTTTGTGGCAAGTACCAGAATTGTTTATAATCAGAAGACCGCCAGTAAAAAGTATATCAGTATCAGTAGAGTACAGTAAAGTATCAGTGTATCTCATAAAAATAATAAAAAATAAATAAAATTAAAAAAAAAAAAACAAATAAAACAGTGAAATAAAATTGAAAGCAAATAACATAAAAAAGAATTGAATGAAATCCAATCAAGCAAAATGAAAATAATTAAAATCAAATAAATAAAATGAAATGACAAAAATTCCATAAAAAATGTAAACAACAATTAACAGTTTATGTTGTATGAAATTTTGTTTTAAAAACTTCGCTGAGAAATATCGTTGTATAAGCCCGTATTTGATATGGAAAGTTATCTTTCCAAAAGGGATGGTTACATAAGACTGAATTTCAAATGGCTGAATGCACAAAAGACTGAATACGAAAGGCTGAAATGAGGAAACTGTAACATAAGGCTGAAGTAACAAAAGGCTGAAAATAGAAAAAGCTGAAAATACGAAAATGCATCTATAAGTTAAAGCACTTCTTCCATTTCTTGGAGTTACGCCCCAACTGAGATAAAGTCTGCTTCTCAGCTTTAAGAGGCACGAAGATACTCAATGCCAAAGGCAGTCAAGAGAATTTTCATAATAAAACGTTCTTGTCCCGAACACGTATCCCTCAGCATGGTCCTTAGTTTTGAAACTAAGATTAGTGAAGATGCTAATGATGCATACCAACGAACACAAAAAGGAACTGATAATATTTATATCGTTATTTTTCCCTTCTTTAAACTACTATTCTTTCGAGCCATGTTGTTTTGAAGATTTTTTTTTATTATGACTATTAACAATATCATCAGAGATTTCCCCTTCTTTGAAATATATGCTTTTCTTTCGAAAAATACTGTCTTGGTAATAGACCCCAAAATGGCTTAATTTGGCCAACCATAAACAAGAGGACGGTAGGATGGTCAAACGTCAAGCTCAAGCAAAACCAATGCGAGTGTCACGGCTGGGTAATCATCCAATAAGCAAAATTTTAAATAAACACTAAGTTGAAGCGAGGCAGGCCAAGTCCCAGTAATGAAAGTAGAATAATAAAGTAGAAGAAGAAGATCAGTGTATGTCTGTAATCATTCCCAATTAGTGTGGTATGTCGGTTTGTCTGAGTTTCTTATGTTTATGTTAGTCTTTAGGCTGTTACATTTGAAAACTAGTCGAATGACTATTTCAGCCTTTTGATGCATTCAGCCTTTTGTCATTTCAGCCTTTCGTGTTTCAGCCTTTTGTTATTTAAGCCTTTTGAAATTCAGCCTTTTGTACGTAACCCTTCCAAAATCATGAAAATAAAAATTAAAATTCCACGCAAATGGTTATCATTCACATCACCACCATCCGTCTGGCTGGAGTTGAGCGAGAATTCCTACCTTCTTTCCAGTAGTTTGTTCACTGTGTTTTTGTTTTCTATCGACGTTGGTCGGTCGACAGGTTGAATGCAAAAAGGAAAACGGTGGCAATCGCTGCCGCATTGAAGAGGCGGGAAAACTGCAAGAAGAGCTCCAACTCGAGTACAGTGGTTGCAGTCTTCTGCAAGACAAAAAACAAGCAAGCGAGTCAGTTTTTGTTGAGGAAATTTTCTCTGAGTGATATCAGTCAGGTAGCGAGAAATGGCATGGGAAAATTCATTTCCGGATTGACTGTCATTGTTTGGAAAGCGGGCCACGATGACGCTCATGACGGTGAAGATGATGATGTTGATGGTGATGACGACGACGACTTTCTCAAAAGTAAAACAAGATGCGTTTGTTGATTTTTAGTTGACAGTGGTTGAAGCAGCCGAAGTCTATAGTAGCCAGATATGTTTCATTAGATTATAATTACATAATAGTTATAAATTTCGAAAGCAAGTTCCCTCAATATTTTTATTATTCTTACATCATCCGTGCAAAATTCAAACTAATTATTTTTATTTTTTTCTTTACAGGTACGACTGTCACTACTTCATGGGAGAATTACTGCTTTATTAATCATAATACGATAAGTACTGCTAATTCATTCTAGCGAAAATCTAGAATCTAAAAACCACCAAACCAAAACATTTTCAGACTCACGATCACCGGTCTAAGATAAATAGGCCCCAAATCAAAAATCCAAAAACACTCAATTAGCCTCTTTCCAAAACATAGCAATCACTCATTTCGTGCCCTGTTTTTCGTTTTTCATTTGGCAATCAATTTTTCTTCATCCGATTTCGCAACCAATTACCACACCCGTCACCAGCATGAGCTCAGCAGCAGCACAAGACATTCCCGAAAATGTCCACGCTTCAATTAACTCGTAACAATGCAAGCCACCCCCCCCCCCCTGTTCTTACCATCCTGCATAGCAAGTGGACTGCACGGCCAGCTGGACGTTCCATCATTACGCAATCCGTTTTCCCAATTATGGGGCAATCGTCCAACCCCCCCCCCCCTCCGAAAACAATCCCAATTCAATTGTCCACGATTTGAAATTTTGGAATTTGGCATTCATCTCTCGCACACACGGATTTTCCTCGGTTGGGGAGAAAAAAAAACTGTGTCCTCGTGTTTGAAACTATCGATCAATTGAAACGGGTGGGATACTACAGCGCAGCAGAGGTTGGCAAACTGTTATTGGGGTCATGGGTTCCCGTGGCGCATAAGGAAACAATCCGATTGTAAGATGACGCTAGACAGCTTTGATGTTCTGCAAAGTTTCTGAATTTCTGAAGCAACCATTGAATGAACCGCATCTTTGGAGGATTTATCGAAGATTATAAAGAAATGTCCGTCGGAATCTTTAAGAAGTTGTTTGAAACAACATGGAGCAATTTCCAGATACAATCTTCGAAGAAATGCCTGAAAATATTATTAAAAAAATAAAAAAAAATAATAAAAAAAATATAAAAAAAACCTGGATAAATAATAATCAAAAAAGTTAAGGTAACACAGCGTAACAAAAATTAACTTTTGTTCTGTCTCAAGAGCAAACTTATGTGTCTCTGACAGATTTTGGGCCACGGAATCCGAATCCGGGCTCAGATTTGCTCCAGCACCTCACAATTTTGTGCTATACCTCAATTTATAGGGCAAAATATGCGATTTTGGGCTTTTTTGACTGCAAGCCATTAAGCATAGGAATATTTTTTTTTAGGCCAGCAGAAGGTTAATTGGTCAATTAACATCTAAATTAACGACTCATGCAAAAAATTTCGTTTTACCAAATCGAATTTGATAGTTTTAAGCGATTTATGTTAGGTACGATATTTCCCATACAAGTCACCTTCCAAAAGTTGCATGCAAGTTTTCACAGTAACATAAAATGCTTAAATTTATCAAATTTGATTAGGTAAAACAAAATATTTTGCATGAGTCGTTAATTTAGATGTTAATTGACCAATTAACCTTTTGATAACCTAAAAAACATATTTCCAGGCTTAATGGCTTGCAGTCAAAAAAGCCCAAAATCGCATATTTTGCCCTATAAATTGAGGTATAGCTCAAAGTTGTGACGTGTTGGAGCAAATCTGAGCCTGGATTCGGATTCAGCGGCCCAAAATCCTTCGGAGACACATAAGTTTGCTCTTGAGACAAAAAAATGTTGCGCTGTGTAATCATTTCAAGAATTTCGGAAGGAATACTTGAAAGAATTACTGAAGCAGTCTCTGCATCATTTTGTAAAAAGATACTTTGTAGCATTATTCCTAAAAAAATATTTTAAGAAATTCCTGGTGCAACCCTAGAAAATACATCCTCCGTTTTTGGAGAACCCTTCAAAGCAATCATTGAAAAAATTGTTAACATTAGTAAACTCAAATTACCAATGTAATTATCAGAAGAATTGCCGAAACAATCCTTGAAAGAGTTTGTGCACAAATTCTTGAAGGAATCCTCAAATATTTATTGAACTAATTTGGAAATTAGAGAAAGTTTTGTAAAATTTTCAGAGATATTTCTGAGTTAGTTTTTGAAACAATTTCTAAAGAAAATCGTGATGGAATTTTCGGAAGAATTCTTTAAGGTGCTTATGAAGAAAGATACGAAGAAATTGCTTAAAAATCCTTGGTGAAAAACCTGGAAAAATTCTTGCAGAAACTCTGAACGAATAATAAAGGGAATTCTGGAGCTAGGTTATGATGCTCGATAGATCAGGAGTTACTATTGCTAGAATTCGTGCTGAAATTCTTGAAGAATTTTCTGAAGGAATCTTTGGAAATAATTCTTTACTGTGTTCCTACAGAAATTCCAAAAGTAGTACTTGATAGATGCCTTGGAATTAAGATTCTGGAGGAAAACTTGAACGATTTTTCTAAGAAATACTTGGAGAAATTGCCAACGAAATCATTGTAGCAAATTTTATTGGATCCCTGAGAATATTCCATGAAGAACCCTTGGAGAAATTTCTGGATGCCACAAGTACTTAAAACAAATCTGTAGGAGTATTTGGAGGATTTTCCAAAACAAATACTTGGAGGAATTTCTAAAAGATTCCGTGAAGAAGTTCTGAAAAAACCTCTTCTCCAATCGAACAAGTGGAGAATTTTTTTAAATAATTTTTGGAGGAATTTCTTGAAAATGAGAATTTGGGGGTAATCCTAGGAGGAACTTTTGACAGTTCCCTGAGAGGAGTCCTAGAAAGAATCTTTGAAGGAACTCATCGCTAGTAACACACATCTAGTGTGGATATGAAGGAATCTTAGGGAGAACTTCTATAGAAACTCTTGAAAAAACTTAAGAATGTTTTGTTTAGAAATTTCGGAGGAAAATGTTCGAAAAATTTCCGGAACATTTCTCAGAAGAATTGCTTAGAGAATCCTGAGATTAACTCCTGATGAGATTAAAGTGGACCTATCTGTAGGAATCCTGGAATAACTATTACCTAAGGTATCATTTTTGGTGGAATTCTGAAAGGTATTTTTGGATGAATTTCCGGAAATTTTTCTTAAATTTCCCTGAGCAGATTCTTAGAAATACTTTGAAAAAATCTGAGAAAATTCTTGGAAATATTCCTAAAGTAACCCCTTGATAAATTTTTGACGGATATTTTTTTTGATGAATACTTCCTGAATCACTTGGAGAAATGTTTTGAATGAATCATGAATGTTTGCTTAAAATATCCTTGAATGAACCACTTAGTGAGATTCCAGAAAATATTCCTGGCGTTATAACTGTAAATTTCCCGGAAACAATCATTGGAGGAGTTGCTAGAGAATTCCTGATGGGTTCGTTGATGATTGTTAACAATTTCAAGAAGTTTCTGGGAGATAATTTGCTGGAACTCCTATTGCAATCTTGCTGAAGGACTTTTCAAAGAAAAACTTGAACAGCATTTAAAAGAATCCATAAGCGTGTTCCTGAGGAAATTCTTGGAATAATTTTTAAGTCTATTCCCAAAGTAACGCCTGGAGCAATTTTTTTGACGAATTCTTGAATTCTTGGGAATTCTTGGAAGATTCCTATAACAATCATTGGAGTAATTCCTGGAAAATTTTGTTGAGGATTTCCTAAAAAAATCTTTTGCAGCCGAAACAGCCACTGAAGATTTTTTTTAAGTTATCTTTGGACAAAAGCCTTCAAAAATAGATGAGTAAATTTCAGAAGTAATCCTTGAAGGAGTTTCTGAAGTTCTTTCAGGAATTTTCTGAAAAAAAAACATTGAAGGAGAAATTCCTATATTTTGTTTTTTTTTTAGAATTGAATAAATTTTGTAAGAATCTTGACTTAAATTCCCAATGGTATTTAAATAGGAAAGACTTTGGAGGAATCACGTAATAAATTTTGTATTTTTATTTCATACTTAGTGAAATTACTGAAGCTATTGGTGGTATTCCCGACACCTTTGGTTGGTGGAATTTCTCGATAATTTCCCAGCAAGTCCTTCAACAGATCCCTGGAGGAATTTCTGCGGCAGTCCTTTGAAAACTTTCTGAGGAAATCCTTGGAAGAATTTCTGGAGGAACCCTTAGCGAATTTTTAAATGAATTCTTGGATAAATACTTGATTGATCACTTGGAGAAATGCTTTGAATGATTCATGAATATATACCTAACGTATACTCGAATAAATCACTTAGAGATATTTCAGAAGATATTCCTGAAGCAATAGTTATAAATTTACTAGAGATAATCTTTGAAGGAATTCTGATGGATTTGTTGGAGAAATTTGATTATCAATTCCATGAAGTTTCAGGGGGAAAATTTGCAGAAAATGCTGCTGTAATGGTGCAAAAGGATTTTCTAAAGAACAACTGGAGCAACTTTTAAAAGAATCAATGACGATATATCTGAAGGAATCTTTGGAGCAATTTCTGAGGTAATATATATATAGTAATGCCTGAAGCAATTTTTGGAAGAATTACTGTAGGAATTCCTGGAGGATTACCAAATTAATCATTGGAGGAATTCCTGAAAGCTTCCGTGGAACAGTTTCTGAAAAAAATCTCTCTTCAGCCAAAGTGACCACCGGAGGAATTTCTAAAGTAATATTTGATGAAATGCTTTCGAAAGTAGATGAGATAATTCCAGTAGTAATCCTTGGCGTAGTTTCCGAAATCTCCTGAGGGATTTTACTGACAGAACCGTTGAAGGAATTCATGAAGAAAACTCTTAGAGAAATTTTAAAATTATTTTTTTGAGAATTTCTTGAAGATTTTTTAAGAATTCTTGACATTAAATTTCCGATGGAATCCAAGTTGGAGTACCTACTAGAATCTTTGGAGAAGTCATGATATTAAACATTTGATGACTTTTTGCATACTTGGTAAAATTACTGAACGTATTGGTGTTCTTTTCGAAGGTATCGATGGAGGCATTTCTAGAACATCTTCGAAAAAGTTCTTAGGAAGACACTTGGAGAAATTACTATAGCAGTTCTTTGAAAAATTTCTGAGGATATCCTTGGAGATATTCCTAGAGTAGCTGTTGGAAAAATAAAAAAAAATCTTGGATAAGAACTTGTTGATCACTTAGAGGAATGTTTCGATGGATCCATTAATGAATACTTAAAGTATCCTTGTCTAAATCATTTAGAGAGATTCGAGAAGATATTCATGAAGCAAAAATTGTAAACATACCAGAAAGAATCTTTAGAGGAATTCTCGAGAGAACCTTTGGAGGTTATCCTGGGGGATTCATTGGAGGAATTCATTTAAAATATCAAGAAGAAAGCCCAGATCATGACACAAAACCAGACAATTTAGGACAAAAACGATAGATCAATTTCTCCCTTGAAAAAGGCCACATCCCATGGGTGAAACGTCGGGCAGAGTGAAATAAATCGTTTGATTTTCAAGACTGAGAGTGCCAAATTCATCCGATCAACATAATTTGAGTCGTTTGCCAAGAACAAATCCTTGAGGGAATTTCTGAAGGGGAAAATCTAGGATAATTCCTTGAAAGAACTTCTGAGTAAATTCCTGAAGATTTCCTTGAGGGATTCTGTAAGAAGAACTTGGAATAATTTCTCAACAAGTACTGGTGGGCATTCCTGAAGAAATTATTCAAGGAATTCTTTGAAGAAAATGTGTTAAAACCTTTAAAAATTTCTCGGTTGAGTTCCTGGAGGATGTCCACGGAAGAATAAGTGGAGCAATTCCTGAAAAAAAAAAACTTTGAAGGGATTACTGAAGAAATTTGTGGAGCATTTTCTGTAGTAATCATTAATGAGATTTTTTTGACGAAAGACTAGTGGAAATTTCGGGAGAAATCCTTGAGAAATTTCTTAACGAATCTCTGGTAGAACTCCAAACATAAGTCTTGGAAGAACTCTTGGAAGAGCGTAATCTTGGAGAAATACTCGTATGATTGCCTCGAGAATCATTAGGCAGCATGCCTAATTTTTTGAGCCCATTTCATTCTGAGATTCAATAATAAAAGAAAACAGTTCCTTCAGAAGTGAATTTAGATATACCTTCAAGAATTCATCAAGTATTATTGTAATGAACTAAAAATTCTGCAGGAGTTTCTTTCAAAAATGTTTCCTGACATTACTTTTAAAAATGCTTAGAGATTTTGTCCTCAATCCCTTCTGGAATTGTGCTAAGAAGTCTTTCAGAATTATCTCCACCATTTCATCCAGGGATTCCTTCAGAAAGATTTCTTCAAAAATTCCTTTAGTACATTTATATGTAACTTTTGTAGGAATTCCTGAAAAAATCCTACTGGGATTCAAGGATGCCCTTTAGAAACCTAGGGATTTTCCCAAAACCTTCTCCATAAATTTCTCGATGATTTAATCCTTGTTTTCACTTTCAGAGCTCTTTCAGAAGTTTCTCATGAAAGTCTATTGAAAAATCTTCCAGAGGTATCTCAAAAGCGATGGTTACTTCTGAAACTGCTTCTGGGATTTTTGTCGACCCTCCAGAAAGTTTTTAATAAATAAATATATAAATAAATAAAAGAGTTTTTTCTAGAAATATTCTGAAGTTCTTCCAGGGATTGTTTCATGATCCTGAGATTCATTAGAAATTCTTTTCCAGAAAGCCTAAAAAAGTGGGTTCAAAGGAGCTTCAGAGACGTTTCAGGGGGTTGCTTCAGGGGATTTGTGGAGCCTTGTAAGGGCTTGACGGTTTAATGGTATTACGGGCAATTCTTGGTCATTTTAACAGTATTAAGGGTCGTTTCAAGGGGTTTTTAGGGCAATTCAGGGGGTCTCAGAAACCTTGTCACCTGCTGCAAAATAGCATGCGACAGATTTTTTTATAAATGCCGTGGAATGAATGATCCCAGATCAAAAAGAATGTTGGGGTTCCCAATTATGTACCGCAGAACACTCACCAACAGAGCCACAGATCCCATCGTCGATAGCCGATCGAAGATTGGCGAAACACTCGAATGAGTAACTACCTGTCTATGCGGTGGGACAACAGACCATTAGGCCGGTCTCACAAATCTGGCTACCTGAAACCCGATGCACAGAACTCAGTTAAGATCTAATTGTACTGAAACTGATCGTTAAAAGAAACCACTCAATTGCCGAACAACCTTTTTTATCGTGCAGTGGTGGATATAGATCTGTATGAGAGCTGAGTTCAATCCTCTAAACCAAACTATCTACGAGTAGTACGATTAGTTCCGATTGACCCGTTCTGCACCAAAGAACACAAGATTGTGCTGAAGAATACCTCAAACAAGTGCGGTGAACAAGATTAAGTCCCCTGTGGGGTTATTAGATAGTTTCTTTCTTTCGGAACTTTGCATGCGTAGCATGCGTAGTATGGAGTAGATCAAAAGTGCAATGAGATCGGTAAGAAACCCAATAAAAGTGAAGTGGCCAGAACCATTATATATCCGTTGATCCCACCCTAGGACTATTTGTTAATGCCACCGAATGTGTCGTCGTGGAAGATCCGGTGAAGGCCAAGGTCGGCAAACTGCATGTGCGGTCCGCAGTCGTGCCGTGAAACCGCCTGGCTGGCTCCGGTGTACACCGTCCGGGGCCCGATGACTTCGCCGTTGGGATACACAGATATACTTTTACACACTTACAACACTAGCAGATAAGTACAACCATTTAGATTTAAGTTGATCTGGGGGGGGGGGGAATAAAGGGGTTTTTGCATGTAAAATTTCAATATTCTTTTCTTTATCTGGTGATTTCACGGATTAGAATCGTTAAGCAAACTTTTGAGCCAAGCCGCGAACCTGTTTAAGCTGTTTTCTGGTAGAACAGCACTTCTGCACGTGTTCAACTAAATAGGATTTTTTCAATTTTTGTCTCATGCCAGTGGGAGTTTTTCCCCGTGTGCAGTGCCGGATTTAGGGGGGGGGGGGGGGGGGCAGGGGGGCCAGGGCCCCGGGCCCCCACATTTTAGGGGCCCCTACAAAATTTCACTTTACGAAAAAAAAAATGTGAAGCAAGAAAAAAGGTAGTGCAAGAAACTTCTCTTGATTTGCTTTTGTCATAAGAACTTCAAATTACTATCTACTGGCAAGATGTATGTGATATGTTGTGATTCTTTTGAGAAAGACTCATGGAAAAACTACAACTATTTATCCCAGTGGGGTGACACGGCTGTCAAACTCGGTACATCGCCGCTCCACCCAACATCATTTTTGGTACGGCGCGTTTTGGTACCCACTTTCTGGTCGGTTAACCCTAACTTGCTGCTGATTTTCGGGTGTGTAGCTCGTGTGTTGCTAGTGCTTATTTCAGAAATTACACATTTCAAACGAAATCATTGTTTTTGATGATTGTTTCTCTTTTCTTATCACTTTGCACGATATTATATGTAGCAGCGAAGCAGTGCCGATGTTTCCAGCGCATGTTTTCCATGAATTAAGCAATCAAAACAAAAACATTGGACGCCATGTTGAATTGAATGCTGGGTAGATGATTCGGGCCCTTCGTCATCCCCCTGATTTATCCAGCTGTTTATGAAATTTTAAATTTTGCCACCAAAACTTATTACCATTGTTTTTTGTGCAATTTTTTTATGAAAAATTACCGGAAAACCTGAAGAATATCTTCGATTGAATTTAAAAGGAACTTCAAAACTCTATAAATTGATGAGTCAAAAAGTTCCCGCTAAATGTTTTTTTTTTCTGTTTAAAGTTTTTTTTTTAATATTTTGAAGAAATAGAGGATTTTTTCCGAAATTTAGAGGTGTTTTTGAAGCTCTTGTTTTCGATTTTACTTAGACATGTTATGACATTCTCAAACGAAGAACTGTTACAACATTTTTTTTAGGAAAACTAGAATGAAATTAAGACAGATTATTTTGAAGAGTTTCAGTTCGATTTTTTGTGAGTTAAGAGATTTGCTTGCTGAAATAAGGATGAATTTATGCCGAATTGATAAAATCCATAGATTCCTAGATAAAATATCAGAATAAATTTGTGGAGAAATTGGCCAAACATTTATCCGAGTTTTCAGTTGAATATTTTCAAGAAATTTAACAAGAAATTCTATTGGAAATTAATTCAAAAATTCTATCAAGAACTTATCATGGATTCCTTGTAAAATTTCTTCAGCAATTTCTTTTATAATTTTGTCTTTGATTTCAAAGTTTTGTGAAAAAATCTTTTGGGAGGTCGTGAGAACTTTCGCTAGCAATCGTGTTAGAACAAGTTTTTGTTAAGTGTTCTTTCTTCGTGGCGACCGACCTGCAACTTCTCCAAAGACTGCAGCAGGGATCCACTGGAAATTCTCCTTGAATTTCGCAAAAACAACAACATCGGTTGTGCTACAAGTTTGGCTAGAAAGTATGATTTTTCCCCTAATGACATTAATACCTTCCTTCATTAACATGTTTGAAAAAGATTTACAGTTTTTAGATTTTTTCCATGTTAGATGCGCAAAAATATATACTCTATATTAGTGTGGGTCATCGGAACAGTTTTCTCAGATCAAAGCTTTTTTGGTTCCGTTTCGGGTCCTGAGTATCTGTGCAAAATTTGAGCACGATCGGTTGCGTCTACACTTTGCGCATTGCAATTGAAATTGATATGGGATTTTGTATGGGAAAACATACTTTTTTGCATTTTTGCCATAAGTTGAAAAAGTTTGTCTGAAATGATAGCCTAGGATGTTTCGAAAAACTTATTTGAAGATCGCAAAGCGATCCGATGATTGTGAAAATAGTTATAACCAACGAACCGCATGCATGTGTTTATGTTTTAACATGCAAAGGAATAACAATAGCAAGAAAATCATGCTGTTTCGCCAAGCAATGCCAACGCTATAACTTTTTTCATAAGCATCAGATCACTTCGCGGTCTTCGACAAAGTTTTTCAGGACACCCTTGGCTTTTTTTTTTACTTTATCGGTTACATGGTTTTAGAAAAATTCAAGCTTGTTATGAGAAAAATGCAAAAAAGTGTGTTTTCCCATGTAAAACCCCATACAAACTTCAATTGCGATGCGCAAAACGTAGACATAACCGATCTTGCCCAAATTTTGCACACTTATATGGGTCCTGAAATAGGATCAAAATAGTTTCGATCTGATGGGATACTATTGAATTTTTTCATATTTCCATATAAACGATGACCCACTCTACTATATAAAGGGCCCCCACAACACTGTGGCCCGGGCCCCCACATTTGATAATCCGGCCCTGCCCGTGTGACAACCTTTAAGAGCGCTACAAGGGGTTTGAAGGGTGTTTCAAAGCATTTGAAGGGTTAAGGGAGTTCCTTTAGGTTTCAGGGGCGTTTCAGGGGGTTGGAGCCTTTCGAAGGTGTCCAAAGGGGTTTCTGTGGATTCTCAAATTGATTATGATGACTTCAAGGGCGTTTCAAATGGAAATGCGGAGATTTCAGGTACGTTTTAAGGCGTTTCAGGCATTTCAGGTCAAGGGGATTCAATGACACTTTCAGATCAAAGAGCATTTCAGGGGCGTTTCTAAAGGTATTGTAAGGGGGTCTCTAAAAATTATCTGAAACTTCCCAAAATGACTCCGAAATCCTCCTAAAACCTACTTGAACCCCATGTAATACACCTGACGGAAAAGAAGCAGATCCCCCTTCGCTTCCTTCTTTCTCGGCCGTTTTGATTGCAGCCTTAATAGCGTCCACCATTGATAGACTCATCCGGATATCTGAGAATCTAGAATCCATCAGCCTCTACAGAATGATCCTCTCCAACGTTTTTCCCGAAACCTTTCTTGCATCCTCTGAAACGTCCTTAAAATTCCATAAAACACTGATACCCCCTGGTATCCCCTGAAACGCCCCTGAGATACACTGGAACTACACTAGAACCCCTTAAGACCAACCTCTGAGACCCCTGAAGCGCATCTAAGATCTAAGATCTCCTGCTTGTCCCTTAGGGGCTGTCCATAAACCACGTGGTCATGAGAAGGGGGGGGGGGGGGTTCGGCCAATGACCATTTTGTATGGACAAATAAAAAAATTTGTAAGGACTAATGACCACGCGGGGGGGGGGGGGGGGGGGGGGGGGGTTGAAAAGTCCCAAAAAAATGACCACGTGGTTTATGGACAGCCCCTTAAGCTCCCTGGGACCGCCTTGGAATGCCCCTGAGATCTCCTGGTAGTCCGTAAAACCCTCTGAAACGCTTTTGTAGCCTTAGTTTGTTCTTCCTTATGTTCGCCCCATGGCCACCGTTGCGGTAACTATTGCATTATCACATTTTCTTGGACAAAATATTGGTTCTGAGTAGCTCTTTCTCTTTCGATGCAGAGCATAAGAAAGGTGCATAAATTGTAAGTGCATAACAATAAAAATGGGTTTTAGTTTACATCCAAACTTCCATTTAGGTAATGAGTCCGGACCGCCTAAATAGAATTTTTAACTCAATGGATTTATTACTCAAATGGTTTTCAAGGATTCTAAGAAGTTCAAGAAGGGCGGTAGCTAAGAGATTTGAAGTCGGGTTATGTAGCGTTTCAGGAGGCTTCAAGGGAGTTTCAGGAGGAGAAGTGGATTACCAGGCGACATAGGGGGCTTCAGGGGTATTTTCAGGAGTTTTCGAGGAGCTTTCCGAGGGTATCATGTGCGTTACATGAGAATGAGGATTATCATGGTGTTCGGGAGGCGTTACAAAAACGCTTTTGTGGTTTTGTAGGGTTAAGGTGACCCTCAGGCGCAAGGGTGCCTGAGAAAAATATCGGCCTCATTGAAGCACAGTACAGGGCATTTTCGGGCAGAGTACTGCACAACCATGTCTTGTCCGATTCCATACGGGTCGTTGCTGGAGTGCGGTCACTGTTGCTGTTCCTCATCGAAATCGACGAGATCCCGGTAGGTGCGATTGAACGTGAACCAAATCGTGTGTTGCTGTGGCAGCCCATTACAATGGAGCACCTAAATGACTTCGAACTGGCTGATTACGTTGCTCTCTTAGCTCAATGGCGCTATGATACGCAGGGTAAGCTCGATGATCTTCCCAATCGCTTCTCAGCGGTAGGTCTTACCTTCAATGCCAACAAGACCAATTCGTGGATGTAAACACGGTCAACCCTTCCAGCTTTACGGTAGCTGGACAATCAGTGGAGAATCTTGAAAGCTTTCAATATCTTGGTAGCCAAATGGGGGCCGATGGCGGCACCAAGATCGACATAGGTGCACGGATCAAGAAGACGAGGCCTGCCTTTGCGAGTTTGAGAAATGTATGGAAAAACAACCAGATCAGTCGACGCACCAGAATCCGAATTTATAACTCGAACGTGAAATCTGTGCTGCTATATGCCAGTGAAACCTGGTGTATATTAGTGGAGAACACTCAACGGCTGCAGGTCCTCATCAATAGATGCCTGCGGTATATAATTCGTGCATGGTGGCCTCACAGTTGGATCTCCAACGTGTAGCTCCATCGTCGGTGTCAGAATTTCGGGAGCGAAAGTGAAGGTCGATTGACCACACTCTACGCAAGAGCGGAAACGAAATCTGCAAGCAAGCGTTAGATTGAAACCCAGTAGGACATCGCAGCAGAGGCAGACCCAGAGGTTCAAGGCGGCGCAGCCCGCAACAACGAATTCAAGCAAGTCGACAGATATTAAACCTGGCCACAGGTCATGGCGATGGCGGGAAATCGCCCAGGATGGAGATCTTTCAATTCGACCTTCTGCCCCACCGTGGGTGCTCAGGACTGAAAATAAGTAAATCGTTCAGGGGATCTCCGGAAGTATTTCAGAAAGTTTCAGTGGAATTCGGAGACGTTACAGAGGCATTTTCCAAGCTCATATGCGTTGCAAGGGCTCCGCGGAGGTTTCAGGGGGTTCTCGGGGCAATTTCAGCAAGTTTAAGAGTATTTTCAGCGGGTTTCAGAGGCGTATTGCGGGGTCCTGTGGGGTTTAAGGTGGCCTTAAGTTTTTGAAAATGTATTTGGTATCACTGAAATCAGGTGAGCTTCAGGTAGTTTTCTGTGGTGTTTTAAAGCGTTTCTAAAGCGATTAAGGCGGATTTAGAAGGTTGATAACGCTCGTAGATCCGATTACCTATACTCAAGAGAGCTTTTGGAGATTCTTTAAGAAACTTCAATGAAATGAATCCTGATATTACGTTTGTTAAATATGTTGAACGTAAAAGGAATTCAGAGGATGTCCTCTAGCTAGCCCAGCTTGAGGACCGCTGAACCACCGGAGAGAATTGATTTCCGCTGGCTGGCTGACCGGTATATGTACGTCGTCATCGTCAGGCAGAGGCAAGGAACAACCTCGACGAAATCCAAAACAAAAATCCCCCAGCGGAGGAAAAAGTTGCTCATCTGTCCGGTGCACAATCGACCCCCGACTTCGGCATGGGGCGTGGTGTACGTGACATTCGGACCATGCCGCCGCGCCGTGTCGTAAGGCTTTGTGAGGGCGACCGACCGGCCTTAAAACTTTCCGCTTGCGTTTCCCGGTTGAACGAGTTTTCCTGGTGCGATAGGTACCTAGAGCCGGACAAGAAAGACAACGACAGTGTGTAGGAGTGGAACGGACAAAGCTGCGGCAAAACTAGTTTCAGCACGGGAAAATTGTTCCGGGGGTCTTTCTTGGAGAATGATGCGGTGGTGCGGACACTACGAACCGAAGCGGGAGAATTTTCGGACAATTGAGTTTGGCCGGACCGAGCCGGAGACGACGACGATTGGTTTGGCGCAAAAGGGCGGCAGGAGCGCACCCTGATGGAGCGGAAAATAAATATTTCAAGACCGCAAGGCACAACCGGCAGAACTGGGGCCGAACCGAGCCGGAAAGCCAACAGAGATGCCAGAGGAGACCACTTGAAATCAGATTAAATTCCGCCTGATCAAATTCTTCAATTTAACGAGCCGGAGATATTGAAGTTTTTGCTGTGGTGGTGGTTTGGTGGGATGGGAGTGGTCTACGGGAGGCCACGCCACGGCGACAACCGCGGGGACACGGTTGGGTGAAATCAATCACTTTAATGGAAAGCGTACGGTTCAGTGAATATGTTGTTATTTCATTTGATTGTCCATTTCAGGGTTGTCGCTGGGGTAGAAATCCGCCTCAAATAGACGAAAAAACGCCTTAACGTCTGCAACACGAGAAACGGCTTTGCCCCTTATCAGCCTAAATGTTGGCCATTATCGCCTGATTAGGACTGGTTCAAAGGTCATAACCCTCGTAATCGCCGAAGTTCAACCCTTGATGATACTCTGCCACCTGTTATAGCCAGAAGACTTGAAGAAACGATGCCGATTTCTTCATCTTCATCTTCCTCACACCCCCATAAGATCTCCGGACTCCGGACTGTGTGGTGGAAACGACTCGGTCTCAGTCGTCGTCCCGTGCGAGAAAATGAAAACGAAACAACCGTAAGCATTTAGATTGATTTTCCGGGATAACGATAATCTAATAGTGCGAACCAAACATCATCACGAAGAGGACGACGACGCCCAGGACGGTGGATGGCACATCCTTTCCTCCAAGGTCGAGGACAAGACGACGGACGACGTTGGAAGGGATCAGAGGAAAAAGTGCGGTGAAGACCTTTCTTCATTTCATTCCATTTAGAGAGGGGCTGGTTGGCTATGACTGGTGTGATGGTTTGAGATCTTCGTAAAGACGGAAAACCTGCGGTTGATTGCCGTAGGTTGAAGAGGGGGCGGCCCGACCAAATGAAATCGACGTGATTTTGATGGTGCAAACTTTTCTTTGGCGCAAACCATAGGAACTTGGTCTGAGGAAAGCGCAAGAGACTCCTCCGAATGGCGGAATCGGATCTCGGATGGGGTTGCCCGAAAATGTTTCTTTAAATCTGGGGGAGTGGGGGTGAGATGCGTCTACCCGGGAAACAAATCATTTTTAAAAATTGGTATTTCTTGTTGTGGAGCGTTGGTTAGGGTGCGGTTAGGGTCACCATTCAGGTGGCCCACACTTATATGAAAAACAAAATTTTAAAAAATGCCAAGTCTTACCTCCAAAATCAGTTGTTTTGGACTCCCAGAAGCTACGTTCAAAATTTGAGCAACATCGGTTGAATCTAAGGGGGCGCACAAAACGCTTGAAGTTTGTATGGGAAAACTTGGCCAAATGTATGCAGAAATTTTAAATTTTCGAATTTTGCCACTAGGTGGCGCTGTAAGCGTTCAATAAATAAACCCTTTGGTATTATTGTAGGTGACTATATGCCAAACAACTTTGTCGAAGACCGCAAAGCCATCCAACGCTCGATTCCCGCTCCTGACGATATTACTTTTCGTGAGAATAGTTTCTTCTCCGTATCCACTGGTGCATGCTCCGTATGTCCCTTGTCTAATGTTAAGTTTCATTCAGTCTGTGTAGCCTCTGGCTGAAGACAGCGTCCGCGTCTTTTTAAAACAAAAAGGTTTCATTACAAAGCAATTCGATATCGTTATTATTGTATCACGTGATTTATGGTCTGTTTCGGCCTGGGCAGTCTTGGAAAACAGCAAAAACGGATTTGCCTTTTTACCCGACGGTTTCGGTTTTTACAAAAAAAAACGAGCCTATAATCCTTGAAAAAGGTTTAATAAAAACCGAAACCGTCGGATGAAAAGGCAAATCCGTTTTTGCTGTTTTCCAAGACTGCCCAGGCCGAAACAGACCATAAATCACGTGATATTAGGTCCACAGTCGCAAAACAATTCTTGTAGTTATTATTGTATTTGTAACGATAAGTGTTCCCAAACGCGGAAACAATACGATAGAGCTGGTTTCGTAAATTTGAATAAACTCGCCTTTTCACAAACTTCAATACGGAATATTTATTGTGGTTTGGTTTGTATGTTAAATTTTTCCTGTTGGCAATACAAATTGTCACTATATATCTCTTCTTATAATATACATGGTTTTTATGCATTTTTAGTCCTACTTACGTTTAGTGTCTACTTGATTACTTCGTTACGTCTGGATTGCGGTAACGTACGGTAGTTGAAGTCCTGCACATAGGTTTATCACATGCTTTATTTTTTGCTGGTTTCGAATCAATTATATTTAGTTTACCTGCCTGTCTTGATGATATTGGGTTTAAAACTCTACCAGCTGTAATAAGCTTATCAGCAATCAGCTCCAATCTGTGATAGTAGATTAGTTTTTATAGCATATAAGTAGGTATATAGAGTTTAAATTTTAGGTTCAACAGTTCACTTTACCTGCTATCTTCCTGGCCTAATAGCAAATTGTAGTTCTAGTACACTTCAATATGTAATTGTAATAACAAGAATCAAATTCAATTAAGATATGAATTAATGTGTTTACACCAAAGAGTATTATTTAGTTCTCGTTTTTGTTTTGCTTCTCCTCCCAATTTGCCACCCATTCTACCTTACACTTTCCTATCGTTCCTGTTGCATCGAGTCCCAGTAAGAAAAATGTTACCAGCGTGAGTTAGACGTTTGATGGTTCGCCACGGACATCGTTGATAATAGAGGCGCGTTCGCACATTGCGGAACAATAAGTCAGAAGCTTCTTAGCTGACTTGTCATTTGTCACTTAGAAAACATTTTGAACATCTTAGTCAGTCGGTGTTATGTCATAAATACAATTAGCAATCATATTACGGTTTCTCAAAAAGAAGCAATGAGTCCTCCAAGAATGCCTCAAGAATTGCCTGCTGGTATTCCTCCAGTTTTGTTTTTTCTAGAGGAAATCCACCAGAGATTTGTTTATCAGTGATGAATTCAAATAATTCCTCCCGGCATTCTCTCAGGAATTCCTACTGAGATGTCTCAAGCAATGCCTGCTGGAATTCCTCCCAATATTTTCCAAGAATTTTTCACAATACACTTCAGAACTCTTTGTTGGGATTCCATCAGGAATTTCTACTGGAATTCTTCCCCCGGGGATTATCGAAGGATTTCTCCTAGGTTTAATTGGAATTTAACCTAAAATTTCTATCCGGGAATCCTCTACATATTTTGTAGGGATTATTCTTTGGGTTTTTGTAAAAATTTCTCCAAAAGTTTTCCCGAGAATTTCCTATTGATATTCCTCCAGAAGTCCTGCTTTTAGGATCCAGTGATTTTTAATGAATTTCTGTAGAAACTTCGACTTCGATTACTTTGGAATTTCTTTGAGAAATTCCTCAGGGAGGGGTCTATCCATAATCTTCGCAGACTATTAGGAAGGAAGAAGAAAACTGGAAAAAAAATCTTTCGAATGTTGTATATGGGCAAAAGTCTATGAGCGGGAGAGTAGGAGGAGGGGGGGGGCAGAGATGGCCAAAATTGAGTATACGTTTATGGACTGCGCGCAGGATTTCTTCAGTTATAAACATATGACAGATGCTGTTTTTGTGGACTGTTCTGCTAACAGATGTTTGGATCGAAATCACCACGTCATTATTCATGAAACAGTTGTTGCACGTTGATAGAAACTCTTAAATTGTGTTTACCTTTGTAAAAGAGTTATACTAATCCGAGCTTTCATAAACTTTTGTTACATTTCTGTGGAAAATATGGCAAATGGCCTTTTGATTATTTTTCTGGAATGATGTCACATGGAATGTATATTCTCATGTTCCTCCTATGACTTCTTACTATCGAACGTCATTCTTAAACTTTTCACTAAAATGCACGGTTGCTATAACATGAATATTCCATCTTTTGCCGGATATTCATGACGAAAGTGACAACTAGTTTGCTAAATAATAAGGGAAAAAAATCTAAAATATCTGAAATAATTTCTTCTTGACTTTTTCCTTCATTTTTTTCAGTAACCCAATTGGTCCTAGCAATTCTGTAATTCTTAAGTTCGCCATATTTTTCAGATTTTTTTTTCCAAAAAAAAATATCAGAGCATTTCTACAAACATAACTATAAAGTTATCCACAAAAAAACTTTTGCTTTATTTTTGTTTGTGAGTCTCGCCAATACTCCTATGTTTCCAACTTTTTCTTTAATTAAAATATTAAAAAAAAAATACAATACATATTTTTTTTTACCATTAAAAAATGTACATAAAATCGAGGGTCCACTAAATTGAGGTATACCTGTATGTCTTGGGTTTCCCGGGCAATCCCTCCCAGGAGTCTAAATGAGTCTTTCTCGGGTTTCTGGAGGAATCCTTCTTATGGTCTAGAGAGTCCTTTTCAGGGTTCTAGCGCATCCTTCTCAGCATTCCGAACATTTTTTTTATTTTTCGGAATCCCTCTCAGAATTCTAGATGAATTTCTCTTAATAATGTGGAGGATCCCCTCTTAGGATGCCTTTCAATACTGCAGGAGAATTTCTCTCAGGATTCTGGAAGAATCCACCAGGGAGTTTTAGGGATATCCGTCAAAGCTTTCTGGGAGAATCCCGAGGAAAAACTTCTCTCAGGATTCTGATGCAATCCATGTTGGTAGAATCACGCGAGACACACGTATACTACTACACAAATCTCCAGTAAATTTTGTTTGCATCAGCATTGAGGAACGTGTGCAACAGCAAACGTCAAAGCGATCGAACCCCCCGCACCTCTTGTGGAAGGATCGCGGAAATAAAAACTAAATTTGAATTTATCATTAAATCCATGTGCCAAGGCCTTTCGAAGAGTGTTACGTCTGTTTGTCTGTGATTCTAGGGAATCTCTCTCTCTAGATTCTAAGGGAAATCATTTCAGGGTTTTGGGATATTCCCTACCAAGGCTGATATCCCTTTTAGGGTTATAAAGTAATTTCTGGATGATCTAAGTTAATCCCCCTAAGGATTCTGGAAGACCCTCAGCTAGGATCCCACTCAGAATTCTGAAGAAATTTTTCTTAGCTTTCTCAGGAACTCCTCTCAGAGTTTTTGGAGAATCATACTCAACATTCTCAGCCTTGTGGCGAAATCCCTCTCTGAATTCTGTGGGAATATTTCCTAGGATTCTGTGGGAACAACACTCAGGATTATTGTGGTATCCTTCTCAGAATTCTACGTAAGATCCTTTAATGTCTGGGGGAAATGTCACTAAGTACTCTTCCCAAGATTCTCTGAAAATTCGGCCACCAGGATTCTGGGAAAATTTCTCTCAAAATTCTGGGGAATTTGTCTCACGATTCTGGAGAAATCCTTGGGATTCTGGGGGTATATTTTTCAAGATTCTAGGGCACTTTCTTTCAGAATTATCAATTATTGAAGAATCTCTCACGAGATTCTGGGCAGGGTTCTCTAGAGAAATTGGGATTTTGAAGAATCCCTGGCATAGATTTTGTGATTTTTTTTAGGGTTCGGAAGAAATCATCTCAGCATTTTACGAGAATCCCACTAGAATTCTGTTTTCTATATTCTGGAGCAGTTGCTCCCAGAAATCCCTTTCAGGAGATTCTGGGAGAATCCTTCTTAGTAATCAGGGAAAATTCCTGACTTGATTAAAGGAAGATTTTGTTGAGATACTGATGTAATGATTTGAAGTATTCTAGAGTCTCAGAGTGCAGGAACAATCCCTTCAGGAGTTTAGAGGAGTCCTTTCAAAGATTCTGGACACTGATTTTCAGGAATCTGCGGTATTTTTTATGTTTTATGTGGGAATACCTTTCAGAATTCCAGAGAATCCTTCTCAGGTTGCTGGGGAAGTCCATTCTAGAAACTTTCGTCCTTTCCAGGGTGAATCCTCATCAGATTTTCGGAAAAATCCCCCTTAGGTATCTAGATATATTTCACTCAAGAATCTGGAAGAACCTCTCTTATGATCCCTCTCAGGATTCTGGAGGAATCACTCGTAGAATTCTAGAGAATACCTTTTGGGATTATGGCAGACTTATTCACAGCATTCTAGAGAATTCCTCCAAGAATTTAAGGAGAATTCTAGGAGAATACTTAAAAGAATTCTGGAGAAGTTCTTCTCAAGTTTCTGGGGGAATCCTATCTTCTAGAATTCTGTAAAAGTATATCTCAGGTTTCTTTAGCAAACTCGCTCAGTATTTTGAAGGACCCTTTCTCAGAATTCTGGACTTTTTAGGGTTCTAAGCTACGCTTTTTAGGATTCTAGGTCATTTCTGTTAAGTTTCTTGGGGAATTCATCTTAGAATTCCGAAAATCTTTTTGTTTTGTAGGAATCTCTCTCACAATTTAAGATGAATTAATCTCAAGAATGTAGAAGAAAAGCTCTTGGAATCCCTCTCATGATTTTAGGAGGTTTTATCTTAGGATTCTAGGATAATCCTATCTACGAATCTGGAACATATTGAGAGAATCCCAAGGGAAAGCTTATCTTAGGATTCTGAGACTATCTATCACAGGATTCTGGGAGATTCCTCTCGGGACTCTGAGACAATCCGTCTCATAGATATGGAGTAATCTCTCTTGGGATTCTAGGAAAATCCTTTATAGAATGCAGAGTGAATTCCTTCCAAGATACCGGAAGAGTCTTGTTTTCTTTTCTAAATAACGTCGCTCCCCAAGTAACAATTCCATTACTGATTGGGTTTGTTTGATTTTTATTAGGGTTTTATTACAACAATAAGTGAAACTCACAGTTTTATGACTGCTTTTACGAAAACCATTGATAAAATGTTTGATAGTATACTTGAAGATATCTGTAAAGCCAGATTTTTTAAGTAAACAAAACTTTCCCATATGTAAACCTTCTGGCAATCATTATAGCCACAATAAAACTGTTAAAACTCTCAACAGATGGCGATCCGTTCGATTAGTAACGACATCTGTTGGTGGAAAAGCAGAAACTACGACACTGCTAAGCTTATTGTGGTCATCATAAAAGTAAACTTGCTTTCGTTTTATTTTCGCTGATTATGATCGCCGCCATATTGAAGAATTACCTAACGTGAATGGAAAATGGTTCACTTTGGTCATATTAGCAATGAATTGATAGTTTGCCACCATTTCCATAACATGTTTACATAAACAAACTCTCCATGCTGAGTTTTCTTGTGATTCGAGATAGTTTTACTAAATTAACAAGTTGATTTATTTCATTCCAAGATGATCATATTCACGTTTTTCGAAGCACATTAATTTTATGATTCTGCAACCCTAATATTCACGGTGAAATTCAATGCGCATAAGCCAACGAACACAAAGGCCACCAAAATATTGCTTTAAAACGATCGCTTTCTACTTACGAATGATGTATCCTCCTGAACTTTACGTGCCATCGAGCTGTCATAGTTTTTGTTGAAAAAAAAAAATTACAACAATCGAGAATTTCCATTCTTTTTTTTTTCAACTAGGTTTTAAAACGGCTTTATTGCTACTCCTCATGCGGTTTGCAAAACCTCTCCGAGAGTGGTCCACTTAGCCGGAAGATGCTCTTGAAGAGGTTAGCAGGAGGTTTTGATGTATAAATCAATTTTATTGCAGGTTTTGTAAAATTGGTCATAAAGATCTCTTATAGAGCTGAACAAAACTTGAAATGTTACTTGGGTTAGGATTCTGGTTTAATCATTTTCAGCATTCTGAAGAAATCTCTCTAATAATTCTAGAGGAATTTCTTTCAGAATTCTGGAGGAATCTCTTTAAATATTCTGAAGGAATTTCTCTTAGCAGTCTGCGGGAATTTATTTCAGTACTATATGGGAATACTTCTCAGAGTTCTGGGGATTTTTCTTTCGATTTAAAAATATTGTTTTTTTTTTCAGATTGCACTTTTTTAACGTTATATCAGAGTCGCGAAGTGTTCTAATATTTTGATATTGAATTTATTAAAGACAAATAGTGCGGCAAACGAATTTTTTTAATAGTTTTGTAATATTTTATAATATCGAATCGATGTGTACCCATCGATTCAAAGCATTCGATTAAATCGGTATTTTTTTTTTACAGCCCACTTATTTCAACCAGAAGATCACTTTCCACTTGGGAAATCATATCCCTGAGCGATTATTTAAAAATAAGCCCCACCCTTATGATACAGTAGGTAAATATTGTATCCCAAACTTCATTTGTATTTCACGGAATGTCCAGCAACTACAATATCGAGTGGCTCGTTATATTTGTATGAGGTCTAGTTGTCATCATTGTGACTAAATTTGTTGCACAGAAACAATGGTAGATCCTGTAGATCTGAAAATATCAATTCCAGAGTAGTTTGGATGACCTAGATCACCCAATTCATGAACCATATTTTTTCTAGCGATATATTGAGGCTTTTTGAGTACCACAGACAATTTTCTGCGATCATGCATCGTGTATACTATTTAATTTAGTATGCTAGATTTGTGCAACAAACTTCGGAGTGTTCTGGAGGCCTCAGAATAGTTCTGGGATGAAAACTTATTATTATCAAAACGATGAAATTTGACCAAAAAATGATATTCATTAAAGCACAAAATAAAGCCGTGTTTGTTCGGCTACCAGTAAAAGAGGGGAGGGTGCAAAATGGAGAGATATCATACATTTTAGTACAACTATTGCCATTTCATTTTTTCCATTTATTAAGATAACATCAAATTCATGATAATACTGAATCAACAATTTGCCGCCATAATACTTGATTTGCAGCTGTAGCTCTCCATCCTCGGTCACGCCCAACACTCGCCAGATTACGCTCCACCTGGTCCGCCCATCGTGCTCTCTGCGCTCCACGCCTTCTTGTACCAACCGGATGGTTAGCAAACACCAACTTTGCAGGGTTGTTGTCCGGCATTCTTGCAACGTGCCCTGCCCACCGTATCCTTCCGGCTTTGGCCACTTCCTGGATGCTGGGTTCACCGTAAAGTGCAGCGAAAACTCCGAGTGCTTGCAGGTCCTCCTCGAGCATCGTCCATGTCTCGTGTCCGTAGAGGATCACCGTTCTTATTAGCGTTCTGTACATGGTGCATTTGGTGCGTGGGTGAATCTTTTTCGATCGCAGTTTCTTCTGGAGCCCGTAGTAGGCCCGACTTCCGCTGATGATGCGCCTCCAAAATTCACGGCTCACGTTGTTGTCAGCCGTCAGTAAGGATCCGAGGTAGACGAATTCCTCCACCACCTCGAAAGTATCCCCGTCTATCGTAACATTACTACCCAGACGGATCCGGTCGTTTTCGGTTCCGCCTACCAGCATGTACTTTGTTTTCGAGGCATTCACCACCAGTCCGACCTTTGCTGCTTCGCGTTTCAGGCGGGTGTACAGTTCTGCCACCGTTCCAAATGTTCAAGCTATAATGTCCATGTCGTCCGCAAAGCACACAAATTGACCGGATTTTGTGAAAATCGTTCCCCGGCTGTTGAGCCCGGCTCGTCGCATCACACCTTCCAGAGCGATGTTGAAGAGTAGACATGAGAGTCCGTCACCTTGTCGCAGTCCCCGGCGAGATTCGAATGAACTGGATAGTTCACCCGAAACCCTTACGCAGTTTTGCACACCGTCCATCGTTGCTTTAATCAGTCTGGTAAGCTTCCCGGGAAAGCTATTCTCGTCCATGATTTTCCATAGCTCTGTGCGGTCGATACTGTCGTATGCCGCTTTGAAGTCGATGAACAGGTGGTGCGTTGGGACCTGGTATTCACGGCATTTCTGGAGGATTTGCCGTACGGTGAAGATCTGGTCCGTTGTCGATCGGCCGTCGATGAAGCCGGCTTGATAACTTCCCACGAACTCATTTACTTTAAGTGAAAGACGACGGAAGATGATCTGGGATAGCACTTTGTAGGCGGCATTCAAAATGGTGATCGCTCGAAAGTTCTCACACATTAACTTGTCGCCTTTCTTGTGGATGGGACAGATTATCCCTTCCTTCCACTCCTCCGGTGGCTGTTCGGTTTCCCTGATCTTGACTACTAACTGGTGCAGACAGGTGGCCAACTTTTCCGGGCCCATCTTGATGAGTTCTGCTGCGATACCGTCCTTATCAGTCGCTATGTTGTTTTTGAGCTGGTGGATGGCATCCTTAACTTCCCTCAGCGTGGGAGTTGGTTCGTTCCCGTCCTCTGCTGCACTAACATAGTCATTTCCTCCGCTGCCTTGGTCCTCCGTGCCTACATTCTCTTCGCCGTTCAGGTGCTCGTCGAAGTGATGCTTCCACCTTTCGATCACCTCACGTCCGTCCGTCAAGAGGCCTCCGTCCTTATCCCTGCATATTTCGGCTCGCGTCACGAAGCCGTTGCGGGATGCGTTGAGCTTCTGATAGAACTTCCGTGTTTCTTGGGAACGGCACAGAAGTTCCATTTCCTCGCACTCCGCTTCTTCCAGGCGGCGCTTTTTCTCCCGGAAGAGACGGGTCTGCTGCTTCCGCTTCTGTCTGTATCGCTCCACATTCTGTCGGGTTCCATATGCAGCATTACCGCCCGCGCTGCACCCTTCTCCTCCATAACCGCTTTGCACTCCTCGTCTAACCAATCGTGAATCTATGACAAAAGGTCGAAAGACATAAGGTCGAAGGACAAAAGGTCGAAGGACAAAAGGTCGAATAGACAAAAGGTCGAATGGACAAAAGGTCGAATGGACAAAAGGTCGAATGGACAAAAGGTCGAATGGACAAAAGGTCGAATGGACAAAAGGTCGAATGGACAAAAGGTCGAATGGGACAGAAGGTCGAATGGACATAAGGTCGAATGGACAAAAGGTCGAATAGAACAAAAGGTATAATTGACAGTAGACAATTTGGAAGACATGATAAAGTGGTCAGTATTTGACAGAAAAACGACAATTAACTTAAATGCAGCTATTTACTACCGCATTGCAATTCGAAATAGATGCCTAGAATAATAGAAAGTAGAAGGCAATAGAAGGATATAAAGTAATGTTATTCATGAAAGTGAAATCCGCCGAAAATGCTTTGAAGCTCTTTGAAATGCCTCCAAAATCCCCCTTAAAACCCCAGAAACCCCATGTAACGCACCTCAGACCTTCCGAAACCCCTGAAAACGCTATGTAACGCTTCCGTAACGTTTGTGAAATCCGCCGAAAATTCTCTGAAGCTCTTTGGAATGCCTCCAAAATCCCCCTTAAACCCCCGCAAACCCCATGTAACGCACCTCAGACCCTCCGAAACCCCAGAAAACGGCATGTAACGCCTTCGTAACGTTTCTGAAATCCGCCGAAAATGCTCTGAAGCTCTTTGGAATGCCTCCAAAATCCCCCCAATACCCCCAGAAACCCCATGTAACGCACCTCAGACCCTCCGAAACCCCAGAAAACGGCATGTAACGCCTTCGTAACGTTTCTGAAATCCGCCGAAAATGCTCTGAAGCTCTTTGGAATGCCTCCAAAATCCCCCTAATACCCCCAGAAACCCCATGTAACGCACCTCAGACCCTCCGAAACCCCTGAAAACGGCATGTAACGCCTTCGTAACGTTTCTGGAATCCGCCGAAAATGCTCTGAAGCTCTTTGGAATGCCTCCAAAATCCCCCTAATACCCCCAGAAACCCCATGTAACGCACCTCAGACCTTCCGAAACCCCTGAAAACGCTATGTAACGCTTCCGTAACGTTTGTGAAATCCGCCGAAAATTCTCTGAAGGTCTTTGGAATGCCTCCAAAATCCCCCCAATACCCCCAGAAACCCCATGTAACGCACCTCAGACCCTCCGAAACCCCAGAAAACGGCATGTAACGCCTTCGTAACGTTTCTGAAATCCGCCGAAAATGCTCTGAAGCTCTTTGGAATGCCTCCAAAATCCCCCTAATACCCCCGGAAACCCCATGTAACGCACCTCAGACCCTCTGAAACCCCAGAAAACGGCATGTAACGCCTGCGTAACGTTTCTGGAATCCGCCGAAAATGCTGTGAAGCTCTTTGGAATGCCTCCAAAATCCTATAATGAAAAAAATGTACTATACGGTTCACGGGTTGGGAGGTATGGCTTTCAATCTTTGGAGCAATAACTGAGGATACTGTTCGTATGTTTTTCATAGTTTACATCTTATGAATCAGTTATTTTTATTATTTTCATCATTTAATAGTTCTCGTATGCTTTTCATACTTTGAAATGGGAAATCCATAAGACTTGTCGTATGAAAAATCTCATAAGAAGCATCGTATGAAAATCATAAGATGTGTTATGAAACATCATTGCTAAAAAACAAACAAAACTTGTATTGGCTTCTAACCACTTCAACTTCCGAAGCGTCGGTGGGCGAATGAGTAAAGCACGCACTCGCCAACCTTGACGTTCCTGGTTCGATTCCAGGTTGCAATTTTTTTTAATTTGTGCAAAACATTTCATAAAAATACGTATGATAGTCATACGACATAGTTTCAGTTTTGATACGTTATCGGTATGATTTTCATACGTGAGTGTTATGAAATTTATACATTAACAGTATGACAATAATAGTTGGCGCTTTGAATCCAAAATCATAGTTCGTAACTATAATTTTCGCAAGAAATTCTTGTGGCAAAAAATCATAGTTGATTCGTATGATTTTCGGAGTTGCAGTATCCTCAGTGTATGAAAGCTTAAGAATCCGTTTTTGAGTTATTCTTGCAAAGACTGAACGCCATACCTCCCAACATAATCATCAGCAGTCGAAATTCGAAGAAATTATTTATACTTATACAGTGTAATTCGTCGGAACTACCTATAAATCCAAGAGGGGATGAATCATCCCGGATGATCACTGATCACAAGTAGTATTTTTTTCTGCAGTAGAGATAGAGAGAACAGCTATTGAATTAAAGAAGGCAAAATTTCTGATTAAATTATAAGTACCTAAATAGTCGATAAATTATTCAGTAACAAAACTTAAAAGAACAGCCTATAAATTTAAGAAGGAAAAATTACTGAACAAAACATCAAACTAAATTACCATTAAATACTACACCAACACAACTTGAAAGAATAGCCTATAAACAAAAGAAGGAAAAATTTCCTATAGAAATGTCAGTGGCTGAAATACATATGATTACTATAAAAGCACCATAATGTTTCTCTCAATGAGCAAGAACATGAACCATTCGACCTTTTGTCCCATTCGACCTTTTGTCCCATTCGACCTTTTGTCCCTTCGACCTTTTGTCCATTCGACCTTTTGTCCATTCGACCTTTTGTCCATTCGACCTTTTGTCCATTCGACCTTTTGTCCATTCGACCTTTTGTCCATTCGACCTTTTGTCCTTCGACCTTTTGTCCTTCGACCATTTGTCCTTCGACCTTCTGTCCTAAAGCCCTCCAGCAGTCCTCTAGAGGGGCCACATCGAGAACACCCTCGTCCGGCAACGCTGCCTCGAGATTCTGCACGTATGCGGTGGCGACATCCGGTTGCTTCAGTCGCTCTAGATCGTACTGGGGCGGCCGCCTGTACTGTACATTGTTAATAACGGAGAGTTTTGGGCGCAGTTTGACCATCATCAGATAGTGATCAGAGTCGATATTAGCGCCACGATAGGTCCTGACGTCGATAATGTCGGAGAAGTGCCGTCCATCAATCAGAACGTGGTCGATTTGCGATTCCGTTTGTTCTGGTGATCTCCAGGTGTAACGAAACGGGAGGCTGTGCTGGAATAAGGTGCTACGAATGGCCATTTTCTTGGAGGCGGCGAAATCGATGAGGCGTAGGCCATTTTCGTTCGTCAGCTGGTGGGCGCTGAACTTTCCAATCGTCGGTCTGAATTCCACCTCTTAGCCTACCTGAGCGTTTAGATCCCCTATGATGATCTTGACGTCGTGGTTTGGGCAGCGGTCGTACTCGCGTTCGAGTGCTTCCAGAGTGTGGGCTGTGCACGTTTATTATGCTGAAGTTGAAGAATCGGCCCTTGATCCTCAACCTGCACATTTTTCGTCGATCGGCGCCTCTTCATGTTGCCCTATTGCTCTATTGCCCTTGACTATATATAAGACTATATATAGGCGGCTTTTCGGGCCCGTATGAAGTTGATCACCAATATCAACTTCTTTTCCCGATCAGCCTAGATAGCTGTGTAGTGTCGGTAGCGGTTAGTTCAACTGGCTAAGAATAGCACTACGGACCGCCTGTTCCAGTGGTAGGAATCCACTAATCAGGTGACCCCTAATTCATGGTGTTATGCGGCTTTATGCTTACCGTGCCTAGGAATGAATGGCTAGGGGGGTCTAATAAAAACCTAACCGCAAACGGAGCCTGTGGAGTACCAGGGCACCCTCCACAGTATTTGCCCTTACTGTGCTAACCGGAGCAATAGCGCGGTGGACCTTGTGTTTCTCCGAGACAATCAGCTGCCCTTCTTCAATCTCATACTTGAGGCTGAATAAGGGCGGGATTATGAAGATGTTATTAATTAGTTTAGATTTTCACCTATATGGTTTCGCATTATGCGTTTTACACAGTGTATTCTGTGCATCCTCGCCTTTGGCGCACTCAATTCGATACCGATCTGGCTTTATTGTTGCTGTTCTTTTTTGTGCTGTGATTGTTAAGAGTTTAATCTTGCCTAGTTTGGGTAGTGGCTACGGTTAGGATAGCTCAGATCAATCTTCAGCACAAAAGAACAGCAACGATCAATCTTTGTAGACTTATGCAAAATGGTACAGCCCAAGTGGCGTTAGTCCAAGAACCTTACTTTCGTAAGGGGAATTTCTATTTAGGAAACCTTGTGAATCCGGTGTTTGCTACTTTCAGTAAAAATGAAATGGCAAACTCACGTGTCATGCCTCGAGCATGTGTGCTTGTCAACAACGCAATCGTTGCTACACTCATCTCTGAACTAACTACCAGAGATGTATGTGCTATCATAATAGATGTATCTGTTGGAAACCTCAACAGGAAATACGTTTATTGTTCGGTTTATTTACCGCATGATGAACCATCCCCTACGGATGCTTTCAAGCAAGTCATTGCATACTGCACTTCAAAAGGCCTTCCGCTAATTGTTGGTAGTGATGCTAATGCTCACCATATAATCCGGGGCAGCTCAGACATCAATTTGAGAGGCTCCAGTTTGATGGAATACTTGAGTAGTACAGATCTTGGATTACTTAACATAGGCAACCGCCCAACCTTCATGGTATCTGGTAGAGAGGAAGTGTTAGACATAACGCTTTGCTCTAGCAGAATTAGTCATGAGCTGACCAATTGGCATGTGTCAGATGAAGAATCTTTATCTGATCATCGTTACATCTTGTTTGAACATGTGAATTTTACTTCGCAAACTTTGCGTTTCAGGAATCCCCGGTCAACCAACTGGGATCTCTTTACCGATTTGGTTGCAGCCAAATTTCATGGATACTCACCATCGATTGACACTCCAAGTGATTTAGATGATGCCGTTGATACTACAACGGCCTTCATCATGGAAGCTTTTGAAGAAGCCTGCCCTCTGCGGTCTGTGAAGACCACAAGAGGAACCCCTTGGTGGAACTCCGATCTGGCGAAGCTCAGGAAACAATGTAGAAAGAGTTGGAACAGACGACGTTCGGCTGGATCGGAGGCTTTCAGGTCGGCTCGCAAGGCCTACCAGAAAGCTCTTCGGTCTGCTGAACGATCCGGCTGGAAAAACCTTTGTACAAATGTTTCCAGTCTGAGTGAAGCCAGTCGATTGAACAAAATCCTTGCAAAATCTAAGGATTTTCAAGTGAACGAACTTCGTTTGCCAAATGGTGATTTCACTTCCTCTGATGAGGAAGTTTTAGAATGTTTATTCAGTACACACTTCCCCGGATGTGTGGATATTACATCTTCGGATGAACCTGATGTCTTTTCTTGTAGTTATGATTCTTTAGCTTCGGCTCGGAGTATCATAACTTTAGAATCGATTGAATGGGCACTTAATAGCTTTGCTCCTTTCAAATCTCCTGGGGCAGATGGGATTTATCCTATTTTGCTTCAGAAGGGATTTGATCATTTCAAACATGTTTTGAAACAACTACTTGTTTGCAGTTTTGCTACAGGGTATATTCCCAAATCCTGGCGGGATATTACTGTGAAGTTTATTCCGAAAGTGGGTCGCGCGTCGTATGAAGAAGCAAAGAGCTTCAGACCTATCAGTTTGACCTCTTTTCTTCTGAAATGCTTAGAACGCATTGTGGATCATCACATCCGTGATGTTTATCTGGCCAATGTGCCTCTTCATGTGAACCAACATGCTTACCAATCTGGAAAGTCCACTGTGACTCTTTTACACAAAGTTGTTTACGATATCGAGAAGGCATTCGCTCAAAAGCAATCCTGCTTGGGTGTTTTCTTAGATATAGAGGGTGCCTTTGACAACGTGCCTTTCGATGCCATATTGGAAGCCGCACGGGGTCATGGTATATCTCCAATGATTTCCAATTGGATTCACCAAATGCTCAAAAACCGACATCTCTTCTCGACATTGCGTCAAGCGGCGATTAGGAAATTGAGTGTTTGTGGATGCCCCCAAGGGGGAGTCTTATCACCACTTTTATGGAATCTCGTAGCAGATACGCTATTGAGGCAACTCAATAATAGCGGTTTTCCTACTTATGGTTTTGCCGACGACTACCTAACATTGTTAGTCGGTATGTGCATCAGCACCCTTTTCGACCTGATGCAAAACGCTCTTCAGGTAGTTGAGGGTTGGTGTCGCCAATATGGCCTTTCGGTAAATCCGAGTAAAACATCTATTGTTCTTTTCACGGAAAAGCGAAACCGTAATGGTGTTCGAACTTTACGTCTCTTTGATTCTGAAATCAATTTGACTGAACAGGTAAAGTACGTTGGAGTCATTCTTGATTCCAAGCTTTCCTGGACACCTCATGTTGAGTTCAGAATCAAGAAAGCTTGTATGGCCTTCGGGCAATGCCGGCGAACCTTTGGTACAACTTGGGGTCTAAAACCCAAGTATATCAAATGGATCTACACAACTGTTGTTCGGCCAATATTGGCCTATGGATGTCTTGTGTGGTGGCAAAAGGGCGAAGTGAGAACGGTCCAATCAAAGTTAGGCCATCTCCAAAGGATGTGCTTAATGGCGATGTCTGGAGCGTTCTCTTCAACTCCCACGGCAGCGCTCGAAGTTCTCTTTGACGTTGTCCCACTACACATTCATCTCAAACAAGAAGCACTTTCTTGCACTTACCGTCTATGGGTACTCGGTTTACTAGAGGAAACTCCTGTGAACCGCAGTTCAACACACACCTCGTTGTTTCCACTTTTGGTGAATTGGGACAAAGTTGTCCTTGCTCCAAGTGATCTTACAATTGCTTGTAATTTTCCATATAGGACATTTTCCACGGAATTCCCTTCCCGGGAAGAGTGGACATCTGGTTATCTGGAGAGAAGTATTTCAGACGGCATCGTATGTTACACTGATGGCTCCCTTCTAGAAGGTCGAGCAGGTGCTGGTGTTTATTCTCGTGAGCTAAGGCTGTATCAGTCTTATTCACTTGGCAGACACTGCACCGTTTTTCAGGCCGAAATCTTTGCTCTTATGTGCGGAGTGCAATCAGCACTTCAGCAGCACGTAATGGGCAAAGTAATATACTTCTGTTCAGATAGCCAGGCTGCTATTAAAGCACTTGCTTCGGCCAACTCCAGGTCGAAGATAGTTATCGCTTGTCGAACTCAAATTGAGGAGCTGAATTCAGCAAACGCTGTTCACCTTGTATGGGTACCTGGCCATTCTTCCATCGCTGGAAATGAATTGGCTGATGAGTTAGCTCGCACTGGAGCATCACATGACTTCATTGGCCCTGAGCCAGCTATTCCGGTATCCAAGTGTTGGGTGAAGCTTCAGATTGACACCTGGGCTGCCACTCAGCACAAACAATACTGGAATAGTTTGGAGTCATGTCGTCAAACAAAATTGTATTGTACTGAGCCATCTCTAGGGGTGGCAAAGTATCTAACAAATCTGTCAAAGCAGAATTGCAGCATGCTGGTCAAAGCATTGACTGGCCACTGCCGACTCAGTTATCACATGGCGAATATTCAGCAAGCTGATTCATTTGCATGTGATAGCTGTGAATCCGATTATGGAACTTCGTATCATTTAATATGTAACTGTCCAGCTTTTGCGCAATTGCGTTTCCGAGTACTCGGGAAACACTTATTTAGTGAAACTGACTTCAGAAACCTGAATCTTCAGGACGTTCTGTTGTTCTTGACCCGCTGTGGTAAAGAGCTATAGGCTCTCTTTACGCTTTATGCATTATCACAGTGCCCTTCTCAGGGCGCTGTTCGCACCCATTGTGGCACGCTTATGCGTTATTACAGTGTCCTTTTCAGGACGCTATGTGAACCCATTGTGGTACGCTTTTGCGAGTATGACGATCCTATTCCCTTACCTGTCCTTTCCCATCTCCTATCCTTTTTCCTTCCCTTCTCCGTCAGGTAAATGATGAATAGGCTCGTGTTCATGGCGATGGCACAAATTTCCCAAATGGAGGAGAACGTGCCTCTAGAGCCGACCTACTGATACCTGATACCTCTTAGCCTACCTGAGCGTTTAGATCCCCTATGATGATCTTGACGTCGTGGTTTGGGCAGCGGTCGTATTCGCGTTCGAGTGCTTCCAGAGTGTGGGCTGTGCACGTTTATTATGCTGAAGTTGAAGAATCGGCCCTTGATCCTCAACCTGCACATTTTTCGTCGATCGGCGCCTCTTCATGTTGCCCTATTGCTCTATTGCCCTTGACTATATATAAGACTATCCCGGGTGTTAACTATTTAAAATGAAAGAAGTCATTCGACGATCGGTACAAGAAGAAGACGCCTTGTGCAGAACTGGAGACGTGCAGTCATGGACCGAGTAGAATGGAGACGACTTCTACGTACAGCAAAGGACACTCAGACCTTAGTCTGATCGGTTAGGTAAGGTAAAGTTGTACCCCACAGACACCTTCTACCCCGACCGCTCCACCTTATCGTTCGTCCGCCTTCAATCGTCGTTTATCGCTTGAAAGAATTTTCTATTATCACTCGCTTTCCACCACCACCACCTTCGCCCCTTTCGGGGTCTTTGAAGTTTTTGAGGGAGGCATGGTTGTGGAACCGGCCGCACGAACCGGAGAACCCCAAAGAAGTCTTTACGAGTGCGCTGACTGCGACTGACATTAACGGAAAATCAATTTTCCATAAGTGCTTTGCCGAAGTCTACGCGATGGCGATGATGGGATCCTAGCGAGTTCTCCCCAGTTCCAATTCCCGTCGTGCCACCGTCTGTTTTGCCACACAAATCGAGCGTACACTTCATCAACACGTCTTCTTCTGCGACGATGATGGGGTGGACCGAAAGTAGGTATGCTCCTTGTCGCTCTATGGCTCTCTGTTTGCGAATTGATTATGCTCGTTAGCGTAATTAAATTATAAATATGCCACCGTCATCCGGCACCAGCAGTCTATTGTTCGAGGCACGATCGATTGGGTTCTCTATCGAGCCGACCGAGGTGGGTCGTCCTGTCCGGAATGCTATTGTTGTTTCTACTCCGAATTGGCGCTGGCAGTTGTTGGAGAGGGGTAAGGAATTCGATTTTCCGATAGGCGCAGGGATGGCCTGATGAAGCATTCCCAGAAATGAACGTGCAAACTTTTCACCGGGCTCGATAAATCAAAAGTCGGCATCAAATGTGATCGATAGAAAGGGGTTGGATACAAAGACTAATTGATTGGAGTTTATTTTTCTCATCGTTTGTTAGGAAAAATCAAATTTTAGTCAATCATGTGCAGTTTCACCACCCCATATTGAACGTAAATTGAAATTATAGTGTATTATAGAACATTCGTCTAACTCAAAAACCGCGATGAACTAGTTTCCACATAAGACATCCCCTCAAACGCCTCCTCGCAGAGTCATTTCCACACCAATGGGTCCAATCGTATCGCAATCATCGTCACTCAACAAGTTCCAAAACCACTCAGGACTTTTCCCATTTCGGTCCAACTGGTCCTCCAACCAACGAACGACACGACATCACTTCCAATCAAACTCGGTGGTCGGTGGTGGTGTCGTTCTGCGCGCTCTTCCTATAGGTTGATCTACCAACGCAACAGGCGGCGGCGCGGCGGGCGTTATGAGCCCCGAAAGAAATCCGTTGATTAAAATTCGTGCAACCCACTCAGCTCACTTCGGTGCGGTGTTTGAGTGCCACATCTTGGAGCCACCTACGTCGGGTCGCCAGCACCTGCTAGTGCGAGGTGTCACCGAAGTAAGCAGTCAAACTGACTAATAAAGTGTCACAAAAATCTCGTTCCTCACGATGACGACGACGACGACGACGCGGGAAGAAACTTTTCCATTTAGTTAGACGACCCAGGGATTGTGTCCGGTCCGCGCGGGCTCATTGAATCACCGGATTTTATGACAACCTGAAGTCTACTCTGAAGACGACTAGGTAGGACGGTCAGGACGGTTGAGTGATTTCTGTGAGAGCTCAGGCTAAGGCTTTCCCGGTTTTAGCTGCCGAGTGACCACGTAGTTGATGTTGATGATGATGGGGTTGAAAGGACAAACTTTCGGATGCCTCGTCCCCTCGTTTCGTGGCATGTGAAGCAGCCGCCCCGCGGCGCAGCTGAAGCCGCCAGCTGAGTGCGTCCGACAGCCAGCAGTTGGATTTGGATTGACGAAATGACACACCGAAAGTTTTTCCCCGAGCTCGGAAGCTTTCTTTTATTTTTATTTCATTTAATTTCATTGCTCGGAAGAGTGGAACTCTCGCAACTCGGATGCCTGCCGCGCGCGGAGAAATGGGAAAGTTCCCCATTCCGGGACACTGTCTCCGGGATTTTATGAGATTTGAGTGAAGTGCTACACACGCACTCTCGGATCCGGGGACAGACACAATCCAGGGAATGAAGTGGGCTCCTGGGGGTGGAGCGGAAAAGTTTGTTGCGTAACTGATTTTGAACGAAACTCGTCAAATGAAGAACCTTCTCAAGGCAAGAGCAACAGCCAGTGACAAGGAGGACGACTACTTGACTTGCGTTCTGATGATGATGAGGATGCCTTCAGACAGGAGAGATGAGAATGCCATTGCTGGAGAACCGGCGACAAAAGGCAACATAAACATTCCGCGAGGGCACTTCAATTAGCCAAGCAAATGAAATTCTCGGGCGAGGGTCGTCGGCCCCGGTCATAAACATAGGAACCAGCTTGAGTGGCCGGCAATGTGAGATTGATTCGGAGTGTTCCGTGCTCTTAGTTCGCCAGGATTTCTCAACTAAGAGTTCATGAAATAAATAAAAGAAAATAATGGAAAAATTATAGAAATTTTGAAAATTTTCTCAAAACTTTTCTACATTTTCTTGTTTTAGTAATAACTTGTTGAAAAAATTACTAAAACCCAAAGGTGGTCACCAGAATAATCTTGCAGTCTAATTGAAAATCTGGAATCAAAAAAAAAAATATGACGTGCAAAATATTTTCCACAAAATTTTCAACCGTTGAGAAAATTTACAAAGTAAAGCCGGAAAAACTTTGCCCAAACTCGCGGAAAATTTTCTAAAAAATATTTTTGAAAAGGTTATTTTATGACCTTTAATCGCTGAAGTTTTTGGAATGCACCTTTTTTCGTTTTTGAGTTATGACCAATTTTGTTGAAAAATTTCCAAATGTTCCATATAAGCCTTTTTTAAAAAACTATTACTCAAGAACGAAGCATCGTAGAAACTAAGTTTTTTAATGAAAATGAAAGCAATTTTTTTCCGAAATCAAAACAAAAAATATGAAGTGGAAAAAGTTCTCTACATAATTTTCCACCGTTGAGAAAATTCATAAAGAAAAGCCGAAAAAACTTTGCCCGAACTCGCGGAAGTTTTTCAACGAAAAATATTTTTGAGATGGTAATTTCATAAGCTTTGATCGCTGAAATTTTTTTTTTTTTTTTTAATTTCTTTGTATTTGTGAATTTTAACTTATTGCTAATTCTTCACACTGATCGCTGAAATGTTTGGAATGCATTTTTCTTTTTTACCTGAGTTATGGCCAATTTTGTTAAAATGACCATATAATAAGCTACATGGTCATGTACCGCGAATTCGGGCACTGTTTTACTGGCTTTTCTTTACGAATTTTCTCAACGGTGGAAAATTGTGTGGAAAACTTCTCCTACTTCATATTTTTATCTTTGATTTTAAAGAAAATTTGCTTTCATTTTCATTTAAAAAACTGTGTTTCAACGATGCGTCGTTCATGAGTTACCTACCTTGATACCTTGTTGGCTACAAAGTAACTTTACTCCAATGCCGAGCGTATAGTAGAGCACCATCTTCGTCGGTCTTGGGCGATGTTCCTCCAGTTTCCCCGAACGTGTAGGGATCGTAGATCTTCTTCAACCGCGTGCAGCCAACGAGTTTGCGGCCGCCCACGAAGTCGCCTACCTCTACCGGGTTCTCTGCTGAATATTGTTTTCGCTATTCTTTCTTCCGACATTCGCACTACGTGTCCAGCCCACTGAAGTCTGCCGTATTTTATACGTTTCACAATATTCGCATCTTCGTACACTTGGTACAACTCGTGATTCATGCGTCTGCGCCACACTCCATTTTCTTGTTTCCCACCGAGAATTGTCCGCAGCACTTTGCGCTCAAAAACTCCAAAAGCTTTTCGGTCTACCTCCTTTAACGTTCATGCTTCGTGACCGTAGAGGGCAACCGGAAGAATCAGCGTCTTATGCAGAGCGAATTTTGTTTGCATTTGCAAGTTACGGGACCTAAGCTGGCTACGCAATCCGTAAAAGGCCCTATTCGCAGCTGCAATACGCCTTTTCACTTCACGGGAAACGTCATTGTCACATGTCACAATTGTTCCATGATAAACAAATTCTTCAACAACTTCAAACACTTCCCCATCAATCACTACCTCAGCACTAACACCACTAGGCCTGCTTCTGTCTCTACCCGCTATCATGTACTTCGTCTTGGTAGAGTTAATCGTCAAGCCTATCCTCGCTGTCTCTCTCTTCAGAGGAGCATAAGCTTCCTCCACTGCCCTACGATCGATGCCGATGAGATCAATATCGTCCGCAAAACCGAGGAGCATGTGCGACCGTGTGATGATAGAGCCATTCCTCTGCACGCCTGACCTCCTAATCGCTCCTTCGAGTGCAATGCACACTGGGCCACGAGCAAGATCTAGCAAGTAAAAACCTCTAGCGTTTTGGGAGTGCATTTTTTTGAGTTGGTGTCTTCGGAGACTTGTATTCATTTTACCTGTGCTTTTATGTGGTGAAAAAAATTAGTTGGTAATTTTGCCACAAAGGTGGCGCTGCGATACTAACTTTTTTGTTTTACGTCCTAGAGGTTTTTCGTCTTCCGCAAAGTTGTAGAGCGTGCAAAAATAAGTAAAGTCGCCGAAGACACCAAAGTTGTGTGACTTCAAATAACAAAGTTATACTAAAAATATTAAAATTTACGTGAAAATCACGTTTTTATGACTATTTTGAATGGTATTTGTAAATTTATCAATTTTAACACTTCAGCACCAACTTTACAATTTTTCGGGACATTTAAAATGTTTTTTTTGGGCAAAATAGTGAAAATTACAATGATTTTTACTAGCAGTTTTTTTCAAAAAGCTGCAAATTTCGGCAAAATTTGATGCTTGCTTGAGCAAGTGCAAAGTTTTGTTATACCAATCCATGTGATCGATAATGATTTTCAGTTAACTCAACGTACATACTTAAAAAGGAATAAATTATTGGTTAAATTATAAAAAAAATCCTCAGCTCAAGATGAGATTTGAATTCACAATAGACAAGTGCTTTACTAACTAAGTCACTGTGCCAATTAATGACACGGCATTGATGAGCTAAGTTTTTTTTTTTTCATAATTTAATCAATATCCGTCTTAACATATGTACGTGCAGTTAACTGAAAATCATTATTGATTCCACGGGTTGGTATACCGGAACTTTGCACTAACGAAAGTCGCTCACACAGGATCTAAAAGCATTTTTATTCTTTCAATAGACCAATATATATATGTACACTGGCGATTCAATACATTGATGCGCAAGACAATTGAACACAAAACGTCAATTTTGAGTAAATAAAGCGTTGGGTATCCGTGAGGAACAACTCCGGAATAAAGAATTGCTTCTCTTTCAAAATAATTTTGGTATTAAAACATCAATATTTAAAAAGATATCTCAAAAACACCAAATTATACCTCCGGCAAACTTTCACATTTAATAGATTTTGAGTGGTATATTTTGAAGCAAGCATCAAGTTTTGCCGAAATTTGCAACTTTTTTGAAAAAACTGCTAGTAAAAATCATTGTAATTTTCACTATTTTGCCCAAAAAACCATTTTCCATGTCCTGAAAAATTGTAAAGCTGGTACTATCAGACGCAGGCTACTTTGATTAACACGTGTGAAGTGTTAAAATTGATAAATTTGCAAATACCATTCAAAATAGTCATAAAAACGTGATTTTCACGTAAATTTTACTATTTTTAGTATAACTTTGTTATTTGAAGTCACACAACTTTGGTGTCTTCGGCGACTTTACTTATTTTTGCACGCTCTACAACTTTGCAGAAGACGGGAAATCTCTAGGACGTAAAACAAAAAAGTTAGTATCGCAGCGCCACCTTTGTGGCAAAATTACCAACTAATTTTCTTCACCACATAAAAGTACAGGTAAAATAAATACAAGTCTCCGAAGACACCAACGCAAAAAAAGCACTCCCTAAGCGCTAGAGGTTTTTACTTGCTAGATCCCGCTCGTGGCCCAGTGTGCAATGTTGAACAATAAATTTGAAAGAGCATCCCCCTGCTTCAATCCATCCAAGGTCACAAACGACGTAGACACTTCGTCCGTGATCCGAATACTTGATTTTGACCCATCCAGCGTTGCGCGTATCAGCCTAATTAGTTTCGCCGGAAAACCATGTTCTGACATTATCTGCCGAAGCTCATTTCTTTTCACTGAATCGTACGCTGCTTTAAAATCGACGAGGACTGCTAACGAGCGACGAACGAAAAGAATGCCGCCAGAAGTCGAATGCTAGTGGCCGGTACCCGGCAGAACAGAGAGCGGTACAGGGTTGCAAGAGCAGAAGAGAAACGAATCCACCGCAGGAAAAAACGGCAACACGAAGAGAGTGTTATTGCTGAAGCGCAGGAAAGTATGGACAGGAACGATATGCGGAGATTTTATGTAACTGTCAATGGCGCGCGGCACAAG
The DNA here is from genome assembly GCF_035046485.1 of Aedes albopictus. Lineage (NCBI taxonomy): Eukaryota > Metazoa > Arthropoda > Insecta > Diptera > Culicidae > Aedes > Aedes albopictus. The sequence continues at coordinate 379,058,880 of NC_085138.1, read as the reverse complement.
ACTGCGCCAGTGCCCGCTATGTGCAATGACCGGGAAGGAAATTTGCTGACAGACAAAACAATGGTGGCAGCCAGGTGGAAGAAGCACTTCGTAGATTTGTTGAATGGTAGCAGCGAAGGAGCACCCAGGAACAGGATTAACATAATGGATGACAGTCAAGCAGTGGAACCACCAACACTGGATGAGGTTAAAAGGCCCTTGAGGAGCTGAAAAACAGTAAGGCTGCTGGGAAGGACGAGATCCCGGTCGAACTTCTTAAGCACGGAAGCGAGCAGCTACATCAATCAATCCATCAGATTATTATAAAGATTTGGGAGGATGAAGAATTGCCCACCAGTTGGTTGGATGGCCTCATATGCCCAATCTACAAGAAAGGGCACAGACTGGAGTGTGCCAATTACAGAGGGATTACCCTTTTAAATTCGGCGTATAAGATACTGTCGCGTGTCCTGTTCAACAGACTGCGACCTCTTGAGGAGTCCTTCTTCGGCGAATACCAGGCTGGTTTTCGTGAGGGCCGATCAACGACGGATCAAATGTTTACCCTGCTGATGATCCTAGATAAATTTCGGGAATATAACATGCAGACTCACCATCCAACCATTACGTTTGCGTCGCTTAGCGGTACCAATCACCTATTGCGCTGTTGTTGTCACTGCTTCGTGGATACTTCCCCATAAGCTGTTGACATCTCCAGATCCGTTGGTCTCTCCTATCCTCTCGTCTAGCGTCTGATGGTACTGTGCAGCAACCCCTTCGGCTGACAAGCGCTGGATATTGAAACGCATCGTCCTGTTGTTTCTTGAACTCGTGACGCTGGATAATCGCGCCCGAATTTTAGCGGCTACAAGATAATGATCCGAGTCGATGTTCGGGCCTCTGTAGGACCTCACATCTATGACGTCCGAGAAATGTCGCCCGTCGATCAGCACGTGGTCTATATGGGAGCAAGTGTCACCACTCGGGTGTCCCCAGGTGTGTTTTCAGATATTCTTACGTGCGAAGTAGGTGCTGCTGATTGCCATACATCTAGCAGCAGCGAATGTCACAAGGCGCAGACCATTATCGTTGGTAACAGAATGAAGGCTTTCCGTTCCAATGACAGCCGAAAGAAACTTTCTCTGCCGATCTGCGCATTTGCATCTCCGATGACTATTTTGACATCTTGTTTTGGGCACTCTCCGTAGGCCTTATCAAGGCTCTCATAGAACTCATCCTTCATGTCATCGGGTTTGTCGTTCGTTGGCGCATAGATGCTGATCAGGCTGTAGTTGAAGAACTTGCCCTTCATCCTCAACACACAGATTCGGTCGCTTATCGGCTTCCACCGAATAACTCGCTTCATCTGCTTCCCGATCACTATAAAGCCAACTCCGCGTTCTGCCTTATCGCCGCCGCTGTAGTAGATGTGGTACTTGAATGAAGTGTTGGCGATGGGATCCACCGCTCGGAATTCGCGTTCTCCAGTTTTGGGCCAGCGTATCTCCTGGATAGCGGCCACATTAACGCCGACATTCCGCAGTTCACGAGCCAGGAGCCCAACACGTGCGGGTTCATTCAAAATTCTCACGTTCTAAGATCCGACTTTCCAATCGTTGTCCTTTATTCGTTGTCGGGTCGGTTGCCGTTGAATCAATCCGTTTACTCTACTATTGCTTTTCTGGGTGTTTGAAGGTTTTCAGCAGGCTACTTTACCGGGGCCGCGCTGCCTACATTGCGTTGAAGGGGCTGCCTTCTTAGGTATAGCTGACGCAATACAGCATTTCATACTCAGCCGCTGGATGCCAGAACAGACGCTGTTTGAGCCGCACCTCCTTGGTGAACAGACGCTCGGGACGTACCTCCTCAATCTAGCTGAAGTCAGAAGGACAACAGTGCCCAGGCTGCACTACCAGCTAAGCACACAACTCTTAGCTGGCGGTCTTTGTCATCGTTTGACCCGTGGAAGCATGAGGTAGGAACTTGTGAGGACCAGAGCTATGTTGGACGCTCTCCTTATCGACTCACCGTTTTGCAGCCCGTTCATGAGTTATGATTTAAAAAAAAAAGGCTCATTTGGACATTTTTCAACAAAAAAAAACCTTCCAAAAATTTCAACGATTAGAGCATATGAAATAACCATCCCAAAAATATTTTTGTGAAAATTTTCCACGAGTTCGGACATAGCTTTTCCAGCTTTTTTTACGAATTTTCTCAACTGTGTAAAATTTTGTAAAAAACTTTTTCCAGTTCATTTTTTATTTATTTCTGAGGAAACTTGCTTTTATTTTCCAAAAACTTTGTTTCTACGATGCTTCGTTTGATTATGAATTGCAGCGCTCAAATCAAAACATAAACTTCCCGTGGTTTAATGAAGATCACACTTCGACTCCTATTCAGCAGTGGTGAACTAGCACAACATTATGGTTGATGACTGAACAAAAGATTAATTCAACTGTTGTTCAGTAAAAAAAACACGTGTTTTTCATCATGTACTCTGAGTCGAAGTATGATGAATCGAAAGCACTTATTTGACTTGTGAAAAACACATTATACAGATACATGTCCTAATTTTCACATGAACTTAACAAGTCTTGTTTAAATATGTTGTAAAGGAATTACTGCGAGTCGAATAAAATTCGTATTAAACGCTTGAAAAGTGTTTTAAAGTATCATTGTTAATACCAGTACGAAAAGTTGAACATTGGCTACTTTTTCAGTTGAAATAGCATTTGTACAGTAATGTGTACAGCATAATTGTAGTTCAGCTATAATTTCTATTATAAAGCAACAATTCAGCATGCGTGCTTGTTTGCGGTTGGCTATTGTTAGTTGGGTAATTATCTAAGAATTGCTTCAGGTATTACTCCAGAAGTTCCTTCTGAATTTCTTCTGAGTTTCTTCTCAGATTCCTCTTAGAGTTCTATTAAAGATCCATTTAGGAGCTCCCTTTGGAACTCCTCAAGAAGTACCTTCTAAGAGTTCTTTCTAGGATTTTTCCATAGGTTCCTTCGAGGGACCCCCAGGAGTTTCTGTTGAAATTGCTCTAGCCGATTCTTGTGGTAATGCTTCAGAAGTTTCTTCTGTGATTTTCCAACGAGCTCTTTCTGATATTCCTCGAGGAGTTTTTTAGAGTCTGTCTTGGATTCCTCCAGAAACTCCTTCGAAGATTCTTTCAGAGTTCCGTTACGAATACCTTCTGGGGTTCCTTCTGGAATTCCTCAAAAGTTTTCCAAGATGGTCCAAAAGTTGCTTCTGGGATTTATCCAAGAGTTCCTTCAGAGATCCTTTCGAAAATTTCAATCGAGATTTATTCTGGAATTCACTCCTTCTCATTTTTTTTTTTTTTGACAATTCCGAGATTTATCCGGAAATTCCTTGCGGGATTCTACCAGGATTTTTTTCCTGGACTCTTCAAGGACTACTCTTGAAAGCTAAAAAAAAAAAATGTGAATCTTTTTCTACGTTGTGGGAGCTTGACGCTTTCCGATATTGCCTAAAAGTTATCGAATATTATTTGTCAGTGTAATTTTCCACTTTTGGTAAAAGGTGCCAATCGCACCCAAATAATGACAGATGGCACTTACAAAGTTGTAGTCGTTTTCACAATCTTTACTTGAAGTTGCCTGTTTTTTTTTAATTTCTCCAGCTTACATTACTGGACATATTTGAGTACTTCGTATAATCTAAACTTTAATACATTTTTTTTTTAATTCATCATGGCTTTCCAAAAATTTCACAACAAAAAACACCCGATTCTGTTTTGCACGGGTTGGGTTTTTCCTATAACTCAGTCAATTTTGAACCGATAATCATGAAATTTTGTACCCATGTGGGCACGATCCGTGTGCGAAAAACAGGTTAATTGGTTCAAAATTAACTGAGTTATAGCAATAATTCGTCCAAAAAAAGAATTGGTTGAATGCGTGCTTTTGCCATTTACCCAAACGTTTATATAGAAAGAAATCACGAGTAAAAAAAAATAAAAAAAAAAAACAAAAAACGTTATCTACGTTTCAGTTTTGAGCGGTTTTACTCTTTTTAGAATCGCGGATAATCTCATTTCATTTCATCTGTTTTTTTTTTCATTATTTTGTTTATTGTACCATCAAAATAAAGATATGGGAGCGCATATTCCGAAAAATGCATTCTAATCAAAGCGCTCATACAAAAATTTCATCCAAAAAAATAATCCACCTATCGAAAAAATACAAAAAAAAGTGTGCTGAAAAAAATCCTTCAGATAATTTTTTAAAACAATCTTCAATTTCTTTGATCGCACAAGTAAATGTGTAGTTTTAATAAAAAATACAAATAAAAATAAAAAATAAATACATATAAGAGTAATTTCAAACTATTACGATTTTCGATCGCAGATTTTGAAGTTTCAAACCTTCAACTAATGGTTGGTATGGAATGAATAAAACACCTAAAACTTTTCTCATTACAATTGCCTCAATCTTGTAAATATTTCATTTTTCAAAACTCTCTGCATTACTTAAGCAGATTTAAACCTTCTCTAATGAGATTTTGTATTAATTTTGGTTTTATAAAACTAAAATTGTTTGTTTGTTTGTTTATTACCAGGGATTTTAACCTTTTATGGGTCATTCATCCCGTACTAAAACTAAAATTATATTTGAAAATAAATTCTTTGGATTTCTTTTATGGCTAGTGATTTCAAATTATTGAAATTTTTATCAAAATTAAAAAAAATAATGCATCTTTCAGGAATAAATTGAAAAGCCACACAGGCATCACCAGATCTACGATGGAACGATTTTTCTATTATTTAAAAGTATAAGTACAAAATATTTCTCATGACTTTTCCTCATAACTGCTCGTTCTAAACGGTTATATTTGTTTCTTTCCAGAAACTTAAGCTTTTTGAGATTTTTTCCCATAAAATGTTACCCTAGGATTATTTAGAAATATATAAAAAGCAACATTTCGAACATTTTCTTAAATTTTGCCTTATTTTCAAAAGTTGTTCGCATGCTCTCATGAATTCAAAAACCTCTGAGGTTGAGCTAAAAATATTGAGATTTAGAGGTGGGGCAAAGTTATGCGGTTTTTATTTCCAAATAATAAAAAGGTGCTTTTATTTTAACTGTGGTATCTTTCTGAATTTTCAACCGATTTTTAGTCTTATTTTTATGAATTCCCTTTAATTTGATTTAAGAATAAACTCGTAGAACACTAAGTTTTTACAAAATAACGCAAAACATGAGTTTTTCAACATTTTTTTCCTTCCTTTAACTTTTTAAATGCTTGACCAAATTCAATTTTCTCGCGTACTCTTGCAGTTATTTTTATCGCTTTAATATGTCCTGAACAAGCTACTTGTTAAAATATTCAGCAAGTGGTATTGGCTTGGCTTTTCATTTTAATAAAACATGGCTTTGTCATGGGAAATTGAAGCTTAGGATCATTTTTGACAGCTTTCACATAAGCTCAAATACTAAGAATCATATTGATGATTTGACATATTGCCATTTGGCATGACGCCGTTTGGCATAATAGCCATTTGGTAGAACACGAAGAGCTTTAGGAGAATGGCTTTCCAGTATTTACAAAGAATTAAAATATGTAGTGCTATTATATCTTGTCCGACGATTCGGTCCGTTTGGGACCTTCTTCTGGGACTCTTAAAGATTATTTATTAAATCAATTAGACAAAAATTACAAATTACAATTTATTCAATTTTTACCGATTTTTACACAATGTTTGTCCAGTGTGGTTCTGTGGAACCATTCATACGTCGGTAGAGAGTTTCTGTTTAAAAAAGTGAAATTTTGAAAACTTACTCCCTCGCCAAAATGGACGGTTTCGGTGTAAGCCTAACCGTGGAAAAGCTCTTTTCAAAGCCGCACTGGGATTTAGTACCCGTCACTTGATCTATCACCATTGCTTTTTGACTCTTTTCTGATTCTTATTCTAGAGTGTGTGTAAGATCTTCATTGTTTCGATGTGAGTGGTGAAACCTTTCCCGATCGTGTGCATGTGTATGTGTGTGTTTACAACACTTTTTCATGTTTGTTTTGATCAGTTATTTCGTGTTCTTTGGTTCTGCTGAATATTCTTCATCCAATGCAAAACTTCTGCGTTAAATATAGCAGAAGAGACTGCAGAAAGTGATACTGATATTTCGGCTGCTATGTGCGATACTCTACCTCACAGCCTCGAGAGGGGGAGTTGTGACGACTATCGAAAATCGTACGTTTGTCGGTCTGGTAAGACGTACAGATTTAAAGCTGACCATCCTACTACTGTGTCTGACCGTTGGAGAGAGCCACCGATAGAAGTTCAACTACCTAATTTAGTATTAAGTAAACTGCAGAACGGTTAAGATTTGTATGTTTTTTCGTTAATAAAGTTTATGTTGTAAAGATCGTTGCGTTAGTTATATCGTCGTGTTACAGCATAAGCGACGTATAGGTTGTCCGTGTCCGTCCGTTTGTTCACTGCGTTAGGAGTGTTGTTTATGTGACAGCTTTCTAGAATCGGCAAATTTCTCCTCTTGTGTGCAGTGTTCAAAATCCTAGTTTCGCTGAGCTTAAAATTGTGGTTCACCAAGGCTGTGTGATTCACGAGAGCTGTTGTTTTCATTATTCCCTTGATAGCAGTATCTTCGGTTGTGTGACCCGCATTCCATAGTGTTTGTAGCTTGTTCATGTTTGATTTGTTTTATGATAGTCGTGCCTTGCGCTTCTGTGTTGTCATAAGGATATAGCAAGCATCACAATCGGCACAGTCTACCTGGTAAATAACATTGTGGCGATCTTCCATCGGTGTTGTGTTCTTCACCGTTGGAAGCAACGAGTCAATGTGTTTGTGCTGCTTGCTTGCTATATGTGCATTTGGGAATTCTCGACGCAATGTTTTTGTTATTGTTTGTGTCAGACCGTGTATGTTTGTGAGTGAGTAGTATGTTTTTGTCGGTTCTTCGTGTTCATTTTCGATACTACTTACTTCCATAGCTGTTTCGTTGGTCGTATTTCCACTTGCGCGATGTATTACTCGGTTGGTGATGTTTGCATGGTAGTCATTGATCCTCAGGAGCCCGAAAATTATCGTTTTTGCTTGTTTCAGGCTAAGGTTTGTCGAGAACTGGAGGACCCGTTTGGCAAAATTGAAGGTGACGTTCATCTTCAAGCTCATTGGATGTCCCGAGTAGGAACATTCAGGAATCTGCCCTACGCAATTGCTTTCCTGTACCATTCCGTTTTTATTGTGCGGTCCTCTTGACGTACCAGCAGCATATCGAGAAACGGTAGTCGGCTGTTTTCCTCTTTTTTGACCGTGAACTGGATGTGTTCGTTTTGTTGATTGAAGACGTTGAGAACATCTTCAACTTTTTCAACTAGAAGCGCCAAGAACAGGTCATTGACGTATTTTTTTCTGGAACGGAATCAAGACTGCGCTGCCGGCCACGGCATTATCAACAAGGTCTTCATTCACGTACTCAGCAATAATCGGCGAAAGAGGGTTTCCTATTGCGGTATCGAAGATTTGCTTCGAACATGAAATAACTGGCATCTATACAGAACTCTGTTATTTCCCAGAACAAGTCAAGGCAAATAGTCCATTTTACGAGCCGATTTTATGACGTTTCGCTGTCCTCCAGGAGACTTTTCGTCTTGGACGTGTAGTCTACCCGCTCCATCACCACAGTCCTGTTGCCTTTGTCCGAATTCACCACGATGATTCCAGGATGTGCTTTGAAGAAGTCCCTGGTACGTTTTTTTTGCATTGTGGTGGAATTTTGCCTTCGGGTCGTTCGTGTTTCCATTCCGCATCCTGTGTAGGTAGTTCTGGATCTGATTTGCTACGACACATCGAGTATGTTCCTGTACGGCTGTATCATTTCGTCGGTGGTATCATTGCTGCTCTTGATGATAGACTCCACATCCGCTATGAAGTGGTACAGCTTTCTTGGTAAGAATGTGCATTATCCTTGTTATACCAACTGGCCTTGTTATGCCAAATGGTGCAGTGTAATATTTTTTTTTTAATTATTTTTTAACTGGCATTTTGAACATATATTTTATAGTAAAAACACTCCCAAAACCTAGGATCCCCTCATTTTTATTCAGAATGATTTATTTTTTTCATTTTAAGACATTGCATGAAAACAGCCGAAATTCTCATTTCCTTATAAAAATGGATTTTTTGATAGACAAAAATATGTAAAAAGCATGCTAAAAAAATAAATTGGTCTAGCAGTTGAAAAGTTTCCGGGCTCTATATTTGAAATTTTAAATAAAATGAAAAAAAAAATAAAAAGAAAAAAGTCTCGCTCTCATGTTCTGCGTCATTCTGAAAAAATCATTACAAATCAATTTGAAAGAGATTTATGAAAAAAAAAAACAAATTTAACATTGTTTCAAAATTGAGAATGTTATGGCTCTTTAAGTGCCTTTTCATTACTTGACATTTCAATTTTAACGTATTTGTGCTGCCTCAAATCTAAATTTTATTTTGGCAAAAACTCAGATGTTTATCTTCTTCATGTGATTTGAAACCAGAAGAGCATTCGAATTCGACTTCTCAATAACTTTCGAAAGCTATGCCGCGCCTTAGTTTTGAGTTTTAGAGAAGTTGTCGAAGACGAAATAAACCAAAAACAAATATATTTTTTCGAAACTGCGGCAAAAAATGTATTATGGAATTTTTCGAAAAATCCACAAAATTGACATGCCATGTTTCTTAAAGTTGTTTCAGTATTATAACAACATTTACTACATACTACAAATGTTCAACCGTTTTTTTTTTAATTTTCCAAGACTGTACAAAAATCATAAAATATTACTTTCAGAATGTCTCAAGAAATTCCTCTTGGAATTCCTCTAGGTATTCTTTCTGGATTTAGCCAGAAATAAATTTCATAAATTTATTTTCGAATTTCTTTTAAATTTCTCCTTGAATTTTGTTTAGAATCCGTTTTGTAAAAACACCTTCAAAAACTGCCCCTGAAATTTCTGAAAATTTTATTTTATTCTTTAAACTTATTCTTTAAACTTCCTGCAATTCCGCTTAGACTTAGACTAGTAGGTATTCCTCAAATAAATAAAAAAGGGATCAATAAATGAACAAGTTCCTTAAGAATCAATACAGGCATTCTTTCAAGATAAATTGGTGAGCTTGTTTTATGCTATTATTCGAGTCTAGAAAACGCTCTCATTGTCTTTCACATCAATTTCATGGATCGTCCCGATTCCATCAATTCATCCCCTGATTGAAAACCTCTGTGCTAAGCACATGACACGACGACAATCAATAGAAAATCACTTGGAAACAGAAGGAACCAACATTGCGCTTCGCTCCTCTGATCCCTCCCCTGGGCGAATGAACGCGAATCTCTTGAGATGCCACTTCCCGCACTAGGCGCGCTATTTTTCCGGCTGCTACTGCTGCCACCGGATGGATGGACGGTGAAAAAATGTGGAAAAACATGCTCCCGGCGCTGTTGCTGTTGCTGCTGGGTCCCTGAAGTGGGAAAACAGAGCCGCGAAGAGTGTTTGATTTGGACAGTGGCTGTCACTTGGACAGGACCAAGAAGACGATGACGACTAGGACGTAGGACGTCGTCGTCGCCATCGTCGTTGACGACGATGTGGGAATACAAACGGAAATTTGTTGGCCGTTGATTTGTTTGGATTTTTCCCGGGCTTGGAGTCAAGCCCAATCCTCGGATGACTGAAAGCACAAGTGAGTCCCCTGGTCTTGCTTTGAGTGTTGTTGGACATAGGCTTGACGGTTGAAGAGGCTGTCAAAGTTGGATTATTTTTTACCATGAGTGGCATGGAATGGTGTAAAAATTCAATGAAGGCTCCAATTCACAATTCATCGAAGTTGAAGTGGACTTTCGTCGAAATAAGGTCATCGTGACTGAACTTTAAAAAATTTAGTAAACTTTGTGATTGAGTGGATTATATGACCAAAATAGAAGTTACAAAAATGTTCAGCAATAATAAAAACCGAAATATTTTAAACAAAACACGAAAATAAAAACAAATTATGATGTACATATCCATTTATATCTCCGATATTCCTAATATAACTTAATAAAAAATCTTCAATATTTTTCCAGCAATCGGTTACATTCCATCATTCCACTTTCTTTTAATGAAATAATATCAAAGAACTATACAGTATTATGTTGTGTTTACCCAAATTGAATTCATCCAATGTTTTTACTTTCGGAACTTGGATTGTTCCAAAACTCGATCAAGGTCGAATAACTAAATTTCTTGTAAAAATATCCTCTTCTATACTGAACCATCCAAAGCACTCCGAAGCAGCCGCATTCACAGCTTCACAGCACATTGCCTTTTTCACTTTTGTTGCAACAACAGCCGCCGAAGCTATCGCCCGCCCGCCCGGTAGTAGTGAGGAGCCACCATCCGTGTCTAATGCGGTCATATATCGCCGAGCAGGCCGTCGTCGTCATCGTCCTCGTGCAAGATCCTTCAAGTAGGTATGCCATCAGTAGCAGCAACAGCAGTAAGCCTGCTGGCAGCATCATCGACGTCTGGCTCGCAGCAGCAGTACGAAACGAACGGATATTCTACTTTGTTACAGGATATTGAGTTTTATTTCACTGAAGGCGTCCTACACACATGTACCTCTTACCCCACCACCGCATCGTCTCGTGCCCTCCTAGCTGCAGAAGAAATGTGTGGATGTGGCGAAATGGTTGGTCTTAAGTTACGTCAACTTCCCTCACCCCCAAAAGGAGACTCTTCCTTCATGTACGGTGATGTTGTACAAGCTAGGAAATTTTACGACCATCGCAGCACTTTGCCTAAAAATAATGTTGGCTCTGCTGGCTGTGTGCCCTTGAACGGTTGGTTACTCGACTGCAAATTGATTATTGTATCAAACGACTTCGGCGGAAAGTTTGTCTGCAGTATAAGGTGGCGTCCATGTACTCCTTAAGGCAGTACCGACCACAAGAGAATCGGGAGGAAATAGGATTTCAGTCGTTATACTCCTCTCCGGATTTCCGGAGAAATTCTCTCCGGATTTCCGGGGAAATTCTCTACGGATTCCCGGGGAAATACTCTCCGGATTTCCGGGGAAACACTCTCCGGATTTCCGGGGAAATCCCGTCCGGATTTCCGGGGAAATCCTCTCCGGATTTCCGGGGAAATCCTGCCCAGATTTCTGGAGAAATCCTACCCGGGGGTCGCTTCACGTGTCAGGATTTACGGAGAAAAACTGTCCGGATTTCCGGAGAAATCCTGTTCGGATTTCCGGAGCAATCCTGTTCGGATTTCCGGAGCAATCCTGTTCGGATTTCCGGAGCAATCCTGTTCGGATTTCCGGAGAAATCCTGTTCGAATTTCCGGAGAAATCCTGTCCGGATTGCCGGAGAATCCTGTCGGGATTTCCGAAGAAATCCTGTCGGGATTTCCGGAGAAATCCTGTAGGGATTTCCGGAGAAATCCTGTCGGGATTTCCGGAGAAATCCTGTCGGGAGATCCGGAGAAATCCTGTCGGGATTTCCGGAGAAATCCTGTCGGGATTTCCGGAGAAATCCTGAGCGGATTTCCGGAGAAATCCTGTCCGGATTTCCGGAGAAATCCTGTCCGGATTTCCGGAGAAATCCTGTCCGGATTTCCGGAGAAATCCTCTCCGGATTTCCGGAGAAATCCTCTCCGGATTTCCGGAGAAATCCTCTCCGGCTTTCCGGAGAAATCCTCTCCGGATTTCCTGGAGAAATCCTCTCCGGATTTCCGGGGAAATCCTCTCCGGATTTCCGGGGAAATCCTCTCCGGATTTCCGGGGAAATCCTCTCCGGATTTCCGGGGAAATCCTCTCCGGATTTCCGGGGAAATCCTCTCCAGATTTCCGGGGAAATCCTCTCCGGATTTCCGGGGAAATCCTCTCCGGATTTCCGGGGAAATCCTCTCCGGATTTCCGGGGAAATCCTCTCCGGATTTCCGGGGAAATCCTCTCCGGATTTCCGGGGAAATCCTCTCCGGATTTCCGGGGAAATCCTCTCCGGATTTCCGGGGAAATCCTCTCCGGATTTCCGGGGAAATCCTCTCCGGATTTCCGGGGAAATCCTCTCCGGATTTCCGGGGAAATCCTCTCCGGATTTCCGGGGAAATCCTCTCCGGATTTCCGGGGAAATCCTCTCCGGATTTCCGGGGAAATCCTCTCCGGATTTCCGGGGAAATCCTCTCCGGATTTCCGGGGAAATCCTCTCCGGATTTCCGGGGAAATCCTCTCCGGATTTCCGGGGAAATCCTCTCCGGATTTCCGGGGAAATCCTCTCCGGATTTCCGGGGAAATCCTCTCCGGATTTCCGGGGAAATCCTCTCCGGATTTCCGGGGAAATCCTCTCCGGATTTCCGGGGAAATCCTCTCCGGATTTCCGGGGAAATCCTCTCCGGATTTCCGGGGAAATCCTCTCCGGATTTCCGGGGAAATCCTCTCCGGATTTCCGGGGAAATCCTCTCCGGATTTCCGGGGAAATCCTCTCCGGATTTCCGGGGAAATCCTCTCCGGATTTCCGGGGAAATCCTCTCCGGATTTCCGGGGAAATCCTCTCCGGATTTCCGGGGAAATCCTCTCCGGATTTCCGGGGAAATCCTCTCCGGATTTCCGGGGAAATCCTCTCCGGATTTCCGGGGAAATCCTCTCCGGATTTCCGGGGAAATCCTCTCCGGATTTCCGGGGAAATCCTCTCCGGATTTCCGGGGAAATCCTCTCCGGATTTCCGGGGAAATCCTTTCCGGATTTCCGGGGAAATCCTTTCCGGATTTCCGGGGAAATCCTCTCCGGATTTCCGGGGAAATCCTCTCCGGATTTCCGGGGAAATCCTCTCCGGATTTCCGGGGAAATCCTCTCCGGATTTCCGGGGAAATCCTCTCCGGATTTCCGGGGAAATCCTCTCCGGATTTCCGGGGAAATCCTCTCCGGATTTCCGGGGAAATCCTCTCCGGATTTCCGGGGAAATCCTCTCCGGATTTCCGGGGAAATCCTCTCCGGATTTCCGGGGAAATCCTCTCCGGATTTCCGGGGAAATCCTCTCCGGATTTCCGGGGAAATCCTCTCCGGATTTCCGGGGAAATCCTCTCCGGATTTCCGGGGAAATCCTCTCCGGATTTCCGGGGAAATCCTCTCCGGATTTCCGGGGAAATCCTCTCCGGATTTCCGGGGAAATCCTCTCCTGATTTCCGGGGAAATCCTCTCCGGATTTCCGGGGAAATCCTCTCCGGATTTCCGGGGAAATCCTCTCCGGATTTCCGGGGAAATCCTCTCCGGATTTCCGGGGAAATCCTCTCCGGATTTCCGGGGAAATCCTCTCCGGATTTCCGGGGAAATCCTCTCCGGATTTCCGGGGAAATCCTGTCCGGATTTTCGGAGAAATCCTGTCCGGATTTCCGGGGAAATCCTCTCCGGATTTCCGGAGAAATCCTGTCCGGATTTCTGGAGAAATCCTCTTCGGATTTCCAGGGGAAATCCTCTCCGGATTTCCAGGGGAAATCCTCTCCGGATTTCCAGGGGAAATCCTCTCCGGATTTCCAGGGAAATCCTCTCCGGATTTCCAGGGAAATCCTCTCCGGATTTCCAGGGGAAATCCTCTCCGGATTTCCAGGGGAAATCCTCTCCGGATTTCCAGGGGAAATCCTCTCCGGATTTCCAGGGGAAATCCTCTCCGGATTTCCAGGGGAAATCCTCTCCGGATTTCCAGGGGAAATCCTCTCCGGATTTCCAGGGGAAATCCTCTCCGGATTTCCAGGGGAAATCCTCTCCGGATTTCCAGGGGAAATCCTCTCCGGATTTCCAGGGGAAATCCTCTCCGGATTTCCTGGGGAAATCCTCTCCGGAAATTCTCTCCGGATTTCCAGGGGAAATCCTCTCCGGATTTCCAGGGGAAATCCTCTCAAGATTTCCAGGGGAGATTCTCTCCAGATTTCCGGAGAAATCCTCTCCGGATTCCGGGAGAAATCCTTTCCGGATTCCGGGAGATATCCTCTCCGGATTCCGGGAGAAATCCTCTCCGGATTCCGGGAGAAATCCTCTCCGGATTCCGGGAAAAATCCTCTCCGGATTCCGGGAGAAATCCTCTCCGGATTTCCGGAGAAATTTTCTCCAGATTTCCGGAGAAATCCTCCCCAGATTTCCGGAGAAATCCTCCCCAGATTTCCGGAAAAATTCTCTCCAGATTTCTAAAGCAATCCTCTCCGGATATGCAGGGAAATCTGTGTAACTGGATTCTCTTCTATCTCTAATAAAGTCCCATTTGTTTCGAAACAATTCCTTCAACACTGACAACACCTAATCAGGATCGATCGCTAATTCCCCTTCCGGAAATCATTCTAGACAATAATCTCCTCACTCAAGCGCTCCCCCGGCGACATCCTCCTCCGGCGGTGGCGGCGAAGACTTACGACACTTTTCCCATCCGTGCTGAGCTGAGTCCAACATGATGGTCTCTTCCGGGCGCGGCGAAGCCGCACGGGCAGTCAAGCATCCTAGCATGTTCGCACGTCTTGTATGCCATTGTTCGGAAGAAGAAGTAGCACCGCAGCATCGTCTTTCCCCCGATCGAAGTGTCACACAGCAGCTCCAGCTCTAGCTCTAAATCCCCACGCGCTCAACTCAACCCAACCCGCTGCGCTGCTGGCTCTGGCTGGCTGCTGTTGGGTCTTTGAAGTTCCGTCCGTGTACTGCTCTTTGCTTGGCTTGAGCTCGTTTCGTATTGCGGCCATCAGTAACCATAACCATAAGCAACAATTAGCGTCACGACGACGATACACAACAGCCCCCGGGAGCCTCAGGTTCTTCGACGACGATGGCAACGATGACAATGATTCCCATTAGCAGCCTTCGAACGTCGTCGGTCGCTCGGTCCTATAGCTCTCCATCGCATCGGTGGTGTCGAGCGGAAACGGAACACAACGAGAGACATTATTTAGTTTTATCACTGTTTACATAACATCCGGTTTGCGGCAGGCGGCGGCGTAGACCGGGGGGGAATGCGTTTCCGAACGGAGGAGGTTGACCTCTTGGGATTGTGCGAATGAACCGGGCGGCCCGGAATAATG
The DNA here is from genome assembly GCF_035046485.1 of Aedes albopictus. Classification (NCBI taxonomy): domain Eukaryota; kingdom Metazoa; phylum Arthropoda; class Insecta; order Diptera; family Culicidae; genus Aedes; species Aedes albopictus. The sequence continues at coordinate 379,043,835 of NC_085138.1, read as the reverse complement.
ATTATCCTCTGGCTCTGGCTCCACTGGCTATGGGAAACGGGAAACTCGGAAACGGTGGAGAGCCCTTAGCCTCAACAACCGATCGACCGTTGTTTTGCTGATGACGACGATGGACAGCAGGACGAGCAGGAAGCAGTAACGAAATTGATAGGTTTTGATTCAATTATTTCGCCCGTTATTCACATTTGGATTGCCGGTCAGGACTATTTCCCCTGGCATCATCGCATCGCATCGCAACGTATAAGCTCGTGTGCTCGTGTGAGGTGGCACAGTCTGCCGTAGGCATGATGAACCTGTTGGTATTTGCGCTTTGGTTTGGGTGAGTGGTACGCAGGAGTTTCTTGAGGAAAATCTTGGTTAGAATTTAAAGAAATTATTCGGAAATCCGGAGAGGATTTCTCCGAAAAAACTGAGAGGATTTCTCCGGAAATCCGGAGAGGATTTCTCCGGAAATCCGAAGAGGATTTCGCCGGAAATCCGGAGAGGATTTCTCTGGAAATCCGGAGAGGATTTCTCTGGAAATCCGGAGAGGATTTCTCTGGAAATCCGGAGAGGATTTCCCCGGAAATCCGGAGAGGATTTCCCCGGAAATCCGGAGAGGATTCCCCTGGAAATCCGGAGAGTAATTCCCCGGGAGATCCGGAGAGGATTTCCCTGGAAATCCGGAGAGGATTTCCCTCCGGAAATCCGGAGAGGATTTCCCTCCGGAAATCCGGAGAGGATTTCCCTCCGGAAATCCGGAGAGGATTTCCCTCCGGAAATCCGGAGAGGATTTCCCTCCGGAAATCCGGAGAGGATTTCCCTCCGGAAATCCGGAGAGGATTTCCCTCCGGAAATCCGGAGAGGATTTCCCTCCGGAAATCCGGAGAGGATTTCCCTCCGGAAATCCGGAGAGGATTTCCCTCCGGAAATCCGGAGAGGATTTCCCTCCGGAAATCCGGAGAGGATTTCCCTCCGGAAATCCGGAGAGGATTTCCCTCCGGAAATCCGGAGAGGATTTCCCTCCGGAAATCCGGAGAGGATTTCCCTCCGGAAATCCGGAGAGGATTTCCCTCCGGAAATCCGGAGAGGATTTCCCTCCGGAAATCCGGAGAGGATTTCCCTCCGGAAATCCGGAGAGGATTTCCCTCCGGAAATCCGGAGAGGATTTCCCTCCGGAAATCCGGAGAGGATTTCCCTCCGGAAATCCGGAGAGGATTTCCCTCCGGAAATCCGGAGAGGATTTCCCTCCGGAAATCCGGAGAGGATTTCCCTCCGGAAATCCGGAGAGGATTTCCCTCCGGAAATCCGGAGAGGATTTCCCTCCGGAAATCCGGAGAGGATTTCCCTCCGGAAATCCGGAGAGGATTTCCCTCCGGAAATCCGGAGAGGATTTCCCTCCGGAAATCCGGAGAGGATTTCCCTCCGGAAATCCGGAGAGGATTTCCCTCCGGAAATCCGGAGAGGATTTCCCTCCGGAAATCCGGAGAGGATTTCCCTCCGGAAATCCGGAGAGGATTTCCCTCCGGAAATCCGGAGAGGATTTCCCTCCGGAAATCCGGAGAGGATTTCCCTCCGGAAATCCGGAGAGGATTTCCCTCCGGAAATCCGGAGAGGATTTCCCTCCGGAAATCCGGAGAGGATTTCCCTCCGGAAATCCGGAGAGGATTTCCCTCCGGAAATCCGGAGAGGATTTCCCTCCGGAAATCCGGAGAGGATTTCCCTCCGGAAATCCGGAGAGGATTTCCCTCCGGAAATCCGGAGAGGATTTCCCTCCGGAAATCCGGAAAGGATTTCCCTCCGGAAATCCGGAGAGGATTTCCCTCCGGAAATCCGGAGAGGATTTCCCTCCGGAAATCCGGAGAGGATTTCCCTCCGGAAATCCGGAGAGGATTTCCCTCCGGAAATCCGGAGAGGATTTCCCTCCGGAAATCCGGAGAGGATTTCCCTCCGGAAATCCGGAGAGGATTTCCCTCCGGAAATCCGGAGAGGATTTCCCTCCGGAAATCCGGAGAGGATTTCCCTCCGGAAATCCGGAGAGGATTTCCCTCCGGAAATCCGGAGAGGATTTCCCTCCGGAAATCCGGAGAGGATTTCCCTCCGGAAATCCGGAGAGGATTTCCCTCCGGAAATCCGGAGAGGATTTCTCCGGAAGTCCGGAGAGGATTTCTGAAGGCTTCTTAGAAGATCCAAATGATAGGCAGAGGGGTTCCAAAGACGATTTATGTATATAGGTTCAAGAGAAATTTAGGGACATTCCAGAGCGTCCTAGAGAGTTTAAGGGGCTTCAGAGTGTCTCAGAGGGTTTCCCGGACGTTTTGTAGGGCTTCAGGTGCGCTTCATGATATCTCAGGTTGTTTCAGGAGGAATTTACGGGTGCTTGAAAGAGTCTACGAGAGTTTCAAGGTCTTACAGATGGATTTTGGGGATTCAATAGTCTTTAGGATGTTTCGAGAGCCTTTCGGAGTGTCTAAGGAAGTTTAAGGGTCCTTAGGGGTAATCATGATTGGTTTTAGTTGTGTTCAGGGAGTTCCAGGTACCTTGAGTGGTTTTCAGGAATATCTCAGAAGATCTCAGAATCTTTTCAGGAGATCTCAGAAGGTGCCAGAACCTTTTCGAAAGCCTCAAGAGGTGTTTTTAGGCACTGTGAGGAACTAGCGTCGTGTTCAAAATCTTGTTAATTAAGACCAAAAAAGGCTTAGGTTAAGGCATTTTGGGGGGCTTGGAGGGCCTTATGGTGTATCAGGGGAATTCAACAGAGCCTCAATAGGTTGAATTGAGTTTCAGAGGCGTTTTAGGGGTTTTCAACGTTAAACTTCATTAGAAATCCCTAAAAACATCTGTAGAACGCCTCTGAAACTGAACGTTTTAGGAGGTTTAACGGAGTTTTATTTTTTATGAGCCTTAGTAAAAGGATTTTAAGCGTCTCATGAGTAATATGAGAAGTTATCAGAGGAATATGAAGTCACTCGAGGGCGTTTCGGGGGCTTTGGAAAGGGGTTCTAATTGGTTTTAGGAACAAGAGGTTGGTAAGGGGCTCCAGGGCCACAGGACATGAAAACTACCTTGAACCTTCCATGAATCAACCGTGAAATTTTTCAATATCTTCCTGACTTTGCTGTCGCTCCAAACACTCTTAATTTCCACCTGATGAAATGGAAACCCCACGAAATCCCTTTTTAACCATTTGAAACGCTTCTGATGCCTCCTCAATCTCCCTGAACTTCTCTGAAACCACCTTGAAATGCCCCTAACCATTCCTGAAGCCATGAGGATTGAGGAAACCCTCTTGAATCCTTCTGGGGCCTCCTTGAAATATCTTTGAAAACACACGCCCATCAGAACACCCCTGAAACACCAGCCAAAACCAATTATCACGTACTGAGCTCTCTTATTTGAAGCATTGACTGAATTAGAGCACAAAGGTGATGTACCCCCAGCCCATGGTATAGAAATATGCTTGATTTTTTTTTCCTAAGGAATATCGGCCTTTCAAAGGGTCCAAGAAGATTTTCAATAAGATCCAGATGGGTTTCAGAAAGGCCTCAGGTTGTTTCGGATGGTTTGAGAAAGGGTTTCTGAGACGTTGAAGATAGATTTAGGTGTTCTTCTTCTTCTTCTTCTTTCAAATGGCTCTACGTCCCCACCGGGACTTGGTCTGCCTCGCTTCAACTTAGTGTTCTTTGAGCACTTCCACAGTTATTAATTGAAGGGCTTTCTTTGCCTGCCATTGCATGAATTTGTATATTGTGAGGCAAGTACAATGATACTCTATGTCTAGGGAATCGAGAAAATTATCCCAACCGGACCAGGAATCTAATCCGCCGTCTCCGGATTGGCGATCCATAGCCTTAACCACTAGGCTAGCTGGAGACCCCTAACTGGAGAGTTGTAGGTATTATCAGGAGGATTTTTAGGGGGCATTTCGGAACCTCTCAGAGGATTTTGGGAATTTCATGGGGATTCTAAGGGTTTCATGAGGGTTCAAGAAGGTTTTTAGAGACGCTAGAAAGCATCTATGGGGGTTTCAAAGTGTATCAGAAGGGTTCTAAGGTTGTTTTAGGGGATTTCAGCGGGGTTCCAGATATTTTTCAGGGGAATTACATGGGTTTTCACGGGACTTTATGGCTTTCTACGGAGGCTAAGAGGTCGTTTCAGAGAATGTCAGAGAGTTTCAGGGGCATCAGAGGATTTCAGGTTTGTTTTTAAATGTACTTCGCAGAGTTTCAGCAACCTAGCACATATTCTAGGAACTTTTTGGAAGGTGCCAATGGCTTTAAAAGAGTTTCAAGGGAAACTTCTTGGACATTTCAAGAGACCAAAATAGACTTCAGCGGATCTCAGTTTTACAGGCGTATTGGGGCCTCATTAGGTTTGAGGATCGTTTCTGAGAGTTTTGAAGGATCTCAGTGGGCTTCATGAGCATTTAGTTAGTTTGAAGGCAATTTGGGAGTCTCGGAGAGTCTCATGGGGTTTCGAAAACGTTTAAGGGGGTCGGATAGGGTATTATGGGGTTTAAAATGCGCTTTAGAAAGTTTTAATGGGTTTCATGGTTTTTCAGAAGCGTTAACCCGAGAGTGGTCGCGTAGTGCACTGAGTATACACGTACCATGAAAACAGCACGCTTTTGTGGGACACAGCGTGTGCGCGGTGTCACAGAGGGTGACCGAAGACGGAACTGTTCGAGGGTTAAGTGGTCTTCAAGTGATTCCATGAGAATTGTAAGGAGTTTTCAAAGGGATTTCTGGTCGATTTAGGGCTTTGTGAGGGGGTTCAAGTTAGTTGATCTAAGAGGAATGCAAGGGGCTCATGATCATGAGGGTTCAAAAGCTGCCCTGTAACTCTTTTAAACCGACCCACACTGTTTCCAAAGGCCCAATTTCGTGATCGAAATTGTTTTGGGCATGAAAAATTGATTTTAGAGATTTGGTGCCTTCGAAGAAGTTGTTTGGTATATCAGAGCCCTTCTTTTGGAAGTATCACTAATGTGATTAATCCACCTAAAAGTGAGATAGAAATTCAATTTTTTTAATAAGCGAAGATAACATGTTTATGTCTTCAGCAAAGTTGTAGAAAATGTCATTATGTGAAAACTTGCCGAACAGACTTTTGCTCTATCTACTCAATTTCTAGAGAGATGGGCCATTATTTGTGAAAGACCCCCTTTTCGTTGCAACTTTTTCCAGACATGTTCGGGAATTTTCAAATGTTCTACAAAGTTATTTAGTATGACAAAATACGTGTTTCGTCTGAAGACGGCTACATTGTATCTTTGATAGTTTTTTAGATATTCAATAATTTATTTAAAAAAATTGCCTTTTTTACGGCTTTGTAACGTTTACATAGGCAAAATGGGGCAAGATTTTTCAATTGAATATGAAAGAAGTTTAAAATAGTTGTACATTTTGTTTCAACTCAGGCTGGACACTTGCTTCCTTGACAGTAAAATTGAGCTATGAAATATTTTAGGTCGTAACTAAAATTTTCAAAAAACTCAAAAAGTATTGAAGATAGAACTTTGTCGTATTTAAAGAAAACATGTATTTCATCATATCTAATAACTTCGTAGAACATTGAAAAATTCCTAAAAATGTCTGGAAAAAGTTACAATGAAAAAACTGATATTTAGGGGTCATTTTCAGGAAATGACCCATATCTTTCAAAATGGAGCATATAGAACAAAAGTTTGTTCGGCAAGTTTTCTTATAATGATATTTCCTACAACTTTCCTGAAGACATCAGTATACAATATTCACATATGGTAAACACTGAATTTTAATCTCACTACTAGGTGAATTGATAACAAAAGTAATACTTTTAAAAGAAGGATTCTTGTCTATCAAACAACTTCTTGCAACAAACTTTTGTCCTATCTGCTCCGTTTTGAAAGATATGGGTCATTTTCTGTTAACGACCCCTAAATATCAGTTTTTTTCATTGTAACTTTTTTCAGACATTTTTAGGAATTTTCAAATGTTCTACAAATTTATTATATATGATAAAATGCATGTTTTCTCTTTAAAGACGACAAAGTTCTATCTTCAATACTTTTTGAGTTTTTTGAAAATTTCAGTTACAAACTAAAATATTTCATAGCTTAATTTTACTGTCAAGGAAGCAGGTGTCCAGCCTGAGTTGAAACAAAATTTACACCTATTATAAACTTCTTTCATATTCAATTGAAAAATCTTGCCCCATTTTGCCTCTGTAAATGTCACAAAACCGTAAAAATGCTACTTTTCAAAATAAATTAGTAAATATCTCAAAAACTATCATAGATACAATGTTGCCGTCTTCAGAAGAAAGAAATACGTATTTTGTCATACTAAATAACTTTGTAGAACATTTGAAAATTCCCAAAAATGTCTGGAAAAAGTTACAACAAAAAAACTGATTTTAAGAGGCCATTCACAAATAATGGCCCATATCTCTAGAAATTTAGCAGATAGAGCAAAAGTTTATTCGGCAAGTTTTCTCATAATGACATTTTCTACAACTTTGCTGAAGCCATAAACACGCTATCTTCACTTATGAAAAAAATAGAATTTCTATCTCACTTTTGGGTGGATTAATCACATTAGTGATACTTCCAAAAGAAGGGCTCTGATATACCAAACAACTTCTTCGAAGACACCACACCTCTAAAATCAATTTTTCATGCCCAAAACAATTTCGATGACGAAATTGGGCCTTTGGAAACAGTGTGCGACCCCTAAAAAGTTTTTGAAACCTCTATGAAACCACTTGAAACCTTATGAAACACTCAGATATCTCCCTGGAACCTAAAACACAACTCAGATCTCTCTATAACCTCCTCGAAACTGCCTGAGACTCCCCTCTAACCATTTGAATCGTATCTGATTTCCACTAAATTCCTCTGATATCTCTCTAGAGCCTTGGAATAACTTGAAATAATGTTAAACCGTTTTGAATCCGCCTCGATGGCCTCCCTGAAACGCGCCTGAACTTTCCTGGAACCCTCTTCTTTTAGGGAGCCTTCAAACATCCTGGAAACCCAATTCAATTCTTATTTTTTAGAAACATTTGATAAACAGATATGTAGTTTTTAAAAAAATAGTCTGAAACAGCGTTTCTCAAATCATGGCACAATTAATTGTTGTATCGCCAGCTGATGTTTAAAAAAAACAGAAGTAAATTTCCATTGAAACTTTCCAAGATCTTCAATGGAAGTTTACTTCTGTTTTTTTTTTCTCAGATCCTTCCAGAGTCAGCCATATAAGCTTTGATAAATACATGTGTATGGTATACACAGAAAAAATATTCATGTAAAATTCAGCGAAAAATCATGCACATAAAGGGAATGCTAGGATTAGTGCATATTTACATGAGATATCATGTTAAATTACGTGACGTTCGTGAAAATTTCCGCCAACTATCGCGTAAACCATCATGGACACCAACCGGTTACGCGACTATCCCTTTACGTGCATGATTTTTCGCTGAATTTTACATGAATATTTTTTTCCGTGTACACAGATAAAAATAATGAGATTTTAACGTCTGGTAAACTTCATTTTACTCATGCAAACTTAATGTTATGATGGATTACATGATATATCATGTAAATTTGTGTTATAAGTCATGTAAACTCTCAAAAACATGCTGAATTACATGACATATAATGGAAGTTTACATGATATTTTATGAACTTTACATGATATGTCATGTAAACTTCTATGATATCCCACGCTCCAATTATGTGCATCATATGTCACAGAATTTTACACTCTTTTTTCGATCTGTGTAGAACTTCTTTTTTCTTGGCGTAACGTCCTCACTGGGACAAAGCCTGCTTCTCAGCTTAGTGTTCAATGAGCACTTCCACAGTTTTTAACTGAGAGCTTCCTCTGCCAATGACCATTTTGCATGTGTATATCGTGTGGCAGGCACGAAGATACTCTATGCCCAAGGAAGTCAAGGAAATTTCCTTTACGAAAAGATCCTGGACCGACCGGGAATCGAACCCGTCACCCTCAGCATGGTCATGCTGAATACCCGTGCGTTTACCGCCTCGGCTATATGGGCCCCTGTGTACAACTTGTTTTAAGTAAATTAATTCATTCTGGATTCTACGGACAGCTTTTGAAAAAACTAAGAGAAAAAAATCAACGACAATTTACAAATTATAATATGTACCAAAAATCATACCAGTAGTATTCCAGAGATCAACACCGAAATTCTAGCCAGGAAAATATCCACTGAAAGTTCACTAAACACCAGATTAATCTAGTTAAAGACTTCAGAAGACAATACTCAATAACAACATTTCTTTGTATCTTTTCAGGTATGCCATTCCCACCAAAGTGCAAAATGAGAAAAATGAGCACGGAAATGCTTTTCTGTATGACAGGTAAACAACAAATAGAAGTTAATGTTGCCAAAACTACTTGAGCATTTCTGGATATTTTTGAAAAGCTGAAAAAATAACCATCGAGAGTCAGTACACTTTACACTGCCGTACCAAGAAAGCTGATTTAGACTTCTGAAATGCTTTTGTTTCGGAATCTCAATCTCAAAATCAAAATAAAAAAAAATCAAAAAATCTATAAAAAACTTTAAGAACAAATTCACAACCCTGAATTTCGTAGGAATTTCTACGGTCAATTTTACCAGGAACTTCTCTACAATAACTTCACGTGTAAGTGTTTCAAATCTTTTTTATGAAACTGGGTACTGGAAAGGTTGCTGTGGCTGCTGATGAAAGAGTTTCCACTAGAATTTTCTGAAACTGTTTAAAAAAGCTGCTTCTGGAATGTTGCAATTATGAATGAGACGTATATTCATCCTGAGGTATCTCTAACTAAAATTAAAATACGGTTAGTTAAACAATTTCTGATCAAATTCATTAAAATCCATCAATGAATTCTGTAGGCAAATATCTTTCAGCTGGAAAACTCTTAGAGTTACTATTTTTTTTTTCATTAATAACATATAATAAATTTTCTGAAATGTGTATACGGATAATTTTAAGATGCTGTATTGTACCCAAGCCCATTACAACCAGAGTTCCACAGAGCTCCCTAATGACCGACCATCCTCACTAATGACCGCACCTCATCAGAAAAGGTAAAACGGTTTCGACCAGTTTGCATTGCTCCGAATTCCTATAACCAAACTGATCGAAAAGTGATTGGCTTTGAATCCCAATTACGGTGTGATTAAAATGCCATACCTTGAAGTTTTCCAGCAAAATTTTTCTTTTTTTTTTCTCTCTCTCTACTGAGAACGTCCATTATTCAAACGAAAGAGCTCCTTCGCCCGGCTTGTGGCATGCTTTATTGAACCAGCCACCCACCCACCATGGTCCGAGGCCCGGACGCAATCAACCCAGCGACGCGCGGAATTTTCCCATCTTTTATTCATGCCGCAGCCATTAAAAAGTGAATAACTTACATGCGGTGGTAGTTTGCAAATCTCAAGCGAGCGACGACTTGCCAAACTGCACTCTCCAGTGCAGTGGGTGAGCGCATTGTGAGAAGCGGGCGAACCATAGAACCCTCATTACTACTGACTGCTGGAGCTGGAAGCGTCTGGGTCTGAGCTGAGCTTCTCGAAATTATGATTATTCACGCCCCCTCCACTCTGGCCGTACCGCACCGCCCGCCACTTCACTTAGCTGGGATGTGGTTTTGTGGTCGATCCGGACCCAGGGTGCAACTTAATTGCTAGACGTTTTCTCTCTCTCGGTCGGCCACCACTCACAAAGCAAATGGAAACAGTTTTGTGCAACAGGAATGCTGCATAATAGGAACTGAAGGAGGATTTTGAGTCATTCACGTAGTGTGTCGTTTAATATTTTTAAAAGTTTTTCTTATTTCAATAGTAAAAGAAAACATGAGGGTGTTCCGAGGGTGGAACTGAACTTTCTTGCAATTAAATATTTCTTGTCTGCTTGTTTGTTCATTTTTAATTTTTTTTTTCTTTTTATTTATTTTTTTCATTTTTGCCTTTCTCGTACACTAAGTGTACCGGAAAGGCTATATGTTCACTCCAAAAATGACTTTTTGATAGAAGCCCCGGAGGGTCGAGTCATATATACCAATCAACTCAGCTCGACGAATTGAGGTGATGTCTGTGTGTGTGTATGTGTGTGTGTGTGTATGTGTGTGCGTGTGTGTGTGCGTATGTGTGAGTGTGTACAAAAAAAACTCACATCACTTTTTGGCAGTAAACCTCAACCGATTTCAATGACCGACGGTTCATTCGACGCGGAATCTGGTCCCATTGTTTCCTATTGAAAATGGTTCGGATCGGTCCAGCCGTTCCGGAGATATGGCCATTTAGGTGTTCCGGAACGGTACCCCAGGAAGGGACCAGATATGAAAATGCATCAAACCTATGCATGCGACACATCAAACCACGGCATTTTCAATAACCTGATGAGCGGTAAGCAGGAAAATAGTCCCAGATCATATCTGAACCGGTAATGTACCGGAACCGGTTCCGGGTGTCCCGCCGGAAGTGACCAAATATACAAGTGAACCAAACCCATGCATGCGACACATCAAACCACGGCATTTTCGATAACCTGATGAGCGGCAAGCAGGAAAATAGTCTCAGTCCATATCTGAACCGGTAGTGTTCCGGAACCGGTTCTAGGCACACCGCTGGAAGTGGCCAAATATACAATTGAACCAAACCCATGCATGCGACACATCAAACCCCGGCATTTTCGATGACCTGATGGACAATGAGCAGGAAAATCATCTCAGACCATATTTGAACCGCTAGTGTTCCGGAACCGGTTCTAGGCGTCACACTGGAAGTGGCCAAAAATACAATTGAACCAAACCCATGCTTGCGACACATCAAACCACGGCAGTTTAGATAATCTGATGAGCGATAAGCAGGAAAACAGTCTCAGACAATATCTGAACCGGTAGTGTTCCGGAACCGGATCTAGGCGTCCCGCTGGAAGTGGCCAAATATACAATTGAACCAAACTTATGCATGCGACACATCAAACCACGGCATTTTCGATGACCTGATGGACAATGAGCAGGAAAATCATCTCAGACCATATCTGAACCAGTAGTGTTCCGGAACCGGTTCCGGGGCTCCCGCAGAAGTGGTCAAATCTGAAGGAGCCCAACATACCCATACATGCGTCACATCAAATAGCGGCTTTTTCGATTACCTAATGAACGGACAGCAAGTGTTTCGGAATCGGTTTTGAGTGGCCGGAAGAGGCCAAATGTAAAAGTAAATCAAATCCAGGTATGTGACACATCAAATCGTGGCTTTTGCGATAACCTGATGAACACTTAGCAAGAAAATAGCCTTAGATCACACTAGAGACAACTGGTAGTGTTCCGGAATTGGTTCCGAGAGTCCCGTCGAAATGGTCAAACCCTGCATGTGAGACCTTCAATTTGCAGCGTTATTGGTTAACCGATGAACAGTTAACAAGACAATAGTGTCAGACCATATTTGGTTCAGCCGGTAGTTACTTGGAATCAGATCCGGGTAGTAAAATGTACAATTTAACCAAACCCATGGATGCGGTACATAAAAAAAAGGGTCAGACCACATTAGATTCCCGGTAGTGTTGCGAGTTCGGCTGTGGTTTCGAAAGTGGTTAAAAGTATAGATAGTAGAGTAAACATAGATCCGTGTTGATGAATGTCAAAATCTGTATCCAAACGAGCATGACGTCACGATTTGGACAACATCAATGGAGCGCATGACGTCATATTCAACCGTCACACTCTTGAACATTACTACTTACACGCTTGAAACATTTTAGTCAGCGGTGTCCGCGGATCTATGTTTACTCTACTATCTATAGTTAAAAGTAAAGGTGAATCAAACCCATACATGCGATATATCAAATCGCGGTGGTTGGGTAAAGGTGAAGAATTGGCAATAAAATTATCTCAGACCAGATTTGGGACAACCGTTAGTGTCATGGAATCAGATCCGGGTATCCCACCGAAAATTGCCATATATAAAAATGAACCAAACCCGACAAAACGACATACGACACATCAGATCGCAGATTTTTTGATTATCCAATAAACGGTTAACAAGAAAATAGCTTTAGATCACATAAGACTAGCTGTTGTGTAGCAGAACCAACGTTCATGTGAAAAATCAAATCGTGGCTTTGTTTAATGGCCTGATAAACATTCGGCATGAACAACAGTGACGAATAGGTTTCATCAAATCGCACCATTTCAGATTCCTAAGGTGTAAATTTATAGCAGGATGGGTCAACGTTGAATGGAAAAATAAGAATTTGATCGTGTCATCCTTGAACAGAAGATGGCGGCTGTTTAAAGGAATTTTGAGCTCTAAAACTATGTAAAATAAGTGTATTTGGTATGGGAAATATGTTCGGAGTCCACCAGAGTATCCAAGATAGCGGTCCAAAGTCCAAGATAATGCCCCGTATTCAAGTTAGCGCCTTTTTTTCGAGGATTTTGAATTCTTGCATTATGGGCATGTGTTGTATGGAAACATGTCCAGAATTCAAAATCTGTGATCAGAAAACCCAAGCTGTGCACTGTTTCACAAGGTCTGCAATATGACTATAATTGGAATGGGGAAGAATGCCGGTCTTCGTCCAAAACTGGTCACCAGAAAATCATAGACGACATGCCAAAATTCAATACGGCGATTATTTCATGTAATTTTAGGTACGGAGTCCAAAAATGAATACCAGAACATCCAAGATGGTGTCTCAATGTTCAAGATGGCGTTTAGTTTAGTTGGGGTAGATACCCGGAGTCAAAAAATAATGACCGAAAAATCTAAAATGACGTTTCAAAATTTTGCAGCTTCATGACACTTGTTTGGTTTGAATTTTGGATCGTTGTCTTATATTTTCTGAATATTGGATGTAATGCTAATATAAAATGTATCCATATTGAGTTGATTTAGCAAGCAGTTTTTATTTTGTATTGATGTCAATGTCATCAACATGTCGCTTGAGTTTTGTTGAAAGGATACTTAAAAGCACGAGAAAGGCACCATCACCACTAGGTGGATTAATTAGGGTTTTTTTATTTTATTTTTATTAATTTTTTGTTTTTTTTTTTTATTTTTCTGTTAATGATAAAAGTTAGCACGTCAGCAAGATCATGTTGATAGAATCAGGGCTCGATACTTGCCCTGTTAAGAGTATCCTTAAAACACAAACTTTTTTTTTCTTTTCTATTTATTTTTTTTCTATTTTTTTTTCTTTTTTTTTTAAGTTTAGTTTGTAATATTTATAAGTTTTTATTTTGTTTTGTCTTGTTTTTTAATATTCAAAATTATTTAGTTTCATATACCGTCAAGGCGCCATTCACCGTGGGGGCTCCATTCACCGTGTGCCTTCGAATATGTTTTCATTATTTCCATATTATGATTGAATGATATGACAATTTCCCTGCAATTTCACCAATACAACATTGTATTGGTGAAATTGAAGGAAAATTGTCATATCATTCAATCATAATATGGAAATAATGAAAAAATATTCGAAGGCACACGGTGAATGGAGCCCCCACGGTGAATGGCGCCTTGACGGTATTCTATAAGGTTTTATTCCGATTTTTCTTTTTTTTCAAATTTGGATTTATTTTATATAATATTTGAGCTATGTGAATAGAAAATGGTTCACATGTTTGTAGCGACCCGTTTGATTTTAAGTTTTCTATTTTATTTCAAAATTCTTATTGAACTTAATTAATGGTCAACCACATTCGCTAGAACTCAAATTTCAATAAAAATGAATTGAACAAAAATAGTCACAGAAACAAACATGAAACTGCTCCCAGCTATACACCAGAACAAACAATCCTGGGGTTGCAAATCGACAGATTTTTGCAATTCTAAAATGGCCAAACCCTTTCAAATGAGACCGATCCATGGAGCTGCTGCATAGAGCCAAGCCCCACAAAGAGCGAACGCCATTATTATAATTATGCAACAGTGGGTTATAATTACTGCTGACTTTTATCGGCGTCGGAGTCGGAGTCGGGAGTTGGTGGTGCCATGGGCGTTAGTTGAGCAAAACGGTCCCATTGCGTGCCTCCAGATGGGGGGCGTTAACCGATTGATAGTTCTCGCGACGCGATCTAGCTGCATCAATTTCAACAAATGCGGTTCGGTAAAAGGCATAAAATCAAACGATAACAGTCGGAAAACGCCCTCCGGTTTGGAGATAAGCGCAGTTTTATGCTGGGGATTTGCGAGGAGCGTGGAATAGATTTGGTGATCTGGTTTTGAAACGGGAAGCTTAAATGAGATTTCGTTTCTATCAGTCACTCAGCTATATGCCCTGTTGTACTTGTAATAAGTTTTGGGAAAACAGATTATTTTTTAAGAAATATTCAGGAATTTTCACGAACGATAGACGATACAACAATACAAAAAAATCTCAAACAATGGATCCCATTTGCAGCGCATTAAATTTTCATTAACATGCAAAGTGTTGCCATGTGCCGAAACCATAGCCCAACTCTTCAAGGGCGATAAATCAACCAATTTTACGGGGTTTTAATTTAAAGCAAATATTATCCTTTACTCCCATAACGCAACGCCACCGCCTCAGGACCCTTTTGGGAATGGACGGTCAGCTGAGCCTCTAGCCGGCCGGCTGACTGGCTAGCCGGCCTAGACACCCCTTCTTCCTCATAATTCCCAATTTTTCGGCCAACTCAACAATTTGGTTTGTTTGCATGCTTAAAACTACCCCACAGAAGCCTGAAAGCTCGTCTTGAACACGTTGTCGTCGTCTGCGTCGCCTTACCAGAGGCACAGAATGTGTAGCTATTTACACCAGTAGCAGCCGGCTAGGCTCGGTCCGGATGGAGAACGGAGACTGTTTGGCTTCTGATTAAGTACCGGCCATAAATATATAAAATGCAAATTTGCTTACGCCTACATCGACGATGATGACGATGGCGACGACAACATACCGAAAACTAGCACCCAGCCTATATGGCCAAGCTGGCTTCTTCCTAGGAAGGGTGCTATATGACTAGGATGAAAGTGGCAGAAGTGCAAACGTTGGTCTTTTTGCTTGAGAGAAAGAAAATCGATTTGTGTTATGCTTGGAAAACATGAGAAAACAGCTTCAGCAATGTCTTGAAAGAAGCTTCTCAAACACTGGTGTATAAAAAAGTTTCTTTGAAGGCTTTTCAAGCTTCTTTGGAAGCTTTCCAAGCTTCTTTGGAAGCTTTCCAAGCTTCTTTGCAAGCTTCTCAAATTTTTTTGAAGCTTTCCAAGCTTCTTTGCAGCTTTTCCAAGCTTCGTCTGGAAGCTTTCCAAACTTCGACAGGAAGCTTTCCAAGCGTCGTCTGGAAGCTTCCCAAGCTTCGTCTGGAAGTTTCACAAGCTTCGTCTGGAAGCTTCACAAGCTTCGTCTTGAAGCTTTCCAAGCTTCGTCTGGAAGCTTTTCAAGCTTCGCCTGGAAGCTTCACAAGCTTCGTCTGGAAGCTTTCCAAGCTTCGTCTGGAAGCTTTCCAAGCTTCGTCTGGAAGCTTTCCAAGCTTCGTCTGGAAGCTTTTCAAGCTTCGTCTGGAAGCTTTTCAAGCTTCGTCTGGAAGCTTTCCAAGCGTCGTCTGGCAGGTTTCCAAGCTTTAACCGGAAGCTTTCCTAACTTCGACTGAAAACTTTCCAAGCTTCATCTGGAAGCTTTCCAAGCTTCGTCTGGAAGCTTTCCAAGCTTCGTCTGGAAGCTATCCATGCTTCGTCTGGAAGCTTGCCAAGCTTCGTCTGGAAGCATGCCAAGCTTCGTCTGGAAGCTTGCCAAGCTTCTTTGGAAGCTTTTCCAAGCTTCTTTGGAAGCTTTTCCAAGCTTCTTTGGAAGCTTTTCCAAGCTTCTTTGGAAGCTTTTCCAAGCTTCTTTAGAAGCTTTTCCAAGCTTCTTTGGAAGCTTTTCCAAGCTTCTTTAGAAGCTTTTCCAAGCTTCTTTAGAAGCTTTTCCAAGCTTCTTTGGAAGCTTTTCCAAGCTTCTTTGGAAGCTTTTCCAAGCTTCTTTGGAAGCCTTTCCAAACTTCTTTGGTAGCTTTTCCAAGCTTCTTTGGAAGCTTTTCCAAGCTTCTTTGGAAGCTTTTCCAAGCTTCTTTGGAAGCTTTTCCAAGCTTCTTTGGAAGCTTTTCCAAGCTTCTTTGGAAGCTTTTCCAAGCTTCTTTGGAAGCTTTTCCAAGCTTCTTTGGAAGCTTTTCCAAGCTTCTTTGGAAGCTTTTCCAAGCTTCTTTAGAAGCTTTTCCAAGCTTCTTTGGAAGCTTTTCCAAGCTTCTTTGGAAGCTTTTCCAAGCTTCTTTGGAAGCTTTTCCAAGCTTCTTTGGAAGCTTTTCCAAGCTTCTTTGGAAGCTTTTCCAAGCTTCTTTGGAAGCTTT
The DNA here is from genome assembly GCF_035046485.1 of Aedes albopictus. NCBI lineage: Eukaryota > Metazoa > Arthropoda > Insecta > Diptera > Culicidae > Aedes > Aedes albopictus. Next base: position 379,027,504 of record NC_085138.1, on the reverse strand, counting down.
TCCAAGCTTCTTTGGAAGCTTTTCCAAGCTTCTTTGGAAGCTTTTCCAAGCTTCTTTGGAAGCTTTTCCAAGCTTCTTTGGAAGCTTTTCCAAGCTTCTTTGGAAGCTTTTCCAAGCTTCTTTGGAAGCTTTTCCAAGCTTCTTTGGAAGCTTTTCCAAGCTTCTTTGGAAGCTTTTCCAAGCTTCTTTGGAAGCTTTTCCAAGCTTCTTTGGAAGCTTTTCCAAGCTTCTTTGGAAGCTTTTCCAAGCTTCTTTGGAAGCTTTTCCAAGCTTCTTTGGAAGCTTTTCCAAGCTTCTTTGGAAGCTTTTCCAAGCTTCTTTGGAAGCTTTTCCAAGCTTCTTTGGAAGCTTTTCCAAGCTTCTTTGGAAGCTTTTCCAAGCTTGTCTAGATGCTTTCCCCAGGCTTCTTCTGGAAGCTGTTCCAACCTTTTTCCGGAAGCTGTTTCAATTTTCTCCTGGAAGCTATCCAAGCTTCTTTGTAAGCTTTTCCAAGCTTCTTTGTAAGCTTTTCCAAGCTTCTTTGTAAGCTTTTCCAAGCTTATTTGGAAGCTTTTCAAAGCTTCTTTGGAAGTTTTTACAAAATCTTTGGCCTTCTTTGGAAGCTTTTCCTAGTTTATTTGAAAGCTTTTCCAAGCTTCTTTGAAAGCCTTTCCAAGCTTTTTTGGAAGCTTTTCCAAGATTTTTTGGAAGCTTTTCAAAGCTTCTTTGAAAGCTTCTCCAAACTTATTCGGAAGCTTTTCCTAGCTTCTTTGGAAGCTTTTCTTAGCTTCTTTGGAAGCTTTTCCTAGCTTCTTTGGAAGCTTTTCCAAGCTTCTTTGAAAGCTTCTCCAAGCTCTTTGGAAGCTTTTCCTAGCTTCTTTGGAAGCTTTTCCTAGCTTCTTTAGAAGCTCTTTCCAACTTCTTTTGAAGCTTTTCCAAGTTCTCTGGAAGCTTTTCCAAGCTTCGTTGGAAGCTTTTCCAAGCTTCTTTGGAACCTTTTCCAAGCTTCTTTGGAACCTTTTCCAAACTTCCTTGGAAGCTTTTCCAAGCTTCGTTGGAAGATTTTCTTTGGAAGCTTTTTCAAGCTTTTCCAAGGTTTTTCAAGCTTCTTTGGAAGCTTTTCCAAGCTTCTTTGAAAGCTTTTCCAAGGTTTTTTTAGGAAGCTTTTTTTGTGGGAAGCTTTTTGGAGCTTCTCTGAGGAGTTTTTCCAAACTTCTCTGCGAAGCATTTACAAACTTCTCTGGCATGCTTTCTCCAGCTTCTCTGGGAAGCTTTCTCCAGCTTCGTTGAAAAGTTTATTGAAGCTTCATGGGAAAGCTTTGCTAAACTTCTATGGGTTGTTTCGTTGGCAAGCTGTTTTGGGTTTCTCATGGGGAATACTGTTATCAAAAAATGTTCACCTTTCAATGTCCATTTAATCGTAATGAACCGGAGTAGCTATAATATAGAGAACTTTCCAGCCTAAGGTGCAAATAAACATTTACCTTCTTTCTATCCTGGCAGCACAACACTAATTATTTATCATAATAATCGTTATTCTCAAAGAGCAACAGCTGCCGTTGTTTCCCATTGCAAAATCCACGTACACAATACTCTCTTCCACTCTATCTCCCGAATGCATCCGGGAGCTTACGGAAACCAAGTTTCCCACACAGCAATGCAACGAAAAAAAAGACATGCCTGAAAACGACGCAAATCAAATCAAGCTTAAAACGCCCCCCGGGCGGGTAATTCCAGCTGGTCCACTTGCTCACTCACCTCACTTATTGCAGGTGGACCAGAAAACTGGATCCCTGAATGACCACTTGAATATGCCGCACCCACCGCGGTCTCCGATGGATATGGGGAAACTGGCGTGAAATGCACGTTTAACTTTTCTCAGATATCCAATGTAAACATATTTCTACGTAGCGTCTTCAAAGGCAAACTGTCAGTCTGGTCGAGAAGTATGCAATCATAACTAATTTAGGTCAAATAACCTCAGCAGTGGAAAATAGTCTTTAAGTATACCTCCTGCAATATACTTTAAGCTTCGATGAATATCACTTGATTATTCTTGAAAAAAAAATGAAAAAAAAACAAAAAAAGGAAAAAAGAAAACTTTTCAGAGATTTTCATAGGCTGTGAAATTATAAGTTCACAGCTTGGATTTACACAAGTTTCTTTTTGAACACTATCTGAACTTGAAAAAAATACTACTACAACAGAGATTGAAAAAAAAAAATCGTGGAATGCGGAATGTTGGAAAGAAACGACGTCTGCAAAAGATATAAAACTAACATTAGGAAAAATTCTGCCAGCTGTCTGCAGCTAGTGGTGTCAGTAAAAATAAGAAATCCCAACTTACTATCATCAGGCCCTCAAAAGAGCCAACCACCGATCGAGATTAGTTATTGCCCACTTTCTATAGGAGGGAATGACGGCCAAAGCAAACAATCAAAAGCGATTCATGTCGCACTCGCTATAGAGCTTATCGTCGTAAGATCATTTTCGACGCTTTCTACTAGCATTTTGCAGTAAGAGATGCCACTAGAAATAAACTAGCTCAACCCTTTACCGTTACGCCCTGAAAAGAGCTTATACCACTACCCATCGAAAGAATTAACTGCCTAATATCTACTAGAGGAAAAGATGGTAGAAGATATCAGTTACAACACTTTCTCCTTACGATCGTTGTAGGATTATTGTTAAGGCCGCAGAAATGTGCCGCATTATTAAAAAAAAAACAAAATTAAAAAAAAAATAAATAAAAAAAAATTACAAAAAAAATTACAAAAATCAAAAAAAAAAAAAAGGAATTTTGTGAATTGTAATTTTTGAACTTTACTCAATGAATGGAACATAATGAAGATATTTTCTTTGGTCGTTGTTTTGTTCTACAGCTAAAAAACAATCAATATTTAAAAAGTATAAAATATGCTTGAATTTTGAAGAATTTGTTTTACTTTTTTTATTTTTATAGGCTACAATTCTTATATAGGAGCATATGGCCTCACTCCCCTCTTTCTCACACCGCATAGATCTTCTCAGCCCAGAGGGCCTGAGTACGAATTCGAACTTAAGTTCCGTTCATAATCTGCGCAATTTAAATTTTTCCGAAGCTCTCCCACCATTTCGTGGAGTAGTCGAGGTAGTACCCATGCACGGTCCAATCCAGTTGCAGCAATTCCAGCAATCATATGAGGACCACACAGTCGACGGCGGATCAGGACGATGACCACCACCACCACCATCCATGGGACAAAGCAAAACCGGGAAAAGCTTGGGAAGAAGTTCCATCTGTTGGATTTCCGTAATCGAATATTCAATTACGATTGCTGCCAGTGTCCTCTCTTCTAGCCGGCGGTGGTAGTCCAGCTTCAGCGTCGTCGTCGTCATCGTCGTCATCAGCCAGGAGAAGAATAATAGATTCGCCAAAACCGACGAAACCTCGCCTCCCCCCGTCTAAACTCTAAACGATCCGGGTGTGGATTCAAGTTTTTGAAAAGGTGGATTGAATATGAGGAAGGCAGAACCATCGTCCTAATCTCATTTGCATGTTTATCGTTTTTTTTTTGCTGGTTCGGTCTTCGATGGGAGAAAATTGTTCATGTTTTGAGGAAACAGGAGGATCATTCCACGATTGATAGGTACAAAATAAAGCGAATTTTCAACCGATAGGCTTTTGACTAACGATTGATAATTCATCACTTTAAAAGCTTTACAGAAACTCATAATGTTGATAACAATCACCAACGTTACTCGTTTCATTGAAATTCTACTTTCAACCTACGATAGGGTTCCAGCTGTCCAACTATCAATTTACAAAAGTTCGCGTTTTAATTACTGCGTGCACGTGTGGCGACTATTAATAGAGTAGAATTTCAAGCGAAACGGCAAACATAACACTTTGGCAGAGAAAAATTGCCACCACCTTTTACCCTCAGTAACAATCTGACTCATTTGTTGATCGATGTAACGAAAAATAGACGTGTGATAACATGTGCATGGCATCCCATGTGTGCGTGATTTTTAAATTCTTAAATTTAAATCTGAATGAATAAAAGTCGAACAAACGCTTCCAAAGAAACATCCAAAGAAGCTTGAAAAAACCTACAAAGGTTGGAAAAGCTTCCAAAGAAGCTTGGAAAAGCTTCCAAAGAAGCTTGGAAAAGCTTCCAAAGAAGCTTGGAAAAGCTTCCAAATAAGCTTGGAAAAGCTTCCAGTAGAAGCTTGGAAAAGATTCCAGTAGAAGCTTGGAAAAGCTTCCAGTAGAAGCTTGGAAAAGCTTCCAGTAGAAGCTTGGAAAAGCTTCCAGTAGAAGCTTGGAAAAGCTTCCAGTAGAAGCTTGGAAAAGCTTCCAGTAGAAGCTTGGAAAAGCTTCCAGTAGAAGCTTGGAAAAGCTTCCAGTAGAAGCTTGGAAAAGCTTCCAGTAGAAGCTTGGAAAAGCTTCCAGTAGAAGCTTGGAAAAGCTTCCAGTAGAAGCTTGGAAAAGCTTCCAGTAGAAGCTTGGAAAAGCTTCCAGTAGAAGCTTGGAAAAGCTTCCAGTAGAAGCTTGGAAAAGCTTCCAGTAGAAGCTTGGAAAAGCTTCCAGTAGAAGCTTGGAAAAGCTTCCAGTAGAAGCTTGGAAAAGCTTCCAGTAGAAGCTTGGAAAAGCTTCCAGTAGAAGCTTGGAAAAGCTTCCAGTAGAAGCTTGGAAAAGCTTCCAGTAGAAGCTTGGAAAAGCTTCCAGTAGAAGCTTGGAAAAGCTTCCAGTAGAAGCTTGGAAAAGCTTCCAGTAGAAGCTTGGAAAAGCTTCCAGTAGAAGCTTTGAAAAGCTTCCAGTAGAAGCTTGGAAAAGCTTCCAGTAGAAGCTTGGAAAAGCTTCCAGTAGAAGCTTGGAAAAGCTTCCAGTAAAAGCTTGGAAAAACTTCCAGTAGAAGCTTGGAAAAGCTTCCAGTAGAAGCTTGGAAAAGCTTCCAGTAGAAGCTTGGAAAAGCTTCCAGTAGAAGCTTGGAAAAGCTTCCAGTAGAAGCTTGGAAAAGCTTCCAGTAGAAGCTTGGAAAAGCTTCCAGTAGAAGCTTGGAAAAGCTTCCAGTAGAAGCTTGGAAAAGCTTCCAGTAGAAGCTTGGAAAAGCTTCCAGTAGAAGCTTGGAAAAGCTTCCAGTAGAAGCTTGGAAAAGCTTCCAGTAGAAGCTTGGAAAAGCTTCCAGTAGAAGCTTGGAAAAGCTTCCAGTAGAAGCTTGGAAAAGCTTCCAGTAGAAGCTTGGAAAAGCTTCCAGTAGAAGCTTGGAAAAGCTTCCAGTAGAAGCTTGGAAAAGCTTCCAGTAGAAGCTTGGAAAAGCTTCCAGTAGAAGCTTGGAAAAGCTTCCAGTAGAAGCTTGGAAAAGCTTCCAGTAGAAGCTTGGAAAAGCTTCCAGTAGAAGCTTGGAAAAGCTTCCAGTAGAAGCTTGGAAAAGATTCCAGTAGAAGCTTGGAAAAGCTTCCAGTAGAAGCTTGGAAAAGCTTCCAGTAGAAGCTTGGAAAAGCTTCCAGTAGAAGCTTGGAAAAGCTTCCATTAGAAGCTTGGAAAAGCTTCCAGTAGAAGCTTGGAAAAGCTTCCAGTAGAAGCTTGGAAAAGCTTCCAGTAGAAGCTTGGAAAAGCTTCCAGTAGAAGCTTGGAAAAGCTTCCAGTAGAAGCTTGGAAAAGCTTCCAGTAGAAGCTTGGAAAAGCTTCCAGTAGAAGCTTGGAAAAGCTTCCAGTAGAAGCTTGGAAAAGCTTCCAGTAGAAGCTTGGAAAAGCTTCCAGTAGAAGCTTGGAAAAGCTTCCAGTAGAAGCTTGGAAAAGCTTCCAGTAGAAGCTTGGAAAAGCTTCCAGTAGAAGCTTGGAAAAGCTTCCAGTAGAAGCTTGGAAAAGCTTCCAGTAGAAGCTTGGAAAAGCTTCCAGTAGAAGCTTGGAAAAGCTTCCAGTAGAAGCTTGGAAAAGCTTCCAGTAGAAGCTTGGAAAAGCTTCCAGTAGAAGCTTGGAAAAGCTTCCAGTAGAAGCTTGGAAAAGCTTCCAGTAGAAGCTTGGAAAAGCTTCCAGTAGAAGCTTGGAAAAGCTTCCAGTAGAAGCTAGGAAAAGCTTCCAGTAGAAGCTAGGAAAAGCTTCCAAAGAAGCATGGAAAAGCTTCCAGTAGAAGCTTGGAAAAGCTTGCAGTAGAAGCTTGGAAAAGCTTCCAGTGTAGAAGCTTGGAAAAGCTTCCAGTAGAAGCTTGGAAAAACTTCCAGTAGAAGCTTGAGAAAGCTTCCTTAGAAGCTAGGAAAAGTATCCAAATAAGATTTGAAAAGTTTGAAGCTTGGAAAAGCTTTCCAGTGTAGCTTGGAAAAGCTTCCGGTGGAGCTTGGAAAAGCTTCCTAGTGAAGCTTAAAAAAGCTCCCCGATGTAGCTTGGAAAAGCTGCACAGAAAAGTTTGAAAATTTTTCACATAGAATCTTGAAATATATGCTGAAAGAAGCTTGCATTTTTAACGACTCGCTGAATTTTCACATACCACTTATGACGGTGCGCCAAATCTACTCCGAATTTCGTATAGCCTTTAGCCACTAGTTCTAAAACCCCTCTGACAATGCACAATCCTTTCGAAAACAGTGCTTTTCAGTTGCAACAAATTTGCCATCCAACTATTTGTTCTGGTGTTGCTGCTGCTGGAGAGTAGAACTGAATTGCATGTTCGCCGGAAGTGCTGTAAAGTGAAATAGACTCGGGTTACATAAGAATCATTGTTCCACCCAAAAGGCAGCATTAATAGAAGCGTTGTAGCAGTCAATTTTCTTATCTCCGTCAGAGCAGACCATTGCCACTACTAGTGGGCGCTGCCGCGCTGCTGGCTGGTGTGTTGCACTTCAGTGATGATGGTGTCGTATGAGAGACGGACGGTAGACTGGTTCAGATGCATCATTCATTATGCCTTTCAAGCGGAATTCAAAAATCGGAAATGTTTGATAAAACCTAAAATAAAGTCAGTCAAGTCAGCATGTTTCTGGCTGTTGACCTGTACTGGTTTTATAGAAGATATAAGAAAATTTGAAACCTTGTACAGATCATTACGAAAAAACTAGTTTCGCAAATTACTGGTTTTATAAAGGATTTAAGGCAGCTTGTAACCTTATTTCTGTCATTTTAGCCCTTATAAAACAAAAAACCAATAATGTAAGTTCAATATTGTAGAATTATCCACGCAACAGTTTTAAGAGCAATTGCTCTTAAAGGTTTTGAGAGCCATCATAAAACCAAGTAGATTTTATTTTGGTTTGAGACGGTATTTAAAACCATTTCGAATCGACTTGATCAAAATTTGTAGGTAAGGCATCAATAATATCGATGAATAGCTTTCATCATCACTGGTGATATTCTTAATCAAACCTCAACTTTCGAACGAAACTTGAACCAGTTTAACCACAGCTACTCACCCATATGCACTATGAACAAACAGTACCTAGTGAAATGCTTCGCCGTTGTTGCATTGCACGATGATCAAGGCTACTAGGTATGTGGCATTGCAGTTCACTAGGCTGCTGCAGTCCTGCAAGGATATGCTGCTGAACCTTGTAAAAGGACGGGCACGGATAGGAAGCCTGAGAAAGGCGATCCCCACGAATAGAGAGAGAGCTTCCAGTTGCTTCCCGCCCCCGCCCCCGAAAAAAAACGCTTCGCATTCGCAGCGTCGCGAGAATGTGTGGAGGGATGCATGCAAACAACAGGCACTTTGGAGAGTTGATCGTTTCCAGGAATGGTATTATGCTGCTACTACTGCTGCCGCTGGATACGCGAGATAAACACAACTTGATGGGCATGTGTTTACAGACCGAAGGCGATGGGGTGGGTCTCACTTGGGCCGGAAGGTTACTGATGTGTGGACTCATGTTTCTTAAAATTATGTCTTTTTAAATGGAGATATGACAAGGTTTTTTACTCAAAGAAATTTTAAATAACGTTGGAAGCTTTCGTCTGATTTCTAGGAAGTGCAACATGCATATGTTTACTTCCGGAAACACTCCGAAAATAACTGGCGTGCCCACGTTTTTCTGCACTTCTTATTTTCAAATTTCTGAATTTCTGAATTTCTGAATTTCTGATTTCTGAATTTCTGAATTTCTGAATTTCTGAATTTCTGAATTTCTGAATTTCTGAATTTCTGAATTTCTGAATTTCTGAATTTCTGAATTTCTGAATTTCTGAATTCTGAATCTGAATTCTGAATTTCTGAATTTCTGAATTTCTGAATTTCTGAATTTCTGAATTTCTGAATTTCTGAATTTCTGAATTTCTGAATTCTGAATTTCTGAATTTCTGAATTTCTGAATTTCTGATTTCTGAATTTCTGAATTTCTGATTTTCTGAATTTCTGAATTTCTGAATTTCTGAATTTCTGAATTTCTGAATTTCTGAATTCTGATTTCTGAATTTCTGAATTTCTGAATTTCTGAATTTCTGAATTTCTGAATTTCTGAATTTCTGAATTTCTGAATTTCTGAATTTCTGAATTTCTGAATTTCTGAATTTCTGAATTTCTGAATTTCTGAATTTCTGAATTTCTGAATTTCTGAATTTCTGAATTTCTGAATTTCTGAATTTCTGAATTTCTGAATTTCTGAATTTCTGAATTTCTGAATTTCTGAATTTCTGAATTTCTGAATTTCTGAATTTCTGAATTTCTGAATTTCTGAATTTCTGAATTTCTGAATTTCTGAATTTCTGAATTTCTGAATTTCTGAATTTCTGAATTTCTGAATTTCTGAATTTCTGAATTTCTGAATTTCTGAATTTCTGAATTTCTGAATTTCTGAATTTCTGAATTTCTGAATTTCTGAATTTCTGAATTTCTGAATTTCTGAATTTCTGAATTTCTGAATTTCTGAATTTCTGAATTTCTGAATTTCTGAATTTCTGAATTTCTGAATTTCTGAATTCTGAATTTCTGATTTTCTGATTTCTGAATTTTCTGAATTTCTGAATTCTGAATTTCTGAATTTCTGAATTTCTGAATTTCTGAATTTCTGAATTTCTGAATTTCTGAATTTCTGAATTTCTGAATTTCTGAATTTCTGAATTTCTGAATTTCTGAATTTCTGAATTTCTGATTTCTGAATTCTGAATTTCTGAATTTCTGAATTTCTGAATTTCTGAATTTCTGAATTCTGAATTTCTGAATTTCTGAATTTCTGAATTTCTGAATTTCTGAATTCTGAATTTCTGAATTTCTGAATTTCTGATTTCTGAATTTCTGAATTTCTGAATTTCTGAATTTCTGAATTTCTGAATTTCTGAATTTCTGAATTTCTGAATTTCTGAATTTCTGAATTTCTGAATTTCTGAATTTCTGAATTTCTGAATTTCTGAATTTCTGAATTTCTGAATTTTCTGAATTTCTGAATTCTGAATTTCTGAATTTCCTGAATTTCTGAATTTCTGAATTTCTGAATTTCTGAATTTCTGAATTTCTGAATTTCTGAATTTCTGAATTTCTGAATTTCTGAATTTCTGAATTTCTGAATTTCTGAATTTCTGAATTTCTGAATTTCTGAATTCTGAATTCTGAATTTCTGAATTTCTGAATTTCTGAATTTCTGAATTTCTGAATTTCTGAATTTCTGAATTTCTGAATTTCTGAATTTCTGAATTTCTGAATTCTGAATTTCTGAATTTCTGAATTTCTGAATTTCTGAATTTCTGAATTTCTGAATTTCTGAATTTCTGAATTTCTGAATTTCTTGAATTTCTGAATTTCTGAATTTCTGAATTCTGAATTTCTGAATTCTGAATTTCTGAATTTCTGAATTTCTGAATTTCTGAATTTCTGAATTTCTGAATTTCTGAATTTCTGAATTTCTGAATTTCTGAATTTCTGAATTTCTGAATTCTGAATTTCTGAATTTCTGAATTTCTGAATTTCTGAATTTCTGAATTTCTGAATTTCTGAATTTCTGAATTTCTGAATTTCTGAATTTCTGAATTCTGAATTTCTGAATTTCTGAATTTCTGAATTTCTGAATTTCTGAATTTCTGAATTTCTGAATTTCTGAATTTCTGAATTTCTGAATTTCTGAATTTCTGAAATTTCTGAATTTCTGAATTTCTGAATTTCTGAATTTCTGAATTTCTGAATTTCTGAATTTCTGAATTTCTGAATTTCTGAATTTCTGAATTTCTGAATTTCTGAATTTCTGAATTTCTGAATTTCTGAATTTCTGAATTTCTGAATTTCTGAATTTCTGAATTTCTGAATTTCTGAATTTCTGAATTTCTGAATTTCTGAATTTCTGAATTTCTGAATTTCTGAATTTCTGAATTTCTGAATTTCTGAATTTCTGAATTTCTGAATTCTGAATTTCTGAATTTCTGAATTTCTGAATTTCTGAATTTCTGAATTTCTGAATTCTGAATTTCTGAATTTCTGAATTTCTGAATTTCTGAATTTCTGAATTTCTGAATTTCTGAATTTCTGAATTTCTGAATTTCTGAATTTCTGAATTTCTGAATTTCTGAATTTCTGAATTTCTGAATTTCTGAATTTCTGAATTTCTGAATTTCTGAATTTCTGAATTTCTGAATTTCTGAATTTCTGAATTTCTGAATTTCTGAATTCTGAATTTCTGAATTTCTGAATTTCTGAATTTCTGAATTTCTGAATTTCTGAATTTCTGAATTTCTGAATTTCTGAATTTCTGAATTTCTGAATTCTGAATTTCTGAATTTCTGAATTTCTGAATTTCTGAATTTCTGAATTTCTGAATTTCTGAATTTCTGAATTTCTGAATTTCTGAATTTCTGAATTTCTGAATTTCTGAATTTCTGAATTTCTGAATTTCTGAATTTCTGAATTTCTGAATTTCTGAATTTCTGAATTTCTGAATTTCTGAATTTCTGAATTTCTGAATTTCTGAATTTCTGACTTCTGATTTCTGATTTCTGATTTCTGATTTCTGATTTCTGATTTCTGATTTCTGATTTTCAATATCATGATTATTATTTTTATTCTAGACCCACCTCATATCCAGCATTCATACGCGAGCATCGACTTTTCTGTTTTGCTCTGGGAAACCCTATTTGAGCGAACCTTAACTATTCAGTAAACTATCCTCTGGATCCCATTACACCCGGACCTGGCACGGGCAGAGAATGAAAGAACAGACGAGAGTGTGGAGCACTGGAGCTCGCAGGCTCTGGCTCTGGCCGCATGGCTCACGTGGCATGCATCCATGGTTGCATAATGCACTCACGTTGTGCACCATTAGCTCCGGCATACCGAGTTGCCGGCGCCGGAAGTGCTGTGCTGCGCTGTTGGTATTTGTTTCGTGAAGGATCAAGCAGAGGAGTTTGTGCACATACAGACCTACATGAAGCTGGCAGGCAGGATGGGTTGGAAAAATACGCCAGCTTCCGAGATGTGTGCACCGGAAAATGTTCTGAATGGTTTCAGGGAGAGGGAAAATGCGCTCGGAGGGACGGAAAAGTACAGTTTTTATATTTTTTGTGTTTTGTTTCAGCAAAGGTGGAAGCTCATTATGAGGAAAAATGCTGTCTGGTCCGGGAGTGCAGTGGACGTCTTCAAAGGGAAGTTTAAAGCTCTGCTCAAAACAACGACCCGGGCACCTCTCCCTCGGGGAATGAAAAGAAATGAAGCTTGTAATGCAATATTCAGCCACTTGGATTCAGTACGCTTCTGGAAAGATAAAAATAAACCAGTTTTCCAGATACGGCGTTATCTAGTCCGGGGGTAATGTTTTTGGGAATTGTATAGAGTGCCTTTTGGGTCTTCTATTGCACGGAGGAACGCATCAACGTAAGTTTGATTTGTGACCATGTGTTCCAAGAAATGTGGCATGTTTAGTATCATGGACATCTTTTAAAATTTTACCACATTACACAACACGGTAAAGTTTGGCATGTTTATCTGAATGTGCGTATGTTTTATTTTCAGATGATTTTCTATAAAATCATAGTTTTAAGTCTAATTGATTTTAAGGAGGTTCTTGAGACCTTAGATTTGTTTACAACCATGATAAAACCAAAGAACACGTTTTAAGCTTATTGCGGTTTTCTGAAGCTCCTTGTATTTCTCAATGTTGCTTGGGATTGAACAACCATGATAAATCTGTGAAAATTCCGAACATAATTCAGCTCACATTCCCCACCAACTATCCAACCGGACAATCTAACTCAACCCAACTAATTTCTCACCCCTTCCAAAAGTACGTAACCAACCACATTCAGCTCGCAACCATTCGGAGAGATCCTTGCATTTCCGCCTGCGAACTTGTTTGGCTTGTTGCCGTCTGTCTGTCAGCCGTCCTGCCTGGGTCGTGGTGGAGTGGGACTGGCGATGGCTTGGCCCGGCTAGTTACAGAATGAATAGTTGCCTACATATCCTGGTCCGCCCATTTCCGGCAGCTCGCGTCGCAATTTTTCAAACCGAAAGCCACCAACACTGCTCGCTCACTCGCTCGCGAACGAGCTGAAGCAACTCGCGCTCCAGCCAACGTGAAACCCCGGACCCGGGCGCGAAGCGAAGAGTAATGTATTCAATTTAATAATGTAAACAAAATGGATGTCTTCCATCCCAATAAAAAGCACAACGAATTTATTGCTTCCGGCGATTTTTTTTGCTTTGTTTTCGCTGATCGCTATCCTCGCCGGTTTTGGTCCTGGTCCTGGTTCTGGTCGTCGTTGGATAGTCATCGAGTGGGGTGGGAATCGGGTGAAAAAGGATGTGCGAAAAGTGTCAATCAATTTGGACGCCTCCGTACTAGGCGGCTACTACTGGTCGCTGTCGGAGGGACGACGACGATGATGAAGATCTTTCGATGCGGAGCTTTTTTTTTTCCTCTTGCCTAGTATGGCATGGAACGTTTCATTGACAGGACGCGATCGATGGTCGGAATCCAATTTTGCCATTTTACGCCAATTTGCGAAGTGCCGATGTTGGATAGTTTCCTCTGACAATTTTCCACCAAACGATGACGAGGATGGATGTTTGAAGATTGGGTTAGCAGCGTTTAATGAACGAAATTGGAGGTTTTCGAGACGACAAGTGATGAGTATCGGATTTGGGTGAAGAACATTGTGAGGGACTGCTACGATAATATATTTTTAGTTTTATGAGTTTCCTGTTGTCAGACACTGTTTTCGAACCATGGTGGGATTCGAACCTATGACTCCGTATCGCTGATCTGGCGCTTTAACCAGCTAAGCCACAGAAGAATTAACTGTTCTGCGAAGCAGAGCATCAAACTGAACTCGAAGCAAAACCCCGTCTTTCACATCTTTGAGCTGACGTTCTACTCAACAGCATAGGAATTTGTTCTGTGGCTTAGTTGTTTAAAGCGCCTGATTAGCGATACGGAGTCGTGGGTTCTAACCGCAAAACAAGCTGTTATTTTATACAGCGGATCTTGGAGAGAAATTTCTGTCCAAGCAGAATCTAAGAATTTTGCACCTTCTTGTTATTCTTATTTTTTTCTCTTTTTTCATCATCTTCTTCTTTTCCAATGATCCAAATAAGGTAAACTTTGCTGCTTAGTTCAGAGTTACAAGCAGGCTTGTAAACATTCGACACTTTTTACTACCTTCGTTTCGTTGTCGCGGTCGGGTGTCAGCTTGCTTTGTTTCATTCGAGCGCGACCGCTACCTCTTACACACAACACGAGCGGCAGAACGAAGATCAATAAACAAAAAAGTGGATCAAATCATCGTCGTCGGACACGATGACATTTGTCTAATTCCAGCTTTTTGAAAGATTTCAGCCAATATTGATTAAGATTGGTATAATATTAGTTTATTCGTGTGTGATAAATCGATTACGACACATACATTTATCCAAAATCCTTATCCTAATTCCTTATTAATTATCTCATTAATTTTTGTATTTTTATTTAAAGTGGTAGGCACGAAGATACTGTATGCAAAAGGAAGAAAAAGAAAATGTCTAATGCTAAGTTTTCGTTCAAACACAAATTGAACCCGTCATGATCAGATGCATTGTAGATTTTAGGATTCGCAGATAAGACTGCTCACTAATTTATACAGATAAATGCGCCAAAATATCATCACAATTCCGACAGAAAATGAGGTCAAAAGCTGCACTGAAATTTTACCACTTAATCAATTTAAATTTATGATAGAATTTCTACTCATATTTTACTCTATTTGAACTAGCTGAAAGTCTGACTTTTACCAGATATAGCAAACCCCTCTGACCTAGAAGTTAAACTTCTTCTGAATAAACCCCAATGATCTTTAAAATCCTTAGTTCCCATTAGAATTCTCCCAAAGCTTGCTAACGATTGCTCTTGAAATTAATGCAAGTATTTCTTTACAAAACCTTCTTCATTTTTTTTCTAAACCATCTACCACAAATTTTTCCTGAATTCCTGAATAAAAGCGTTACTGCGTTTTCTCAGAAATTCGTCCATAGATTCTTAAAGAAATTCGTTCAAACTTTTTTCCACGAAATCATCCAAGCATTCCTTCAGAAAAGATACAAAAAATTCCTTCAGAAAATCAAAACTTACATATTTCATTCTGAAATTTCTCCATGAATTTTTTTTAGAAAATATTCAACAGATTCATTCAGATATTTTCCAAAGTTTTTTTTTTCACAAATTCTGATTAGAATTCCCAAAGATGTTTCTCTGGGTCTAGAGATTTCTTCAGAAATTCTTTATGACATTCCTTCATAAATTTGTCCAAGGAGTTCTTTGACAAATCTTCTACTGATTTCTTCCTAAATTGCTCCATGGTTTCTTTTACAAATTTGTCCAAGAATTCCGTATTCAAATCTTTCAAGGTTTTTATCAGAAACTGCACCTGCGGAGTCTTCAATAATATTTCCAGGGATTCTCTAGGAAAATTCTCTGGGGATTTAAATATTCCCTCAAGAATTTCTCCAGAAAATCCTCCTAGAGTTGTTCTAGGTAGATTTCTATATGTTTCTCATAAAATTCCGCCAAGGAAAACTTCATAAAACCTTCTTAAACATCTGTTTAGAAAATCGTTCGAAAATCTTTAGCGGTTCTCTCATAATTTAGTTGTTTTGTTTAAAAATTCTGTCATAAGTTCTACAAGTGATTTCTTCTGCAAATCTTTCAGAAATTCCTTCAAAAAATCGTACAGGCATTTTTTTAAAAAACCCACCAGACGTAGGGTTTCCGTTGAAAATTCACGCAGAAATGTGTCTAGATTTTTTTCAGATAGTTATTTGGAAAGTTGTGCAGGAGTTTCTGCAGAGAAGCTTGAACTATTACCTGCAGAAATTCAAAAAAATGAGCTGAAACAAGTTTTCCACATTTTTTTTCACACTTAGGAAAACTCGTAAAGAAAAGCCGGAAAAACTATGCCCGAACTCGTGTAAAATTTTGAAAAAAATATTTTTGGGAAGGTTACTTCAAAAGCTCCAATCGCTGAAATTTTTGAAATGCACTATTTTTTCGTTTTTGAGTTATGGCCAATTTTGATGAAAATGTCCATATGTGCCATATAAGCCTTTTTTTTTGAATAATCATAACTCAAGAACGAAGTATCGTAGAAACAAAGTCTTCCAATGAAAATGAAAGCAAATTTTCTCTGAAATCCAAAAAAATAATAAGGCCGATGCAAATGTTTAATTTGTTTTATGTCACCCCTCCCCCTTCAAAAATCCCAAAATATTGAAGGGGCGAAAAACAAAACATGGCGTCCTATGACTCCATTTTCAATTGATTTTTTTTTACAAGCAACTATTTTTCAATAGTTAAAAAACTATTTTTTCAATAGTTGGTATTTTTTTAAATTTTTCAATGGTTTTTTTGTTTGTTCCTTATTTATTTTTGTCCTCCCCCTCGTACCTGATGAGAGGTCTCGGACATAAAAGAAAAATAATATTTGCATCGGCCTAATCAGAAATCAAAAAAGTTTTCCACAAAATTTTCCATAGTTGAGAAAGTTCAAAGTGAAAAACTTTGGCCGAACTCGAGGAAAATTCTCAAAACAAATATTTTTGAGAAGGTAATTTCATAAGCTTTGATTGCTGAAATTTTTGGAATGCACTTTTATTTTCGTTCCTGAGTTATGGCCAATTTTGTGAAAAATGACCATATAATATTGGCTTACATGGTAATTTTTCGCAAAACTGGCCATGACTCAGAAAAGAAAAAAAAAAAGTGCATTACAAACATTTCAGCGATGAAAGCTCATGAAATCACCTTCTCAAAAATATTTTTTTGAAAAATTTCCGCGAATTCGGGCATAGTTTTTCTGGCTTTTCTTTATGAATTTTCTCAACTGTGGAAAATTTTGTGGAAAACGTTTATCAGTTCATTTTTTTTTGGATTTCTGAGAAAATTTGTTTTCATTTTCATAAAATGAAAATGATTTTTTAAAGTAAGTAATGGGAGTTTTCCGGGAAAATAGGCGACCCTGATTTTTTCTCACTTTTTTCTGTTCATAAATCCATGAGTTCTACCTGTGGAAAAAGTTTCTTGGCAATTTGTACGATAATAAAAAATCCTTAAATGCTGGATGTCTGCAGGAGTTCTTACAGAGATTTCTTCATAATTTCCCCCATATATTTCTCCAGTATTTTTTTCTATGGATAAACCTAAGAACTTCCCATGAACTCAGTAGTATTTCCTGAGACTTCTGCAGGAATCTTTCTTAAGATTTATTCAGAAATTCCTTCTAAAAAAATCATCTTGAGACTTCTTCAGAGTTTTCTTCGGTAGTTTCAATGATTTACGATGTTTTTCAAGGTGTCATTCAGGGCTTTCAACGATGTTTTACTTTTAAAAACTGCTCCTGCAGTTCCGTCAGAAATATCTTTTGGGATTCCTGTTTAAATAAAAGCTAAATGAATTCTTTTAGATATTCCTCTGGGGATTTTTTTTTCTGAAGCTGCGAATTGCGAAAAACAGTAATAGAAGATTCTTCCATCTCCGAAGGAATTTTTCGAGAAATTCCTGAAGATAGTTTGAACGAATCTCTCGAAAAACTCCTAGTGATACCTTTGAAGATTCATAGAACAAAGTATTGAAGATATTCTGGAGGAATTCCTTGTCAAAATACAGGGAATACTCAAAATAACTGGGACAGGTAAAATTTTCACTTTTCAAAAAATATTCAACTCGCTGTAACTTTTCGAAAAGGGCATCAAATACTCTTAAATTTTTACTGTTAGTTCATCAACTAGTTGTGTATCAGTGGTTCAAATTTGGCAAAGAACAGGCCATTCTACACGAAGTTATAAAGATTTTAAATTAAGTCAACTGTTTTTCGAAGTTCATTATATAAGTCATAAATGATGAAAATTTCATTGCATTCGGTTCATTGAATCCGGAAATATAACAGCTCAAAGTTGGCTATCGGTTAATTATACCTTTTTCTAGAATCTTCATAACTTCGTGTAGAATGGCCCGATCTTTTCGAAATTTGAACCACTGATACATAACTAGTTTATGAACGCACAGTCAAAATTTGAGTATATTTGATGCCCTTTTCGAAAAGTTACAGCGAGTTGGAAATTTTTTGAAAAGTGAAATTTTTACCTATCCCAGTTATTTTGAGTATCCCCTGTAGAAGACTTTGTCGTACAATTTCTGATGAAATTGTTTAAAAAAAGTTTTTTTTTTTGTAATTTTCTTGCAACTGGCGGAGTTCTTGGTAAACCAATGAGGATTTTTTTTTAATATTTTTTGGAAAGGTTCTACAAAAATACCTTGGAGAACTAGAGTACCCAGTGCAGAAGAATTTCTTGAAAAATTTCCACAAACGCCATAGAATACATACTGGAATAATTTCTGCAGGAACAGCTGAGACAATCTTTGGAAAATATTCTGAAGCATCTCCTTTTTTTATGATTCGCTGAAGAAAGGTCTGAATAAATCTTGGGCAATCACCGAAGCAAAAACCTGGAAATTTTGAAGAGAAACCTTGAAAGAACTTTCAGAAGAACCGCTTCAGACTTTTGTAGATAAAAATCTGAATAAATACCTGAGAAAATCCTTGAACATATGGAGACAAATCTGGAGGAATCGTTTGGGAAATTTTACTGAGGAAGAATCTCTAAAGGAATGTCAGAATGCCTGAGCAAAAAGTTGTTCTGGAACTGCATATTTCAAGAAAAAGGAGTTCCAGAAGAAACTCCTGGAGAAATTCCGTAAATGTTTCTTCGGAAATTTATAGAAACATTTCTGGAAAAATGTTAAAGAAAATCTTCTGGAAGAAACTCCAATATCATTAGAAAAAAAAAATCATTCAGAAATGGCAGAAGAAAAGCATGCACAAATTACTGTTGTAAACCTTGAAAGAATTTCCAAACGAATCCCTGAGGATTTCAAAGAGGAGATTCTGGAATGAATTTTCAAAAAACGCGTTTACGAGTTTCAAGACATTTTTTTGAGAAATTCCTGGAGAACTCCTAAAGTAGACCCAAGCAAAATTCCTGGAGGAATTCCTGAAAGAATCTTTGGAGAAATCTCCGGTGGTATTTTTTACGGACAAAAATTAACGGGAATGCATTTTGTATGGAGCAATTTTAAGAGGAATCTTCAGAAGTGTTTTTCCTGAAATCATTTTAGAAAATCCGTGTGCATATGGCCAACATTTTAAGCAAAATTTTTAAGAACAATTTGGTTTGATGGATTGAAATGATGTCTATCTGCGTTTCAGCTTCAAAATTTGCGAATTCGCCCAGGATGGTTAAATGCTTCTAACACTTTTTTTCCCGAATTTTTATTTTTCAACGATTTTCATAACAAACAAAATGAAACAATTTTTGAAATTTTTGATAATTGAAGATTGATTGTGCGTGCAAGTTTCTATGTAAAAAAACTGTAAAACATGTTTCTTCTACAACAACCATACTCATATTACAGCAAATGCAAAAAAAAAATAAAAAATAAAAAAATTATAATGAATCGAAAGTGCATAGGATCCTACAAAATGTTTTTTTTTATTCTTCAACCACTTGATCTTATTTGCAACTTTTTTGTCCACTAACGCACTGTGTGAGCGATTCCAATTATCAGCTTCACTTACACTTTGTACAGCGCCTAAATGTATTCTTTCTTGTTCTACTATATCGATTTGGTTGCCTTTGCGCTGCAGTCACTTTTCTAACATCTCCATGGTAGAATGATGAGCATAGTATGAGGCTCGTGTTCCTTTTCCAGTCCGATTGGGGGTCTATTATGAGTTGCCGTTAGTCAATATCCAAATTTCCGGGTCCGTTTGAGCATATACTCAGAAGACGGTCAGGTGTCAGCCGCTCTCGGGGGGAAGTACAACTGACGAAAAATTGCAAGTGCTGCGGCTGGGATCGAACCCATGACCACCCACTTATGAAGTGAACGTCTTGCCACTTCGCCAAGGCTCCGGTATTTCAAAATGGCAAAAGGTTATTGCAACCATAACAAATTGCAAATGTTCCATAGAAAATCAAAAAGCGCTCCATAAAGAATGAACATTTGTTCCATGAAAATGTGCAATGTTACCCATAAATTATTGAAAACGTTCCATACTTTATAAAAAATGTACCGGTAAAACATAAAAATTTCTCATTAAAAGTAAAATTTTGCACCAATAAATATTACTGAAGTGCTCCATAATAAAATACAAATGCTCCATAGAAAAATGCAAATGCTCCATAAAAAAATAAAATTGTACCCATAGAAAATTGAATATTGCTCCATAGAAAAATTAAATTGCACCACAAAAAACTGAAATTGCACCATAGAAAATAGACAAATGCTCCATAAGTATTATCGAACTGCACCACATAAAATACAATTTGCTCCATAAACAAATGAAAATTCTCCATAACTTTAAACATTTGCACCACTAAAGCAGTGCAACGTAAAGCAATTCAGCCCTGTCGAATTTAATTATGAGAATATGCTATCTATGAAAGATTTTCAATTTTTCATGGCGCAATTCATGTTTTCTATGGTGCAGTTTGATAATACTTATGGAGAATTCTTTTATTTTCTATGGTGCAATTTCAATTTTTTATGGTGCAATTCGATTTTTATATGGAGCAATATTCAATTTTCCATGGGTACAATTTTAATTTTTTATGGAGCATTTACATTTTTCTATGGAGCATTTGTATTTTATTATGGAGCATTTCAGTATTATTTATTGGTGCAAAATTTCACTTTTAATGACAAAATTTTATGTTTTACCGGTACATTTTTTTTTTAAAGTATGGAACGTTTTCAATAATTTATGGGTAACATTGCACATTTTCATGGATTATATATTCATTCTTTATGGAGCGCTTTTTGATTTTCTATGGAGCGTTTCTATTTATTTATGGGTGCAATAAATGAGCTGCCTTTCAAAATGTTAATCATGATTTCTTTTACTGTTTTACAGTTTTATCAAATCAGGATCCATTATTCCTCAGAAATGTGAATTTCGAACAATATTTCACATTTTCTATATATTTTTTATTTTATTTCAAATTTCTTAAATGACTGTAGCTAGAGTATGGTAATGTAGGAAAAATATGTTTCATTTTTCCATGGGAACTTTATCATATAGGGCTCATATTTATTTACAGAAACTGTTTTCATTGGAAAATCAACCAAGCATAACTGCCGATACCGCATTACCGAAGGACCATAACCTGACAGCATTTTTGACGATTTAATCCGGTCGGGCAAAGATAATTTATTCGCTTTGTATTGCTGCAAAATTTATCTCGTTCATAAAGAAAATTCCGTTGCACAATATTTCTACTCTCTGGTCTGGTTTTTTTTTTGTTCTTGCTCCTTCTCACCCTCCAAAGGCTAGATAAGCTCTCCCCGACTCTCCGGCGTTCTTTTTCCACTGCCAACCAGCGATAATGACTGGCCCTGCCCCCTCGTGTTTCCCGTACCTTCGTCGTCGTCATCCCGTCATGATTTCCCGTGTCTCTCACTCACAACAGTCAGTGTCGATCCGGGCGGTGGTGTCGACTGAATTATTGTTTTAATTATTTAGATTTAACATGCAATAAACATCGTGCTTAATCTTTTACGCTTCCCAGCGTTTGTTCTGTTGTTTCAGTTGAGGGTTTTATTTTTATTTTTTTCATGCTTCTTGATATGGTTTGCGCCATTGTTTCTCCTGAACGACGACGATGGCGACCATGATTGCGAAAAATTCCTTCGGTGGAAATGTGGTGGGAGGAGACAAATGAAACAAGTTTATTGCATTTAATTCGGCACGTCGTTTGAGAGTGCGATGTTCTGGAGAAGTGCTGTAACGATGTGTGAGATGGTTTGTATGTGTACATACATACAAGATGTGTAAGAACATTCGGGCCACTCTTGTTGTAAACATGCGCCATAGTTAAAAAAAAAAACAGAAATAGAAATAAAAAAATAAAAATAAATAAAAAAACGAAAATTGACAAAAATAAAAAAAAACTTATAATATTAATGTTATTTAACGTTTGTAGGAAATTCTAAACAAACGTTTTGAAGACAAATAATGATAGATCAAATGAAAAATAGAGAGATCAATCCTCTTTCTTGTTATTGTTGAAATGTCTAAACGTGTTTTGGATAACGATTTCTTTTAATTCACGATTTTATGAATTAAGTTTTTTTTTTTTTAGAACATCCTTGTATTTTTTAATTTTTTCCTGGAAGCCTTTTCGGGATACCTATTTTTAGAGATGAATTTTATTTGCATCGGCCTTTTTAAATTATTATTAAAACATTTTGATTTTTAGTTTTTCTTTACAGAAAATATTATTTCAATGATGAAGGAAGCATTTGATGCATTTGCCACAAATTGGATAAAAAAATCTTAAAACTAGATTTTCAAAACTCTTCCAAATTATTTTACCCCTAAATGTTATTACTTTCCATAAAAATAAAAAATAAACAATCAAAACACATATAAAAATATCAGAATTTTTGACATATTTATTTCCGAGGCCTTCCGGCGTCGTCTGGAAGCTGTCCGGTCAATTGTCGAATGGTTTGACCGAATCTTAATTGAATTTGGTGTTGGAATTTCAATTAACTTTTGAAGACATAATGTCTGCGTGCGTGCGTGTCCAATTTAATTGATGTTTTGTTAGATGATTAAAAGGACAGACGAAATGACGACCAACCACCACAGTAGTGGCGCAGTGTGTAGGAATGTGCCTGCCAGCATCGACCACGAAATATACCATACCTTTGCCGTATGACCAGAGGCGTTCCGGAAGAGCAAACCGTTGGCATCTGATGTTCCTGGAACATTGATTAAATTCCAGAGTGGCTATACGGTGAAACACCTGCTTGTGAATGAGATTAAAGTTATCCTCTTGAGGAATTTTCGCTGATCACAAGAAGTTAATTGTAATGAACTATAACTACTACTGGTTTTCTGTTGTTCTTGAAATACTGAACAAGCAAAGTACAAAAACGCTTGTTTCAGAAAGCACTGCAAAAAAAGTCATCATTAAAAATCGCATAAATTTAGCTCCAAGTTGCCAAATGACATCCGGTGCCAGTTGACCACTTGATCTGCGATCTCTCACGTTCGCAGCTCACCTTCGTAGTGCCAAATCCAGATTGATAAAATGTCACCTCTCTTTCACTCACACGTTTCCTGTCCCACTTGGTTGCATGCAGTGATTATTATTATTCGTTTCCTGTCAAAGTGGGTCCAAAGCCGGTTCCGCACGCAGCCCACCAGTTTTTATGAATGAAACCACAATGAAGCAGCACAGCGCAGCGCAACGCGCCAATTCAAGAGGATCTTGAGTTCGAACTTAAGTTGGTAGGTAGGTTGGGTAACCGCTGGCTACCGCGTCCCATCCCATTCATTGACTGGCTGGCTGACTGACTGGTTTTCATTCATAAATCACCACACCACCACCGATCACGCGCAAAAACCATCGAAACCGGTTCTCCTTCTTCGATCGACGATACTTGCTTGGGTACCATTGGGGACGGATTTCTGTTTTCTGGTAGTGCACCACTCAGATCTGAACCGATCTCTCTCATTAAGGGGAATTGATTTTTTCTTTGTTGTCGTCCTCCAACCGAGTTACAGTAGTTCGGACTCGTTAAATATTGAAAATGCAACCAGCGGAAATGTTACAGCAGCGGCGATTGCTCCCTTCTTGAAATATGGGCTCAATATTCTCCAGAATTGTGTCATTCTTCTAAGAACTCTAATACAAAGCTCTTCACCGATGTTTCCAAAATTCAAAAATACTCAAAACTATGGCAAGTATAAGTTTTCCTGGACTTTTTCAGATAATCCTTTATTGCTTTCTAACCTTTTTTTCAATCTAGGGATTTCCCATAGAAATCTTCAGGGGGTTCCGGGTCATTTGGCCGAACGCCATTTGGCCGAATGCCGTTTGGCCGAACGCAATTTGGGCAAAAGGGCCATTTAACCGAATGTCGTTTAGCCGAAAAATGAATGATGAACTTAAGTGACCATGCCACTGTTCTCCGCATCAATACGACTCGAAAGAACAGTCTATGATTCAAAGAAGGTAAAGTTTGATAAAATTTTGATAGTTTCATCGCCAATGAATCCTAAAATGTCAAAACTAGAAAGAATAGCCTATGATCAAAAGAAGGAAATATTTGTGATGATCATAATGGTAGTTAGACTGCTAAAAACTTCCTAGCCGGGGCCCGTGGCGTAGTTGGTCACACGTTCGCTTCATATGCGGATGGTCATGGGTTTGATTCCCAGCCCCGGCACTTGCAATTTTTCGTCAGCTGCTCTTCCCCCGAGAGTGGCTGACACTTACCCTCTTCTGAGCCCCATGGCTCAAACGGACCCGGATACCTATACATCGGCGAATTGCTACTCATAATGGACCCCCAATCGGACTGGAAAGGAATAACGGCCCCCTATCATCCTTGTGCTCATAATTCTACCATGTAGAGTAGAAAAGTGAAAGCAGCAGAAAGGCAACCAGTTCGATGAAGTATAATAGAATACATCTAGGCTCTGTACAATACTGTAGGTACAGCTGTCAATTGAAATCGCTCACGTAGTGCCCTAGTGGACAATAGAGCTGTAAATTAGGTTAAGTGATTTAGAATAAAAAAAAAAAACTTCCTCTGAATTCTTTTGATCATAATTCGGCCAAACGGCATTCGGCCAAACGACCCATTCGGCCAGATGGCATTCGGCCAAATGGCATTCGGCCAAACGGCATTCGGACAAACGGCGTTCGGCCAAACGGCGTTCAGTCAAATGGCCGGACACCCTTCAGGGATTCTTCCAGCATTTTCTGTCAATGATTCCTTATCTGGAATTCCGTTGGGAATTCCTCTCGGGAGTCCTTTATTGATTCCTCCCGGTATTTCAGAAATGCAGGAAAATCTACCGGAATTCGTTCATACATGTTTTCCGGATTCCATCGAGGATTGCTCCCGGGATTTCTTCAATTTTGCACCTCTTGCTCATATTCAAGATTCTTTTATTGATTATTCCAGAAATCACATCAGGGATTTCTTAAGGATTCTTTCCTTTAGAGATTTCTTTGAGGGGTTTATTGGCATTTCAGTCTAGTTTGGTCAATTAAAAACAACTATATGTTTTCTTAACCCGACGTTTCGGTCCTTATTGGACCTTTTTCAAGGATTCGAAAATTGTGTTGTTTTATCGTTAAGGTGTTTGTTTGAACGTCTAATCGTCATTTAGTGTTGGTTTTCGGTTTTAACTTTCCGGAAAACAAGTTTTTTTTTTTTTTTTTTTTTTTTTTTTTTTTTTTTTTTTTTTAAAACTACATCAGTGCGTAGAACAGTGGAACGGATTCCGATTTTTATTCTAAAACTTGTTTTCCGGAAAGTTAAAACCGAAAACCAACACTAAATGACGATTAGACGTTCAAACAAACACCTTAACGATAAAACAACACAATTTTCGAATCCTTGAAAAAGGTCCAATAAGGACCGAAACGTCGGGTTAAGAAAACATATAGTTGTTTTTAATTGACCAAACTAGACTGAAATGCCAATAAACCCCTCAAAGATATCATCCAACGTACAGTCGATCACCCAAAGAAATTTAGAGATTTCTCTAACGATTATTCCAGACATTATTGCTTCACTGATTTCTCCTGAGGTTTCTTGAGAACTTCCGTTGGGTACTAGATGCTTTCAGCGTTTAGTTCTTTTCGGGATTCCTTCAGGAATTTATCCCGGTATTTCTTCGAGATTCTTCCCGAGGTTCTTCTGATGTTAACTTCAAGGATCCTTCAAGAAATTCCTTTAGGTATACCTTCAAAGGTCCCTTTCGCGTTTCTTCCAGGGATCCTTTCGGGAATTTCCCCCGAAGATTTCTTCAGAGCTGTCTTCTGAGATTCATTTGGGAATTCCTCCTGGAATTTCTCCTAAAATTTCTACACCAATCCCCGTAGGGATTCCTAGAGAGATTCTCCAGGATTGCATTCTTCAACTCAGGTAACAATTGAATGTTGTACAAACGTTTTTCCAACTATTTTAAAGCAACTTTCATTTGAACAAAAGCTTAGCAGAAGGGATACAATCCTTTATTCAGCACCTAATCACCTAGTTTTGGTGATTTTAGTCTGTTTTAGCTGTTCGGAGGTTCAATGAGAGGCTTTTTAAAGGCTCAATATGCGCCTCACCAGTATTCAAACAAAATTATGGATTATGTTAAAATAAAAAAAAACTAAAAAAAAAACTTGTAAGCTTGGTTTTACCATTTGCGGCTTTCTATTTCTAGAAAAGATGTACAGGAATGTATATATATAAATCTATTAGAAAACTATGAATTGAATTCGAATCTCCTGATTTATAGTCGTTAACCTTAGCACCCACACCACACACAATTTCATACATACCCCCGAAAACGACAGCATTTCTTGTTGTGTCCGGATATAATCAAAAACATAAGTAGGACTGAGCCTGTATTAAGGCTTAAGAAGCGGTATGGATTCTACGAAATCTTGCTTACATCAGCTGTCAAAAATTAGTTGATTAAAGGTTGAATAGCAGATGATTAATTCTGCATTTTGGAGTATGTTTTGAAGCTGGTTACACAGATGAGTAATATTCTGTTCAACTTGCTTTTGAGCCATGTATGCATTGCTGCTTATGGAGGTTGAACAAGCCATACTTCAGACCAATATTCAGCTGTTATTGCGTTCGGCCACTGACATCATTAACAAGTTATTGTTCGGCTAATGCTTTCACTGTTCAGCATTCATTATTACTTGGGAAGAGATTATACCAGGAAACTCAAAGGGATGGGATTTCATCAGAGATTACTCTAACATTCTTTTGGGGATTGATGGCGGTACTGCTTCGAGGAATTCATTGGAATTATTCCCGCGGTATCTCCCGGAACTTCTTCAGGGATTTTCTACGGGATTTCTTCAAGAAATCCTCCTAGGATGCCCTCTTTGATTCTTCCCGGGTTTAGTGTAGGGATTTCTCTAGAGATTCTTCCAGGTTTTTTTTTTCTTGGATTCCCCCCCCCCCCCCCGGATTTCTTTCACAATCTCATCATTGATTTCTCATGGGACTGATTCCGGCATATTTCTGGGAGATTTTTTTGGGGATTCCTTCAAAAGTTCTGGATCTTTCAGTTATTTATTAATTTTCATTGGGAATTCCTCCCGAAATTGTTCCAGGAAATTCCACCAGGATTTTTTTTGGGTTTACTTATCAAAATTTCTCCTGGTGTTCCTTCAAGGATTCCTTCTGGAATCTCTTAGGGATTCTTCTTGGCATTCTTCCATAAATTGCAACCTAAATTCTTTAAGCGTAGTTGTGCATTGGTGTCATTATGGCCCAGACAGACCCATTGGGCGTGAACTACGTCAGCATGGTGAATTTTAGCTAATGCACATATAAGGTGGAGGGATTCCCTCTGGACTAATTCAGGGATATTTTCCAATATTCATCTTAGAATTTTTTCCAGACACTGGATTCCTTCAGATAATCCTCCCGAGGTTCCTGTGGGAATAACTTCATGTGAGGAAACAATGTGGAAAAAAATATGTAACAAGTATTAAATTTCTTAATTTGATAGCATTTAACCAGAAATGGGTGTAAATCAATTTGATGAACAGTAAACTCAAACGTATTACGACATTCTGAGACACTATATGGTTTGCCCAATGAAAAGATATAAAATTTAGATTGCTGAAAGTCACACTTTTTCAAATGCTGGATGAATGACCCATAAAAGGTTCCCAAGTAACAATGAATGCTGAACAGTGAGAATATTAGCTGAACAATAGCTGGTTAATGGAGTCAATGGCTGAACACAATGACAGCTGAATATTGGTCTGAAGTATGGCTTGTTCAACCTCTTTAATCAGCAATACTGAATATCAAGTTGAATAGAATATTATTCATCTGGGTAACCAGCTTCAAAACATACACCAACATGCAGAATTAATTATCTGTTCAACCTTTAACCAAATATTTTTTGACAGCTGACCCAATCATGTTTTTGTGAAGTCCACATCGCTTCTTCGGTCTCAATACAGACTTAGTTAAACTTATTTCTAATTCTTGACTATTCAGACTCATCAAATATTGCTCTTGTTTTCGAGGATATGCATACAATTGTGTGTGGTGTAGGTGCTAAGGTGAGTGACTGTAAATCAGAAGGTCCGAGTTCAATTCCCAGTTTTCCCACAGATTAATTTAAACATTCCCAAACATCTCTTCTGGAAATAGACGCAAGGGTGTTTTTTTTATCTTTACACAAATAATAAATTCAACTGATCACTGATTAAGCGCATATTAAGCCTTAAATCAGCCTTCCAATGAACCTCAAGTCAGCTGAAGGTTGAATAAAGTCACCAAAATTAGATGTTTAGGAGCTGAATATAGGATTGTACCTCTCGTGCTCAGCTATTGTTCAAATGAAGGCTGATTTGAAATAGTTGGAGTTACGTATATACAGCATCAAATTGTTATCTGGGTTAAAATCCCCGATGTCTAAATAAACAAACAAACCACAACTTTTTCCAATATTTTTGCTAATATTTTTACCCAAACAAATCAAAATTTCATGAACTACGATGACAAAATGACGGCCATCCGTCTACATGCTTCCATTACGCGTGGTGAGTGGAATCCCGAAGGCGGGTGAGATCAGCTTTTATAGAAACTTAATAAATCAGTTATCAGTTATCCATAATGCACGCAGTTACAGGGGAGAGACAAAACGATTAAGACAGGCAAAATTTTCACTTAAAAAAAATGTTGAACTAGCTGTTACTTTTCGAAAAGTGCATCAAATATTCTCAAATTTTCACTGTAAGTTGATCAAAGTTGATCGGGCTATTCTGCTCGAAGTTAGGAATCTTCAAAAGGTATAATTATCTGATAGCCAGGGATGCCAAATGTACAGATTTATCTGTATTATACAGATTTTTGAGCATCCGTACAGATTTCATTTTATATGAAATACAGATTTTTGAGATAGAGGGGCTATTTTATTTTTGTATGGGATTTTTCACCCAAATTTTGTATGGGATACATATTTTTGAAAAGTGCCATACAGATTAAAAAAATCATCTGGCATCCCTGCTGATAGCTAACATTGATCTGTTATATCTCCGGATTCAATGAATCAAATGCAATGAAATGTTGACTATTTATGACTTATATAATAAGCTCTGAATATCATTTGACATAACTTGAAATTATTTACAAGAGAAAATGTTATAGCGATTCCATTTATTTTATGATTTTTTAGTAAATTAATTTATTTTCAATATGCATCTCATTATTTTTTCAATTTATTGCTGGCTATGTTGTTACTTTCATTTAAAACATATTTATTTTAAAGTCAATTACAGGAAATATAAACGAACTATAGTTGGTATCTTGAATAGTGATACGATGTTGAAGTTTTGGATAATTTGGTATTTCTTAGAAACATGATCTAATCGATGTAATTTTCATCCGTGGTAAGAATTTCAAGTTAATTCAAAGCTTATTATATAAGTCATAAATGGTCAAAACTCTACTCTACTCTACTCTACTCTACTCTACTCTACTCTACTCTACTCTACTCTACTCTACTCTACTCTACTCTACTCTACTCTACTCTACTCTACTCTACTCTACTCTACTCTACTCTACTCTACTCTACTCTACTCTACTCTACTCTACTCTACTCTACTCTACTCTACTCTACTCTACTCTACTCTACTCTACTCTACTCTACTCTACTCTACTCTACTCTACTCTACTCTACTCTACTCTACTCTACTCTACTCTACTCTACTCTACTCTACTCTACTCTACTCTACTCTACTCTACTCTACTCTACTCTACTCTACTCTACTCTACTCTACTCTACTCTACTCTACTCTACTCTACTCTACTCTACTCTACTCTACTCTACTCTACTCTACTCTACTCTACTCTACTCTACTCTACTCTACTCTACTCTACTCTACTCTACTCTACTCTACTCTACTCTACTCTACTCTACTCTACTCTACTCTACTCTACTCTACTCTACTCTACTCTACTCTACTCTACTCTACTCTACTCTACTCTACTCTTCTCTACTCCACTATTCACTACTCTTCTCTACTCCACTATTCACTACTCTACACTTATCTGCTTTATCCTGCTCTTCTCTATTTCACATTTTTTATTCCATTATTATTAAACTCTCGTTTACTTTCTGAAGACATTTTGTGATTCTGCGAATCTAATTCGAAAGGGCATGGAATTAAATAACAAAAAGAGGTTGTCAGATCATGGATTTGACTATCAGATACAAGCTTAATCCACTGGGATTCAAAGAACTAAACCAACAAAAAACAGTGAGAAAATTCCTAACCCAATTCTAACCAAATTAGCAACGTTTTTCTTCAAACGCCAACCCGTTCAAGCTGTTAATTCGATTCCCCATCAACTTTTTGCACACTCGAAAACGAAACGATCCAAAGCATATATATCATCCCGGGCTGCTGCTGCTGCTGGCCGCTCGTGCTCGCGCCCGCTACTACTAGAGCTGATTTCAATTAGCCAGTCAGTCGTCCAAGTTGCACAGCGCTTGTTGCTCATTCCTCCTTCCAGCAGCAGAGGTACCCACATTACACGAGCAGTTTTTTTTTTCTTCTGCTCCACCGGGAATCACGTACTTCCGTGCATGACTAAAAAATTGCTGCTAAAAAGTGGTAAAATCGTTTCGACCTCCCCGGACACCACCGACCGACCGGGAAGTACAAGAAAAAAAAACCTTCGAATGGAAACTTTTCAAATTGAATTTTAACTTTTCCGGGTAACTATTTGCTCTGTGTGCTCTCCTCATCCCTCGTGGTCCCTCTTGGAAGCAACTCATTTTCGAGTACCCCCCAACTCCACTCCCCAAGGTGTCCCCGAGGCACTTTGAGGTTCGGAATGCCAGATAAGAATGCATGTTTACCATTTCGACTACGATGAGATCCAGAACTGTTCTTTCAGTTGACCACGGTGCGAGGCGGGAGATCCACACTTGCCCCCATTCGTTCCATGCTGAACCGGAAGAAGCTACTAACTACCAGCCAAAGTGCAATTACTGTGTGAATAATAAAGTTGTACTTGCTTGGGTCCGTTTCGGGGTTCGTGTTTCGGGAATTTCATGGGTCCCGCTGCTGTTGGTTGAAGTGCAAAGGTTTTTTTCCGGGAGCATTCCGGTAACAGGCACACGAAAGGCAAGAATTTTCACACCTTTTGCCCAGCCACCCTCTTCTTCAAGCAGCTTTCAGTTTATCTCACTTGTGCCAATGTGTAGTTTTTCGTGCTTCATTATGCATGCTAATGTGGCACCGCAAGTTTTGCGTCCAGGGGTGCCCTCTCTGTCACAATCCATGAACAGCAAGCAGCGAAAGGGGAAAATTTACTTTGAAATTAAATTCGATCGGAAAACTTTTGCGCTAATCACGTTTTTTTTTCTTCTTGTCTCTTTTCAGTGATAACAGGGCTGTTTGTAGGCAGCACCAGTAGTCAGCAGCAAAAATTTCGCATACTTCCGAAGGACCTCCAGGTGCTGGAAGGGTCCGAAGCGTTGCTCAAATGCGAAATCAACAACCTGGCCGGAGCGGTCCAGTGGACCAAGGATGGATTTGCGCTGGGTAAGTGTAAAATTATTACTTGTTTTGTTTTCAATTGTAGAATAAATCCAACGATAGTTTAAAAATCAACTTTACTTACTTCAAGGTAAAAAAAGCCTGGTTAAATCCTAAAGTTAACTTGTGCTCTTATGTACTGTAATATTTCCTTTTGTCTAATCAAATTTACAAATTTTGATACTTGAAAAAATGCAAAATAATACAGAATTCTGAAAACAGATCTACTGAAATTCCAAAAACAAAACAAACTATTTAGTAAACATTGACTGTACCACCTAAGAATTTGCGCGACTCGCTCGGAGTGGATGAATTCGAATGAGTTTTTGACAAAAACTGTAAAAATCTCTACAGTTTCAGATAAGGAGGTTGTCATTCGCCGCACGACGCTGGAAATCAGTGTATTGAGCTCGTTTTACTCCGCTATCTTTCTCTTTCACAACTTTTTGAGAATATCCTTATCTATTCTTTTTTTCCAGAATGCACTGTAGAATTTAACCAGAATGCCCTGTAGAATTTAACCATTTAAAAAATTACATATAATCGAGGTAAAATGTACACAAAATCGAGGGTCTATACCCAAGTTACATTTTGATGACCAATTAGTCTTGTAGAGGTTTTTAGAACCGTCATAAAACCTTATATCATTTATTTTGGTTATATGATGGTTTTAATAACCTCTTTTAGTCTATTTGACTAAAAATTTTACTTGGGTATAATCTAAATCGAGGCATACCTGTATATCTCAGGTTTCTTGGGCAATCCCTCCCAGGAGTCTAAGTGAATCTTTCTCAGGATTCTAAAGCAATCCTCCTTATGGTCCTTAGGGACTCTTTCCAGGGTTCTAGCGCATCCTTCTCAGGATTCTAGACCAGTCCTTCTCTGGATTCCGAAAATTTTGTTTTTTGTTTGGGTTTCCTCTCAGGATTCTTGATGAATTTCTCTTAATAATGTGGAGAATCCCTCTGGGGCAATCTCTTTCAGGATTATAATGAAATGTCTTTAAATACCGCAGAAGAATTTCTCTCAGGATTCTAGGAGCATCCCTCCCAAGGCTCTGGATATCTGGGGATATCCATCTAAGCATTCTGGGAGAATCCCGAGGAAAATCTTCTCTCAAGATTCTGGGGCAATCCGTCACAGGAAGAATTCATCTCGGGTATCTGAGGAAATCCCTCAGGATTCTGGAAGAATTCTTATGAAAGATTCCGAGAGAATCCTTCTCAGAAAACTAGAGTAATCTCTCCCAGGATTCTAGGGAAATCCTTAATAGAATTCAGGGAGAAGGTCTATTGGAAGAATCTTTCTCTCTTTTATAGAATAAGGTCTCTCAGGATGCTGGTGTGGTAATTTTCAGCATTTTGAACGAATCTTTCACAGAATTTTAGAGGAATCTTTACAGTTATCCCTCTAATATCCAAATTTTTGATTTTGATCTAAATATCATTTTTCGTCATCTAAAATCGAATTGTTTTGGAAGATGATTATTTTCTATTCTCGATTTCGTGAATTTCAGTTTTTGATTTTTTTTTATTTTTAATTTTGAACACCCCCACACTTTTATATTTTTCCTGGAAGCCAATTTGGGGAATTTTTTGAGATGAAAACATTTTGAGACTTTATGATAATTGTTGATTGTAGGGCCCATATAGCCGAGGCAGTAAACGCACGGGTATTCAGCATGACCATGCTGAGGGTGACGGGTTCGATTCCCGGTCGGTCCAGGATCTTTTCGTAAAGGAAATTTCCTTGACTTCCTTGGGCATAGAGTATCTTCGTGCCTGCCACACGATATACGCATGCAAAATGGTCATTGGCAGAGGAAGCTCTAAGTTAATAACTGTGGAAGTGCTCATAGAACACTAAGCTGAGAAGCAGGCTTTGTCCCAATGAGGACGTTACGCCAAGAAAAGAGAAGAAAAAGATAATTGTTGAAATATTATTATTTTAAATTTTTTTCACAGAAAATTTTATTTTCCGTGTAATTTTAAGGAAAGCAATTTTAGAGTGTATTCGATTTCCTTAAATTATTAAACAAGGATAGAATGATTTGGGAAAAAATAAAATATGTTAATTGTAGCGATTTAACACAAAATAAACAATGACTCCTAGAAGGTGACTAAAACATCAATTTTTCAATGATTTAAAAAAAATGTAAATGCGCTTCAAAATACACCAAAAACCATTTGGAGATATACAGAACAGTCCTAAATATCAGCCAAAAATATAAAAAAAAAAGATTTTCCACGAAACAAATATTACAAAAATGCTCAAACTATACCCCGCCTAAAGGCGGGATTGGGTATTAGAGGGTTATGGAAGAGTCCATTTAAAAATTCTATAGGATTTTTTTTTTCAGCAGTATTATATGGGAATACCTATCAGAACCTATCTTGATTCTAAGGGAATTCATTTCTGGATTTTGGGGTATTTCCTACCAGGGTTCCTTGCCAAGGGTGAAATCCTCCTTTGGATTCTAAGAAATTTCTGGATGATCTAAGTTGATTCCTCTTAGGATTCTGGAAGACCCTCTCTTAGAATCCCACTCAAATTCTGAGGAAATTTTTCTCAGCATTCTCAGGAACTCCTCCAAGGGTTTTGAAGAATCTCTCACATATATTCTGTTTTCTGTATTCTAGAGCAGTTGCTCCCAGAAATCCCTTTCAGAATTCTGGGAGAGTCCGTCTTAGTAATCAGGAAAAATCCCTTAGAAGATTATGGGAAGATTCTCTTGAGATTTCGGTGTAATAATTTAAAGTATTCTAGAGGTATCACCCCAGAACTCTGAGGGCCAATCCCTTTCAGGAGTTTAGGAGAAACCCTTTCAAAGATTGTGTAGGACCTTTCAGAATTCCAGAGAATCCTTCTTTAGATGCTGGGGAAGTCCATTCTAGAAGTTTTCCGTAATGCCTTCCAGGATCAGATTTTCGGAAAAATCCTTCTTAGGCTCCTAGATATACTTCCCCCACTCGCAAAACAGTCCCATGTGAATAGGAATCCCAGCAAAGATGAAACTGTTATGCGAGTGGCGGCAGTATATTTTTTTTAAGAATCTGGAAGAATCTCTCATATGACCCCTCTCAAGATTCTGTGGGAATCACACGTATTATTCTGGGGAATATCTTTCGGGATTTTTGCAGAATTATTCTCAGCATTCTGAAGCATTCTACCCAGGATTTTAGAGGTATTCTTGGAGAATACATAAAAGGATTCTGGAGGAATTTTTCTCAGGATTCTGGGGAAATCCCATCTCCTAGAATTCTGTGAGGTTATATCTCAGGTTTCTTTGGCAACCCCGCCCAGTATTTTGAGAGAGCCTTTCTCAGGATTCTGGAGTAATTCTTTTTAGGGTTCTAAGCTACCCTTTTCAGGAATCTGGATCATTTCTTTTAAGATTTTTGGGAAATTCTTCTTGGAGTTCCGAAAATCTTTTTTTGTGAGTATCTGTTTCAGTAAACTAGATTAATTTATCTCAAGAATGTGGAAGAACCGCTCTTGGAATTCCTTTCAGGACTTTGGGATAATCCATTTTAGGATTCTGGAAGATTTTGGGAGAACCCCAAGGGGAAACTTCTCTTAGGATTCTGAGACAATCTTTCACAAGATTCTGGGAGAATTCCTCTCTGAGACAATCCGTCTCATATGGAGAAATCTCACTCAGGATTCTAGGAAAATGCTTAATAGAATTCGGAGAGAACTCCTACCAAGATACCGGAAGAGTCTTGCTTTCTGTTCTACATAATGTCGCTCAGGATACTGGTGTAATAATTTTCAGCATTCTGAAAAAATCGCTCTCATAATTCTAGAGGAACTCCTTTCAGTATTCTGGAGGAGTCTCTCTGATTTTGGAGAATAACTCAGGAGATTCTGGAAAAATTACTCTCAGCAGTCAGCGGGGATTTATCTCAGTACTATATGGGAATACTTCTCAGAGTTCTGGGATATATCAGAATCTCAGGATTTTCCTTTCAATTCAAAAATATAAAATTTATATTTTTTTTCCTAAAATTCATTGTCTCAACGTTATATCCATTTTCGAATCAGAGCTCGAAAATGTTCGATGTTCAAGCTAAAATTTTGATATTGAATTAGTTTGGACAAATAAAACACACCATGAACTTGAACTACAAGCAGCAAAGGAATCATTTTATAGTTTTGTAATATTTTATTATATCGAATCGATGTGAAAACATCGCTTCAAAGCATTCATTTAAAGCAGTAAATCGATTCTGCTGATCCTATTCGAATCGATTCACAAAAATCGATGTCTCAGCCAAATTTGCCCAATTCTAGTGGCGAATGACACCCTCCTTATCTGAAACTGTAGAGATTTTTGCAATTCGTGTCCGAATCCATCCACTCCGAGCAGAGATATTGAATTTATTCGCGTTTTATACCTATTTTTCCCCATTGAGCATCGTCTAGATCAGGGGCTTTCAGACCATTTTGCTCGCGGTGCACTTCTTGAAAGTAAATTGCTTCATGGTGCACCTCTATATTGTTGTCAAATAATGCAGCATCATTTTAATTATGACAACTTCCAGATGCAAACATTTGTCGATGGAACATTTTTTCCTCGCCAATTTGAATATAATACTAGGTTTTTTTTGTTACTTGCGGGAGCTTATCACGAGTGAAAAAGTTATTCGACATGGAAGTTTAGTACTCTGGATATTTCTAGAAATTTATGGACAATATTTTTCGGAAAGTTCAAGAAGATTTTAAGCAAATTCATAGTGAAATACCAGACAAGATATTGCTTTTGCCGGGTTTCTAATGAGAACCTCGACGAAGTCGCGATGACTGTTCGATGATTTATGGTATGATTTTTGGTAGGAGCTATCCCAAGACAATTACTGGATTTCTGGACAGCAATCCACGCAAGATCGTTGGATGCATTATTTAAAAACATTGGTAGGGTAGCGAACCATTTGGGCAGTGGCCGGTATTTTGGGTACTCTTTGCTATAACTCAGTCAATTTCAAACCAATTGACTTAAAGTTCTGTTCATGGCTAGATACTATACGAATCTCATCGCGTTCCAAAAATGTGTCAATTGGTTCAAAATTGGCTGAGTTATAGCAGAAATGGTGGAGCAGACCTGGTCTGGTGGTTAGAACCAGGGTGCAAAATGTTCATAATCATTGACTGAAAACAGCACGAGTTTGAATGATTCTGCACTGAATATTCAAAACAAATAAATTCATTTTCGCTCTCCCTCTTCACACAGTCAGTCAATTCGTAGTCATTGAATATGAAGCCGATCGAGAAACATCTTCTTAATTAACTACGTTTATGGCTACGATTCCTTCCAAAAACACTCCACAACAATCAAATGGGAAAAGATCTGTGTAAAGCACCGTTAAATGATATCGAAACGTTAATTTTTTATCAGAAATTTAACCCTTTGTATGATGTTTACAAATTTTCATTGACTTTCATTCAGCTGACAAACGAGTATCGAGCAGATGAATATGAATGTGTAGGCAAGTGAATGAAAATTGTCGCACGGTGACCATCAACTGGTCTGCTCAAACATTTTGCGCCCTGGTTAGAACACTTGTCTATCACGCCGAGGACCTGGGATCGAATCCCACTCCCGACATACTCACAAAATGTGGGTTCTTCCTTCGGAAGGGAAGTAAAACGTGGGTCCCGGGATGAACTAGCCTAGGGCTAAAAGTCTCGTTAATACAGACAAAAAAAATGAAATGAATATTGGAATTGAAATTTTAAAAAATATACATATTTGACGCATATTTGTAGATCAAAAGATGTTTATAAAAAGAATCATTCAAGCGTTAGTTCGGTTTTAGGAAAACGACCATACTCTCAAAAGAAAAAATAGAAAAAAAAACATTTCCGGTGTTTCTCCAGAACTTCTCTTCTCAAAGAGATCGTTCCTGGATTCCTTCAGAAGTTCCTTCTGTGATTCTTCCAGGAGATAAGGGAATGGTGTTCCTTTTGGAATGTATTCAGAAGTTCCTTTTCCGGAATTCCCAGAAGGAGTTCCTGGTGAAATGCAATCCCAGAAAGCTCCTCCTTCCTGAAGGAAACCCAGAAGGAAACTGCTGGAGTAATTCTATTAAAAATATGTTGAGGAATGGAAGAGGAACGACGGAAGGCTTGTCTGAGCATTCCCGGAAGGAATTCCTACAATATTTTCGTCATAAATTATAAGAGGAATCCCTCATGAAGATTTTACTGGATGAAACCAAGAAAGAATTCTTGGAATTTCCGAAGTAATGCCTGGAAGGAACTTCTTAAGCAGTCCCGGAAATAACTTCTAGAGGAAACCTGGAAAAAGACCACAGTGAAATCCCTGAAGGAATCCCACGAGGAACTTCTGCTGTAATCTCCGGAGAATATTCTGAAGGAATCCCAGAAGAAAGTTTGGGAGAAATACATGAAAGAATTGGAATTCTAGAAGGAGTTCCTGGAGGAATCCCGCTGAACTGACACGCAGAACGTGCACTACACAATCGTGGTGGGAAAAACCTAACATCTTAGGAGGGTTAATGAAAAAAGCGCCAGAAGTTCTTGGCGGATTCCAGGAAAGATCTCTGGATTGATTCCAGAAAGAACACTTGGAGACATCTCAGAAGCAACTTCTTGAGAAATCTCAGAAGCAACTCCTTTAGGAAGGAACTTCTGGAGGAATACCAGAAAAATTCACGGTTGGAATTCCCAAGAAGCAACTTCTGGTCAACCATGGGAAATCTTGCAGAATTCCCAGAAGGAACTACGGGAGGTATCCGTAAAGGAACTTCTTGGGCAATCCGCGAAAGAGCTTCCTCCAGAAGAAGATCCAAGAAAGATTCCAAGAAACTTCTTGGTGTATCTCAGAAAGAATTCCTTGACAAAATCACAAAAGAAACTTTTGGAGGAATTCTGAAAAAAAAATCTCAAAAAGAAGTTTTTGCCGGGGCTCGAGGCGCAATTGGTCACACGTTTGCTTCATAAGCAGATGGTCATAGATTCGATACCAGCCCCGGCTCTTTCGTCAGTTGCTCTTTCCCCCCCCGAGAGCGGCTGACACCTGACCCTCTTCTGAGTCCCCGTGGCCCAAATGGACCCGGATACTTGAACATCGGCAAACGGCAACCCATAATGGACCCCCAATCGGACTGGAAACATTAGGAGAGTTCCTGGAGAAATGTAATCCCAGAAGGAGCTTTTGAAGGAATCACAGTAGGAAACTGCTGGAGGAATTCCATAAAAAAAATGTTGCGGAATAGAGGACAAAAGTATTCCCGGAAGGAGTTCCTACAATAATTTCGGATTAAGTTCTAGGAGGAAACTCGTAAGACGATTTTCTAGGATAAAACCAAGAAAGAATTCTTGGAATTTCTGGAATTGCCTGGTAGGAAATTCTTAAGCAATCTCGAAAATAACTTCTGAAGGAAACCGGAAAAAAATCAGAATGAAATTCCTGAAGGGATCCCACGAGGAACTTCTGGTGTAATCTCCGGAGAGAATACTGAAGGAATCCAAGAAGGAAGTATGGGTGAAAGGAATTCTAGAAGGAGTTACTGGAGTTCTTCAAGAAACTCTTGGCGGAATCCAGGAAAGATCTTTGAATCAATCCCAGCAAGAACTCTTAGATGTATCTCAGAAGGAACTTCGTGAAAAATCGCAGAAAGAGCTCCTTTAGGAAGGAACTTCATGGAGAATACCGGAACAAATCACGGGTAAAGTTCTTAGAAGAAGGAATCTATGTAGGAGCTCTTGGATAAATCCCAGAAGCAACTCCTTGTCAACCATGGGGAATCTTGCAGAAATCCTAGAAGGAACTCTGGGAGGTATCCGTAAAGGAACACCTGAAGAAATCCTCGCAGGAGCTTCTGGATAAATCTAAAAAAGACCCTCAAAAATTCCTTGATTAATCGCAAAAAGAACTACTTGAAAAAAAATCACAGAATATTTTTTTGAAGAATGCCTAGAAGGAACTACTGGAGGAGTTCTCAAAAAAAAAAACTCTGACGAATCCAGGAAGAACACTTCTTGAGGATTCCCAGAAAAAAATCCTGGGGGAACACCAGAAGAAAGTGCTGCGGTATTCTCAGTAGGAACTGCTGGGGATATCTCAAAGGAACCTCTGGAGAAATCTTAGGAAGAACTCTTAGATCAATCGCTGAAGGCACTCCTGAAGGAATGTCCGAAAGAGCTTCTGAATGAATTTCAGAAAAAAACTCAGAAAGAAATCTGAGAAAAAAACATCCGTAGGAAAATCAGAAGGAGTTTATGGAGGAGCTCCGAAGGAACTTCTAAAAAACACGGACTCGTTTAATGCTTCCATTGAGCTATTTGCTCTTTGAAATAAGCACGACATTAGACAACGGACTAGCATGCAACGCCCAGTGGCGCAGCCGAAAATTTTTCCTGACAGCTCCGGCGGGAATCGAAGCCGCGCTCCTCAGCACGATGGGACTACATGCTTGGTGACACTAGCCACACGACCACGAAGCCACACAATCTAAAGGAATACCTGAAGGATTATCCCTCTGTGGAAGGCGAATTCACTGATTTTGTTATTTTAAAGCTGACGTTTACCCAGTAGCTCATGGCGGTATAAAAAGGGTACGAGTGCCATCAATAATCTCACGTTCCCATATTTATCCTATTCGAAAACAAGCGATAACGGCACTAATTGATTCCGTTCTTTTTATTTTCATGCGTGCTCGTAACGTCTAACAAAAAATATAAAAGTAAGAAACAAAACAAACAACGCTTCAATTTTAGTAGGATGAAAATGGGAACTATATGCTTAATAAGGGAACCAATACCCTATATAAAAATAAATAAGTAATAAAAAATAAATAAATCAACGACTATTTTAAAACGATGTAGACGTATGGTAATTCTGTTCGTGTATGAGCACAAAACTTGAAATTTTCAAAGAAAAATGCAACTCAAAAACGACTTGAAGAACATTTTTAACTTTTTGTATATGTTACGTAAAAATAGTTAAACTTTCGTTAAAAAAAGAAAAAAAGATGTAGTGGTCCAACATATGAAAATTTTAAAATCTGATATTTTAATCATTTTTGCAGATTAAAGTTTACTAAATTTCTTCGCAATATTTTTTGAAAATTATTTATTTGGACCACCCCATTTTTAATGGCCACCCTAATGGCAAATCAAGAATTCATGGGTTTAATTATTTTTTGTGAAAATCATTCCTGCCAAATTTGAGCAATAACAGTGTACTTTAACTTCCGAGTCTTTTCTTTTTTTAATGGAATGTCAGTATTATCAGATTAGTTGTAGGTGTTGACAATCGATTTTTCAACCAATGTTCAATGAAAACCTTATACAACATCCGTTTCTGAAGAAGGTTTGACGGATCAATTATTCAAGAATTAATAAAAAACCTGAAAAATGATCGGTTTTCATGCAGAGCACTTGTATTGTATAAGGATAATTACCCAAGGAATTATTCTAAAATAATTCTAACTTTCTTGAAAACTTCCAGAAGAATTTCAATCCGAAGAAATTTGCATTTATGGAGCATCTATGAAGTTTATTCCATAGTTTCATTAAGAGAGCTGCTGTATGAAACCCCTACAAATAAATGAAATGTTGAAAAATATCGGAAGCCTTCTACACTTATCGATGAAAAATTCCCTATGAAAAGTCTTCAAGAATATATTTAAAAAATACCATGCAACTCTTTGAATAGTTTCCTATACGTCTTTAAAAATTTGACTGAATTTCATAGATAACTCACTGAGTTTCTTTTTCGAAATATGTTTTTTTTTAAACCTTCAAATAAAAATTGATTAAATTATCTTCTGATGAGTACTTCAATCATAAAATGTAAAATATGATTTGAAGATTCGACGATTTCCGTACGTCTGGTGAATCGAGAAATTTCTGGCTTAAAACATGTCTGGCATAAACTTAAGGAATAGATGTACCACAAAAATGTGATTCCATTCTTAGAAAGGAATGGAATCCGTGGGTATCGAAACGAACTAATTAAGGCTAAAAACCCCTTATTACCACAAAAAAAAAGCTAAATAACTTTAAGAAAAATGCTCAAAACATCGTTCATTGAATAAAACAGAATACTCTCTTTTGAATGCTTAGAAAATACTGCAGCAGTCCTATGGAAAAGCTAAGGGTGATTTTAAAAGTAATTTTGAGCATATTCTTTAAGTTGAGATTTTTTTTAAATCTGGTTGAAAATCCTGCGAATACTTCGATTTGCGTCTCCATCTCTTTCGGTTTTTGGGTGTTAATCTCCCTCTGAATAATTTTCCTAAAAAATCTGTGGAGAAATTCCTTCTGATACTATAGTAAGAAATCACTTAAAAATATTTGGAGAAA
Organism: Aedes albopictus; assembly: GCF_035046485.1. Classification (NCBI taxonomy): domain Eukaryota; kingdom Metazoa; phylum Arthropoda; class Insecta; order Diptera; family Culicidae; genus Aedes; species Aedes albopictus. Next base: position 378,986,177 of record NC_085138.1, on the reverse strand, counting down.
TCGCTAATAAACTTCCTGGAAACATTCTTCGTTCTACAACTTTGGAAGAATCCCTGAAATAAAGTAAAACAATTACAAAGGAAACCTTGTTGGAGAAGTTTCTGAAGGAGTCCCTGGAAAATTTTACAAGGGAATCCGTGAAGCAATTTCCAAAAAACTGGAGGAATTTCTAAGAGATTCAATAGAATAATTTATGAAAAAAAACGTTGAATTAATTGGTTAATGAAGCTACTTCTTGAAGAATATTCTTGGAAACCCCTGAAAACTTTCTAAAGAATCCGTGTTAGCATTTTTGAAATAATCCCCGGAAGGATTTCTGATAAAATCCATGGAGAAATTTTTGGGAAAGTCCATGAAAAGTTTTCCAGAGGTAGCATTGAAGATTTTTTCTGAATTTTTACAGACGTTTTTGAAGAAAATCCTTTAGAAGTTTCTGAACAAATACAATTTCTTAATCAGCATGTGCTAAATTTTCCTGCAGAATCCATCAAGAACTTTTGAAAGCAGTCCTTTAAGAATTTTCTTGGAAGTCTTTAAGTATACTCTTGGAAAAGTGTCTGAGTGAAACCGTAATTTCTAAAAGAATTCCTTATAGGATTTCTATGGAGTAATTGAAGAACTTCTGATGGATTTCTGTGGAGGAATTTCTGAAAGAAACTTTGTATGTCTTTCTGAAGGTATATTTGAAAGGTTGTATAGATGGATTCATGGAAATATTTCTGTTGAAATTCTTAGAGGAATTTCTATAGTACTCCCTACAAAAATTCCAAAAAGAATCGTGAAAGATTTTCCAAAACAATCCTGAATGTATTTCTGAAGTATTCTCTAAGCAATCCCAGGACGAATCCATGAATGTTTTTTTGAGAAAATATATTGAAGAATTTTCAAATCAGTAAATGTAAATATTTCTGATGAAATCTCTGAAGAAATTTGTGAAAGAAACTAAGGAGGAATTTGTTAAGAAGTTCTTGAACGGTAAATTCTGAATATTTTAACCAACTTCTTAAAAAAAACCTGAAAAACTTCCTGAAAGCTTCACTGGAGTAAGTGTAAGAAATCCTTGCAAAAGTCTTTTGCGAAGTACACCCAAAAAATCCTTAGAAGGTTTTTTCATAAATACTTGTTGCATTGTCAAATTCTCTTCAAGAATTTTTGAAGAATCTTTTGATAATGCTCAAACAATTTTTCAAAACAACACTTTCTTGTTTATTAGAAACATGGTTTTAAAATCAACTTTTCAGTCTGTGTGTCACTTTTTCAAAGTGTTGGAAGGTACGGCTTCCTAAATTTGGGGCAAAATAATGATCGCAAACCGTTTACCTGAAACTATTTATGAGTCAATTTTGAGGTAAACCATACCGAAAGAAATGCTGAAAGTTCAATTTCCAAGAGAAAACGATAACTAGTGCGAGAAGAATCCATGCTGAAACTGCAGTATAAAGTATAATCATTGTTTGAGTTACTTTTGAAGTAATTGAAAAAAGATCTGAAGAATTTTCTGAGAGCTGTACCTTGAGATCATTGTATTTTTTTTTTCAATTCCTTTGAAGCTTACAGAAAAAAATCGCACACAAAAATAGTTGGAGAAATTTTGACGTGTTTCTAGAATTACTAAGAAGGATTTTCTTCTAAACATGCCTGCTGAAACGCATACAGTTATTCCGCTGTAATTTTTGGAAATATATTCAATAATAAATAGTTTCAGGATATTTTTTTTTTGAATCTTTGGAGTATTTCAAAATTTTCCGACTTTTCCGTAATTCTGTTTTATATTTACTGAAACCATTATACAAAATACGACTGTTCTGTATATCTCAAAATAGCTTTTAGTGTCTTTTAAACCACATTTACATTTTTTAAATCATTGAAAAAGTTTAATTTTTGTCGCTTCTCAGATGTCATTTTTGAATCCTAATAATTAACATATTTTCAAAGTTTCTACAATCATTCTATTATACTAATAGAGTTTGAGAGAGTTGAATAAATGCTGAAAATTGCACGGAAAATAAAATTTTCCATGGAAAAAAATGAATGAAAATATTTTAACAAAAACCATAAATTCTCAAAATATTTTTGATTAAAAAAAATCGGAATTCCGATTCCGTAGTATTCCAAGAAAAATACAAAAGTTTAGAGGTGTCACGAAATAAAACGTTTAGAAAAATAAAACCTACATTTGTCAAAATTGTAAATTAACCCTCGAGCGATCGCGCTGTTGTATTTTGTACAACACATTGAAAAAATCTCGCTTCTTGTTCTCAGCATTAGCGTGGTGCTGTCGGTGATGGCCAACCGCGCGAGTTACGGAAGGTTAAAAAGAATTACTTTCCAAAACATGGTTGAATCGATGTTAGAAAACGAAATATGATACATATTGAGATCATCATCACAATTTGGGTATTACAGAACTAAGGAATATTCGATTTCCTGCATACAATCTTATGGCAATGTAGCAAAAACCAACATATGTTTTGGAGCATGAAAACGTTACATTAAATTCAATTTCCACAAGCTAAACCTCCTTCCCACACTCGCAGGCTATCTAAATCGTATGCTAAAATATGTGACGAATCAAAGAACACGCAAAAAAAATCCTCTAACTAATGTCTTTCTCGTTGTTTCCTTCCCCCCTCCTCCGACAGGGTTTTCCACGACGATACCGGGCTACCCGCGCTACTCGGTGCTCGGTGACCACCAGGCGGGCGTCTACAACCTCAAGATCTCCAATGCCTCGCTGGAGGACGACGCCGAGTACCAGTGCCAAGTGGGCCCGGCCAAATTCAACTCGGCCATCCGTGCCAACGCCAAGCTGATTGTGATATGTAAGTAGAGTGTGTGTGTGTGTGTGTTCTATAGCTAGCTAGTAAGATGTACATAAGTTTCGGTACACGGGGATCTCTCTTTGTCATGGGAAAATAGAAAACCGCTTCCATGTGCGGGAAAATTTACGACTTTTGCACACACTTACTGCCTGTCTCTCGCTCTTTCTAACTCATACATCAGGAAGACTGGTGACGAAGCGCCCTTTCCATTTTTTGGGTCATAATTCTTTGGTGACTTGAAGGGTATTGTTATCTTATAGTTAATAAACAAATATATTAAAAATTACCAAAAATGTAAAAATAAACAACAAATAAAAAAAACGAAAATATATAAATAAAAAAAGTAAAAAATATAAAAATGAAAATCACAAGTGAGAAGCTGTTAACATTTTCACTTCAAACCATGAAAAACCATCAGAATAGAGCAATCAGATGACCAGTTTCGTCACCACGGCCAGACCGTCCTCAACTGGAGGTTTCTACGGTGAACGTTCCGTCAGCCATCTTGTCCCTTGAGGTTGAATCGACCATCCGTTTTTTCTCCATTCATCCGCACTTGAAATTATATAGCTCCAACAGATGTCGCCAAATGTAACCCTTCTCCATTCGACGCGCGCGTCTCTCACCCTTCGCCATCCAACCAATCCACAACGCATCTCGGGCGGTCTCTCATTCGGTCTCTTGGATTTCCGGAACTTCTCCGGGGTTTCTCGCTGGCGCAGCTTTTCAAAGTGACATTTTTGAATACGTAGTTCTCTACTTTTTGTTCCTCCGGTCCCAGTCCAGCCCCGATCCCCTCCCGTCCAAAGAGTAGTGGCACATCAGTGCCTGTACACTGACTAGGTTGCTGCATGGTGCTTGATTCTGCTGCGAAGCAGAAACTTTTCCTGACTGCCAAAATTTATCATCGTTTTTGGTAAATGGTCCGAAAGAAAGTTTTTCCTGTCCGTCGTTACGGACGATGGGACATAGGGACTATGGATGGCGATGCCATTGGAGACGGCAACGGTAGCGACGGCAACGACAACGACGACGACGTCAGGATTTGCCGGTTTCACAATGCGAATTAAGCCGGGCACAAAAGCGCAGTAAATTAATCAACTTCAGTCGTCGTCGTTGTCGTCCTAGTCGTTGTCCCAAGTCGGTCACCGCTCGCCAGCAGTCAACTAGTCTAGTGACCTAATGTAAATGTGCGTACGAATGAGTGTCCCCATGGGGATCGCGACAAGTGGAGCTTTCTGAAGAATTTGGAATGGACCGGCGAAATCCCCCGGACAATTACGATTGGATTTGTTGACACATATTGCAGGGGATGAGCGTATGCTGAAGAGACTTTCTAGAGAGATAAATTGCACTATATGTATGTTCTTCACAATAAATGTTAAGTAAGCAAAAGTCGACTGGGTGTTCTAAAGGATGCGCTTCATTACACATGCTCTGCTATATTCTAATCACATAACAAGAGAAGTCTCTTGTTTAAGCTCAGAAAAAATAAGAGATCCAGAAATTCAGAAATTCAGAAATTCAGAAATTCAGAAATTCAGAAATTCAGAAATTCAGAAATTCAGAAATTCAGAAATTCAGAAATTCAGAAATTCAGAAATTCAGAAATTCAGAAATTCAGAAATTCAGAAATTCAGAAATTCAGAAATTCAGAAATTCAGAAATTCAGAAATTCAGAAATTCAGAAATTCAGAAATTCAGAAATTCAGAAATTCAGAAATTCAGAAATTCAGAAATTCAGAAATTCAGAAATTCAGAAATTCAGAAATTCAGAAATTCAGAAATTCAGAAATTCAGAAATTCAGAAATTCAGAAATTCAGAAATTCAGAAATCCAGAAATTCAGAAATTCAGAAATTCAGAAATTCAGAAATTCAGAAATTCAGAAATTCAGAAATTCAGAAATTCAGAAATTCAGAAATTCAGAAATTCAGAAATTCAGAAATTCAGAAATTCAGAAATTCAGAAATTCAGAAATTCAGAAATTCAGAAATTCAGAAATTCAGAAATTCAGAAATTCAGAAATTCAGAAATTCAGAAATTCAGAAATTCAGAAATTCAGAAATTCAGAAATTCAGAAATTCAGAAATTCAGAAATTCAGAAATTCAGAAATTCAGAAATTCAGAAATTCAGAAATTCAGAAATTCAGAAATTCAGAAATTCAGAAATTCAGAAATTCAGAAATTCAGAAATTCAGAAATTCAGAAATTCAGAAATTCAGAAATTCAGAAATTCAGAAATTCAGAAATTCAGAATTTCAGAAATTCAGAAATTCAGAAATTCAGAAATTCAGAAATTCAGAAATTCAGAAATTCAGAAATTCAGAAATTCAGAAATTCAGAAATTCAGAAATTCAGAAATTCAGAAATTCAGAAATTCAGAAATTCAGAAATTCAGAAATTCAGAAATTCAGAAATTCAGAAATTCAGAAATTCAGAAATTCAGAAATTCAGAAATTCAGAAATTCAGAAATTCAGAAATTCAGAATTTTCAATGGTCTTTCAAGTCATTAAAAGAAAAATATAATTTTAAGAAAAAAGAGCCATTTTCGTTGGAAATGTCCAAAGGGAATCCCTGAAGAACTCATTATAAGGTTTTCTGAAGAAATTCTCATTCGGAAACTCTAGTGTAATTTCTAAAAGATTCACTTAAGACAAGTTTGTAGAAACTCTTGGTAAATCTTTTACTTCTCAACAATTTCCCAAAGGAATTCATAGAGGAAAACGTCGACGTATTTTTCATGAAATCCCTCAATGAATATTTAAGGAAACATAACATAAATTCTTAAAGAAATTTTTATGCATATTTCTAGGAAATAGTTCATGAGAAATATCTCAATTAACTTTTGAAAGATACTGGGGAGAAATTCCTTAAGGTATCCCTGGAGGAAATATCGGATGAATTTCTGAGAGAAAACATATAGCAATATTCGAAGAAGTTTCTGAATTTTGGAAAATTTCCCGCTAGAAGCACTGGAAGAAATCATGAAGTAATTGGTGGAGAAGTCCCTGAGGACTTTCCCGTTCCTTTAGGTATTTTAAAAGAATTCAAAGAGAATTTCTCTGTAGAAATTCAGGAGTGCTCAGAAGAGTTCACAAACAACTACCTGAATAAATTCCTAAAAGAAGCCCATGGAAGATTAGAAAAGTGCTAGATGTATTTCCGGAACAATCATTGGAATAATCCTTGGAAATTTCTGATTTTTTTTTTTTGAATTTTAAACCATGAAACCGTGTATGAAGAAATTTATGAAATGCCTTCTAAAATATTTTTGGAAAAATTCAAGACAATTTTCTGGTATAATTTCAGAAGCAATCATTGGGGATTTCTAATTTAATCCCTGGACAAGTTTATGACGAAAACTTAGGAGAAACTCCGGAAAAAGTTCCGAATTTGCTGGAAAAAATTCAAAAAAATCCGTGGAAGATTTTTCAAGAGGATCCCTGGGGCAGATTTCTGTAAGAGTCCATGGAAGCTTTTCTAGAGGAAGTCCATGACATATTATCCAGAGGGATACTTGAATACGTCTTGCGGATTTCTCAGGGAAATTTCGGATGGAAATAACAGAAATAAACTTCTGCTGTAATCCTCCTAAAGGAATTCCTGAAGAAGTTTCTGAAATATCTGCAGGAGGATTTTCTGAGAGAATGCTTGGAAGATTATATGAAGAAATTCCTTAAATATTTTCAGTAGACAAAAATCGGAAGAATTTCTGAAGAGATCCGAAGTAAAATTTTCAGAAAGATTCCCAGGACGAAATTCTGAAATAATCTCTCGAAACACTTTTTGAAGAAATCCCTGAAAAAAATTTGAAAAGGAATTATTCTAGAGGAATTTCTGAAGCAATCCTTGAAAAAAAAAATGATTTGTGGCAAATTTCTGATAGAATTCGTTGTTGGATAAATTACCGATAGAACGAAAAGTTTTCGGAAGATTTTGCAAAAAAATACTTTGGAAGAATTACTGCAACATTCTCTGAAGAAATCCCAGGAAAATAATATGATGAACTTTTTAGACAGTGTAAAACCGCTGACAAAGCCTGACTCCATCCCTGTCTCTTATTTCAAGCAATCATTTCAATATTCATCACTTTTGTGACCGGTTCAGTTGCCAGCTCCTACTGCATAATAATTTTCGAATTTAGCAAATGTAAATCTGCTCTGTTCAAACGAAACCCATGTTCCTCCCTCGGAGCCACCATTCGACTCGCATCCCCGAAAAATTTCCAACGAAGGAAGGAGATATAAAATTTAATATCTTGCGGTAATTTCATAAATTTAATTGCGCAAATTGCGTGAATAGAATTCAATTACTCTGACGAGCATTTATGTGCCCCTGAACCCTGGGCAAAAATAGCACGCTCCGTCCCCTGCCCCGTCCATTTCCTAAGCCCCAAAACATTGCACCCAACGAAACACTCGAACCGCACTCGCCTATTGGTTTAGGGGAGTTTCACTACCACTCCTCGCCACCCATCGCATCAATCTACAAAACGAGAACAGCAGCATTGCGGTTAAGCTCTCTCTCTTCAGCTCAAGCCGGTCTTCGAGAGGGGAATTAAATGTACGATACATGTGTCAAATGTGTTATAAATTGATGCGTTTTATATTTACATTCCTGAGAGATGCTACATAGCTGGGTGGCCCGACTTCTTCTCCTCGGTTGTGGTTTGATGTTAGTGTGTGTGTGAGTGTGCGAATTTGAGTTTGTGTATGTTCAAATGTTTGACTCGGGCTCCATCCAACCAGTATAGAAAGCGATTAAATGCGATGAAATTGCACTGCAGCAGAGAATAAATTTGTGGAAATTATCGAAATGCCACCACCAGCACCCTTTCCAGCCTCGAAACCACCGCTCGAGATGTGAGTTGACTTTCATCTCAAACATGGGTACTGTGAAGCGTGGTGACTTCGATTGCTTATGAATTTGATTGTTAACGTTGGCATGTCCACTAAATGAATCAAACCAGAGAAACAGGTTCTGAGTTAATGACATTTTTCGGTTACTTTTGTGGTACAAAATAAATGATGTGATCAGATTTTTTCTAACCAACGGTACTCCTCAAAGAAAGCAGATTCTCAGGGCTCGTTGCGTTCATTCAGTCAAGGCAAGGAAATCTCCTCTGGGACAGGCGAATTCCCGCCCTAAGACGACGGAATTCCGTTTTGTGTGTGTGCTTGGTTTTTGTGATATGGATGGCACACTGCCCGTCGTCGTCGTATATCCCCTGTCTAATACCTCTAGAGCGCCCTTTGAAATTTCCAACCGAGACAACTAGGCACAACCGAGTATGTGTGACTGTCGTTGGCAGACCGAGAGGCTCCTTCCAGACGCAGCAGCAGCAGCAGCAGCAGCAGCAGCACCAGCAGGGCCATAAATGTTGCTGTTTAATGGTGCAATAAATGAACATCCACTGGGGAATGAACTGCTAGCGAGCAGCCTCGTAGGTCCGATGGACCGCACCATACCCCTGCTCGGTTAAGTTGGGTTGGCTAGTCAGTCGGTCGTGGCTGATTTGAGAGAGCGATTCCTCAAAGAAAGCACGTACCGAATGGTGGCGGTGAAATCCGGAAGGATTCTTGGGAAAATGAATAAATGGTTGAACGATAGACAATGTGTTAAAAGTCGAAAAATTCAAAGTCAATTAACATCTCAAACTCTGCTTTAGCAGTTTAATTTACCAGAAAGAACAAGTTTTATTATGAGCGTGCCATTTAGAGTCTTAGTTTTGAGGAAGTTCTTGTTAAAAATAATAAAATTATTAAATCCTTATTCCTGGTTCCATTATTTTAAAATATTGCCCAATTTTGTCCATATTTTCTTGTTTTTTTTTTTTGCAATAATTAATCATCATCATGAATTGAAGACATTTAAAAACGTTCGAAAGTTGTATGTTATTCGTTAGTTTTGAAATAAATTCGTTGTATCTCGGCATTTATAAAAAATAAATATGGTTGCATTTATGAAAAAAAAAATCAGGGCGAAGAAATTTCTGAAAACGTATTCCAACATTTTTGAAAAATCCCGAATTTTAGAAATACACGACCTTTTTGTCCATGACTTCTACATTATGATTCATAATGCAGTTAACTGCATTACACGTCCATCAGACATTTCAAACATTAAAAAAATCACCTTTGTTGAGATCATTGAGTTTCTTAACACAGTAAACGTTCTCCACAAAGTTCCAAATACCTACTCAAAAATTACCAAATATAGCACATCATTGGGACCAACTGTTTCTGAGGTTTTTTTTTAATTTTCAATTGTTTGACATGTTAACTAAATTGAACGAAAGTGCTTAATTTTTATTCGAGAACTTCTTCGAAAATGTACTAAGATTTTTTTCCAAAGTTTAGCAAATCATTTCCAATTCATTTTCAACATTTTCAACAAAATACTGCAGTAAACTGTCCTTACTTTCCTCCAGAATTTCATTCGTAGATTTTCAAAAAAAATCAAAAATTTCTCAATGGTTTGTAGAAAAAAATTCTTTGAAGATGTCCCCAGATATTTATCCAAAATTTGTCCCGAGATGTCTTACAAATTTTGTTTGCGGTTTACTGCAGAAGTTTTTCCAAGAATTTCCACAACTTTTTAAATGATTTCTCAGAATTTCCTCCACGGGTCCTATTAAAGTATCCTTGTGGAGCGGACCTGGTGTGATAGTTAGAACACTTGACTATCACGCTGAGGACCTGGGATTGAATCCCACTCCCGACAAACTCGCAAAATGCAAGTTCTTCCTTTGGAAGGAAAGTAAAGCGTGGGTCTCGATGTGAACTAGCCTAGAGATAAAAATCTCGGTAAAACAGATAAAAAAGTATCCTTGAGATATCTGCGCTATCAAAATAGTTTTTTTTTTCCACAAACCCAAACATTTAGTCCAAGAATTCCTCTAAAAATTTTCCTCAGGAGTTAATGTGAGGATTCATCTTGAAATATCTTCCAGGATTCATCAGAAATTTTCTGTAAAATGTCCTCCAAACATTCTTCCAAGGTTTCTTCTAAGAACTCCTTCTCAAATGCCTTCACAATAAAACATTTTCTGAGAAGTCTTTGCATTAAAAACTGCTCTAGATATTCCATCGAAAATTCTTCAAGGGAATACTCCAAAAGTTCTTTGAAGAAATTCTTCAGAAAAAAACATTTCCTCATCTGCTTTTTATTTCGACGACCTGCAAGAAATTTCTTCAACTCCTCCAGAATTTTCTCGATGGGTTCTGTAGAAGTTCTGTCAGGCATACCTACAGAAGATTTATCCAAAGATTTTATACATGGATATTATCAAAAAAAAAAAAACTTCCAGATATACTTCCAAGGATGTTTACTGTTTGATGTCCTAAGAGTTCTCTTGGATCTTCAAAGTGAACGTTTTCCAAAATGCTTTCTTAGAATTTTTTGGATGATTTCTTTAAGAATTCCTAAAAAAGTTCTTCCAGGAAATTTTGCGATGCTTTCCTTCAAAATTCCTTCAAAGTTTTCTTTTAAATTCTTTTCAGGTTTCTTCAAGGATTTTTTTCAGAAAATTTCAGTAAGAATTCTTTTAGAAAGTACATACTTCAAGAATATCTCCAAAGATGTCATTAAAAGTTCATCTATGGATTATACCATGAAATCTTCTAAGCATATTCTGAAACATTCTTCTGAAATCCTTCTTGGAATTCTTCATTATATCTTCCATTCATTTGTTTCTATTTTCGAAATTGTATCTTGAAAATATTGCGATCCATCAAGCGATCAAGGGTAAAATCCAGAGATTATTTCTTGGCAAAATCTGAAACAAGATTCCTGCAAATTAACTTGACCTGGGAACAAACCATATGGACTGCCAACAAAAAATTCGGAAATAATTTCACGAAGATTTTTGAACCTGTGCATTTGAAAAAAAAATTGGAGAAGACCAATTTTTAGGAAAAACAGTTACGTGGTGATTCCGAGACCGTGTCTCAAAATTTGAAATGGAAATATGATGTAAAATATGGTTGCTGTCTACCAATTTTCAATATTTTTGCATAGAAAGAAAGCTGAATATAACATGTTTCGAACATCGGAACACAATTTTTGAATAAGATTTACGAGAGTCGTAATAGGGGTAAATATATGAGATGATCTCCAAAAAGTTTAGTAAAATTTAAAAAAAATAAATAAATGATTAAAAAGAAAATCACGTTAAGTACTGTTCCTTTGAATTTCACTAAGAGTTTGCATCCTTTGACAGATACGTATTTCGACCTCAACTGTAAGGTCGTCTTCAGTGTCTTGTATCTTAGTGCAATTCAAAGGAACAGTACTTAACGCGATTTTCTTTTTACTTACAGATATTCCCCTAACAAGCCCAGGTTAATCATCATCAAATAAATGATTGATGATTCTCATTAAAAGCTTTTGAAGAAGCTGAAGATACGTCCGCATAAAAGTTCGAGAAGCAAGTTTATTCAAGAAGGATTCAGGATAACCATTTTTTTTCTCCCCTGTTGGGGAAATTAAGCCACTGCGTCCAATAGGCTGAACTTTTGTGGCAAAACAGGATAACCATGCTAGAGAACCAAGGGTAGGGTTACTAGATCAAGCAGATACTTCCGTTGCTGAATAAGGAAGTCAAAAATCTTCTAGAAATTTAATGTTTTTTTTTTTTCAAAACTTCCATCAGTGTTTCCGGATATTTTTCTGATATGGCCTTCCAGGATTCCTCAAGACTCCTTGTTAACCTTTCAGGATGCGCGCATCAAGCAGCTGAAACTGCACCGCGCTCGCGCTGTATACAACGTGCGAGGTTTTTTGGTAGTGTTGTACTTTTTACAACGGCGCGCGTCCTAAAGGGTTAAAAATACAAAAGATTCAAACTGTTCATTCTTGGATTCTCGAGGACTTCTCTTCTGGAATTTTTTACGAGTATCCTTCTGAATTTCTATTCAGATTTTTTCCCATAGCTTTACCGGGTATTAATGCCAGAGTCATTCATGGATTTGTCCCGGAGTTCCTGCTACGCTCTATCTACAGAAATTCTCGTGGATTTTTCTCTAGATCTTCACAAGATTCCCCAAGAGTTTCTTTCAGGATACATCTCAGATTGTTGTCGTGAAATCGTTCCTAGCGTTTCTCTTGGTATTCCTCTTGAAAATTTTCCGCACTTCATTCTGGTGGTCTCCTTGAAACTTTCCAAAATTTGTTCCACAGTTTCTTCTGGAGTTAATCCAGGAATTTCCACTAGAGTTCCTCCAAGCATTTCATAAAAAAGTTTCTGCAGAAACTTTCTGCCGGATTTTCTTTCGAAGTTTTTTTCTGAAATTTCTTTTAAAAATTTCCGCGATTCTGAACTTTTCCTGGGATTTTATTCCGGAGTGCCTTGTGGAAATCCTACGGGAGCTATTGCCGAGATTTCTCATGGAGATCTTCCCGTGACTTCTTTCAGAGCTTTTTTCCAGGATTTTCCTCGTACTCTTTAAAGTATTTCTGGTAATGATGCTCATAAAATCATTATTAAGCATATTTCCTCGGATATATTCCTAGAGCTTTTCCCGGAATCCTTATTGGGAATTGTCCCGAAGTTCTGGGTGCTGTTTTCTTACAGGGACTTTTCAAGGAACTTTTCTCGAAATGCCAACTGGGATAACTAACGAAATTCCTTGTAAACGAATCCCGGAGAAACATCGAAAGCAAACCAGGTGAAATCTTGTGGGATACTCCGCAAAGAACCATTTAAAAATGTTTTGAGACAATTATCGGAAGCAACCCGGGGAAAAACCAAGGAACGGTAAAAAGGTCTGTGAGAGAGAAACATCAATAAAATTCAACTATAATTATCTCTGAATACCTCTTAGAGAATTCCTAGGAGAAACGACGGGTAAAATCTAGCGAGAAGTTCCCAGAGAAATATTGGAAAACTTTCTGGAAGAAATCCCTGGAGAGAGACTGCTGGATATGTAGCTATTCCGGAAAAGTGCTATGAGAAATTCCTCAAGTTACCTTTGATTAAACTAAGGAAGGATTCCCGGGGATAATCCAGCGAGAAATTATGTAAGAATTTTGGGAAATCCTTTGGAAGAAATTCTTAAAGGTGCCCCTGCAGGGACCCCGGAAAAAACTCAGAAAGAAATCCTAGAAGGAAACTTTTTTCAGAAACTTCACATAATCACCGAAAAAAATTGAAGCATCTACTAATGGGTGCAAATACAATAAAAAAATCTAGATGGTAGCTTGAGTGAGCTTGAGAAAGCCAGAAATATTCCAGCAAACTTCCATGAAAAAAAGAATTTGATGAATTCGAAAATTTGGCAAAGAATGCTGTGAAATACTGCGAAAGAATTAAAAAGAAAAATAATTCCAGTGTCGAGTCAGATAGAACTCAAGTTCTTTAGATAGATAAAATTTCGAGCAAAATATTCAAAAAAATTTTGGAACAAATCAAGCAAAGGTATCTTAAAACATTTCTATAAAAATCGTCGGAATTCTTGCTGATATTTAGGCAGGACTTTTTTTCAGAATTTCTCCAATCTTCATTTCGGAATAATTCTGAAAGAAATCCAAAAATTATAAAAAAATATATCTTGCCGAATTTTTCCTAGATTTTTTTCCAAGAATTTCTCTTGGATTTCTTCATGGGATTTATCTTGAGTATATTCAGGGGTTTCTCCCGGAATTTTTTTGATAATTCTCCTATAATTAATCCAGTAAGGGGCTGTCCATAAACCACGTGGTCATTTTTTTGGGACTTTTCAACACCCCCCCCCCCCCCCACCCCGCGTGGTGATTAGACCATACAAAATTTTTTATTTGTACATACAAAATGGTCATCGGCCGTACCCCCCCCCCTCATGACCACGTGGTTTATGGACAGCCCCTGATTCATTTCAGAATGTATTTCAATTTTCAATCCGAAATTATTAAAAAAAAATCTACAAAATATTTCAAAAAAATTCTACCGGAATCTTCCTAGATTTTTTCTAAGGATATCTCATGGATTTTTGCATGGGGTTTCCCCTGGGTATATTTCAGGGGTTTCTCTCGCAACTTTTGTTTGTAATCGCTCTGTTTCATAGCCTACGCTTTTGACCTAAACAGTCTGTGGCTGTTAGCGAAAACAGAAATTACTGGAAGGATTCTTGTGGGAATTTCTGGTAGAATTCTTAGAGGAACTCCTGGAAGAATTTTCGAGGAATTTCTTGAAAATTTCCTTATGAAATTCTTCCAGGAATTATTGGCAGAAATTCTTAGAGGAATAACTGGAAAGATTCTTTGAGGAAATCTTGGTGAAAGTCTTGGAAGAATTCCTGAAGGATATTTAGGTACTACGCCGAAAAAGTAAAGCTATTCAAGAGTAGAGCTTGTGGAGCTTGAAGGTCTCAATTCCAGAATAGTTTGGATTATCTAGATCACCTTGTGAATGTTGCTTAGTTATCAGAATTGCACTCCGAGGCTCTACGAGTAGCGTAGAATATATTCCGCAAGCATTCGCTACAATAAAAATGTCCTAAAATTTACAGATATTGCGAACCATACTTCAAAATAAATTGGGTTCATTTGTTTGCCAGTAGACATCCAAATAGCAACACATAGAGATACTCGTAATATTATGAGGTGCAACAGACACAACCGTGAAAGAATTATGTCGATAGAGTGAACAGAAACAAAAGTAGAGCCTGTAGACCTTGAAGGTCCCAATTCCAAAAAAGATTGAAAAGCCTAAAACATCCCATGAATGAACCAAAAGCATTATAGTTGAATACTGAGGCTCCATCGGCAGTATAGACCACATTTCACGAATATTTTTTTTTACAATTTAAGCAGAATACAGTATGTAGATATCGTAACCCAAACTTCAAATTGTTTTGGAGGCCATTTGTATTTCAAGGAATGTCCAACTACCACAATATCGAATTGCTCGTTGTATTGCGAGGTCTAGTGGACATCAACGCAACTAAATTTCTTGAACAGAGTGAACAATAATGATGGTGGATGTTGTAGATTTTAAGAAAATGAATTCCAGAGTAGTTTGGATGACCTAGATCACCCAATTCATGGATCATGAATTTTCTATGAGTTCTTTGAGACTTTCTGGCTACCGTAGACTATGTTCTGTGATAATTCATCGTGTATAAAATTTGGTATAGGATGTAAATTTTCGACACAAACTTCGAAGTACTTCTACCAAAAGAATAGCACTGGAACGATGAACTCTCTTAGAACGATGATTTGTACTTGTTGATCATGAAAATAAGTCGTAAGGCATGTTCATTCCATGGTAAATATGAGTAATTTTTATGGAATTCTCTTAAAAGCAGATGGTTTGAGCCACTTTTTTATATTTCTTTTTACACCACTACTGATTCACGAACCATTTACAAGTTTCCCTACGGGCAATAAGCCTTCTGGAATGTGCCGTCTAATAATTCCCGAAGTTCTTCAGCCCTGTTCCCTTTCCACATCCCGCCACACAAGCGCCACAGCGCTTTGCGTCCACAGCGCATTCCTAACTCCCCAAAAGCCCCATTGAAAAAGGAGGCCGACCACTTCCGATTCAACCGAGACGGAGAGACACACCAGGCAAGACCCATCCCCGGAACAGGGATGAGTTCAGCTTATGAAAGGGTTCCACCACCGCCCGTCGGTGCTGCTGCCGAGGACAAGTGGCAAAAATTATCTCTCTTCTCCACATCACCCCCGTACCGTCGCGTCGCATCGCTCTCGGACGGACACTTAAAACAATTGCCGCCTGCAATAAAGTGGTTTTGTTTTTATGCGCCCGGAGGGGACGACGACGCTTGGTTCCTCGAGGCCCCGCCGTTTGTCGACTCTTGCGGTAGCAGTCGAACAACCACCACAGGCCAGCCAGCTAGCAGCGCCAGAAGAAGTTAACAGCACGTTCCGGGCGTTTATTAGATGGCTGAAATGCACACATATGCCGAAAAGTTATGCCACCCGGCTGCCCCCGCCGCGCCGGTGCGGTGGTGCTGTATAGTAAGGACAGCCACCTTAGTCCTGCGAGCCGACTATCGTCGGAACTACAATAGGCAGGCAGAATCCGCGATGGGTGGGAGATTGGGGTTTAATGGCGTTCTGAAGAAACCGGTGGAAGATTGGATATACAGCCAACCAAATAAGGTCGTTGAAGTTCATGTATTGTGCAGTCTTCTGCTGCGAGGAGTTCCAACTAGTGACGAACAAAAAGAATGACACCAGAAGTCGAATACTAGTGCAGTGGCACAAAGGAGAGAGAAAGAGAATTCCTGCGTTTCAGGGAAAAGATGGATCGAAACGTTATGCAGAGGTTTTGGATAAGGATAGAAATTTCAACCTCCATGAATGCATTTAACACTTATCCCCCAAACTTCGGTTGACTCTAGCTTCAGCGTGACAACTGGAGGAATTGTTGGTTGGTGAATATCGTTTGGATACCGGGAGCAAGAGCTGCCTGAGCTGAAAGTGGTAAGGTAGCGACGGTGGTAAAAAGCGGCACGATGGCCGTATGATTTACGACAGAGATGTGACTTTTCCGATGTATTGAGCTGACGTTGAAGGGATTATTCGGATGGTGGGGATGTGGGAAGGATTCTAAAAGCAGGCAGTTTTCGGTTTAGTAGTTGGCAATTTTCGTGGCTGCATCAAGGGATGTGATATTTGGATAATAGATACCTTCGTAGTTCCTCCCTGGAGCATTAGGCAGAAAAAGTTGATGAACGCTTTTTAAACGACGATAATGTCGGTTTTGCTTGAACATTTGAGTGATTCGGAGCTATTCCGTATCTTTTGAACATGTTTGGAGGATACCTGAGAAATATCCGAGAAGAGTTTTCTTGTATATTACAAGCAATTAACATAATACGGTTGAAAGAGTTAATCTAGTTTCCTAAAGAAAGTCTTTGCATCTTAAGAAATTTCTGGAGTTTCCTTTTTTTATCAAAATATTAGGTACAGTTCCCAAAAGATACTTCTTGAAGTAAATATAAAATAGGAGGCAATCAGTGAAGTACTAGATTGAAAGTAGTGAGCTGGATTTTTGTATGGTGAGATGATCAATCCTCCATTTCTGCAATGAAATGGTGCAAACAGCTTGGGTTATATGGTTTCTTGCCTAATTTGATGCTGGTTGAGCAAAAGTTTGGATAACTGTGTTGTTGTATTATTTATTTCTTGCAACTTTAACAACACAGTAACGCAAACTTTTGCTCAAACAGCATCAAATTAGGCAAGAAATCATATAACCCACGCTGTTTGCACCATTTCATTGCAGAAATGGAGGATTGATCATCTCACCATACAAAAATCCAGCTCACTACTTTAAATCTAGTACTTCACTGATTGCCTCCTATTGGAGGAATAAACTTGGTAAAATGCTTCCTTCTTAGAAAAATAAATGAAAATATCTGTATCAACTCTCAGACCTCTCGGAAGATTCTTGAAAAACTTCTTGAAGATTTCTCTGCAATGCCCCCAGGAATTGCTCTGAAATTCCACCAAGAATTCCTCTAGAACTGCTCCAGGAATTTCTCTAGAATTTCAACGAGATATCTTCTGGAATTTCACTGCAAATTCCTCTGAAATTCCAATGGAATATTCCCAGGAATTTCACTGGGGATTTCCCTGAAATTCCACTGGAAATTCCTCTGAAATTCCACTGAAAATTCCCCTAGGAATTCCTCTGGAATTCCACTATGAATTCCTCTGGAATTCCACTAGGAATTGCTCTGGAATTCCACTAGGAATTCCTCTGGAATTCCACTGGTAATTCCTCTGGAACTCCACTAGGAAATCCTCTGGAATTCCACTGGGAATTCCTCTAGAATTCCACTTGGAATTCCTCTGGAATTCCACTGGGGATTCCTCTGGAATTCCACTGGGGATTCCTCTGGAATTCCACTGGGGATTCCTCTGGAATTCCACTGGGGATTCCTCTGGAATTCCACTGGGGATTCCTCTGGAATTCCACTGGGGATTCCTCTGGAATTCCACTGGGGATTCCTCTGGAATTCCACTGGGGATTCTTCTGGAATTCCACTGGGGATTCCTCTGGAATTCCACTGGGGATTCCTCTGGAATTCCACTGGGGATTCCTTTGGAATTCCACTGGGGATTCCTCTGAAATTCCACTGGGGATTCCTCTGGAATTCCACTGGGGATTCCTCTGGAATTCCACTGGGGATTCCTCTGGAATTCCACTGGGGATTCCTCTGGAATTCCACTGGGGATTCCTCTGGAATTCCACTGGGGATTCCTCTGGAATTCCACTGGGGATTCCTCTGGAATTCTACTGAGGATTCCTCTGGAATTCCACTGGGGATTCCTCTGGAATTCCACTGGGGATTCCTCTGGAATTCCACTGGGGATTCCTCTGGAATTCCACTGGGAATCCCTCTGGAATTCCACTGGAAATTCCTCTGGATTTCCACTGGGGATTCCTCTGGAATTCCACTGGGGATTCCTCTGGAATTCCACTGAGGAATCCTCTGGAATTCCACTGGGGATTCCTCTGAAATTCCACTGGGGATTCCTCTGGAATTCCACTGGGGATTCCTCTGGAATTCCACTGAGGATTCCTCTGGAATTCCACTGGGGATTCCTCTGGAATTCCACTGGGGATTCCTCTGGAATTCCACTGGGGATTCCTCTGGAATTCCACTGGGGATTCCTCTGGAATTCCACTGGGGATTCCTCTGGAATTCCACTGGGGATTCCTCTGGAATTCCACTGGGGATTCCTCTGGAATTCCACTGGGGATTCCTCTGGAATTCCACTGGGGATTCCTCTGGAATTCCACTGGGGATTCCTCTGGAATTCCACTGGGGATTCCTCTGGAATTCCACTGGGGATTCCTCTGGAATTCCACTGGGGATTCCTCTGGAATTCCACTGGGGATTCCTCTGGAATTCCACTGGGGATTCCTCTGGAATTCCACTGGGGATTCCTCTGGAATTCCACTGGGGATTCCTCTGGAATTCCACTGGGGATTCCTTTGGAATTCCACTGGGGATTCCTCTGGAATTCCACTGGGGATTCCTCTGGAATTCCACTGGGGATTCCTCTGGAATTCCACTGGGGATTCCTCTGGAATTCCACTGGGGATTCCTCTGGAATTCCACTGGGGATTCCTCTGGAATTCCACTGGGGATTCCTCTGGAATTCCACTGGGGATTCCTCTGGAATTCCACTGGGGATTCCTCTGGAATTCCACTGAGGATTCCTCTGGAATTCCACTGAGGATTCCTCTGGAATTCCACTGGGGATTCCTCTGGAATTCCACTGGGGATTCCTCTGGAATTCCACTGGGGATTCCTCTGGAATTCCACTGGGGATTCCTCTGGAATTCCACTGGGGATTCCTCTGGAATTCCACTGGGGATTCCTCTGGAATTCCACTGGGGATTCCTCTGGAATTCCACTGGGGATTCCTCTGGAATTCCACTGGGAATCCCTCTGGAATTCCACTGGAAATTCCTCTGGATTTCCACTGGAGATTCCTCTGGAATTCCACTGGGGATTCCTCTGGAATTCCACTGGGGATTCCTCTGGAATTCCACTGGGGATTCCTCTGGAATTCCACTGGGGATTCCTCTGGAATTCCACTGGGGATTCCTCTGGAATTCCACTGGGGATTCCTCTGGAATTCCACTGGGGATTCCTCTGGAATTCCACTGAGGATTCCTCTGGAATTCCACTGGGGATTCCTCTGGAATTCCACTGGGGATTCCTCTGGAATTCCACTGGGGATTCCTCTGGAATTCCACTGGGGATTCCTCTGGAATTCCACTGGGGATTCCTCTGGAATTCCACTGGGGATTCCTCTGGAATTCCACTGGGGATTCCTCTGGAATTCCACTGGGGATTCCTCTGGAATTCCACTGGGGATTCCTCTGGAATTCCACTGGGGATTCCTCTGGAATTCCACTGGGGATTCCTCTGGAATTCTACTGGGGATTCCTCTGTAATTCCACTGGGGATTCCTCTGGAATTCCACTGGGGATTCCTCTGGAATTTCACCGAAAATTCCTCTGGAATTCCACTGGGGATTCCTCTGGAATTTCACCAAAAATTCCTCTGGAATTTCACCAGGAATTCCTCTGGAATTCCACCAGGAATTCCTCTGGAATTCCACCAGGAATTCCTCTGGGATTCCACCAGGAATTTCTCTGGAATTGCACCAGGAATTCCTCTGGAATTCCACCAGGAATTCCTCTGGAATTCCACCAGGAATTCCTCTGGAATTCCACCAGGAATTCCTCTGGAATTCCACCAGGAATTCCTCTGGAATTCCACCAGGAATTCCTCTGGAATTCCACCAGGAATTCCTCTGGAATTCCACCAAGAATTCCACTGGAATTCCACCAGGAATTCCTCTGGAATTCCACCAGGAATTCCTCTGGAATTCCACCAGGAATTCCTCTGGAATTCCACCAGGAATTCCTCTGGAATTCCACCAGGAATTCCTCTGGAATTCCACCAGGAATTCCTCTGGAATTCCACCAGGAATTCCTCTGGAATTCCACCAGGAATTCCTCTGGAATTCCACCAGGAATTCCTCTGGAATTCCACCAGGAATTCCTCTGGAATTCCACCAGGAATTCCTCTGGAATTCCACCAGGAATTCCTCTGGAATTCCACCAGGAATTCCTCTGGAATTCCACCAGGAATTCCTCTGGAATTCCACCAGGAATTCCTCTGGAATTCCACCAGGAATTCCTCTGGAATTCCACCAGGAATTCCTCTGGAATTCCACCAGGAATTCCTCTGGAATTCCACCAGGAATTCCTCTGGAATTCCACCAGGATTTCCTCTAGAATTCCACCAGGAATTCCTCTGGAATTCCACCAGGAATTCCTCTGGAATTCCACCAGGAATTCCTCTGGAATTCCACCAGGAATTCCTCTGGAATTCCACCAGGAATTCCTCTGGAATTCCACCAGGAATTCCTCTGGAATTCCACCAGGAATTCCTCTGGAATTCCACCAGGAATTCCTCTGGAATTCCACCAGGAATTCCTCTGGAATTCCACCAGGAATTCCTCTGGAATTCCACCAGGAATTCCTCTGGAATTCCACCAGGAATTCCTCTGGAATTCCACCAGGAATTCCTCTGGAATTCCACCAGGAATTCCTCTGGAATTCCACCAGGAATTCCTCTGGAATTCCACCAGGAATTCCTCTGGAATTCCACCAGGAATTCCTCTGGAATTCCACCAGGAACTCCTCTGGAATTCCACCAGGAACTCCTCTGGAATTCCACCAGGAATTCCTCTGGAATTCCACTGGAAATTCCTCTTGAATTCCACTGGGAATTCCTCTAGAATTCCACTGGAAATTCCTCTGGAATTCCACTTGAAACTCCTCTGGAATTCCACGGCAAATTCCTCAGAAATTGCACTGGAAATTCCTCTGGGATTTCAATGAGAATATTTTAGGAATTCCACAGTGGTATTTTGATAGTCAGACCATGACCTTCCAAGTCCCAAATCCGGCTCTGCTTCCGACAGTAATGAAAACGATTTCCATCGAATGCAAATTTACCAAACTGCGTTTGGTAAATTTCCGTGGAACTCATGGCCATTTGAGCACCGACAATGGCTCCGAAAACTGAAAGTTTGAGCGTGCTCTCAATAGCTGCAGTAACGCCGTTTCAGTATCGTTATCATCATCATCGTCGCCGGTGGACCCTTTTTCCGATAGCTGCATGCCTAATTGGAATAGTTTTCATCCCAGTACTCAAACGGCATTATTGCTGCGCCAATTGGGCATCAGCCGATTGGTTGGGTTCCAGCTCATTGACAGGCGGCCCGCCGGTCCCGAATTACCACTGACGACGGGCGATTGCTGAATGCAACAATTTGCGTCAATCTGACGGTAACTAGTCGGCATCGTCTGAACGAGGGACGGATGGCTCGAGAACCATCACCGTGGGGTCGTTGAAAATTAATGCGAAATAGGGTTTTGCCTGGGGAGGTAGTTGAATGTGATCTTAGAATGCACAGACTGGAATGATCGTGACTAGGAGCAATTTCTAATGAAAAGAATCAGTGTGTCTCAGGGATGAAATTAAAAAAATCAGAAATTCAGGAATTCAGAAAATCAGAAAATCAGAAAATCAGAATATCAGAAAATCAGAAAATCAGAAAATCAGAAAATCAGAAAATCAGAAAATCAGAAAATCAGAAAATCAGAAAATCAGAAAATCAGAAAATCAGAAAATCAGAAAATCAGAAAATCAGAAAATCAGAAAATCAGAAAATCAGAAAATCAGAAAATCAGAAAATCAGAAAATCAGAAAATCAGAAAATCAGAAAATCAGAAAATCAGAAAATCAGAAAATCAGAAAATCAGAAAATCAGAAAATCAGAAAATCAGAAAATCAGAAAATCAGAAAATCAGAAAATCAGAAAATCAGAAAATCAGAAAATCAGAAAATCAGAAAATCAGAAAATCAGAAAATCAGAAAATCAGAAAATCAGAAAATCAGAAAATCAGAAAATCAGAAAATCAGAAAATCAGAAAATCAGAAAATCAGAAAATCAGAAAATCAGAAAATCAGAAAATCAGAAAATCAGAAAATCAGAAAATCAGAAAATCAGAAAATCAGAAAATCAGAAAATCAGAAAATCAGAAAATCAGAAAATCAGAAAATCAGAAAATCAGAAAATCAGAAAATCAGAAAATCAGAAAATCAGAAAATCAGAAAATCAGAAAATCAGAAAATCAGAAAATCAGAAAATCAGAAAATCAGAAAATCAGAAAATCAGAAAATCAGAAAATCAGAAAATCAGAAAATCAGAAAATCAGAAAATCAGAAAATCAGAAAATCAGAAAATCAGAAAATCAGAAAATCAGAAAATCAGAAAATCAGAAAATCAGAAAATCAGAAAATCAGAAAATCAGAAAATCAGAAAATCAGAAAATCAGAACATCAGAAAATCAGAAAAACAGAAATTTTGAAATTTACCGTTAAAAAAAGGATGTGTTAATAAAGAATGAACCAAAATAAACATTTCTCTTTATGTTCATTTTAATTTTAAAAACTTTTTATTTTAAATGTTTTTTTATTTTTACTTTTTTTATTTTTTTAATGGATGTTTTGTGACAAACTGCTTCTTCAACTGTCTCAAACCCATTCTGCCCACTACTCCCTCGATCCCGCGTATTGCAGGTAAGGACCGGCCGTGTAGCCCTGGTAACCCTTCCAATAATGCACTTCACCGTGTATCCGTGTTTGTTCATGCGCTCACAAAATGCAATTATAACCCCGTAGCGAGTGCAAATTTGAAACTTATCCTATTTATGTTTGCACTAACAACAGAGAGAGGCACTGACTGACTGGCACCGGCACACGCACCTACCTACGTGGAGGGCTGCTGATGGCGGAAAGCTGAGTGCTTCCGTGAATTCGGGAATTCAGACCGGTACAGTCATGTATGTGTTATTAGCGAACGCTTTCGGGCTGTAGGTCTTCGTCATTATGAAACAATTTCCATTCTAAACAGAAAGCCGCGTGTGGGGCTCTGTGGGGGCATTGCGGTGATTTCGTCGATAGGTATGTGTACGTGTTTTTGTGTATGTGTGCTGAGGAGTGTGTGTGCATAGCGAATGAGGAAATTTCGTTTGATTAATATGTTCGGTAGAATCGAGGATATTTGCCGCAGTGATTTGGAGAATATATGTATGTAGTTTCTCGGTAGGATGGAGATAAAAGGGAATCTTGTCCAAATTGTTATCGTAGCAAATGGGGGAAAATCTATATTATGCTAGGCAAATTTTCGATTTGTATATTGCTATAGTTTTGTAGGATACTCAGCTCTTTGCGAATAACAGCTAGTTTTAATCTACATAAATCGAGTGTAAGGATTTTCTACACAATCATAAGAGTAATTGGCCTTAAATCAGCAATTCAAGCTCTTTACACGTCAATTGAGAATAATAATTGCAAAAATCATGTTTTCAATACTTGCGATCCACAAAACAAAAGCAACATTATGATGTTTAGTTTTTTTGAGAAAGAAGAGAAACCCCTTTTAAAACTAAATGGCTTTAGTTTTGGTTTTATCATGGTCTTTAGGACCTACTTGATTCTAGTTTATATAAAAATGTTATTTGAAGAGCCCTGTAACTTCATGAATGAAGCTTGAAGATTTAGATGGCATACATGCAATATAAAAGCCTTATATTGGCATCATATTATCTTTGTATGTATAAGCTTTTCATGAACAAGCACGTGAACCTTTTTGAATGCTATTTAAGATGAACTTGAGATTGATGAATGACATTTTCATGAGGTCATCCCATATTCGCTACTATCAAGCGAACTTTATTACTCGTTTCCGAAACTCCCAAACCGAATCGAAGCAAATATCTTTGAACCCACTTCAAAAACTTTCCCATTCGATCGAACGGCACTGAACGAGTTCTAACTTTCCTCCAACCATCCATCCAGCCGACCAGCCAGCCAGCCAGCCAGCCTTCCAGAATCGTTTTCAATCTTTTCCACCTAATTCCTCACACTCCATTACACGCGCGGCTGCTGTCCTGCCGCCATCACTACCACCATCATACAGTTCTTTTCTACCATACCATCGCCGCCGTCATCGTCACAGACCATCGATCCAGTCCATTCGGTCGAGTCCCTAAAACGAACGAGGGGCATCGCGCGTAGATATAGATAACCAACGCCAGTCTCTCGCACAGAAATCGTTTAAACCCTATCGAATTACAAAGCCCACTTTCTGCTCGCCAGCAGTTTCAGACTTCCACTCGCCACCGCGCCGGTTTCGAAGAGTTTTCGCGAATTCGGGCTTTCTGGTCCAACCATTACGCTGGCGCTGGCTGGCAGCCATAGGAACAGTATCACATCGCCACCGAAAACGAGAAGTTTAGCTATGTACTGGTTTTCATCAAGGCATGATCGTCTGAAATTCAGAAATTCAGAAATTCAGAAATTCAGAAATTCAGAAATTCAGAAATTCAGAAATTCAGAAATTCAGAAATTCAGAAATTCAGAAATTCAGAAATTCAGAAATTCAGAAATTCAGAAATTCAGAAATTCAGAAATTCAGAAATTCAGAAATTCAGAAATTCAGAAATTCAGAAATTCAGAAATTCAGAAATTCAGAAATTCAGAAATTCAGAAATTCAGAAATTCAGAAATTCAGAAATTCAGAAACTCAGAAATTTAGAAATTAAGAAATTCAGAAATTCAGAAATTCAGAAATTCAGAAATTCAGAAATTCAGAAATTTAGAAATTCAGAAATTCAGAAATTCAGAAATTCAGAAATTCAGAAATTCAGAAATTCAGAAATTCAGAAATTCAGAAATTCAGAAATTCGGAAATTCAGAAATTCAGAAATTCAGAAATTCAGAAATTCAGAAATTCAGAAATTCATAAATTCAGAAATTCAGAAATTCAGAAATTCAGAAATTCAGAAATTCAGAAATTCAGAAATTCAGAAATTCAGAAATTCAGAAATTCAGAAATTCAGAAATTCAGAAATTCAGAAATTCAGAAATTCAGAAATTCAGAAATTCAGAAATTCAGAAATTCAGAAATTCGGAAATTTGGAAATTTGGAAATTTGGAAATTCGGAAATTCGGAAATTCGGAAATTCGGAAATTCGGAAATTCGGAAATTCGGAAATTCGGAAATTCGGAAATTCGGAAATTCGGAAATTCGGAAATTCGGAAATTCGGTAATTCGGAAATTCGGAAATTCGGAAATTCGGAAATTCGGAAATTCGGAAATTCGGAAATTCGGAAATTCGGAAATTCGGAAATTCGGAAATTCGGAAATTCGGAAATTCGGAAATTCGGAAATTCGGAAATTCGGAAATTCGGAAATTCGGAAATTAGGAAATTCGGAAATTCAGAAATTCAGAAATTCAGAAATTCAAAAATCCAAAATTTCATTAATTTAGAAATTCAGAAATTCAGAAATTCAGAAATTCAGAAATTCAGAAATTCAGAAATTCAGAAATTCAGAAATTCAGAAATTCAGAAATTCAGAAATTCAGAAATTCAGAAATTCAGAAATTCAGAAATTCAGAAATTCAGAAATTCAGAAATTCAGAAATTCAGAAATTCAGAAATTCAGAAATTCAGAAATTCAGAAATTCAGAAATTCAGAAATTCAGAAATTCAGAAATTCAGAAATTCAGAAATTCAGAAATTCAGAAATTCAGAAACTCAGAAATTCAGAAATTCAGAAATTAAATTCAGAAATTCAGAAATTCAGAAATTCAGAAATTCAGAAATTCAGAAATTCAGAAATTCAGAAATTCAGAAATTCAGAAATTCAGAAATTCAGAAATTCAGAAATTCAGAAATTCAGAAATTCAGAAATTCAGAAATTCAGAAATTCAGAAATTCAGAAATTCAGAAATTCAGAAATTCAGAAATTCAGAAATTCAGAAATTCAGAAATTCAGAAATTCAGAAATTCAGAAATTCAGAAATTCAGAAATTCAGAAATTCAGAAATTCAGAAATTCAGAAATTCAGAAATTCAGAAATTCAGAAATTCAGAAATTCAGAAATTCAGAAATTCAGAAATTCAGAAATTCAGAAATTCAGAAATTCAGAAATTCAGAAATTCAGAAATTCAGAAATTCAGAAATTCAGAAATTCAGAAATTCAGAAATTCAGAAATTCAGAAATTCAGAAATTCAGAAATTCAGAAATTCAGAAATTCAGAAATTCAGAAATTCAGAAACTCAGAAATTCAGAAATTCAGAAATTAAATTCAGAAATTCAGAAATTCAGAAATTCAGAAATTCAGAAATTCAGAAATTCAGAAATTCAGAAATTCAGAAATTCAGAAATTCAGAAATTCAGAAATTCAGAAATTCAGAAATTCAGAAATTCAGAAATTCAGAAATTCAGAAATTCAGAAATTCAGAAATTCAGAAATTCAGAAATTCAGAAATTCAGAAATTCAGAAATTCAGAAATTCAGAAATTCAGAAATTCAGAAATTCAGAAATTCAGAAATTCAGAAATTCAGAAATTCAGAAATTCAGAAATTCAGAAATTCAGAAATTCAGAAATTCAGAAATTCAGAAATTCAGAAATTCAGAAATTCAGAAATTCAGAAATTCAGAAATTCAGAAATTCAGAAATTCAGAAATTCAGAAATTCAGAAATTCAGAAATTCAGAAATTCAGAAATTCAGAAATTCAGAAATTCAGAAATTCAGAAATTCAGAAATTCAGAAATTCAGAAATTCAGAAATTCAGAAATTCAGAAATTCAGAAATTCAGAAATTCAGAAATTCAGAAATTCAGAAATTCAGAAACTCAGAAATTTAGAAATTAAGAAATTCAGAAATTCAGAAATTCAGAAATTCAGAAATTCAGAAATTCAGAAATTTAGAAATTCAGAAATTCAGAAATTCAGAAATTCAGAAATTCAGAAATTCAGAAATTCAGAAATTCAGAAATTCAGAAATTCAGAAATTCGGAAATTCAGAAATTCAGAAATTCAGAAATTCAGAAATTCAGAAATTCAGAAATTCAGAAATTCAGAAATTCAGAAATTCAGAAATTCAGAAATTCAGAAATTCAGAAATTCAGAAATTCAGAAATTCAGAAATTCAGAAATTCAGAAATTCAGAAATTCAGAAATTCAGAAATTCAGAAATTCAGAAATTCAGAAATTCAGAAATTCAGAAATTCAGAAATTCAGAAATTCAGAAATTCAGAAATTCAGAAATTCAGAAATTCGGAAATTTGGAAATTTGGAAATTTGGAAATTCGGAAATTCGGAAATTCGGAAATTCGGAAATTCGGAAATTCGGAAATTCGGAAATTCGGAAATTCGGAAATTCGGAAATTCGGAAATTCGGTAATTCGGAAATTCGGAAATTCGGAAATTCGGAAATTCGGAAATTCGGAAATTCGGAAATTCGGAAATTCGGAAATTCGGAAATTCGGAAATTCGGAAATTCGGAAATTCGTAAATTCGGAAATTCGGAAATTCGGAAATTAGGAAATTCGGAAATTCAGAAATTCAGAAATTCAGAAATTCAAAAATCCAAAATTTCATTAATTTAGAAATTCAGAAATTCAGAAATTCAGAAATTCAGAAATTCAGAAATTCAGAAATTCAGAAATTCAGAAATTCAGAAATTCAGAAATTCAGAAATTCAGAAATTCAGAAATTCAGAAATTCAGAAATTCAGAAATTCAGAAATTCAGAAATTCAGAAATTCAGAAATTCAGAAATTCAGAAATTCAGAAATTCAGAAATTCAGAAATTCAGAAATTCAGAAATTCAGAAATTCAGAAATTCAGAAATTCAGAAATTCAGAAATTCAGAAACTCAGAAATTCAGAAATTCAGAAATTAAATTCAGAAATTCAGAAATTCAGAAATTCAGAAATTCAGAAATTCAGAAATTCAGAAATTCAGAAATTCAGAAATTCAGAAATTCAGAAATTCAGAAATTCAGAAATTCAGAAATTATGTAATTCATGATTTTCTGGAAATATAGAAAATTTGGAAAATTTGGGAAGTTAAGGGAATTTAGGAAACTCGGGAAACTCTGGATGTTCTAGAAATTCAGGAAATTCAGAAAATTAAGGAAATTCAGGAAATTTAGATATTCAAAATTTCAGTTCTTTCTCATCAACTTTTGTGAGAATCTCCAATTTCAATACTGGTCACAACCTCCCACCATACAGCTACTGTACCATAGCTGCTGACGTCGCGCTCTCCTTCGCTTCTTTGATGATGATGAAAATATGCATAATTTATGAACATTTTGATTGATCTTTTTTTTCTTGGAAACTCAGTCGATGGCGGCGTCGTCGACGTCGTCGTCGTCCTCGTCATCACCGTCCTCCTTTTTGGTCGTCGCCGGTTTGCCTGCTCGACGACGACGTTCCAGAAAAGCTTCAGCCAGTCAGTAGTTGCGCTGCTTCTACTAGGAACCCGTGCCCCGTAAGAACCGATACGGTTGTTGTTGTGTTGTGCTGCAAGGAAAGTGAGCCATTTTCTTTCCAAGGGATATCGTAAGCCAGAAACGCAATACGACCGAACGAACGAAGCAGCACGGAAAGACCAACACGGTTGGACGGCTACCATCAGACTTCTTCTGGTGCTGGTGAGAATGAAGATGGAAGAGTAAAATCCAATTTTGTGAATAAATCACTGCTAACGTCTGCGTTTATTGTGTGAAAATGAATATTACATACGCCCCGGGTAAAATCGGTTTTTGCCTATCCTGGGCTGCTAACTCAACAGCAACAACGATGCGATGGAAGCGTGCGTGCACGTGTGTGTTAGAAGCGTACCTAGCTTCTTTTGAGGAGGAACATATGAGTTGGATTGGAAAAATATTTTTTGTTACACATCGGATGTTTGAGATTATTTTAGGAGAGATCCAAAGTTGAGTTTGATGAAATCTAATAAAAGCCAAATGTTTCAAAATTCGGTGTTGAAAGTGGAAAATTTATTCCTACAGCTCGAATTTACTTACTACCTTCAGTCCTGAGCATCCACGGTGATGCAGAGGGCCGAATTGAAAGATCTCCATCCTGGGTGATTGCCCGCCATTACCTTGGCCTTTGTCCAGGTCAAATATCTCTCGACTGGCTTCATTTCGTTGTTAAGGCTGCGCTGCCATGAGCCTCTGGGTCTGCCTCTGCTGCAAAGTCTTGCTGGGCTCCAATCTATCGCTTGTTTGTAGGTTTCATTCCCGCTCCTGCGGGATCTTACCTCCATTTTTGCTCTCGAATTTCTGTCGTTATCGGCTTATGATGACATCGACGATGGAGCTCCACGTTGAAGATCCAATTGTGAGGCCACCATGCACGAATTATATCAATATTGCAGGCATCTATTGATGAAAACCTGCAGCCGTTGAGTGTTATCCACTGATACACACCAGGATTCACTGGCGTATAGCAGCACAGATTTCACGTTCGAGTTGAAGATTCGGATTTTGGTGCGTCGATTGACCTGGTTGTTTTTCCATACATTTGTAAAACCCTCAATCGATTTTTGGTGTGCATAGGGTTCACATCAAGTAGGGATTGATCAGGTTGAATCGTTACAGTATAAAAGAGGGCAACTTTCTTCTTTAAAAAATTATAACTTTCTCAGTTCATTCCGGTTGGTCTCCAGGCGATTTGGGTGTCGAATAGCACCAACTCAGAATTTCCGGAATTAGTGGCTACAAGAGGAGCTGCTGTGGGTGCGAGTATAAGTGCAATATCAAACTGTTTTGAATTTACAGTGTACATCGCTGTGTCAAATATCACATTTTAATTCGACACATGTCAAAAATGCGGGGTACGAATTAAAAAGTGTCTACTCTAATTCATGGGTGTTCAAATAATGTTAATATTTGAGCCTGATCACTAGTGTACAACTTCACAGAAGACAGATTATGTCTAGGTTATTGGTATGTGTTGATTTGAAAAAAAAAATATATGCTCACAAGCGCTACCTTATTATACTAACATATTGAGCTGAAACATTGGCTTCGGTTGAAATATAAACGACCGAAAAGATACAGATTGTTGAAAACATTCTTAGAAATTTCATGAATTTGTATGTTTACCAAATCAATATTTTGCGTCACCTTGTAGCGGGGTCAAACAGAACATCAACTGCAATTCCTTTTTCTACCAAAAAACTTTGTCAAAGACATCTTTTTTCTAGTATTCTGGATTCTGAGATATATGAATTATAAAAGTTGAATGCCCACTAGCACCACCTAGATGTGGAGTTCCAATACATACGGATAACCATCAGTTAGCCTTTGACCTACCAAACAACTTTGCCGAATATACCACTTTCTAAATTATAAGGATTCTGAGATATTAGAGTTATAAAATTTGGATGCACACTAGTGCCACCTAGTTGTGGGGTTTCAAATTATACGGCCCTCCATTAGTTTGTGTTTGGCCTACCACTCAGCTTTGCCAAATACACCATCTTTCTAAGTAATCAGGATCTTGAGATATCTATATATATAAAAATGCAGTGGCATACGTGGGACCGCGCATAACTTGCGAACGGATGGTCCAATTTGGGTCGTCTAAGTTTTGTTCTGTTAGTTTTCACCCAAGGAAGGTGTTGGCGCTTACCAGAAATAACTCCTACGTTGTGTTTAAAAAACTTGGTGGATTCGATGCAGCAGCGGTTACAGCAATCGCAGCGGCCAGCAGGTGAGGGCCGAGATTTCTCGTTTCAGGCAGCAGCAGCAGTGTTGACGATGATCCAGAGCGGCAGAGGGCGAAGACGACTCGATGGATGGGCATGCATCAACCAAGGACAATTCAGTGACACCAGAAGGTTGAGAAACACTGGCACATAGTCTTCATGCAGTTCACTTTATTCTCCAGATCTTCAATTTACAAAACTAGGGCGTGTACATGCACTTTCACTTTATTTTTTATCCGAACTACTGCACTGCTAGAAAAGAACTGCACACTGCGGACGAAACATGGAAACTTCAAACCTATTCTTTCTATTCGCGTCATAGTTGCCAGTTCGAACGGGCGAAAATCTTATGCGAACTCAGAACTGTTATAATTTACGGAATTAATAGCGAACAACCTTAAACTTGCGTACAAGTTATCCTCAAACTGGCACAAATTGATTAATGTTTCAACAGAAGGTTTATGAGGCCTAAAACATGGGAAAATTGAGAGTTTTTGAAAATCGGGTTTTCATACATTTTGAACGGGGACTTGAGCGCTTGGCTAGGGACTTGAAACGTCAAAAAACGCAGTAGGCAAGACAAAGTTTGCCGGGTACAGCTAGTAAAGTTATAAAATTAGACTGCTCACTAGCGCCACCTAGATGTGGAATCCCAAACCATCAGGTATCAGTAGGTCGGCTCTAGAGGCACGTTCTCTTCCATTTGGGAAATTTGTGCCATCCCAAACCATACGGCTCTCTATCAATTAGTGTTTGACTAACCGAACAACCTTGTCCGTGTAGCTGCCGGCTTGGAATAACACTACGGACCACCTGTTTCGGGGGTAAAAGTCCACCAAACATGTAACCGCAATTCAATGTGTCAGGCGACCCGTGCTGAGGGATGAATGTTTGAGGGGGTTTAAAACATGCTCGATCTTTAACGGAGCCCGTAGCGTAGGTAGATCACCTTTTTGGGTTGCGTTGCGGCGAAAGAGCTTTCAAACTGAACCCTAGTCCTAAATGTTTCCAACTATGGACAGCCCATTTTAGTAAGCATTGGAAATACTTTGGTCCTTATTACATTTCATACTTTGTTAAAAGTAATAGATCTCGGTTTGGCTCTGGCCGAGATGGATCTTGAATCAAGGAAAAAATGGATTAGTAATCCTAATCTTTTATTCGGTATTCACTGGTTAAAAAAAAACACGGACAACGTCTTCAGCTTTCGGCTGTACAGACTGTTTTAAACTTAACATTAGACAACGGACAACGGAGCATGCACCAGTGGAAACGGGGAAGAAACTATTCTCACGAAAAGTTTCAACGCCCGAAGCGGGAATCGTACCCTCACCCCATAGCATGGTGCGATTTTAAGCTTGGTGACCCTAACCGCACGGCTACGAGGCTCCACAACTGGTTTCAGGCAGTAGGGACTAGGGTTCCGATGCATGGTCATTATTGGTATCATTTCTTGACTTTTTCGTTAAAGGATCCGATTTTGACTGAAAAAGGAGCGTATTAAAAGCGGAACCTATCAATCAGAATTCTTCCTTGCGATTGAGTTGAAAATGACTACTGTAACAAAACCGAATATATTATAACTTCTCAATGGTGATAAAGTAATACGACATGCACTATATAAAAGACACGGGGTATACCACAATAGATCAAATATTGGTCGCAGTGGTTATGTCCCGAAAAGAGAAAAGAAAACCAAACAACTTTGCCGAATACACCATATTTCTAAACATTAAGGATCCTGAGTTATATATGAGCTATAAAACTTACATGATCACTAGCGACGTCTATCGGTTGAAATCTGAACTACTCAGTTCTCCTAGCGTAGGCCCTTGATATCCCAAGTAACTTTGTCAAAGGCACCATATTTCTAGATCATAAGGGTTTTGTAATATACTAATTCACATTCAACTGTTTTTCCGCATTGTAAGGAGTTTCCAAAAACCCTTAATTATCCACCTAGCGGTGATGCCGCTTTTCTCGTGCCTTTGACAACACATTTCAACACAACTCAAGTGACATGTTGATAAATGTCGCACTTTCATAAGTTTACCAGAAGTCCATTTCATGGCATCAGAGATCATATCGTTTATCTGGCTTTTGATTTTTAAACCTTTAACTCTTGGAAAACAGCCGCAATCTTGAATTTTGAGCCGCCATTTTGGATTTAAGTCCGGGTGCTTGGAAATTTTGGTCGCCATATTTGGACTCCAGACTTCTTCCACATACCAGATACACCCATATTGAATGAGCCCAAAATTTCATTAAACAGCCGCCATTTTTAATTTTGAGACGCCAAATTGGATATTCTGGTTGCTATTTTTGAACTACGGTTGTCCTCCTTATACCAAATATACCCATATTGAACGGATTTAGAGCCTAAACCTTAATGGAGGCCGTAATCTTGAAATTTATGCCGCCATATTGAATTTAGATACGCCATCTTGTATATTTTGGTCACCATCTTGGATATTTTAATCGTCATTTTTGGACTCCAGACTTCTTCCCAATACCAAATATACCCATATTGCATGATTTTAGAGCCTAAAGCTCCATTAAACAGTAGCCATTTTGAATTTTGAGCTGACATCTTGAATTTAAAACCGTAATCTTGGATATTATAGTCATTATTTTTGTACTCCCGACGTCTTCCTCATACCAAATATACCCATGTTGCATGGCTTTAGAGCCTAAAACTCTATTAAGCAGCCGTCATCTTGAATTTGGAGCCGCCATCTTGAACACTAGGCTGCCATCTTGAATTTTGGGCCAACATCGTGGACTTTCTGGTCTCCAGCAATCATTTCCGCATTAAATCAGTCAACCATGCTAAAGGTTACAAAAATCGCCTCAGTTTGATGTGTCGCATGATGGGGCTTGGTTCAGTTTAATATACGGCCAGTTCCATCGGTGCTGGTCCGGATCACTGAAATGGCCATAACTCAAGAACGCATTGACCGATCCGGACCATTTTCAGTAGCAAACAATGCGGTGAAAATCCGGTTCGATTCGAGCTATAATCCGAAAAATCAGCCAATGGGAAGTGCCTTGAAAATGAGTGATCTTTTTTTGCGCACAGACATACATACATACACACATACAGACATCATCTCAATACGTCGAACTGAGTTGATTGGTATATGTGACTTGAACCTCCGAACCATCTATCGGAAATCCGTTTTTTGAGTGAACCTATAGCCTTTCATTACACCTCGGTGTACGAGAAAGGCAAAAAGGTCTTAAAGTATTCCAAATAAGATTCTTGTAGAATACATTTGGGTGTGGCATCAATAGAAAAGTTGTTTTCGAAGTAATAGCAGAAGATTCTCATGTGTTGTACAAAGTTCAACAATGCGATTAACGGATGGTTAATAAACTTTTGGAAAGGAAATTCCGAAGAAAATCATGATGACCAATCGAATAAATTCCACCCGCTTTCAAAGTTCGAGTAAATGTCATAGCCCTATTTGTTTAGGTTTTTACGATTACAGTGATTCACTTACAGGTTTTTACCGATATTTTTACTCTTTCTGGAATCTGAAAAACGACACAGTTATAAAAAAAATATTGTAGTGATTCTGAAGATTTTGTTTTTCTTGAGATATTTTCTAAGAAAATTTCGAAATATAAACTGATTGTAAAAATCGTCGGTTTCCTGGTGCACAGCTCAATGCTTGTCAATTTTGCGATTTTGACGTTTAAGTAATGAAGAAAAACTTTGTAAACTTTTTTTCTCACAAAGACCCGTACCAAAATTCGTAATGCAGCACGAGATTTGCGCATTTATAACAATTTTGTGTATTAAAGGTACAACAATAATTCAGTCAACTTTATCGGAGACACATATAACATGTAAAACAGATACATAGTCTTAGGTGCTTTCCAATTTTTGGGATCAGTATAATAAGTGAATTTGCAGGAGGTGCCTCGAGATTTTCAAATGTTTGAACGCTGAAGAAAATCCCGAAGATTTATTTGGAGAAAAACTTGATGATATGCTTTGATATTTTTGAAAAACTCAAAAAAAAAACATTTCAAATTCACTTAACAAATCTTTGATGGACTTTTTACGAAAGCCTTGACGAAATTTCTGAAGGAATCTTAAGGAAAACTTCTGAAGACATTCTTGGATTTGTGAGGCTACCTTTCTTGGAACTCCTGCATAAATTGTGAGGAAATTTATATATGCATTCTTGGATGGATTCCTCATAGAATCAATAAGGAAACTTCTGAAGAAATACTAGGCATATGAAAACGTAGAAGAGAACTCGAAATATATTTTTAAGGGGTTTCAAATTTTATAAATTCATTCGCCTCTATTCGAGATAATCCTAAGAGCAAAAATTTCCGATTAAATCTTTGGAAAAATTCTGGAAGAAATTGAAGGAAAAGTAATTGCAATTCTTCTTCAGAAAATCCTTCAAAGAAACCAATTCAGTAATTCCTAAAGGAATCCTTGAAGAAATTAGAAGATTAACAATCTAATTCCTCTATGAATCCTTGTTGTTATTTGTTGAGAAATACTCTAAACAATTCATCTAAAAAAAACTTAGAAGGAACACCTAACAGATTCCTTGGAGGTTTTTCTGGAGGGTTGTTTGAGGAATTTCTAAAAAAATCTTTAAAGGAACGCCGAAATGAATATTAGAAGAAATTTGTTAAAGATATCCATGAAAGGATGTTTGAAAGAGTGTTTGACGATATTGCTGAACGAATTTCCCGAAAACACTTGATAATTCTTCTTGAATGAACCATTGAATTCTTTACTAATTGAATTCTTGAAAAATGCTTGAAGAAATATTTGGAGAAATCCTTGGAAGAATTGATAGGAGGGTTCTTGAAGAAATTCTGAAAGAATCTTTTGGGAAATTGCAAGAGAAATATTCGGAAACAAAATTTTAAGCAATATTTCTGAATTCAGCAATTCCTGAAGAAATCCTTGGTCTAATTCTGGAAAAATGTTGAAGAGATATCCAATAGCAAAAATCTAGTGTAGAAAATGCTAAATTCTTGGAGGATTTTCCGAACAAATCCTTTACAAAAAAGTTATCTTTGAAGAATTCCTGAAAAAAAATAAAAAGAAAATATTGGAAGAAAATCTTGAAGATACTTATTAAGACCGTTTCCAATCTCTCAAGAAACTAGATGAATCCATGGAAAGAAATATCTGAAAAAAAATCTAACGAGAGATTGCTGGTAAAATATGAAAGAATCCTCGAAGATCAATTGAAGAATTTCTGAAGATTTTTTTTAAGATACTCCACCGCCTTTAAACAGAGGTTGCACAGACTGAACGATTACAAACATAATACGATGGACAACACACGAAACACCTAGTGGTCCAGTGGAGAATTTTTCGTTTGACGAAAAGTTTTAAAAGACTGGAGCGGGAATTGAACCCGCACTCTGAAGCTGACGAAACGGTCAGTGACCCCTCTATCCGCACGACCACAAACTCTTGGAATAACAGTTTAAGAAATCTTTGAAGAAAAAAAAAACTTGGCGGAAGTTTTGATAAAATGCTTGGAAGAATTCGCTAAAATACATTTGATGGAGCTGGTAGATGAACACTTGGGAAAATTCCTTAGGAAAATCATGGAAGAGTTCGTAAGGAAATGATTGGGAAAATTTTTAAGAACTTTTTTGGAGGATTTCTTTAGAAAAAAATCTTAAGCTGTCTCACAAAATGGAAGCTTTTCTCATTGAAAAATTTATTCAGCTTTCGGATTCTTATTGTCTTCTTTACAGAAACATCTGCCACAGTTTCAACGTAATTATAATAGTAATGCAAAAATTCCTCCGAAGATTTTTTAAGAATAACTCAAGGAATTGACGTGTTAACTTTTTTTGTCTAACTAGTGGAAATTTGATTGATTTTTTCTCAAAATTCCTAAAATGGTAGAAGTGTTCGTTTTAGAAATTTTCTGTTGGCAGCAATGCCGGAGAAAAAACTATTCTTGATTTAAAAGATTTTTAGCTTTCTACACAACGAACAGAATACAGAACAAAAATATTTATAAACAGTGATGCAAATTTTCTAGAAAATTGATTTGGTAATCTATGCATTGTTACCATATCTTTGAGATAAAGAGTGAATGTGTTGCCCTCCCCCAAAACAAACATTTGAAAAAAAAAATCAGTAATATTTATAATATTCTAAGAGCTTTGCTTAGCTTAGCTGTTTCCCGTACAGTGATACCAAAAAATCAGTTTTTTAAAGTTATATAATATTTTTTCAAAAAATGATTTGGCATAACTACTTTGAAATTTAATTAGAAACCAGTCAAAATTTCAAAATATTTTCACGTGATATTCTCTAGTTGTCCTTGATATTTATTTTGGACTAAATTCCTTTATTTCTACAAGAAACGGGTCTGACGTTTTCCCTTTGATTTGTTTATGTTTATTTTTTATTTTCTCATTTATTATTTTTGATATTTTTTTAAAATTTCATTAGTTTTCGAAATATGTCAACTCAACTTTATCACAGTTGACTTAACGCCAATTGCAAAATGCTTAACATCAATTTTGAAATGCCAAATAGTGTTATGTCAAATGGTCTCGACGTTTTATTTTTTCCTGAATCTTTGAATTACCCACTCAGTTTCAAAGTCTAGCAATCTCTCTTCCAATAAATAGCTGGACATTATCTGAACGGGCTTTGATTGTTTTCAGCATCTCGCCAGTCTCCCCACTTTCGGAACACGTTTTGTAATTAAAACTGGAAAGGAAGCTCGAGTTTCAAGCCGCTCTTGACGTGGTGGTATCTTTTTTGCAAACACCCCAGAAGTTAACCAAAGAAAGTAATTTAGAGACGATGACTTCCGAGGCATCAACCTCCTCCAACTGATCCCGAACGATAGGAATCCTGGTCCTGGTCAAACATCCTTCTGATGCTGAAGCTGCCATCGGCCAGAGTAAAGAGCTCCTCGTTGAGCGCCCATTAAAAATTCATCACTCCATTTCAGATACATATAGATGGAAGCCGGCAGCACACCGGGCGTGTCCAACCACCACCACTCGAACCCATTTCATTGATAGTGTGGTGTGGTGGTTAGTTCAGAGGAACTCTAGAGTGTGGGCTTTAAAGTCTCACTTTTTTCCTCGGTTCGGGGACGAACGCGCCACAGTTTCACGAAATATGACGAAAGAAAAACACTTTGAATAATAAATGAAGATTCGTCTCACTTAATGCAACTCATCTTCCGGGATGCAACGGCGACATGAAAAAATAAATAAAAAAAAACTGCAAGGAACGAAAAGGATCGTCGCTTCTTAGTAGTCCTTGTGTCCTCGTTCTGGTACGGTTGTTGCGGGATGATATCCCGCTAACAGGGGATCAACGGTCACTGAGCTGGCAAGACAAGAAAGCGAGTGAGAAAAAAATAGGGGGAGAAAACAAAAATGCATAAGGCTGCGTTTTTGCATCGGATGATGTGTTGAAAAAAAAAAAAGAAAAAAGACTGCAATACTTCGAAGGTGATGGGGTGGTGCAGTGTCGAGCAGCACCAGCTCCTAGGAATTGCCATAAATATTTAAACAGGTCAAAGCCACTTTGCATCGCTGGCGCTGGAGTCTGGAGTATGGAAAATAGGAGGTGAATGCAGGGGTTTACCACCATGAATTCTCTCAAGTTTGTTTTAAGCAGATAGGCGGCAGAAGATTATTGGTGAGCTCGTTTCACACTTTTTTTTTTCTATACTTGAATCTAGTCCGTGTACACAGGGTGAAGTTTTTTGGGGCTTAACATCTACCATAACAGAAGAATATACCGAAGCGACCCTAGGAAAACCCTCTACCTGTCACCTTTTTTGAGCACGGCCTGACTTCATACACATTTTTTAATTTTTTTATTTTTTTTTTAACATGATCAAAAAAAATGGGAAACAATATGTGAGATGAATGAAAACTCCCAAAATAAAATTAAACTGCATCAACCCAACAGCATATATTCTGAATCAGCACGTCAAACTAAGACAATATCAAAATTTTGATGGCTTGTTATGTTCTACAAAAATTAAAAAAAATAATTTTAAATTATTTACACTCTTGAATACACAAGACGCTCCCGTCGAATACATTTTTCGAAAATCCCATCAGCTTATTTTTAAGGAATTGCTATATTACTGTATTCCTGAAGAAAATTTCAAGTGATTTCCGGAAGGAATATCTATAAATATTCGTGAGGAAATTTCTGAAAAACAAAAAATACTGATTCCACAATTGTCCCCTAGAACGCATAAACAATGTACCTTTTGAGTTTTCTTAGATTGCTGATACCCGAGTAGAGGAAAAGAGCTCAATAATAGCATATTTTGATATGGAGATCAAAAAGTGATATGGGTTTGATTGACATAAGAGATAAAAGATCTAAAAATAAAATCAAAAATTTACTCCTGGAACATCATCATCATATCATATTTAGATTTTGTAAGATCTAACCAATAGCAGCGAGCTATTCGCTTGATCTTGAAATATCAAATTTTGATATTGTTCAGATGTTCCAGGAACATTTATCAGATATTATTTTCAGATCTTTTATCTCTTATATCAATCAAATCAATATCACGTTTTGATCGTCAGTATTTCACCTCTACCCGGGTAGTGATTCATCTTAAAAAAAAAAAACGTGCTGAAGGATTTCCTAATCTCCTCGTGAAAGCCACCATAGTTATTGATTGAATTTTTCAAGGCGTTCAATTTTCGCAGAAAACCCATGGATACGAAGATTTTCAGAGTATATTCGAAAGAAATTCATAATAATCCTTCCAGGAATTCTCATTTATTTCTTCCTATTTTATTCAGTGTAACGTAGCCATGTTAATTGAAGTTAATGATTACTTACTAAAAGTTCATCCGAAGATTTTTACTTTACTTTAAAGTTTGTCCAAGGGAACGTCTAGGAATGACGTTGCTTTTAAGGAGGAAAGGGGAGTCTGTTATTAACCCTAAAAGGGATACCTTCATGGCCCCAGTTTCGTCACCTCGCTGAGTGTGTTCCATCAAAGACGAGCTCTGAAAGGCGTCTGGGGTCCAATGGACCCCAGGTATCCCTTTTAGGGTTAAATGACGAGCCATGAATTAGGTATGGGAAAATATGCTAAATACAAAGGGGGGTATCCAGTGGGCTCCAGAGGCACGTTCTCCTCCATTTACGAAATTTATGGACGCTCCTCAAAGAGTATTTTTTTAAATTTTCATTTTTTTCTCATTTCACTAAAAATCAAGGTAGTTCAAGCGCACCTCACAAAAATCCTGAAACATCTCCATAAGAAATTCATTGAATCTTTAACGTGATCAATTTGACACAGAATCACAAGGTCAATTTTTGGGAGAATTTCAACCATTATTGAAGACAGGAACTTCAATATAAACTTTAAATGAGAACTCCAAACAGATCACTTAAAAATCTTAACAAATTCCCACAGAAAACGGGGAAATTCTTGAAAGAATTTCTAGGAATTTTAAAACAAAAAACTTTAAACACTGTTCCAGATACCTAGAGAAACTCTTGAAATATTTTCTGGAGAAATATCTAAAAGAATTCTTAGGGAAATACCGAAAAAATAACCTAAGATAGAGCTATCCCCAGGAACTGCTTCAAAGGTTTCTGTCAGTGACCCCACCAAAAACCAAAACAAGATTCCTTTCAGAAATTGTGCTGGGATTATAAATCAAGAATTAGTAGAATACATACAGCAAATATTAGAAAACTCCTCTTTGGAGCCACCAACGCTTGAGTTTGTGCATTTTTCCCTGGAAATTCATAGATAAATCTTTGAAAGAATCATTGATGCAAAGCAATAAAACTAAAGTTAACTAAAGTACAGGAAAGCCACCAAGAATTCCCAGTATGAAGAAATGTTTGATATAGGACATCTCTAGAGAAACCTTTGGTTGTCTTGTCAGAATATTGTTTGGACAACTTCTGCACGACTCCGTTATCGCTAGTCCGGCGCTTTAACCAACTAAGCTACAGAACAAGTTACAACTCTGCAGAATAGAAAGTCAAACTGGATTCGAAGCACCACCCTAAACCGGGTCCGTCTTTCACAACTTTATCTCTCTTTCGGCTCTTAGATGCCAATCTCCCGCACTCTCGCGGCCTACGAACGACAAGTGTGCGCGTATTGTTTTTAGAATGTTGATATTGAAGCTCGAATGACACATACTTCGTCACCAACCATATGATCGGTGCAAACTCAGTATGCGTTGAGCGCTCAACGCGGACGGACGCACGGCCGTCCAACTGCGCTAGAGAGAACGCAACTCATGTATGACAATGATTTTATTGCCCTTTTCCGGCTATACCAGTCGGCTAGTATGTCTGAAATAGACGTAAAAACTTGAAGTTTTTTTAGGCAAAGTACGTTTAATTGGCAAATTGAGAGATAAATTTGTGAAAAAATTACCACTTGTTTTGGTGGGATTCGAACCCACGACTCCGTTATCGCTAGTCCGGCGCTTTAACCAACTAAGCTACAGAACAAGTTACAACTCTGCAGAATAGAAAGTCAAACTGGATTCGAAGCACCACCCTAAACCGGGTCCGTCTTTCACAACTTTATCTCTCTTTCGGCTCTTAGATGCCAATCTCCCGCACTCTCGCGGCCTACGAACGACAAGTGTGCGCGTATTGTTTTTAGAATGTTGATATTGAAGCTCGAATGACACATACTTCGTCACCAACCATATGATCGGTGCAAACTCAGTATGCGTTGAGCGCTCAACGCGGACGGACGCACGGCCGTCCAACTGCGCTAGAGAGAACGCAACTCATGTATGACAATGATTTTATTGCCCTTTTCCGGCTATACCAGTCGGCTAGTATGTCTGAAATAGACGTAAAAACTTGAAGTTTTTTTAGGCAAAGTACGTTTAATTGGCAAATTGAGAGATAAATTTGTGAAAAAATTACCACTTGTTTTGGTGGGATTCGAACCCACGACTCCGTTATCGCTAGTCCGGCGCTTTAACCAACTAAGCTACAGAACAAGTTACAACTCTGCAGAATAGAAAGTCAAACTGGATTCGAAGCACCACCCTAAACCGGGTCCGTCTTTCACAACTTTATCTCTCTTTCGGCTCTTAGATGCCAATCTCCCGCACTCTCGCGGCCTACGAACGACAAGTGTGCGCG
The DNA here is from genome assembly GCF_035046485.1 of Aedes albopictus. NCBI lineage: Eukaryota > Metazoa > Arthropoda > Insecta > Diptera > Culicidae > Aedes > Aedes albopictus. The sequence continues at coordinate 378,944,080 of NC_085138.1, read as the reverse complement.
TATTGTTTTTAGAATGTTGATATTGAAGCTCGAATGACACATACTTCGTCACCAACCATATGATCGGTGCAAACTCAGTATGCGTTGAGCGCTCAACGCGGACGGACGCACGGCCGTCCAACTGCGCTAGAGAGAACGCAACTCATGTATGACAATGATTTTATTGCCCTTTTCCGGCTATACCAGTCGGCTAGTATGTCTGAAATAGACGTAAAAACTTGAAGTTTTTTTAGGCAAAGTACGTTTAATTGGCAAATTGAGAGATAAATTTGTGAAAAAATTACCACTTGTTTTGGTGGGATTCGAACCCACGACTCCGTTATCGCTAGTCCGGCGCTTTAACCAACTAAGCTACAGAACAAGTTACAACTCTGCAGAATAGAAAGTCAAACTGGATTCGAAGCACCACCCTAAACCGGGTCCGTCTTTCACAACTTTATCTCTCTTTCGGCTCTTAGATGCCAATCTCCCGCACTCTCGCGGCCTACGAACGACAAGTGTGCGCGTATTGTTTTTAGAATGTTGATATTGAAGCTCGAATGACACATACTTCGTCACCAACCATATGATCGGTGCAAACTCAGTATGCGTTGAGCGCTCAACGCGTCCGTCCGCGTTGAGCGCTCAACGCATACTGAGTTTGCACCGATCATATGGTTGGTGACGAAGTATGTGTCATTCGAGCTTCAATATCAACATTCTAAAAACAATACGCGCACACTTGTCGTTCGTAGGCCGCGAGAGTGCGGGAGATTGGCATCTAAGAGCCGAAAGAGAGATAAAGTTGTGAAAGACGGACCCGGTTTAGGGTGGTGCTTCGAATCCAGTTTGACTTTCTATTCTGCAGAGTTGTAACTTGTTCTGTAGCTTAGTTGGTTAAAGCGCCGGACTAGCGATAACGGAGTCGTGGGTTCGAATCCCACCAAAACAAGTGGTAATTTTTTCACAAATTTATCTCTCAATTTGCCAATTAAACGTACTTTGCCTAAAAAAACTTCAAGTTTTTACGTCTATTTCAGACATACTAGCCGACTGGTATAGCCGGAAAAGGGCAATAAAATCATTGTCATACATGAGTTGCGTTCTCTCTAGCGCAGTTGGACGGCCGTGCGTCCGTCCGCGTTGAGCGCTCAACGCATACTGAGTTTGCACCGATCATATGGTTGGTGACGAAGTATGTGTCATTCGAGCTTCAATATCAACATTCTAAAAACAATACGCGCACACTTGTCGTTCGTAGGCCGCGAGAGTGCGGGAGATTGGCATCTAAGAGCCGAAAGAGAGATAAAGTTGTGAAAGACGGACCCGGTTTAGGGTGGTGCTTCGAATCCAGTTTGACTTTCTATTCTGCAGAGTTGTAACTTGTTCTGTAGCTTAGTTGGTTAAAGCGCCGGACTAGCGATAACGGAGTCGTGGGTTCGAATCCCACCAAAACAAGTGGTAATTTTTTCACAAATTTATCTCTCAATTTGCCAATTAAACGTACTTTGCCTAAAAAAACTTCAAGTTTTTACGTCTATTTCAGACATACTAGCCGACTGGTATAGCCGGAAAAGGGCAATAAAATCATTGTCATGAATTAAAGTGAATTGTTTTTAATTCGATCCAGAGATATCTCCAGTAACCGCTTCAGCGATATACCTATCGAATTTTGAAAAATGTCCACCAGTGTTCCAAGCAGAAACCAAACGAAAATTCCTACTTGAATACATCTCTTCCAATTTTTGTGACCCCACCAAAAACCAAAACAAGATTTCTTTCAGAAATTGCGCTGGGATTATAAATTAAGAGTTTGTAGAATACATACACAAAACATTAGAAAACTCCTCTTAGGAGCCACCAACGCTTCGGAGTGTACATTTTTTCTTGGAAATTCCTGCATAACACTTAGAAGGAATCAATAAATCAAAGCAATAAAATAAAAGCTAACTAAGGTAAATGAAATGCTGGAAAGAGTCAGTAAAAGCCACCAAGGATTCCCTGTATGAAGAAATGTTTGAAACAGGAAATCTCTAGAGAAACCTTGATGGTTGGCTTGTCGGAATATTGTTTCGATCTTCCTATAACTATTATAGGATTTTATCCTTATTTGTCCAGAACATCTTTCAAAGGTTTATAAATTGTAAAAGAATAAATAAAAACAGCACATAGAATCCTTGAAAAATACGGAATATCCAAAAAGCAACCTCAAAAAATTTCAAGGAGAGACACATCAGGATACTTCACTGAAAACCATGCAACTTCTGCAGAAATAACTGAGTGATCCGATCCATAAATATCTCCAGTAACCACTTCAGCGATATACCTATCGAATTTTCAAAAATGTCTACCAGTGATCCAAGCTGAAACCATACGAAAATTCCTACTTGGAAACATCTCTGCCAATTTTCGTGACCCTACCAAAAACCAAAACAAGATTTCATTCAAAAATTGCGCTGAGATTGTAAATCAAGAATTAGTGGAACACATACAGAAAATATTAGAAAACTCCTCTTAGGAGCCACCAACGCTTAGAGATTGCACATTTTTTCTTGGAAATTCTTGCAAAAATCTGTGAAGGAATCATCGAATCAAAGCAGTAAAACTAAAGTTAACAAAGGTACAAGAAATGCTGGAGAGAGTCAGCAAAAGCCACCATGAATCTAGAGAAACATTGATGGTTGTCTTGTTGGAAAATTGTTTGGATCTTCCAAGTCTTATCCTTATTTGACCAGAACATCTTTCAAAGGTTAATAAATTGTAGAATAATAAAGAAATATAACCCATAGAATCCTTGAAAAAAAAGGAACATCCAAAAAGCAACCTCAAGAAATTTCAAGAAGAGACACATCAGAATACTTTACTGAATACCATGCAACTTCTGCAGAAATATCTGAGTAAATTAATGGGAACTGTTTTAAATTCGATCCTGAATTATCTCCAGTCCAGCGATATACCTATCGAATTTTCAAAAATGTCTGCCAGTGATCCAAGCAGAAACCATACGAAAATTCCTACTTGAATACATCTCTGCCATTTTTAGTGACCTCACCAAAAACCAAAACAAGATTTCTTTCATAATTGCGCTGGGATTATATAGCAAGAATTAGTAGATTACATACACAAAATATTAGAAAACTCCTCTTGGGAGCCACCAACGCTTCGGAGTGTACATTTTTTCTTGGAAATTCTTACAAAACACTTAGAAGGAATCATCAAACCAAAGCATTAAAACTAAAGTTAACTAAGGTACAGGAAATGCTAGAGAGAGTCAGTAAAACCACCAAGGATTCCCTGTATGAAGAAATGTTTGATATAGGAAATCTCTAGAGAAACCTTGATGGTTGTCTTGTTGGAATATTGTTTCGATCTTCCAAGCCTTATCCTTATTTGTCCAGAACATCTTTCAAAGGTTTATAATTTGTAAAAGAATAAATAAAAACAACACAGAATCATTGAAAAATACGGAATATCCAAAAAGCAACCTCAAAAAATTTCAAGAAGAGACACATCAGAATACTTTACTGAATACCATGCAACTTCTGCAGAAATAACTGAGTGATTTGATGGGGGTTGTTTTCAATCCGATCCAGAAATATCTCCAGTTACCGCTTCACCGATATACCTATCGAATTCTCAAAAATGTCTACGAGAGATCCAAGCTGAAACCATACGAAAATTCCTACTTGAACACATCTCTGCCAATTTTTGTGGTTTCAAAAATTGCGCTGAGTTGTAAATGAAGAATTAGTGGAATTATTATTATTATTTCTTTATTATAGAGATTTTCAGCCCTAGGCTGGTTCATCTCTTAAAATTAGTGGAATACATACAGAAAATATTAGAAAACTCCTCTTATGAGCCACCAACGCTTAGAGATTGCACATTTTTTCTGTGAATCAAAGCAGTAAAACTAAAGCTAACTAAGGTATAAAAAATGCTAGAGAGAGTCAGTAAAAGCCACCACGAATTCCCTGTATGAATAAATGTTTGATATGGGAATCTCTAAAGAAACCTTGATGGTTGTTTTGCCGGAATATTGTTTGAACCTTATCGTTATTTGTCCAAAATATCTTTCAAAGGTTTATAAATCGTAAAAGAATAAATAAAAATAACACATGGAATCCTTGAAAAATCCGGAATATCCAAAAAGCAACATCATAAAATTTCAAGAGGACACACATCAGAATACTTTACTGAATACCATACAACTTCTGCAGAAATATCTGAGTGAATTAAAGGGGATTTTTTTAATTCGATCCAGAAATATCTCCAATAACCGCTTCAGCGATATACCTATCGAATTTTCAAAACTGTCTACCAGTGATCCCTACTTGAATACATCTGTGCCATTTTTTTTTGAAGGCATACATCATGTGTGTTTCTTGGATGACTTTTTTGATTTTGGTGGAACTTCTAATGGCTTCGGCTTGCAGTCACAGAAATAAGCGATGGTTCATACCTCCGTGCAAACACGGCACTTCATACATGATGTATCAGTATATAAAACATTTATCAAGAAACTCCTCTTGGGAGCCACCAACGCTACAGAGAGTTCAACTTTACCCAGAAATCCTTTGATAAATCTTTGAAAAAATGTCCAAGAGAACCAAAGCGAGAACATTACCAAGTCAATTAAAAGCCACAAAGAATTACCTGTGTTAAGTATCGAATGAACAGTCTGTGTAAAAATCCTCCAGAGAAACCTTGACAGTTTTCATGTCGGAATAATTTTTGGAATGCTCCAAGAGTTCTTAGAACGATTTTTCCAGAAAATCTCACAAGGGTTTTCAAGGATTGTTCCAGAGTTTTTTTTTACCAAACTTCTTACGTATGCAGATCATTCTAAAGGATTCAAAGTCTTTTTATTTCTCAAAGGCATTGGGTAATCGAGTGTCATTTCAAAAACCCATCAGTGAGAAACACTGCCGGAATTATCGAGCCAACATCTTACCGTGAAAAATATGCAGTTTTTTCTTTTTGTTTCTCAGCCTTTCCAGAAGATTTTTCTCCGACGCAGGAGATCCGTTGCCATGGCGCTGAATGTTGAAGTGTTTTAATTTTGCACCTTCCAAAGACGATGAAACTGCAGCATCTGACGCTGTGTCGTGGTCGTGCGGTAGGGAGGTAGAATTCGCTTTTTGTTGCACAGTTAAGCGAGGTGAGGGGTCAGTTTCGAGCTTTCCTGCTTTGGGAAACTGAAATTTCCTTTCGAGAGAAGTTCCCGAGAGCGTTATTCAAATTCAATACATGCAAAGTGTTTCTTTACTTGGGAGGCTCCGGCTCCGGCTCATACTTATTCATGGGTAAATTTTCGGTTCGAGAGGTACGTACCGGAGCATTTCTGGTTTTGATTCAGATTCGAACTGCTGCTGAACAGATATAGGCTCCCACTTGAATGATGAGGGACGGAGGGGGGATGCTGTGAAGGAATTCCTTATGAATCGATTTACGTCCCTCTTGATGAAGTATTCAGAGTAACGGTTGGCCAAGTCTCCGGCAATTTGAGAGCACATTCAATATTTTCCAACAGAATCAAGAGCACAGACACACACACGCACACAAAAGCTTCTGCATAATTCATCCTCTTATGTAAAATCCCCATCTGACAACAATTGAGCCATGTTTTCTCTCTCCGGACCATGGACTATCAGAGGCTGGTCTATGACGGCGGGAAGTTAGTCAAGCTGGTGAGGAATTCGTTCCATGTGGCTTTTCAAGAGAGGAGGTAGGATAATACACCAAACAACAACATCAACAGGACAACAACCGACAACCGACTGCATTGTCCAGCCTACCCAAAACCCGCATCCCTTCCGAGAGTTCGTCTGCCCTTTTGTTGTGCCCTTCCGGAAGCTGTGCGAGCTCTGATCCGGGTGAACGTTTCGGGAAAAGGTGCTCCCCAATCCACACACAGTCAGTCAGCCAGTCAGCAGTTGTTCATCTCTATTATTTTCTCGTTAGAGTATCCAACACCATCCAAACGGGAAGGGACCCGGCACGTACTGGTCAGGGAGCAGCAGCTCAATGACCGGGCTCATGTTTTCCCACTCCATCGAACATCCCGAGAGCCGAGTGTTGCCTTTTTTAACCAGCCAGCAACTGGCTGGGACCAAACCGCATTTCTTCGAATACTTTGGACTTTGAAAAAGGGAGAATCGGACGACTGCGTTGTGTTGCGGTCAGTAGAACATGAGGCCTATTCATGGATGTTTCCAAATATGTACATACGAAGTGCGGTCATTTGACACCATCGTAGGCCTACAGACTCCAAACGTAATCCTTCCACTGGAAACAGAAGGAAAAATCGATTATCCGGAGAAAATAGACTTACTGCCAATAAGCTACTGACTGAACTGACTGAAAGGAACCCCTTTCTCTGGATACCAATTGACTGCTGGGAATAACCAATAACTAAATCGTTTGGGAATACTCGGAAAAACTTCCCTGGGAATTCTGAAGAGGCTTCCCAGGGAAGCTTGGAAAGGCTTCCCCGGAAAGCTTGGAAAGGCTTCCCCGGGAAGCTTGGAAAGGCTTCCCCGGGAAGCTTGGAAAGGCTTCCCCGGGAAGCTTGGAAAGGCTTCCCAGGGAAGCTTGGAAAGGCTTCCCAGGGAAGCTTGGAAAGGCTTCCCAGGGAAGCTTGGAAAGGCTTCCCAGGGAAGCTTGGAAAGGCTTCCCAGGGAAGCTTGGAAAGGCTTCCCAGGGAAGCTTGGAAAGGCTTCCCAGGGAAGCTTGGAAAGGCTTCCCAGGGAAGCTTGGAAAGGCTTCCCAGGGAAGCTTGGAAAGGCTTCCCCGGGAAGCTTGGAAAGGCTTCCCCGGGAAGCTTGGAAAGGCTTCTCTGGGAAGCTTGGAAAGGCTTCCCCGAGAAGCTTGGAAAGGCTTCCCCGGGAAGCTTGGAAAGGCTTCCCCGGGAAGCTTGGAAAGGCTTCCCCGGGAAGCTTGGAAAGGCTTCCCCGGGAAGCTTGGAAAGGCTTTCGGAAGAAGCTTGGAAAGGCTTCCCCGGGAAGCTTGGAAAGGCTTCCCCGGAAGCTTGGAAAGGCTTCCCCGGGAAGCTTGGAAAGGCTTCCCCGGGAAGCTTGGAAAGGCTTCCCGGGAAGCTTGGAAAGGCTTCCCGGGAAGCTTGGAAAGGCTTCCCGGGAAGCTTGGAAAGGCTTCCCCGGAAGCTTGGAAAGGCTTCCCCGGGAAGCTTGGAAAGGCTTCCCCGGGAAGCTTGGAAAGGCTTCCCCGGGAAGCTTGGAAAGGCTTCCCCGGGAAGCTTGGAAAGGCTTCCCCGGGAAGCTTGGAAGGCTTCCCCGGGAAGCTTGGAAAGGCTTCCCCGGAAGCTTGGAAAGGCTTCCCCGGAAGCTTGGAAAGGCTTCCCCGGGAAGCTTGGAAAGGCTTCCCCGGGAAGCTTGGAAAGGCTTCCCCGGGAAGCTTGGAAAGGCTTCCCCGGGAAGCATGGAAAGGCTTCCCCGGGAAGCTTGGAAAGGCTTCCCCGGGAAGCTTGGAAAGCTTCCCCGGGAAGCTTGGAAAGGCTTCCCCGGAAGCTTGGAAAGGCTTCCCCGGGAAGCTTGGAAAGGCTTCCCCGGGAAGCTTGGAAAGGCTTCCCCGGGAAGCTTGGAAAGGCTTCCCCGGAAGCTTGGAAAGGCTTCCCCGGGAAGCTTGGAAAGGCTTCCCCGGGAAGCTTGGAAAGGCTTCCCCGGGAAGCTTGGAAAGGCTTCCCCGGGAAGCTTGAAAGGCTTCCCCGGGAAGCTTGGAAAGGCTTCCCCGGGAAGCTTGAAAGGCTTCCCCGGGAAGCTTGGAAAGGCTTCCCCGGGAAGCTTGGAAAGGCTTCCCCGGGAAGCTTGGAAAGGCTTCCCCGGGAAGCTTGGAAAGGCTTCCCCGGGAAGCTTGGAAAGGCTTCCCCGGGAAGCTTGGAAAGGCTTCCCCGGGAAGCTTGGAAAGGCTTCCCCGGGAAGCTTGGAAAGGCTTCCCCGGGAAGCTTGGAAAGGCTTCCCAGGGAAGCTTGGAAAGGCTTCCCAGGGAAGCTTGGAAAGGCTTCCCAGGGAAGCTTGGAAAGGCTTCCCAGGGAAGCTTGGAAAGGCTTCCCAGGGAAGCTTGGAAAGGCTTCCCAGGGAAGCTTGGAAAGGCTTCCCAGGGAAGCTTGGAAAGGCTTCCCAGGGAAGCTTGGAAAGGCTTCCCAGGGAAGCTTGGAAAGGCTTCCCAGGGAAGCTTGGAAAGGCTTCCCAGGGAAGCTTGGAAAGGCTTCCCAGGGAAGCTTGGAAAGGCTTCCCAGGGAAGCTTGGAAAGGCTTCCCAGGGAAGCTTGGAAAGGCTTCCCAAGGAAGCTTGGAAAGGCTTCCCAGGGAAGCTTGGAAAGGCTTCCCAGGGAAGCTTGGAAAGGCTTTCCTGGGAAGCTTGGAAAGGCTTCCCAGGGAAGCTTGGAAAGGCTTCTCAGGGAAGCTTGGAAAGGCTTCTCAGGGAAGCTTGGAAAGGCTTCCCAGGGAAGCTTGGAAAGGCTTCCCAGGGAAGCTTGGAATAGCTATTCTAAGTAGCTTCGGAAGCATTCTCAAGAATCTTCATAAGACTTTCTCGTGAGACTCCTCTTTGGAGCCACCAAGGTAACAGAATCGTTTAAGTCATCTTTGACAAAATCTCCGAGGAAATCATAGCAAGAAGAAGATGAAGAATAAATGCACTTACGGGATATGGTAAGGATAATCTATGAAAAATACCCACATAGTATCTTGAATGAAGAAATGCTTAAAGGAATAATGAGGAAGCTCTCTAGAGATACTAAGAGTTCTTTTCCAAGCCTCTTGCAATGTTCTCGCAGAAATCATTACCATTTAATATATCTTTTCTTATTGAATTGACGAGATTTAGTCCCAATTTTCATATGGTTCATGAAAGACATATAAAACAAAAACCAGCTTATGTGACGAGTCAATCTCCTCCGAAGCCAAGCCCATTCAATTTCCCGCATCCTATGCGGGAAGCCCAAAGAAAAGAGTTCATGAATGCTCTGACTATCGGATGCTTCCCTCGCACTACTATCCTAGAAAACCCCCAACCCTCGCCGGGGGAAGCCGACCGGAAGCCTAGTGTTAATTGCGTCATTAGGAAAATTGAAACGCAGCCAACTGCAAACAGAGAAACGATCCAACCTCTGCTGTGGCTGTGGGCCATCATGACCCACTCCGATGTCCGACTAAACGGAACGGGACGAAACGAAACAGAACGTCTTCTTCCACAGAGGGCTACCGGAGCGTCAGTTTCCAGACTTCCCGGTCCCATGTTCTGGGAGAGGACATTTTCTTCTAGGAATTCTCTATTTTCCCTTAAGACGTCCTCGCCGTCCGTCGGAGTCGGTCAAGATCTGAGGCTTTGCGCCGGGAGGTGTCTTTCAAGATGCTGGCTCTGTTGGTTAGAGCTTGGTTGTCTGGCTGGTTTGGGTCGGTGTGGGCATGAATTTGAAAGGGATAGTTTTTCTTGGTGATACACAGATAAAAAAAATAAAAAATAAATTACCCTAATTGGTCTTGATTAAACGAACATATTTGAAAAGATTTTTTTTTCAGCCTTGAATATACATAATTTAATGTTATATATGCACGACAGAAAAAAATCAAACGACTTGTTATATTTTTTTTTTTTTTTCATTTTATTGATTTATTTATTTTTGTTTCATATGGAAATGTTCTTCAAAAATGTGGTGGCTCCAAAGAGGAGCTTCAAATCAATGCTAGTGAAATGTCTCTTTGGAACCACCATAGCACATTTCCGTATGTTACAAAAATATAAAAAAATAAGAGTTGATGTTAATGAAACTCCTCTTTGGAGCCACCATATCAACATAGCACATTTCCGTAACAAAAAATAAATAAACAGATTGAGAGAACGAAAAAAAAAATACTGAAGAATTAATGATTAGTGTGATTTGCCATCTGTGAAGTCACATTTGGAAGCTGAGAAAGAAGAGAAAAGCCGCTCGTTGTTGTTTGAACTAGTATTTTTTCATATTGATAAGTGTGTGTGTGTGTGTGTGTGTGTGTGTGTGTGTGTGTGTGTGTGTGTGTGTGTGTGTGTGTGTGTGTGTGTGTGTGTGTGTGTGTGTGTGTGTGTGTGTGTGTGTGTGTGTGTGTGTGTGTGTGTGTGTGTGTGTGTGTGTGTGTGTGTGTGTGTGTGTGTGTGTGTGTGTGTGTGTGTGTGTGTGTGTGTGTGTGTGTGTGTGTGTGTGTGTGTGTGTGTGTTCGTATGCTGCTAGTGAGAAGAATGAAACAAGCTGCTGGTAGAAGTAGGAAGTGCGCGTGTGTTCATGCGAATGTGTTTTGTTTAATTAATTTCCTTGTTGATCCTGATTACGTACGGTATTGGCAGCCAGCGTGCGTGGGGTGGAAGGCAAGAGAAGTCAGGATTTACGAGTTGGGTGAGGTATTAGGGATTTTCCTGGGATATATTTGTCTTTTGAAAAGGGGAATTCTACCCACAGCTAGAATGGGAAGGACTCCTGAGAGAGAGGACACATTGTGCAGGTCGGTGTATCCGTGTCTGGAAGTGCATTCCAAACAAACGTGTGCTGCTGCTGCTGTTGTTGCGGTGCAAAATGATTCCGAATAGCATCACAGCGTCCGATAACGGAGCAGGATTTTCCCAGATCAGAAGTAGGGCCACTTGTGGGAATTAATCGATGCAGCTCGGTGTGCTGGCAAATAGCACCGGACTGCTGGCTGGGATAATTCTCTAGTTCTGTTGGGTGGCACGTGTTTCGTCTGGGTTTGTGAAGCTGGGGATTTATGTTATTAGAGAGGCTCTCTGCTGGTATCTTGTACAAATAACATCGAAATATATGAAGAATTTTTCGATAGGTACAGAAATGTTTAGTGAATCCGAAACCTTTACAAGACTTAGCAGTTTTAAGTTTTAAGTAACAGTTACAGTCCTAGGACATAAATATTCAAGATTTATGTTTCATTTGAGTATTTTCATTGAAACATTATCGTGATATTATCAAGTTATTGAAAATATAAAAAAAACTTTTTTTTAACATCAATCTATTTTGTTCTTTCGAAAACTAATCCTGTAAGGTAAGCGTTCTGAAAATACTTCGCGGTAATAGAATCAAACGTTTTAAAAATAATATTCACAAGTTGCACGTTACATGTTTCGACATACAGAGGTTTAAAAATTTAAATTTATGTCTGTGTAAGATTTCAGAAGCAGTTGACATTTACCATCACATTGTTATGCGTTTAAATGAAATATTCAGCTCGTGACTAACACGTTGTAGTCGAATGCTTCAAATGTTTAACTTTATGCGTTTTAATTGATATAAAATAAAAAAATAAAAAAATAAATGAAAAAGAAGAAAAATTTCTAAATAATTAAATTTTTGAAAAAAAAAAACATAAACCATATAAAAGTATTCCGAGGTGTGAGTAATTTGTGACTCTTCAATTTTTTCAGCGCAGCGTGATTGTCTTGAAGTGCTGGGAAAACGAAGAGGCTTAAAATATTACAAAAGTTTCAGAAATACCAAATGTTAAGCTGAAGTCTACTTTTATAGCCACAAAAACCCATCCGGAGAAGGTCACACCCATAATCTCCAAAAATATGAACGGAAGCACCCTGTCAGGTTAGCAGCAGCACTCGGATTAACTTTTGCTGCAGTCCAACCGAGAGTGCATTTTTTTTTTAGTTTCAACCAAACCGACAGTAAACTATAAATTGTAGACTATCGTTCACGGTCCAACTATTTCTCAAAGTTGCGACCAAATGCGTCGTCTGACTAGTAGTTGGGTGTGTGTGTGCACGCTTGGCTTTCCCGTTTCGCGCAGTGACTGGCAGGTCTGCTGTTGGGTCCTCTCGTTTCCCGAGGAATATCAAAAAAGTTCTGCTCTATCTCATTTTTTCCTCTTCAGTATTTCAGGATCACGCTCGCTCGCACAGTATGGTTAGCTGGCCAGCGCAAAACAATCGTAAAACCATAATCCATAAATCCTTTTCAACTCATAGTTTTTTTCTTTTTTTTTCTCGTTACCGTCCGAGAACGGGACTCTTCTGGGGTGTTAGCTTTCTGGCTACTTTCTAACCTTCACGATTCGGTTAGTCGGAAAGGCGTCAGTTGTTGTCAGGAAAGGATGCGCGAAAAGGTTTTTGTGATATATTTTGTCATGACAAAGAACCTCCTTCGAATATTTCAGTGGTTTTTTTATTAACAAATTTCCTCTGGCATTCAATCGGGAATCGCTCTCGTATTTTGCTCTAAAAGCTGATTGAGGGCTGCTATAGAAGATATATTTTTTTTTTCAAGAAATCATTCCGATGTTACCTCTTGAACTGTTCTTTTGAATATTTTCCAAAATCTTCCAGGAAAATTTCCTAGATTTCTTCAGAAAGTTCTCCCAGATGATCTTCTGGGTTTTATGTTAGGGGTCCAATCAGGATTTCACCCAGACATTCATTTCCCAAGGTTTCTTTAATAACTTAACCTAGAACTCTACAGGTAATCGAATTTCCGCGGATTACCATAAAGAACAGGGAAATACCATTATGTACATTATATTTTATTTGCCCAAAGAACAATCCACCTTCAAATAATCCCGAAGAACTGACTTAGTTTTCTTCCTTTCGTTGTTATCATCCCTATGAGCTGTCCAGTCCGATTGGCGACAATCGGGTTGGTTGCCGAACTTTTTAGCATATCGCCTCGCCATTGTTACTTCACTGCACCATTCCATCAAAGCATCTCCTCAACAAAAAAAAAGTCTAAACAACGACAAATGATAGCGGAAATTGAATGCGGCAGAGCACGCTGTCCATGTCCGAAGATGATGCGCCGCCAAGAAAAGCTTATATCCTGGAATCAACGTTTCTTTTTTCCTTTGCTCAAGTTGTGTCAAATCCTAGAGAACAGTCAGTTTCCGTTTTTTTTGAGAGGGGATTCAGAGGAAGATTAAACAAGAAAAAAAGAAAAATATGGAACGGGAACAAACTTTATGAAAAATGGAGTTTTATTCACACCAGTCTGTCATTTGAGAGTGCGACGGGATTGAAGATGCATAAAAAAAAATAAAAATAAAATAAAGGATTGTGTTTCCCCCCGTTTGTTGATGGTGTCAAAAGCTCATTCCGGTTCGGGGAAGAAGGGGGAAGCGATGTCGGTTTGGTTGTTTGAATTTGTTTCTAGTTTTTTTGTCGTTGCTTGTGTAGGGATGAGAAATAAGGGATTTAGTGGTGTTATTATCACAAAAGAAGCAACGAATTATAGGACTTATTTGGGAATTATGCTTTACATGTTTCTTTGATGATGATGATGATCCTATTTTCTGGACAAGATTGTGCAGATCAACTTTCATTGAAACGTTAATAATAACTTTCATACTAACGAAAGGTCTTCAGTTAGCCTAGGGGTTAAGGCTATGGATCGCTAATCCGGAGACGGTGGGTTCGATTCCCGTTCCGGTCGGGAAAATTTTCTCGACTCCCTGCGCATAGTGTAGAATTGTGCTTGCCTCAAAATATACAAATTCATGCAATGGCAGGCAGAGAAAGCCCTTCAATCAATAACTGTTGAAGTGCTTAAGGAAAACTAAGTTGGAGCGAGGCAGACCAAGTCCCATTGGAGACGCAGAGCCATAAAGAAGAAGAAGTAGACGAAGAAGAAGAAGACATACGAAAGTTATAATACGTTTCCTTTAGGAAACTTTGTAGCACTAACGAATGCTCACTTTGGTATAAAAACAACTTTGGAAAATGGCAGATTTTCCTGCTCGAAACGTGGTGAATGTGTACAGTCGTTCGAAAATTTTCCCCCTTCTCTTTATATTATATTGTCACTGCTCATATATACTTTTAAAGCAATTATTTACCTCCCGAATACATAAAAGAAAAGCTGTGTCATTTTTTTAAATGGTCGGCGTTAAGTCAGAGGGGACCAAGTAACAAAATTGACGAAAATTAGATTTTTAGGACATTTGATTAAGAATTACTTAAGCTACTTGGAACATCCACCCAATTTTCTTAATGTTACAATTAACGAGAATTATAGCACAATTTGCTTTTGATTGAACTGCAAAAATCGATAAAAGTGTGCAATCAGAGTGGACCATATGCTTGATGTCAAGAGAGCTGAAAAAATATGTATTGTTAAAATCCAATAAATAAAAAAGTTTATCATCAAAATGTGATGCGTTTCCAAATCGTATGACTCCCTAACGCATTTTCTGAGAATTATTGATCAAGAAAGCACGTGAAATTCCATTTTATTATGGTCAATATCGTATTTTACAGATCATCGTGTTGAAGCATAATGTGGCATTTCGCGTGCAGACAGAGTGGACCATGTGTCTCTAAGAAAAATAGTTGAAGTTACCTTATTCTTCGTAATCCTTTCCAAATCAAAATATGTTTGTTAAGTAGCTGTTGGGCATCATATTGAAATGTGCCAATACTCGTTTCAAGAATAAATTGATTTTATCGATTATTTAAGAATTGTGTACTTGGTTCACTCTGTCTGAACGAATTTTTGAAAAATGCCAGTCCTCTGAATAAATCATTATGAACTGTGTAACTACAATATTTCAAAAACGTACCGAACTATGAAAATACATTCAAAAGTTGTTAGCTATCAAATGTTCAAGTTAAGAATTCTTAAATAGCTCATTCATTGACTACCCTTCCTGTGATATTGAACTGTTGTACTTGGTCCACTCTGACTTAACATAAAAATTGAAATTGGTAATCAACATTGTAATAACAGAAGTATCAAATTTCAAAGTTCCTGCTTACATTATACACTACTCCTATTAACTGTTGTCCTACTTGTGCATTATTTTTTCATCAAATATGTAAAAACTTGAGTGTGAACTGTTGTTGGTTGAAGATTTTCCAAAAGCCGTTCAGTCAGAGTGGACTAAGTACAATCAATTATTTATCAATTTCTCGGTTTCATGCTTTATTTTACTTTTTTTCGCGATCAATACAGAGCGATGATGTGATAAATAGTTATTAAGATTTATGACAAAAATTCAAGAACATTTGTTAAAAAACTCAAAACTTATAGAGTTTCAAACTTTAAAATCGTTTTTCTAGAAATTAGATAAAAGACACATGGTCCTCTCTGACTTAACGCCGACCAAATGTTGTGATACTCGAAATAGTAAGAAAATTGCCATGTGCAATAATTGAGAAACTGTTATTCCGTCCTCACACGTCTATAGACACTTTGAGGTAATTAGATTTCTCCAGGAAATTCCTCCGAATAAAATAAATATTTTAAGGATTCTTTCATAGCTAATTAAAGGATTCATTTAAAAAACATCCCTCGATAATCCCCCAGGTATTTCTTCAGAAATTCCTCTAGGAATTTATTCAGAAAATCTTCCATGGAGTTTTTAAAGAAGTCTGCCAGGAATGTCTTCGGAGGTCTTTCTTTCAGGAATTCTACCATGAATTTTTCAGAAAACATGATAGTTTCCTTAAGAATTTTCTCCAAATTTGTCTAGAAATTACCCGAGACAAATAGGAATTCTTTCATAAAACATTTCTGGTTTCCTTCCGACATTTTTTCTTGATTTTCTTTTTTAAATCCTCCAGGAATTTCGTTCTGGAAGTATTCCACGACTTCTTTTGAAAGTTGTTTTACAACATCCTCCACGGAATGATTCAAAAATATCTCAAGTTTATCCTCCAGAAATTTATCCACGAATTGCTCTAGAAAAGATTTCATGGGTTTCATCAAAAATCGCTCCAAAGATTATTTTAGAAATCCGAAATATGGGAATTCTTAAAAGAAATCACCCACAGGTTTCTTCAGAGTTGCTTTCAGCGTTTTTTTTTTCAGCAAATCAAAATTAAGGATTCCGCCAAAAAAGCATTTCTTTAGAACATCTTCCACAGACTTCATCAGGAAGAATTTCTTCCAAAGTTTCCTCCAGAAATTTTTCCAGTGACTTCTTCTGAAATTCCTCCAGGGCATCCTCCAGATATTATCTCAAGAATATGCCCAGACATTTCTCCAAGAATTCTTCGAGGTAGATTTCTATGGTTTCCTTCTGACGCTCCGTGACGGATTACTTTAGAAATTCTACTTAGGATTCGCTTAGAAAATCTCTCCTAAATTTATCCGAAGAATCTTTCCGAATTTTCCACAGGTATATCGGCAGAAATTCTTTCAAGGATTCATTATTCTTTCAGTGGTTTCTTCAGCGAGTTTTCTCGAAAAAGAAGAGCATTTGTTCATTCACTGGCTCGTGGTGAAATTCTCGCAGGAAGTTCTACGGGATTCATCAGAAAAATCATACAGGAATTCCTCCACAGATTCCTTTAGATATTTCTCAAGAGTAGTTTTGTTCTAGAGATCTTTACTGAAGCTTATCTAGGCGTTTCTCTAAGTATTCCTGCAAGGCTTTTTTTTTTCAAAAATATGTTAACAGATTGCTCCGGGATAAATTTCAGAAAAACCTCCAGAAATATTAGGAAAAGATTTCTCAGGTTTAATTTAACTCCTCAACTCACTTTTCTAGGAATTTCCCAAATGTCTTTGGGAATTATTTGAATATTCATTCAGAAGAGTACTTCCTGCGATTTCTACAGAGATTTTACTCGAGATTTTTTCTAAAATTTCTTCAGGAATTCCTTCCCGTGTTCGTTCTGGGTTTACTCTACGGATATCCTCAAACATATTTGAAGAGAATCCTGGGCTATTGAGCTTTCTACAGCAAAATTCTTGAAAAATATCCCAGAATAAATTTCCAAAGAAATGGCTGTGGTGTTGTCTAAAGGATTCCCTTAAAAACTTCGGGTGTGCATTCATAGAGAAAATTTTCAAAGTTTTCCCAAAGGGATTCCAGGACAAATAGTCCTGAAGCTATCTCTGGAGAAATTCCTGGTTGAATGTCTGGGAGAGTACTTGAAGAAACTCCTTAAGATACCTCTTAACTCCTAAAAAAAACATTAGAAACTTCTGTAGGAATTCTGAAAATAATTCCAAAGGAAAATAGGTTGAAAATTTTTTGGAGAATTTCTGTAGAAATTTGTGATGAAATTACTGGAAGAAATCTTGAAGATATCTGCAGAAGTCCCTGATAAATAAAAATGGTAATTTATGAGGGGTCCCTGGAGGGATTTCTGAAGAAATCCCTGGAAAAACTCCTGGAGATACACCTCGTCCTTATTTTACGTCCACCATTGGGTGGGTGAAAAAAAATCTATCACCAAGACAATCAGCAAACTTACCACTTTTATATTTTTTAAAACATCTTCTCAATTGGTGAAATTATACAAAACTATAAGCATGTTAAGTTGGGTCATTATCTTTTTGGTAGGATTTTTTCTTGCTCAGCCAATGATAGACGTAAAACGAGGTTGATGTGTGTCTCTGGAGAAATGTTTGGATGATTTTCTTTAACAATTTCAGAGAATAGATTTGTATAACGAACCCCTAAAGTACTATCTGGAGAAATTGTAGAAGTAAATCTTGCAGAAACAAAAAAAAAACGAAATAATTTTGTTAATAAATCTTAGAAAGAATACCTGGAAAATAAAAGAATCCAATGAAAAATATCTACAGTTTCACCGAGAAAATGTGTGAGGGAATCCCCGAAGAAAGGCCTGTATGAATTTTAAGCAATCCTTAGGAGTGATTTCATCCTAAGCTACCCCAGGGTACTTCTGAAGAAAACCTTAAAAAAATCCAGAAGAATTTTCGGAGATTTTTTTAGAGGAATTCCAAAACAAATGCTTCAGAAAATCCCTTATTATATGGACAATAACTGAAAAAAAACCTCTGCAGAAATTCCAACGATTATTTAAAAAACGGGCTGCCGGAAAAATGTTTAATCTTCTAGAGGGAAATCTTGGAGGAATTTTTGTAGGAACCTCCGAATCTTTGGGGAAAAAAAGTCCCCTGGAATTGCACCTTTTTAAAAAAACTTTGCAGGAAATTCTGAATAAAAGCTCCTGGAAATAACACTAGTTTACAAAATAAAACAAAAGTCGTGAACTTCTGTCAACGACCAAAATTTTTGAAGCACAATTTAATGCTGATTTTGAAACCGACCTTCAAAAAATTTTAAGTAGAACAGTTTCTGAGTTTTAGCTCAATGTCGAGCTTTACAACTTTTCAAAATATGAAATTTACTAAAATTCAAATATATTGCGTTTTGTTCAACCAATTTTAAATCTTTTTCCATAAATAAAAAACTGAATACAGTACCATTCGATCATCTGAATACAGGTTTTGCGTCAGATTGATGAATTTCAAGATATTGGCAAGTTTTAGGGACGATCTCCTTAAATTTTTGCAAAATTCCCAAAATTTTTTGAAGAAGGGCCCCGGGCCCCCACATTTAAGAGGCCCCCACATTTTAGGGGCCCCACGTTTAAGAGGCCCCCACCTTTTGGGGGCCCCCACATTTTAGAACCCCCCACGAAAACCGTTTTTGCTTGCTAAACATTTACTTTATTTTTCATTTTGCTCAAGTACTGTTCAAAAACAAAGAAAAATGTTTTTGCTCATTGCATTTGTACCTCCAAGGGGCCTCCACATCCGCTCCGGCCCCGGGCCACCACAATCCTTAATCCGGGCCTGACCAGACCTAAGGGGAACCCCTGAAAAAGTCTCTGGAGAAATTAAGAAGACATACATGGACAGGATACCTGCAGAAATTTCAGAAGAAATTTTGCTGAAATCGTTCTAGGGAGCATCCATAAATAAATGACGTAGCTTTTGGGTGGGAGGGGTGGTGTTGGTTGGGGGGTGGGGTGTTTGTGATTTTGTGACGAAGTGTGACGAAATATGGGGATAGTGGTTTATGATTTGCCACATAGTTTTCTGCTAAGTCTGTTTATTTTTTTTTTCGTAATTTATCAAATTTGTACATGCATTATTACAGAATTTTTGGAGAAGCTCCTTCTGGATTTTTTTTTTCTGAAATTCTTTTAGATGGTTTTAATGGAAATCTTCTTGTTCTTCAAGAATTTTTCAAGGGATTTCCTTATGGCATTATTCCATAATTTATACTGGGCCTCCTTAAAGAATTGCTACAACAATTTCTAAAATTGCTGAAGGAACATTTTTTTAAGGAATTTCTTATGGTATTACTTCTGGATTTCCTAAATCGGAAACAGGAGGATGAATCCCAGAAAAAAAAACTCCTGAAAACATAGTAAAAGGAGCTAGAGGTATCGTAGAAGGAATTTCTGAAGAAACTTCCAGATGAATTTCAGAAGGAGCTCCTGGAGGAATCTTGAAAAGAAATTATAGAGAAATCTCAGAAGAAATCCCGTGAGGAGTTCCTAGAGCAATTCTAGATGGAACTTTTAGACAAACTTAGAACAAATGCCTGGAAGGAGCTATTTTTAGAGTCTTTGGAGGAACTTTTGGTTCAATTTGTTTTCTTCAGACGCGGAAGTAATTTTTAAAAGAAATCTCGGATAAAATGTCTGAAAAAATCTAAAAAATAACTTTTGAGGAATCCCGGAAGTTATCCAGCTAACACTCCTGGTGAAATCTAAGAAAGGAAATCCTGGAAGAATTCTTGAACGAACCATAGGAGAGCAGGTATAGGGATAGGGTTCCTGGAGGAGTCCTGGGAAAAAGTCTTGGATAAATCCCGTCAGGAACTCCTCGAGAAATCCCAGATGAAAATCCTAGATGAATCCAGGGAGGAATTCCTGAAGGAATCCCAGAAGCAACTCCAGGAGGGGTTTTGAAAGAATGCCGGAAAAAAAATCTCGCAGAAATCTCAGAATGAATATCTGAGTGAATTCTGGGAGGAATTTCTGAAGAAAACCCAGAAGGAGTTCCTGGAGGAATCCAGGAAGAAACTTCTATGGGAAACCCAGAAACAAGTGCTGATGGAATTTCAAAAGAAAGTCTGTTTGAAATCCCTGGGGAAATGTCCAAAGAATCTCCTGGGGGGGGGAAGTAAACCTTGAAAGAACTCCTGAACTATGGATAAACCCATAGAAAAACTTCTGAAGAAACCTTAGAAGGAAGTTTTGGAGGAATTCTAGAAGGAGCTCTAGATGGAATTCTTGAAGGGATCTTCGAAGGAACCCCTGAAAGAGTACAAGGAGGAATTCTCAAATGGAATCCTTAGGAGAATTCTTGGAGAAATCTCAGAAGGAAGTGCTGGAAGAGTTCTCAAAAAATGGGAATCCCAAAAGGAGCTCCTTGAGGAATCCCAGAATGAATTTAAAAAGAAACACCTGCATGCTTCTCTAAATATCATGGTGAATTTTATTCAAATGAGCCCAATTTGATATTCTCAACAGATTGAAAGTGCCCAAAATACCAGCCACTGCCCAAGAGGCTTTGTACCCTATGCTTATGTGCTATTGTTTGTTTTTCATAGCATTCGTCAAACATATCAGTTGAAATTGAAATCAGAACTAAGTTTCGAGTTTTTTTTTTTTTTGCTTTTTGACATGACATTTTTGTTGAGGAAGGGTGTTCTCCAAGCTACGTCATTTATTGGAGGGGGTAACCGAATTTGAGACAAAAAGCTACGCAGCAGAGGAGGTTTTAAAAATCGCTTGAAAAAAACTACATCATTTATGGACGCTCCCCTATTGAATCCTACCAGAAAGTTAAATACATAATAATTCTGGGAAAATTTTGATAAATCCTGAAAAAAAATTAAATATTTCTGGCAATATCCCAGGAAAAAATGTCGTATGAAAACGCTTAAAAAGTGTGTGGGAAGAAATACATTGTTAAGGCGAAACTGGATCCATTTTCTCTTTGTTTGTTTTGATTTTGAATTAAATTAGTAAAAAAAATATAGGGGAGCGGACCTGGTGTGGTGGTTTGAACACTTTACTATCACGTTGAGGACCTGGGATCGAATCCCACTCCCGATAAACTCGCAAAATGTGAGTTCTTCCTTCAGAAGGAAAGTATAAACGTGGGTCCCGAGATGAACTAGCCTAGGGCTAAAAATCTCGTTAATGTAGATAAAAAAATATACAAAACTAAGGTAGGATTAAGGTATTTCCTGATTACTTTCTTGATGGAAAAGGTTTTTCAGTATTACACAAACGGTCTTTAAACAAAATTTCGAGAAAAATGGTTAATGTTCTCATTATTTTATTTTAAATGAATGAATGGTAATGAATTCAGTTAGGGGCTATTCATAAACCTCGTTGACCAAAATTTGGCCTTCTCAGGTCCCCCTTCTCCTTTCTCGTAGACT
The DNA here is from genome assembly GCF_035046485.1 of Aedes albopictus. Taxonomy (NCBI): domain Eukaryota; kingdom Metazoa; phylum Arthropoda; class Insecta; order Diptera; family Culicidae; genus Aedes; species Aedes albopictus. The sequence goes on along the minus strand of NC_085138.1, from coordinate 378,922,944 downwards.
TCTACTCATACAAAAAAAATTAAAATTTGTATGGAGCGTAGGCTTTGGTCAGTGCCGCCCCCCTCCCCAAAAAGTATACGGGGTTTATGAACGACCCCTTAGTTGTATTGGTTTTTAACGAGAGAGAATATGTTGCCGACTGGTATAGAATTCTATACCAGAATTCTTTTGTATAGTTCCAAGGTGTTCTGGAAGTTTGAATGACTTAAAAATGAACTAATTCATCAACAAAGTGTAACTAATTTTATTTATTTTCTTTTCATTGCAGGTACGTACAACCTTCAAATAATTTTACTCTGAGAGTATAATCGTATAGAGGTAAACTTATGAACGTAACTGTAACGAATGTACTGTTGTTCGAATACAACGCCACCCCGAAACCATTTCTCCAAGTAATAAAAACTGTCAGCGGAATACCAGAACTAGTTCAAAAAGACATATTCTGAAATAGTAGCATGAGCTCTTCGTAGTTGCAGGCATAATTTCTGATCGAATTCTGTTCGAAATAATATTCGAATTGAAGATGACAGTTTAGAAAAAATATAAATATTTTTTATAAAAAAATATAAAATATGAAATTATTTAACATTTTTATAAAAAAATAAAAAAAAATATAAATATATATTTGATTTTTATTTTACAAAAGCCAAATTCAATTATAAAAACCCTAATTAATCCACCGAGCGGTGATGGTGCCTTTCTCGTGCCTTCGACAACACATTTCAACACAACTCAAGTGACACGTTGATGAATATTGCACTATCATAAGTTTAACAGAAGTCCATTTCATGGCATCAGAGACCATATCGTTTATCTGACTTTTGATTTTTGAGCCTTAAACTTTTGAAAAACAGCCGCAATCTTGAATTTTCAGCCACCATTTCGTATTTATGTCCGGGTGCTTGGGAATTACGGTCGATATTTTTGGACTCCAGACTTCTTCCACATATACCCATATTAAATGGTTTTAGAGCCTTAACCTTAATGGAGGTAACCATCTTGAAGTTTATGCCGCCATATTGAATTTAGATACGCCATCTTGTATGTTTTGGTCGCCATCTTGGATGTTTTAATCGTCATTTTTGGACTCCAGACTTCTTCCCAATACCAGATATATCCATATTGCATGATTTTTAAGCCTAAAACTTAAACATTAAGCAGAAGCAATTTTGAATTTTGAGCTGCCATCTTGGATATACTGGTTGTGATTTTTGAAGTCAAGATTTCTTTCCCATATCAAATAAACCCATACTGCAAGATGCAAGGTCCAAAAACCTCATTAAATAGTCCCTGTCTTGAATTATGAGACGCCATCTCGGATATTTTGGTCACCATCTTGGATATTGTAATCGTCATTTTTGGACTTCAGACATCTTCCCAACAACAAATATACACATATTGTATAGTTCTAGAGCCTAAAACTCCATTAAACAGCCGCCATCTGGAATGTTGAACCGCCATTTTAGATTTTAGACCGCCATCTTGAATATTCTGGTCGCCATTTATGGACTCCAGACTTCTTCCTCATACCAAATATACCCATATTGCATGGTTTTCGAGCCTTCAACTCTATTGAACAGCCGCCATCTTGAATTTGGAGCCGCCATCTTGAATATTAGGCTGCCATCACAGACAAACAGACGTAACACTTCGAACACTTTCCGATTAGAAAAATAGTCACGGTTAAATGTTCGCCCAATGCTAAAAAGACTGAGTTTGGCCAACCATGAACTAGGTGGCGGTAGTGCGCAAACGTCAAACTCGAACAAAACCGATGGAAGCGCCACGGGTGACCCGTCGGCCAACTACCACATTTTAAAATTGGTCGTTTAATCGGTGTACGATGAGAATGATTAGAGTGTTACGTCTGTTTGTCTGTGCTGCCATCTTGAATTTTGGACCGCCATCGTGGAATTTCTGGTCTCCAATGTTCATTTCCGCATTAAATTTGTCATCCATGCTGAAGGTTGCAAAAATCGCCGCAGTTTGATGTGTCGCATGATGGGGTTTGGTTCAGTTTAATATACGGCCAGTTCCACCGGTGCTGGTCCGGATCACTGAAATGGCCATAACTCCGGGACGCCTCGACCGATCCAAACCATTTTTAATAGTAAATAATGCGGTAATATTCCAGTTCGATTCGAGCTATAATCCGAAAAATCGGCCAATGTGAAGTGCCTTAAAAATGAGTGAACTTTCTTTGCGCACAGACATACATACATACACACATACAGACATCATCTCAATTCGTCGAACTGAGTTGATTGGTATATGTGACTTGAACTTCCGAGCCTTCTATCAAAAATCCGTTTTTTTAGTGAACATATACTGCCCCACTTGCATAACTGTCCCATATGAATAGGAATCCCAGCAAAGATGGGACTGTTATGCGAGTGGGGGCAGTATAGCCTTTCATTACACTTCGGTATACGAGAAAGGCAAAAAGATAGACGCTGTTCTTCAAGAATGTCTAGTGAAATCCTGGATTAAAATATTCCTGCTCGATTCCGTAGAAGATTTTTTGGTAGAAATTTTTTGAAGAATTGCAGTAGACACTTATTTCTAAAAGGTCATGATCATTCAGGAATTACAGGAAAAATACACGAAAGTCTTACGATGCAGCTCGAACTCAAGAATATTTCCATTACGGAAAAGCCTACACCAACCAAGAATCGAAACCAGCTACCCTCAGCATGGTATTTCTGAATCCTGCTCGTACATCCACATGGTCTCAAAGCCATCGAAGAGTTTGTTTCAGTGCGCATTGCATGTGACTCTCAAAACTCTACCAAATCCCTACAAAACAACTCCAACTCGAAAAAAGGAAGCCTACAAAGCGCCGTCGTCGTCCCCGTCGACTTCTCAAACAAAACTTGTTACATTCACCACCCCACATTCACAAGATGAATAGAAAAATCCCCAAACACCACGGGACCCCGTTCACCACCAATCTATTCACCAGTTTTATTTCCATTAAACCCATTCCGTTTTCAATTAGTCTCCGGCACATCACCTTCCACTTCTCTACACACAACACTCCAACACTAGTCATCCTCATCGGTGGTGAGTCAGTGCGATGCAGTGCGGTGTGGTGTGGTGTGGTGGTGACGCGTCGAGAACCAGGACGACGACGGCTTGCACCACCTGTGTGTGCATGCCTGCCTACCTGAGAGCACGCTTGCAAACAAGTGAAAAACTGTCACTGAACTTTGAGAGCCCACCGCCCACGTCGTGTCGTACCAAACCGCGCCACTGAGGACCAGACACTCACATTTTTTTCTGCCCTTTCTTTCGTTGCTTGTTTTCCCTACGACGAACAACCCCCTCATCAGGTTTTTTTTTTTGCTTCTTCTCGGAGGCTGTGATCAACCCGAGCAATGAAGCCGTTGCACAGTGTTTTATTTTGCCGATTTCGTGCGCTTTTTTAATAACGTTTCAACCGATGATTTTAGCGATATAGTTTCTTGGGAGAAGTTTCTACATTAGACAAGGCGCTTCTTTTGACATAAAGAGTTGAATGATCAATCCACCTATAAGTGAGATGGAAAAAATATTTTTTCGAAAAATGCAGATAGACGTTTGATGTCTTCGGCAAAGTTGTGCAAAATGCAATTTTGAACAACTTTGTTAAAGACGCCATAATGCTGAATCTCATACTTTACGAGATATATTGCGTTGTATGTGCATGACCCCTAGAAATCATATATTTCATCATAACTTTTTAACGGGATTTTTTAGATTTTTTGCGTCTTCTACAAAGTTGTTTGGAATGTAAAAATACATGTTTTTGCTGAACATTGAAAAACGCTAGCTTTTAAAATTACAAAGTTATTTACAAATTACTGATATTTATAGAGTAACTTCGAACTCGTCTAACTGCTTTCGGCGCAAAATGGCGCAGAGAACCATTTCGAATAATGAAACAACTATATTTCTACTATATCAAAATGGCATAAACTTTTGTATACAAGTGTATTCTTTATGTGTTATGGTAAATAAACAAACAATTATCAAATATTGAAATTATTTAATAACTTCTTCATTTAACGAGATAGAATGTCGCAATGTTCAGCAAAATTGTGTATTTTTATATGCTCAACAACTTTGCAGAACATGCAAATAATGTAAAAATTATGGATTAAAAGTTATAATAAAAATCAATTTCTGAGTGATTTTTAAATATGTTTTTTTTTTATAATTCGTTAAAATAATCATAGCTTTTAAACAAGATTTTCTGCAATTTTTTTATGTTCTAGAAAGTTGTTGAGCATACAAAAATACACAATTTTTCTGAACATTGCGACATTCTATCTCTTTAAATTAAGAAGTTATTGAATAATTTCAATATTTGACAATTATTTGTATATTTACCATGACGCATAAAGAATACACTTGTATACAAAAGTTTAAGTCATTTTCATATAGTAGAAATATAGTTGTTTCATTATTCGAAACGGTTATCTGCGCCATTTTGCGCCGAAAAAAGTAACGCGAGTTCAAAGTTACCCTATAAAAATCAGTAATTTGTAAATAACTTTGTAATTTTAAAAGCTAGCGTTTTTCGATAATCAGCAAAAACATGTATTTTTACATTCCAAACAACTTTGTAGAAGACGCAAGAAATCTAAAAAATCTCGTTAAAAAGTTATGATGAAATATATGATTTCTAGGGGTCATGCACATACAACGGAATATATCTCGTAAAGTATGAGATTCAGCATTATGGCGTCTTTGACAAAGTTGTTCAAAATTGCATTTTGCACAACTTTGCCGAAGACATGAAACGTCTATCTGCATTTTTCGAAAAAATATTTTTTCCATCTCACTTATAGGTGGATTGATCATTCAACTCATTATGTCAAAAGAAGCGCCTTGTCTAATGTAGAAACTTCCCCGAGGAAACTATATCGCCAACATCATCGGTTGAAACGTTATTAAAAAAGCGCACGAAATCGGCAAAATAAAACACTGTGCGTTGTCGTCGTCGTGGTTCGCGTCGGCGTTGGTTGCCATCGAATGGTGAAGGCGGGGGTGGTCACCACCCACCCGGTAGACATGCAATTATTATAATTAAGCTTCTTCTGTCTTTTCCGCACGTTTCGTTCTTGCACGTTTGCGTGCTTTAGGCGCTGCCGCGCCACGCTGCTGCCAGGATGTGTTTTGACGCTTGCATGCGGAGGTATTTGGTTGTGTGTGTGGGATACAGTGTGGGTACATGATCGTCGAACTGTTTCGATAGTTAGGGATAATCTCAGGGATAATGTTTTTCTAGTGCAATTTTGGAAAGATTCTCCTAAAAGCTTGGAAAGCTTCTTCTAGAAGTATGGAAAGCTTCTCCTAGAAGTATGGAAAGCTTCACCAAGAAGCTTGAAAAGCTTATCCTAAGAGCTTGGATACCTTCAACCAGGACTTGGAAGGCTTTTTCCAAAAGTTTAGAAAGCTTCCACAAGGAGCTTGGCAAGCTTTCACAAAAAGCTTGGAAAGCTTACACAAGATGCTTGGAAAGCTTCCACAAGAAGCTTGGAGATCTTCTCCCAGAAACTTGGAAAGCTTCTCCCAGAAGCTTGGAAAGCTTCTTACAGAACCTTGGAAAGCTTCTTACATAACCTTGAAAAGCTTCCACAAGAAGCTTGTAAAGCTTCCACAAGAAGCTTGTAAAGCTTCCATAAGAAGCTTGTAAAGCTTCCACAAGAAGCTTGGAAAGCTTCCACAAGAAGTTTGGAAAGCTTTCACAGGAAGTTTGCAAGGCTTCCAAAAGAAGTTTGGAAAGCTTTTACAAGAAACTTGGAAAGCTTCCACAAGAGATTTTGAATGCTTCTGCAAGAAACTTGGGAAGCTTCTCTAAGAAGCTTGGAATGCTTCTCTAAGAAGCTTGTAAAGCTTCTCTAAGAAGTTTGGCAAGCTTTACAAGCTTTTTAGAGAAGCTTTGCAAGTCTCTTTGAGAAGCTTTACAAGCTTCTTAGAGAAGCATTTCAAGCTTCTTAGAGAAGCTTCCCATGCTTCTAGTGGAAGCTTTCAAAATTTCTTGTGGATGCTTTCCAAGCTTCTTGTAAAAGCTTTCCAAACTTTTTTTGAAAGCTTTGCCAACTACTTGTAAAAGCTTTCCAAGCTTCTTGTGGAAGCTTTTTAAACTTCTTGTGGAAGCTTTCCAAGCTTCTTGTGGAAGCTTTCCAAGCTTCTTGTGGAAGCTTTCCAAGCTTCTTGTGGAAGCTTTCCAAGCTTCTTGTGAAAGCTTTCCAAGCTTCTTGTGGAAGCTTTCCAAGGTTCCAAGGTTCTCGAAGAAGCTTGAAAAGCTTCTCTAAGAAGCTTAGAGAGCTTCCACAAAGAGCTTTTCACGAAGTTTCCAAATTATTTTTGAGAAAAACTACCAGAAACTTCTCAAGGGCAATCAATTTACTTGTTCAACTTTGAAAACATCATAATTACAAGGGTTTATTAGTTACAACTTTTCCCCAGAAATCTTCTCCGTAGAGCAGGATACTTTTTGATTTTCTGTAAAATATAGCAAGAATTTTAAGATTTTTTTTTTATTTTATTCTTTTTCAACATTTTTTAAAAAAGTTTGAAATAATTAAGCTTTTATTACGATTGTGTTGTGTATGGTATAAAAACATTGAACCTACATTTCTACTCGGGAAGAACCCCGACTTTTTCCCTCCGAGTCACTTCAGATCGTTGCGGAGAGCCGTAAGGATCGGACCATCGCTCGTTGTTGTATGCAGGAATGCCTTTTCAAAAATTCATTCAACTCGTGCTCGTCCGTCGCCTCATCGTCGTTACTACTCCACCCCCTCGGTGTGTGTGTGTTCAAACGATGCATGGTCGTCGGTGGTGCGAAAAAAAGGACGTGAATAAATGAAACCGGGGGAGGGGGTGCAAAATGGCTGTGCACCGTTTCCTCCTTTATCTCACATTTTGCACTCGCCGGTTGTCGGCATTGACTTCTTTCTGTTTTCTGTTTTCATTTTTTTTTTTGTTTGCGTTCAACGATGTGCTCCATAGCTTTGAGGACACGACCAGTTCGGCAAGGGTGAAGCTGCCGCAACCAAATGACTGCGAGAGAGAGCGAGCGAGTACATTTTTCAGCAATGCTTCTTCTTTATGTGTTGCGAAATTCCACCACTCGAGCCGTTGTGAAGTGTTTCCGTACATTGTACTGCCACCTCTCTTGGCAAATGAGTTCTCAAATCGTTGTTGGGTGAATGAGTGGGAAAGGGATGGAGGTGGTCTTTTATGGGCGCAACATGACTTTTTTGCGTCAATGACTGCGACTTATGGTGGTAGTGAAAGATATGCTGTGGGAAAATTATACAAAAGTTAGAAAATTTCTAAAATTTTCTAAATTTTCTAAATTTTCTAATTTTTCTAATTTTTCTAAATTTTCTAAATTTTCTAAATTTTCTAAATTTTCTAAATTTTCTAAATTTTCTTAATTTCTCTAAATTTTCTAAATTTTCTAAATTTTCTAAATTTTCTAAATTTTCTAAATTTTCTAAATTTTCTAAATTTTCTAAATTTTCTAAATTTTCTAAATTTTCTAAATTTTCTAAATTTTCTAAATTTTCTAAATTTTCTAAATTTTCTAAATTTTCTAAATTTTCTAAATTTTCTAAATTTTCTAAATTTTCTAAATTTTCTAAATTTTCTAAATTTTCTAAATTTTCTAAATTTTCTAAATTTTCTAAATTTTCTAAATTTTCTAAATTTTCTAAATTTTCTAAATTTTCTAAATTTTCTAAATTTTCTAAATTTTCTAAATTTTCTAAATTTTCTAAATTTTCTAAATTTTCTAAATTTTCTAAATTTTCTAAATTTTCTAAATTTTCTAAATTTTCTAAATTTTCTAAATTTTCTAAATTTTCTAAATTTTCTAAATTTTCTAAATTTTCTAAATTTTCTAAATTTTCTAAATTTTCTAAATTTTCTAAATTTTCTAAATTTTCTTGTGTGTCTTCCCCACAAGCATTTCCATTACCCTTTAGGGCACCACCTACCCCTTTCATCCCTATTATGAAGTCCTTTTTCAATTGAAAAGCCTTCCCGCGACATCTGTATCCCAGTAGTAGTGTCCTTTGTCTGCACCGGCGGCGGGACCTCCCAGTCTCCACCATGGAGGAAATGTTGCTTTTCGATTCGAAATCCTTACGCGCTCCAGCAAACCACACCGCACCGGCGGTATGTCCTTTCGGTCGTCGCCATCATCAGCCGGCTCGGTTTCATTACACCCCTTACTCCTTTCTTCAGGTTTTACCTCCTCCAACCAGCCGAAGAAAAAAAAAGCGACACAGTTGTTTGTGCGGTGGTTGTGTCCCCCACTCGAGACGAACGGTAAACACACTCGAGTAAATCATGAAAAAATATGCGCTGCGGTAGTAAATTGCCACCGGCGACTGCGACGGCGTAAAGCTTTTGTGGGTTTTGTGGGGGGGAAGGCAGGAAGTGAGAAGATGCGCCCCGACGGCGGTGACAAGATGAGTTCGGGATCACCAAAACATCTACTTCTCATCACTCGAGAACAAGTCCTCGAGGGAGTCAGGCAGATAGGAACCTAGCAACACAGCACGGCTCAGCAGCGGTTCTCATTTGTCACTTGGGAATTGTGGGAAGTTCAGGTGGCGGGAAGTTCAAGTGTTTGAGATAGGGGTTTCCAAATTTCTAGGAGCTTGAATATGCTACTTCTGCTTTTTTAAAGAACTCTTGCTATAAAATTCCAAAAGCTCTTCTTGGATCTTTGTCAAACTGTGAGCTCTTTGGTAGCTTTGATTAAACCTTTTCTGGATGCCTTAAACTTCTCCCTAGCTTCTGGGAGAACTTATTCTAAGCTATGAAAGTCTTTCAAGTTTCTGGAAAAAGCATATCCAGACTTCTACGAACAGTTTTTCCAAGCTTTTGGAAAAGGTTTTTCAAAGAAGAAGCTTTTCCAAGGGAAGCAACTTTTCCAAGCTTCTGGAAGAAGCTTCTTCAAGTCTTAGAGAGATGTTTTTGCAAGCTTTTGAGCGAGTTTTTGCAAACTTCTGAGAGTGATTTTCCAAAGATGCTTTTCTAGGCTTTCGGAAGAAGATTTTTTAAGCTTCGGAGAGCAGCTTTTAAAAACTTCTGAGAGAAGCTTTCAAAAGCTTCCGGGAGAAGCTTTTCCTAGCTTCTGATAGAAACATTTCCTGGCTTCTGGAGAAGCTTTTCCAAGCTTCTGAGAGAAGCTCTTCCAAGCTCTTGGAAGAAGCTTTTCCAAGCTTTTGGAAGAAGATCTTTCAAGCTTCAGAAAGCAGCTTTTGTAAGCTTCTAAGAGGAGATTTTCAAAGCATCTGAGAAAAGCTTTTTCAAGCTTCTAAGAGAAACTTTTCTAAGCTTCTGAATGAAGCTTTTCAAAGTTTCTGAGAAAATCTTTTCCATGCATCTGAGAGAAGCTTTTCTATGCTTCTGAGAGAAGCTTTTTCAAGCTTCTGAGAGAAGCTTTTCCAAGCTTCTGAAAGAAGCTTTTTCAAGCTTCTGAGAGAAGCTTTCCCAAGCTTCTGAGAGAAGCTTTTCCACGCATCTGAGAGAAGCATTTCCAAGCTTCTAAGACAGAAGCTTTTCCAAGCTTCTGAGAGAAGCTTTTCCAAGCTTATGAGAGAAGCTTTTCCAAGCTTCTGAGAGAAGCTTTTCCAAGCTTCTGAGAGAAGCTTTTCCCAAGCAACACGACTTGTTTCAAAGCCAGTACCAGCAACATCAGTGCAATTTATTCACTGTTCTAATTAAGGACAACACAACACAATTGCTTCTTCTTTGGAACGCAAAAAGCGCAAATTTTAAATCGTTATGCAACTTGAACCAGGGGGAATGATAAAAAAAATGAAAAAAATATATTCAGACTCGAACCATGGACACCAGGAGTATTAACCACTCACCTAACATACTACACCAGAAGCTCTGTGAAAGATTTGCTGCTCAATGCACCATAAAAGCTACTGAAGTTACGCGTTACTTCATTGTACCGTCTTTGCCACAAGTTAGAAAGCTGTCAAAATGAAAAGACGCGCAAGTTTTCCGCAACACATTTGGAACCTAATCTGAACAAACAAACCAGAGTAAGATGTTTCATGTGTGTTACATAACACATTTAATGCAAGCTGACTGTATTGCCACTTGTGAGGAATATGTAAGCTCCGCCTCCATAAATCGATGTTATTTGTAATTCCTATGAAACAAAGCTGCAACTTAACGATATTCGGAGTTTAAATGCAACTCAACTGACAAGATGAAAGTTGCGTGCGCTTTTATTGCAACTCTTTTAGACCAAAGCATAGAAAACCACATTTTGGATGATGTTGCAGGTGCTGCTTGGGTTCCAAGCTTCTGAGAGAAGCTTTTCCAAGCTTCTGAGAGAAGCTTTTCCAAGCTTCTGAGAGAAGCTTTTCCAAGCTTCTAAGAGAAGCTTTTCCAAGCTTCTGAGAGAAGCTTTTGCAAGCTTCTCAGAATAGCTTTTCCAAGCATTAAGGAGAAGCATTTCCAAGCTTTATGGAGAAGCATTTCCAAGCTTCTGATAGATGCTTTTCCAAGCTTTTGAAAGAAGCTTTTCCCAGCTTTTGAGAGAAGCTTTTCCCAGCTTCTTAAAAAGGCTTTTCCAAGCTTCTGAGAGAAGCTTTTTCAAGCTTCTGAGAGAAATTTTTCCAAGCTTCTGAGAGAAGCTTTTCCAAGCTTCTGAGAGAAACTTTGCCAAGCTTCTGAGAGAAGCTTTTCCAAGCTTCTGGGAGAAGCTTTTCCAAGCTTCTGAGAGAAGCTTTTCCAAGCTTCTGAGAGAAGCTTTTCCAAGCTTCTGAGAGAAGCTTTTTCAAGCTTCTGAGAGAAGCTTTGCCAAGCTTCTGAGATAAGCTTTTCCAAGCTTCTGAGAGAAGCTTTTCCAAGCTTCTGACAGAAGCTTTTCCATGCTTCTGAGAGAAGCTTTCCTAGCTTCTGAGAGAAGCTTTTCCAAGCTTCTGAGAGAAGCTTTGCCAAGCTTCTGAGAGAAGCTTTTCCAAGCTTCTGAGAGAAGCTATTCCAAGCTTTAAGGAGAAGCATTTCCATGCTTCTGAGAGATGCTTTCCAAGTACCACTCTTCTGAGAGAAGCTTTTCCAAGCTTTAAGGAGAAGCATTTCCAAGCTTCCAAGAGATGCTATTCCAAGCTTCTGAGAGGAGCTTTTTCACCCTTTCGAGAGATGCTTCTCCATGCTTCTGAGAGAAGCTTCTCCAAGCTTCTGAGAGTAGCTTTTCCAAGCTTCTGAGAGAAGCTTTTTCAAGCTTCTGAGAGAAGCTTTTCCAAGCTTCTGAGAGAAGCTTTTCCAAGCTTCTGAGAGAAGCTTTTCCAAGCTTCTGAGAGAAGCTTTTCCAAGCTTCTGAGAGAAGCTTTTCCAAGCTTCTGAGAGAAGCTTTTCCAAGCTTCTGAGAGAAGCTTTTCCAAGCTTCGGAGAGAAGCTTTTCCAAGCTTCTGAGGGAAGCTTTTCCAAGCTTCTGAGAGAAGCTTTTCCAAGCTTCTGAGAGAAGCTTTTCCAAGCTTCTGAGAGAAGCTTTTCCAAGCTTATGAGAGAAGCTTTTCCAAGCTTCTGAGAGAAGCTTTTCCAAGCTTCTGAGAGAAGCTTTTCCATGCTTCTGAGAGAAGCTTTGCCTAGCTTCTGAGAGAAGCCTTTCCAAGCTTCTGAGAGAAGTTTTTCCTAGCTTCTGAGAGAAGCTTTGCCTAGCTTCTGAGAGAAGCCTTTCCAAGCTTCTGAGAGAAGCCTTTCCATGCTTCTGAGAGAAGTTTTTCCTAGCTTCTGAGAGAAGCTTTGCCTAGCTTCTGAGAGAAGCCTTTCCAAGCTTCTGAGAGTAGCTTCTCCAAGCTTCTGAGAGAAGCTTCTCCAAGCTTCTGAGAGAAGCTTTTCCAAGCTTCTGAGAGAAGTTTTTCAAAGCTTCTGAGAGAAGCTTTTCAAAGTTTCTGAGAGAAGCTTTTCAAAGCTTCTGAGAGAAGCTTTTCAAAGCTTCTGAGAGAAGCTTACCCAAGCTTCTGAGAAATACTTTCCCAAGCTTCTGGGAGATGCTTTTCCAAGCTTCTGGGAGATGCTTTTCCAAGCTTTTGGCTGAAGCTTTTCCAAGCTTCTGAGTGAAGCGTTTTCAAGCTTTTAGGATAATATTTTCCATGCTTCTGAGGGACTCTTTTCCAAGCTTCTTAAGGAAACTTTTCTAAGATTTTCAGAGAAGCTTCTCCAAGCTCCTGTGAGTAGCTTTACCAAGCTTCTGAGAGAAGCTTTTCCAAGCTTAAGGACAAACATTTCTAAGCTTCTGAGAGAAGCTATTCCAAGCTTTGAGAGAAGCTTTTCCAAGCTTCTAAGAGAAGCTTTTCCAAGCTTTAATGAGAAGCATTTCCAAGCTTCTGGGAGAAGCCTTTTTAGGCTTGATGATCAAGCTTCTTCGAGCTTCTTAGAGAAACTTTTCCAAACTTCTGGCATGTGTTCGAAGCTTGACGCCCAACTATCAGTATTGTATTGTTTGAGAACCTCTGCCGTGGTCGTACTGCACTCAGAACGGTGCCAACGAATGCCATCATCGTCGTCGCCGTTCCCGCCGCAGTCGTTGAAATGTCTGTTTCCATTTCGTCTAATGAGGAAACATCGCGATGCTTCACGCGCTTTATACTTTTTGTCCGTGTCGATGAGTTCACGAGTTGAAAGACTTTTTTTTTCTTCATTGTTGTCATCAACTTCGTGTCTACTTGTCGAAAGTCCAAGTGGTTCTTTGGGTGGTGGTGGCGGTAGCGTTGTCTGAATGGGACCGTCTGAGCGCAGACCGAGTTGATGAGAGTGTTAATTTTCTGCTGACACTCTTGGGTGGTGACTGCGGTGACGGAGGGGTTGCGTTAGTCGCGGGGAATCAAAGGAAAACCTTTTTCACGCCGATGGAAATGAATGCACGTCTGGGGCGTGTAAGCAAGCGCACATATGTACGTCTGTGTGTAAAACAACTTTCAACTAGATTCAAATCTTGCCAAGCAGCAGCAGCCAGCGCGCCCTTCAATTACGACCAAAGACGACGAAGACGCATAGTTCTGCTGCTGTGTAGGAAACTTTTCGCTTGCTACAATCATCCCAGCGAGCTGCAGCAGCAGCAGTTGGGGCAAGCATTAAACAATTTCCCAACTGCCGGGGCGCGTCAGGAAAATTCCACCTAAATGGGAAACTGCAACAAAGGCAGAAGAATTGCAAGCATGTTCCTCTTTCTCTCTCTATCGGCCTGTCTCGCTCTCGTTACTGTGTGCACTATAGTTGGAATCGTTTCTTCAGAGTCTGACCGGTCATGCACCAACATGCTGTTGTAAAGTTTTCCACCTTCCAGTTTCCCTCCTCATTCCCTGCATTCTCGTCTCTTCTGAAGGGAACACAAGTTGTGTAAGCACGCACCTACACCTTGTCGGAAAGTGCCGAGCTGTGTTGCACCGGCGATGATTACTAATGCGCTTCTCTATATATTGCTCTGGTCTGACTACTGGTGATGCTGGGGTGAGGGCAAAGGGAAATTGGCAATTCGGAAAGCGATCCGGGGGGTTCCTGGGGTTCAAGAACAGGTGCTATTCATGGGAGATTACCACGTCTGTCTGCTGGTTTGAATTTCGAGACGGTTTCTTGCCGGCTGCTGTGCGCAACGAACCGGTTAGGAACTATTGATTATATTGTTAAAAGTGGCAGGAGGGCGTTCGAGGAAAGTGTCACTCTGGCTGGTTAGAGAAGATGAAAGGACCGAGATTTCAGAGTTCACTCGGAATAACTGGGCAAATATTTGCATAACTAAACGACAGGAAAATGGCAGGGTCTTCCGCTTGAAGAATAGGGGTTGGGGTTGAAAAGCAAACAGGGATATTTTGTCGTTACTAAGAACAGGCTTGAAGAAGATATTACAAGATAAGTTGGAAAAAAAATTCCAAACTTCTCAGAGAAGCTTTTACAAGATGAGATTCTTGAAGAAGTTTTAACATGCTTCGTTTCGGAAGATTTATTGAAGTTTCCTGAAAAAAAATGTCCAAGCTTCCTGGGGAAGCTTTCCAGATTTTTCGGAGAAACTTTTCCAGATTTCCGAGAAAGCTTTTCCTAGTTTCATTTATAAGCTAGTCCAAGCATCTTGAATAAGCTTTTCTAAGCCTCTGAGAGAAGCTTGGAAAAACATCTGACAGAAGCTTTTGCAAACTTCTGACAGAAGCTTTTCCAAGCTTCTGAGAGAAGCTTTTCCAAACTTCTGAAACAAGCTTTTCCAAGCTTATGAGAGAAGCTTTTCCAAGCTTCCTGCAGAAGCTTTTCCAGGCTTCCTGAAGAAGCTTTTCCAAGTTTTCTGAAGAAGGTTTTCCAAGCTTCCTGAAGAAACTTTTCTAAGCTTCTGGTAGAAGTTTTTCCAAACTTCCTGGAGAAGCTTTTAAAAGCTTCCTGGAAAGCTTTTCCAAACTTCTTGGAGAAGTTTTTGCTAGCTTCATGAAGAAGATTTCCAAGCTTGTGAGAAAAGCTTTTCCAAACTTCTAAGAAATGTTTCTAAGCTCCCAGCAAAAGCTTTTCCAGGCTTCCTGAATAAGCTTTTCCAAGTTTTTTGGAGAAGATTTTCCAAGCATCTTGAAGATGCTTTTCGAAGCTTCCTGGAAAAGCTTTTCCAAGCTTGCTGAAGAAGATTTTCAAAGCTTCCTACAGAAGCTTTTCCAGGCTTCCTGGAGAAGCTTTTCCAAGTTTTTTCGAGAAGCTTTTCCAAGTCTTTTCAAGAAGCTTTTCCAAGCATCTTGAAGATGCTTTTCCAAGCTTCCTGAAAAAGCTTATCCAAGCCGTCTGGAGAAGATTTCTCAACCTTCATGATGAAGCTTTTTCAAGTTTCCTTAAAAAGCTTTTCTTAGCTTCCTGGAGAAGCTCATCCTAGCTTCCGAGAGAAGCTTTACAAAGCTTCCGGGAGAAGCTTTTCCAGGCTTCTGAATAAAGCTTTTCCAAGCTTCTGAGAGAAGTTTTTCCAAGCTTCTAAGAGACGCTATTCTAAGCTCCCTGCAGAAGCTCTTCCAAGCTTCCTGAAGAAGCAATTCCAAGTTTTTTGGAGAAGCTTTTCCAAGTTTCCTGAAAAGGCCTTTCCAAGCTTCCTGAAGAAGCTTTTCCAAGCTTCCTGATGAAGCTTTTCCAAGGTTTTCCAAGCTTCAGGAAGAGGCTTTTCCAAGATTCTTTAAAAGATTTTCCAAGCTTCCTAGGCAAGTTATCCATGTTTTTGAAGAAGCTTTTGCTAGCTTCCTGAAGAAGCTTTTCCAAGCTTCCTGAAGAAGCTTTTCCAAGCTTCCTGAAAAAGCTTTTCCAAGCTTCCTGAAGAAGCTCTTCCAAGGTTCCTGAAGAAGCTTTACCATGCTTCCTTAAGAAGCTTTACCAAGGTTTTCCAAGCTTCAGGGAGAGGCTTTTCCAAGCTTCCTGAAGAAGCTTTTCCAAGCTTCCTGAATAAGCTTTTCTAAGCTTCTTGAAGAAGCTTTTTCGAACTTCCTGAAGAAGCTTTTTCATGCTACTGACAGAAGCTTTTCCAAGCTTCCCGAAAAAGCTTTTCCAAGCATTTGAGTAAGGCTTTTTCAAGCTTCCTGAAGAAGTTTTTCCAAGCTTCCTGAAGAAGTTTTTAGAAGCTTCCTGTAGAAGCTTTCCAAGCTTCCTGAAGAAGCTTTTCCAAGCTTCCTGAAAAAGCCTTTCCAAGCTTCCTGAAGAAGCTTTTCTAAACTTCCTGAAGAAGCTTTTCTAAGCTTCCTGAGGAAGACTTTTCAACTTTCCTAAAGAAGCTTTTCCAAACTTCCTGAAGGAGCTTTTCCAAGCCTCCAAAAGAAGCTTTTCCAATCTTCCTGGAGAACCTTTTTCAAGCTTCCCGAAAAAGCTTTTCAAAGATTCCTGAAGAAGCTTTTCCAATTTTCTTGAAGAAGCTTTTCCAAGTTTCCTGAAGGATCTTTTCCAAGCTTCCTGAAGAAGCTTTTCCAAACTTCCTGAAGAAGCTTTTCCAAGCTTCCTGAGGAAGACTTTGCAAGTTTCCTGAAGAAGCTTTTCCAAACTTCCTGAAGGAGCTTTTTCAAGCCTCCTAAAGAAGCTTTTCCAATCTTCCTGGAGAACCTTTTTCAAGCTTCCCGAAGAAGCTTTTCAAAGCTTCCTGAAGAAGCTTTTCCAAGTTTTCTGAAGAAGTTTTTCCGAAGCTTCCTGAAGAAGCTTTTCCAAGCTTACAAGCGTTACCAAAGCTTCCTAAAGAAGCTTTTCCAAGATTCTGGGAAAAGCTTCTCATAGCTTCCTGGAGCAGCGTATCCAAGCTTCTGAGAGAAGCTTTTAAAAACATCTGGGACAAGCTTTTCTAAGTTTCTGGGAGAAGCTTTTCCAAGCTTCCTGAACAAGCTTTTTTAAGTTTTCTGGAAAAGCTTTTCCATGCTTCTTGAAGAAGCTTTTCCGAGATTTTGGAAGAAGCTTTTCCAAGCTTTTGAGAGGAGCTTTTCCAAGCTTCTGGGAGAAGCTTTTGCAAGCTACCATGAGAAGCTTTTCCAAGCTTTTCCATGTTTTTTGGAGAAGCTTTTCCAAGCTTCCTAAAAAAGTTTTTCCAAGTTCCTGAAGAAGCTTTTTCAAGCATCCTGGACAAAATTTACCAAGCATCCTGGACAAGCTTTACCAAGCTTCCTGAAGAAGCTTTTCCAAGTTTCCTGGAAAAGCTTTTCATTGCTTCCTGGGGAAGCTTATCCAAGCTTCAGGGAGAAGCTTATTCAAGCTTCTGGGAGAAGCCTTTCCAAGCTTCTGGGAGAAGCTTTCCCAATTTTTTTATAATTTTTTTTTTGTGTATTTTAACTAATGCTAATTCTACACTTATACTATCCCAAGCTTCCTGGGAAAACATTTCCTGATTTCGCGGAGAGACTCTTCCCGATTTCATGAGAAATCTATTCCAAGCTTTTTCAAGCATTTTGAAGAATCTTTTTCAAGCATCCTTGAAAACCTTTTCCTAGTTTCCTTGAGAAGCTATTCCAAACTTCCTGCAGGTACTTCTCCTAGCTTTCTGGAGTAGCTTTTCCAAGCTTTCTGGAGTAACTATGCCAAGCTTTCTGAATGAACTTTTCCAAGCTTCCTGGGGAAGTTTCTCCTAGATTCCTGAAGAAGATTCTACAAGCTTTCTGGGGAAGCTATTCCAAGTTTCTGGAAGAAGCTTTCTCAAAATTTTAGAATAATCTCTCTCAAGTTTCTGGAAGAAACTTTTCGAATCGACGCTTCTGAGATAAGCTTTTCCAAGCTTCTGGGAGAAGATTTTTCCTGTTTCCTGGCGAAGCTTTTCCATGTTTCCTGAAGAAGCATTTCCCAGCTTCTGTGAGATGCTCTTTCAAACTTCTGCGGGAAACTCTTTCAATCTTCTGTAAGATTTTTTTTCTTTTTATTCGTGAATTTCAACTAAAGCTAATTCTGCCTTGAGAGACTTTTCCATGCTTCTGGGAAAAGCTTTACCATGGTTCTGTGAGAATCATTTCCAAGCTTCTGGGACAAGTTTTTCCAAGCTTCTGAAAAATCCTTCTCAAGTTTTTGAAATAAGCTTTTCCAAATTTCTGGCAAAAATTTTTCGATGTTTCTGGCAGAAGCTTCTCCAAGCTTTTAGAAAATGCTTTTCCTGGTTCTGGCAATGTTTTGGAATAAGCTTTCCCGAGATTATGAGAGAAAATGTTTCAAGCATCTGGGAGAATGTTTTCAAAGCTTCTGGGAGAAGCTATTTCTAGCTTCTGAGAGAAGCTTTTTCAAGCTTCTGGGAGAAGTTTTTCCGAGCTTCTGGAGGAAGCATCTTCCAATTTCCGGAAGATGCTTTTCCAAGCTTCGGGGAAAGCTTTTCCAAACTTCGGGAGAAGCTTTTTCATGCTTCCTGGAGATGCTTTTCCAAGCTTCCTGGAGAAGCTTTTCAGAGCTTCTGAGAGAAACTTTTCCAAACTTCTGAGAGAAGCTTTTCCAAGCATCCTGGAGAAGTTATTCCAAGCTTCTGGGAGAAGCTTTTCCAAACTTTTCGGAGAAGCTTTTCCAAGCTTCTGGGAGAAGCTTTTCCGAACTTATGGGAGAAGTTTGTCCAAGCTACTGAGAGCAGCTTTTCCGTGCTTCTGGGAGAAGTCTTCTCATGCATTTGGGAGAAACTTTATCAAGCATCTGGGAGAAGTTTTTCCAAGCCTCCGAGAGAAGCTTTTCCATGTTTCAGATTTTTCCACGGCTTTGACAGAAGCTTTTCGAAGTTCTCGAGAGAAGCTTTTCCAAGCTTCTGAGAGAAGCTTGTCAGTTAGTAGAGATGATTTTGGGAATACTATTTTCAAAATTGAGAAGATACCCGTTTTCCCATTAGTCAGTTGTAGGATGGATATGTGAAAAGCTTTCGAAATTTCTTTAGATAAGTTTTACATACTTCTTTTGGAATTGAGACGGAAATAGTTTATTGCGAACAGAAAGACTAAGTATCATTTTTAGTCGAATAGACTAGAAGAGATTTTTGGAACCATCTTAAAACCAAAATAAAAGGCAAAAGGTTTTATGGCGGTTCTCAAAACCTCTACAAGACTAATTGGTCTTCAAAATGTTACAGTTGCATGTATTCAGTTATACTTCAGCATACCATCTAGTTTTTTCCGGAAACAATATCAACACATTCGTTGCATTTTTTTCCTTCGGAATTCTTAAAACATGTTCAAAGTGCACCTCTTCAAAAACTCACTGCTACTTTTGCTCTGGCAAACAAAACCCGTACAGCATCCGGAAATGGAATTCAGTTGATTTACCTTTTTTTTCGAGATTGCAAACCATTGGTCCCAGATCTGCTATCAGTTTCGATTATCTCTTTCATCATTCAGCGCTCATAGTTTTGGCCCATCAATGAACTGCAAACAAGTTATAAAAAGAAAACAGCACCGAAAGAAACCGGGGATCTTGATACCATCATCTCGTCCGTCAGCCAGGTCAGGTCAGATCGAAACTCAACTCATCAACCGACGACGGAGTGGATCTTTTGCCATCCGTTCAATCAGAGTATCGGAAATCCTGGATTGTAGTACGGAGAGGAGAAAAAGCAAAAAAAACAAAGTTTGCAATAATACTTGATTGAATTGGGTGCGAAAGTGCCCCGGTTCTGGACCATCTTCCGGCATACTTTTGCGGAACGTTGCCTAGCTGCATTCACCTGCTGGTTGCACCCACCTCAGTCAGTGTCCGAAATTAATGGATTTCGGATCGGACCGAACCGGGATGAAACGGACGGACTGGCAAACTTGGGACGACTAAATGTGATTAAAGTTTCTTGATTCGCCTGCTCGTTCGGGAGTTCCCGTGGTGGCTGATTGGCGGTGGATCATGGATCTAGGATCGTCGTCGCTCGTCAAGTCACAAGAGGTAGAAATCGCTTTTTATAGTGATTGGATTTTTATTCCGGTCAGTGGATTGTTTTAAAAACGGTGCAGGCGCGCTCCAATCAACGCAATAAACGATGGTGCAATTTAATTTCAAGGGTTTTTCGGGATGGTTGGGGCGTATAATTGATGACTTCGATTGATTCTGAATAAAAAAAGTAGTTTGAACAATTGCTCCCTTGTATCAATTTTTTGCCATTTTAACATCATACAATGCACTAGTGCACAAGTGGAACAACGTACACCCGGAAAGAAATCTTCCGAAACTAGTCGCACTCTCACCAATCCACACTTTTCGCGTAGATCAACTCACTCTTGGCAAGAAATCTTCTGAATCCAGCCACACTCATGTCAATGTTTGCTTTCCGCGTCAAACACCTCGCTTATTTATTTTGATTAGTAGAGTTTGAGAATTGCTTACCAGCAGCTTAATGAAAACTTCAATCGAACGAAAACAAAAGTTTCCCAGTAAAGGTGTGCTAAAATGTCTTGTCTTTTGCATGTCATTCAATTTCATGAAGAATTCTCATAACTTGAAACTCTCAAACAAAAGCCGTTTTAGTTGACTGAAACAAGTTGAACCGTTAAAAAAATGTTATCTAAAATTTAGCCAGCACCTTTTTTGAATGCAAAATTTGGTATCGTTAATGTAGTGTCCTTGCAAGCTAGTCGACTCTTGGAAAGTATTCGACTGAATTTCCACGCTCTCATATCACCCTCCCCGAGAAAAACTGAAAAAAATAAACGCAAACGACGCATGTAAACGAGAACCGAGTAGCATCGGGCGAGGTTCCAAGAAGCAAACTCCTGCTCCTCGTTGAAGCAGCCCAGCAGCGCCACCGGGGGAACAGCCAAGCTGAGCCGAGTTTAAATGTCAGTGCGGGATTAAGAATGAAGCATAAAAGTTCCACTCGTTCGTTCGTTCGCTCGTTCGTCGTGTATGCTAATGTTATGGCATTTTCCATGGCTTTTATCTGTACCGCACAATACCGCAGCAACCAAGCATCATCTCTAGTCGCCGGCAGGCAGGCAGGCAGGCATCGCCGTGGCAAACGGGCCTTGGCTTGGGCATCACCGACCGACCGAGTGAAGACCGCAAAAAGCTGTATCGACATGAGAAGCAGTAGAACTGGAGGCGAGCCGAGAGCCGGGCTGAGCCGAGCTGATCTGAGCTGTTCTGGTGTTTCGAATTTTATATAAAATGAAGGACGGATGGGATATGGCTGGGCCGGAACGCCAGTGCAGCGTCGTCGTCTTTTCTGCATATATCTATCGTAAAAATTTAGAACAAACTTTCGGCCCGAAAAGGAGAACCACATGCCAAAAACCTGGCACCGCCAGCTTTGGAAGCAGACTCCTCAATGCAGAGTGGGTTGGTCTGACATAGGGATGGTCAAATTCTTACGGAAGCTCTGTGAAAAGATAACAAAATGATCAAAATTGCTCTGCTCTATTTTTTTTTCGAAAAGTGATAAAGGAGCCATTTTCAGCATTGGCTGAGCAAAAATGACCACTGGTTTATGTTTAACACTTCTGTTTGGTATAAAAAATAAATGTTTTTAGTTAGCCATTGCCTTACGGCTAGGGATCAAAATTTTAGATTTTTTTAAATCGGCTAATTATGTAACGTCCAGGTGCACATAATAAGCTGATCGTAAAAGTTTCTACCACGAATACCATAGGCAAACCAAACATTTTAACATTTTAATTACTCCTACATACTATAGAGATGTGTTAAAAAATACAAAAAATATTATTATCCATACTATTTTGAAGGATATTTTCTGTTAAATAGCCACTGATGAACGTAAAAAGAGGTTGAGGTGTATTACCGAGAATCTTATTGAAAGTCAATTAAAAAACCCAAAAAAAAAAGGTTTTTGCTCATCTATTCAGCATCACAACTGCCATCCTCACAAGGAGCCACCATGGAGATGTTTGGCCAGGGAAGTCTTCTCTCGCAATCGGCTCCTTTCGCTCCTCATTTTCTGCACCCGTCACGTCAGTTTGCCTGAGGATGCGACCAAGTGGGCAATTGTGGCATCAATGTGAGACCATTCTCTGTCGTTTGTCTTCGAATGGTCGCGCTGGCTGACGAAAGCCGGGGAGCATCAAAGCCAAACGGCAAGTCGATCCAAGTTGAAGCTCTATCCATATCCAATTGTTTTTTTTTTTAGTTTTCGATGTGGTATACATCAGAGGAGAAGCTTTTCTATTTTACGAGGTTTGCTGATGGCTTGGTGCTAAGCGGAAACTGGGAAATGGACAAAAGGCTGACAATTAAATGAATATCGAGAAGTTTGGTACAGAAATTTTTCCAGAGTTCCATGAGTTTGCTCAGAAAATGCTCCGTGGATTTTCTGTGGTCTCTCCTGAGATTCGTTTTAGAAAATGAAAATTTCTGTATTCCATCAGAAATCATTACACTGGAACCTCAATTTATGCACATGGATGGGACTGCATTAATTCGAAATGTACTTAAATTATAAAAGGCATAAAAAGGGGGAAACTTATGCATAAATTAAGTGTGGGTTACAATGAGGGAATTTAGTTTGCGAGAACAGATCATGCTCCAGGGCATTTGAGGTGGGCTAAGGGGGTTTCCAGGAAGTTCCCAGACAACTTAAAAAAGGGGCTTCCAAGGGGCTTCAGGGGCGCTTTAAGGGGTTTTCAGGAGCCTTAAAAGGGCGTTGCAAGGGGTCTGAGGAGCGTTTCAAAGTATTTCAGTCATCAGGGGGGTTTATGGGTTTCAGAGGTATTTCATATTGATTATGATGATTTCAAGGGCCTTCCAATGAGATTACGGAGGTTTCAGGGGCGTTTCGAGGCATTTAAGGAAGGGTGGTATCAGGGGGTACAAGAACACCTTCAAATCAAAGGGTATTTCAGGGGCATTTCAAAAGATATGTGATGGGGTCTCTAA
This sequence comes from Aedes albopictus, assembly GCF_035046485.1. Taxonomy (NCBI): domain Eukaryota; kingdom Metazoa; phylum Arthropoda; class Insecta; order Diptera; family Culicidae; genus Aedes; species Aedes albopictus. Next base: position 378,900,660 of record NC_085138.1, on the reverse strand, counting down.
AAATCTTATGAAACTTCCTGAAATGCCTCCAAGATACCCCTGACATCCCCTCGGACCCCATATAACGCACCTGAGACGGTCCGAAAGCCTCTGAACTACTCCGTAACGTTTCCGTAACGCCTCTGAATCCCACCGAAAATGCTGTGCATCTTCCCGAAATGCGTCTGAAATTCCATTTAACCCCCTTGGATTCCAGATAATGCACCTGAGAGGCTCTGAAATCCCCGAAAACTTCTCCGTAACGCTTCTGTAACGCCTCTGAATCCCGCCGAAAATGCTCTGAAACTTCCTGAAATGCCTCTAAAATCCCCCTTAAACCCCCTCGAACCCCATGTAACGTACCTGAGAGACTCCGAAACCCCTGAAAACTCCTCTGTAACGCTTCAGTAACGCCTCTGAATCCCGCCGAAAATGCACTGAAACTTCCTAAAATGGCTTCAAAATCCCCCTTGAACCCCCTCGGACCCTCTGTGTCGCACCTGAGAGGCTCCGAAACTCCAGAAAACTCCTCCGTAACGCTTCCGTTACGCATCTGAATCCCGCCGAAAATGCTCTGAAACTTCCTGAAATGGCTTCAAAATCCCCCTTAAACCTCTCAGACCCTCTGTAACGTACCTGAGAGGCTCCGAAACCCCCAAAAACTCTTCCGAAAACCCCTGTAAAGCTCACTGCGATCTCCTGGTACCCCGCTGAAACTTCTTGGGACCCTCTGAAAGGGTTACGTACAAAAGGCTGAATTACGAAAGGCTGAAATAACAAAAGGCTGAAACACAAAAGGCTGAGATTACAGAAGGCTGAATGCATCAAAAGGCTGAAATAACATAAGGCTGAAATAGTGATTCGACTAGTTTTCAAACGCACAAGCCTAAAGGCTAACCTCAACACTAACAACTCAGACAAACATATCACTCCAATTGGGAATAATTACATACCTTCATTGATTTTACGATCTATTTGAAAATTAGCTCGTTGGTCGATTACCCAGCCGTGGCACTCGCACTGGTTTTGCTTGAGCTTGACGATTGACCGTCCTACCGTCCCTAGTTCATGGTTGGCTAAACTAAGCCATTTTTGGAATCGGAAAATTTTACGACTGGCCATAATGCTATGGATTAGGGAACGCCTACATAACTAAGACAGTATTTTTCAAATAAATTGCACATACATATTTCAAAGAAGGGAAAATCTCTGATGATATTGTTTAAGTAGCCGTAATGACAACAATCTCCAATACGAAATGACTCGAAAGAATGGCTCATGTTTAAAGAAGGATAAATTAGTTCCATTTTGTGTTCCTTGGTATGCACCATTAGCATTTTCACTATAAGCTCAGTTTCGGAACTAGGGCCCAAGCTGAGGGTTACGCGTACGATTCGTGTTCGGACCAAGTACTTTTCTTTATGAAAATGTTCTTGACTCCCTATGGCATTGAATATCTTTGTACCTGTTACACGATATGCCAAAGCTGAGAAGCTGGCTCGATCTCAGTTCGGGCGTTACTCCAAGAAAAGAAAGAAGTTCTACAACTTACATATGCATTTTCGCATTTTCAGCCTTTTCAGTTTTCAGCCTTTTATAATTTCAGCCTCATGTTACACTTTCTTGATATCAGCCTTTCGTATTCAGCCTTTTGAAATTCAGCCTTATGTTACAATCCCCTCTGAAATGCCCCTGTAACCTTCCTTTGCTCAACCCCTATGAACACCCCCTGGCCGTCATTGCAATAGTTCCCGTCATTATTAAATATGTTTATGCACAAAATTGGTTCTGAGAAGGTTTCCCTCTTTTTTGCAGGGCATAAAAAATGTGCATAAATTAGAAGTGCATGGAAATAACATGCATAAAAAGAGGTTTTAGTGTAGGGAATCGCGCCACTTGGACGATGGCTTCTATATTCGTCTGTTTGCCACTATAACTCAGTTAAATTTGAACCAATTGACACAATTATTGGAATGCAGTGAGAAAGGTATAGTATCTACCCGTGTACAACATTTCAAGTCAATTGGTTCAAAATTGACTGAGTTATAGTGGCAAACAGACGAATATAGAAGCCACCGCCCAAGTAGCGCGATACCCTATTGAATATAAAAAAAAACTCAAAAATTTCGAATAGGATTTATCTAGAACATCTTTCAAAGTTTCCTTAAAAAAATTATTTAAGGAATTCCTTAAAATAACCCTTAAAGGAGATTCTTCAGCATAATGTGCCAGTAATTCATAACAAAAAATCACCAAATTTTTCATTTGAAATTCTTCCAGGGATTCCTCAAGGGACTCCTTCAGAAATTTCCCCAGAGATTCCTTTAGAAAATCTCCTTTGGGTTACCTCCAAAATTACACTATCGATATCTACAGAAATTGCTCTAGCAATTTATTAAAAAAATGTTTCAAAAATTCTTCCAGGGAATCCCTAGGAAACTTCTCCAGGAATTCCTTCAGATATACCCGTTGGATTCCTTCAGAAACTTCTCCTGGAAGTACAAAAGAAATTCTTCTACACGGAGAAACAAAAGTACCCAAGAGTGAGTTCAATCCACCCAACGTCGAGGTTATGGGCAGAAAGCCAATTTTGAGTTGATGGTATCAATATTGAGCAGGGTGATTTCCATTTGCCCGCTTGTGGTCGAAGTTCCTACAGCCAAAGTTTTGTTGTTACTCAATCGTCAGCTCAAATTACTCAACTGTCGGTACTATTCCACTTACACAATTTTTCTGTTTTTCAGTGCAGGGTGTCCTTAAGGCGAAACTGGATCCATTTCTTCATAGTTTGGTTTTTGATTTTTTATAAAATAACAAAGCAATATTTTCATTTTTTTTTTTATTTCTTTGTATTTGTGAATTTTAACTTATGCTAATTCTTCCCCCTTTTTAAAATCGGTTTTCGTACACATGTAGGTAGAGTATGGATCAAGATATCTCCTGATTTTTTTTTCCTGGTGGGAAATGTTTTTCGTTTTATCAGAAACCTTTTCTAAACAAAATATGACAAAAAATGGTTTCTGCAAAAATGAAAAACATTTTCACCAGGAAAAAAAAATCAGGAGATACCTCGATTCATACTCTACATGTGTACGAAAACCGATTTTGAAAATATTGCTTTGTTATTTAATAAAAAATCAACAACCAAAAAAATAAGGAAATGCTTCCAGTTTCGCCTTTAGAAAATCCTTCTGAAGGAATCAACAGTTTATTCAGGAATTCTCAGGAACTTTCTCCAGGGATCCAGAAGTTTCATATTTCATTATTATTGAGATGTTCAGCCCTGGGCTAGTTCATCTCCGAATCAGTGCTGCCGTGGTAAAATCAGAGCTGATTACTCAAGGTTTCTAAATTTCAGCGCCCTCTATACTAGTACGCCTCCAAGAAAATTACTTCACTATTGCGCCTGTTTAAGAATTATTCTTAGAAACACCATGTATTGTTATTTCTCGATTTTCGATAATTATCGGAGGGACAATCCTTTTACAATTTTTTCTATGAATTTTGCAAGTATTCTTCTAAATTTTCTATAAAATTCTCCATGGTTGCCTCCAGGGACACCGCTAGAAATTCCTTTGGAAATTATTAGGGAAATTTAGGAAAAACTTTCCAAAATGTTTCCAGAAAGAAGATTGTCGCACGATTTCTTAGAATGATTTAAGCAAGAATTGCTCTATAGATTCCTCCTAGTATCCTTTCAAAATGCATCCCGGTCCATGGATTTCTTTGAACATTTTTCCAGGGATTCCTCCAGAGATTCTTTCAGAAATCCCCTAGGAATTTTCCCTGGCACTTTTTCAGGAGTTTCTCAAAAAAAAATTCTCAAATATTCATCTTGGAACTTGTCCACGTGTTTCCTCAGAAATTTCTTTCGAAATTCCTCCTCGGATTTCTTAAAAGATTCTATAGGAAATACCTTTGAGTAGTGCTATATAAGTTCAAGCTTGTATTCCTGGATGTATTTCTTCAAACATGTCTGAAAGAATTATTCCAGAGATTTCAGATTTTTTCCAGGAGGGTTTCTATGGGATTTCTCAGAAAATTCTTCTAGAGTTTCTCAAGGATTTCTTCAAGGAATTTCTGCAGGGGTTGCTCCAGGAATTCCTTCAAATGTTTTTTAAAAAGATGCAATTCCATGAGATTTTTTTCGCAAAAGTTCGGAGATTTTTTCAGAAATTCCTTTAGAGTTTTCACTTAAAAATAACGAATTTTCTCCAGAAACTTTTTCTTCAGATAATATTGATTGCATTTCTCCAGCAGTTTTTTCAGATATTTACTCCATTTGTTCGGGGAATTGCTTGGGCATATATTTGGAAATTATTTTAAAAGGTTTTCCTGGAAGTTCCTCCAGGTGTTTCTCCAAAAGTTAATTCAAGTGTTCCTTCAGGCATTGCTTTGGATTTATTAAGCCCTTCCTTCAGAGATTCTCTCAGAACCTTTTTCCCAAAGATTCTCTGAATAACTTCTGCAGAAAATGCACCATAATCTATTCCTTAGCGTTTTTAAACGTTTTTTCAGGGCCGGATCTAAGGGGGGCCGGGGCTGTACTGTTCAAAAACAAAGAAAAAATTTTTGCTCATCGCATTTGAACCTACGAGGAGCCTCCACATCCACTCCGGCCCCGGGCCCCCACAATCCTTAATCCGGGCCTGGATTTTGTAATGAAATTTTTCAATGATTATCTGCAGCGGGTTCTCCAGTTCATCCAGGCAATATTTCAAAGATTCCTTCAAGCATTCATTTTCTTTATTTCTTCAGTGGTTCTCTAAAGAATTCCTCCAAGACTTTTTTAAAATTTGTCTGCATTCAAAAATTTCTATACAAATTCCTTTGGAAATTGTATAAGATTTTTTTGAGAATTCCTTCAGAGATATCTCCAGGAGTTCTTCCGACGATTTCTTCAGAAAATCCTCCAGGGATCCCTCATAAGCTTTTTGAGAGATTTCTTCAAGAGTTCCACCAATACCTTTGTCTACGATTTCTGCATACATTTTTGAAGAGTTTCCTTCAGAAAGTCCTCTATGGATTTTTCCAGGAATCCCTCCAGAAGTTTTTCAACATTTTTCCTTGGAATTACTTGTTGAGGATACAGGGGTTAACTTAAGCAACAGGTACTCTGCTAGGTATTATCCTAGACATTCGTCCAGGAATAACTTAAGAGGTTGCTTCCGTAATTCCTCAAAAAAAAAAAAATAAGAATTAATTCCAGGAGTTTCCGAAGATATTCCCAGGAGTTTTTAAAGGAACTTCTTGAGACAATCTTCCAAGGATTTCTTAGAAATTCCTAAGTGAATTCTTCAGCAATGTTTGCGCAACTTCTGGAAGAACTGCTGGTAAATTACTGGTGGAATATCTGAACAAATTCTGCAGGGATCTCTAATGTCATTTCAGAAGATATTTCTGATGGGACCGTAAGATCAATTTATAGTAAAAATGTAGGACATCGTTGGAATTTCTGCAAAAATCACTGAATAAATTTCTCAAGGAATTTTTTGGAGAAACCCTGGAAAGGATTTCCGAAGCAATCCCTACAGGATTTGTGAGAAAAAACTTTCTGAAAAACTCATTTGAACAACTTTTGAAGAAATCCATTGCTGAAATTTCTGAAGAAATTCCTTAATATTTTGGAGAAGTGTCTGTGGATAAAAATATCTCCTCAATGGAACTACAGAAGGAATCCCAGCAGGAATGTCCGGAAGAAGCCCTGAAAAAATTTCTGAAGAAATCTTCAATAGAATCCTGTAAAAATCTAAGGAAACTCTGGAAGAATGTCCGAAGAAATCCTTGCAGGAAGAATTTCTTAAGAACTTCCTCGAGAAACTTCTCGGGAAACTCTTGGTGAAAAAAAAATGAGCGATTCATAGGAAAAAAATATAGGAAAAACCTTAATAAAATTCTTGGAGGATTTTCTGAAATTATTCTTGTAGAAAATTGTGGATACGTCTGCAAATATCCCTAGAAAAAAATCTGAGATATTTATTTGTTTAGAATGTTTTTCTCTGCGAAGAAATTGTTGGAACTATCCGCAGAGGAAATGCCATAGAAATTCTGGGATAATACATGGAGTAATATCTGGATGAAATCCTGAATGAACCTCTGTATGAAATTCTGCAGGAACCTCGGAAGAAATGCCTGCCTGAATCACTGAAAGTAATAATGCAGGATTTTCCGAATGAATCCGAGAAGAAAATGCAGGATTTTTGAAAAAATCTTTGGAGAATTTTTAAAGGAAACCCATGGAAGTTTTCTAGCGGAATTGTTGGAGAATTTTCTAGAGGATCCTCTAAAAAAATTCCGATGGTTTTTTTTTTCATTTCCTTTTATTTGTGAATGTTATCTTCGGCTAATTCTTCACACAAATTCCGTAGGAAATCTAGAAAAAATTCTGAAGCGATTTATAAATAATGTTCTAAAGAGCTTACACAAGAAATCCGTGGAAGACTTTTCGAATAGAATTCCTGGAGATTTTCTTTAGAAATTCATGGAGCAATATCGGAAGGAATTCAGTTTTTAAAAATATGCTCCTATATTTATTTCTGAAGTAATCTCTAGAAAACTATGGAGAAAATTCTAAGAATGGAAGAATTCCTGAAAATTATCTCAGGGAAATCTCCGAAGGCATTCATGGCAGAATATCTTAAAAAATTTCTGAGAAATTTCTGAAGAAAACTAGGAGGATTTTTGGATGAGTTTCTGAAGATATTCAACGATCAACGATCAAATCTGACTATACATGTCAATGGTTGCTCCACCGTGATCGATCTGAGCTGGTACCAATTGCACTGAGATCCAAATGAATATGAAGGACATGCGGCATAGTTCGCTTTGGTTGCATAACTCGTAGGAGTTATATAGTTGTGGAGCGGACCTGGTGTGATGGTTAGAACACTTGACTATCACGCCGAGGACCTGGTATCGAATCCCACTCCAGACAAACTCACAAAATGTGGGTTCTTCCTTAGGAAGGGAAGTAAAGCGTGAGTCCCGAGATGAGCTAGCCTATGGCTAAAAATCTCGTTAATACAGATATAAAAAAAAAGAAAGTAGATAGAAAGATACAACGAAGGAGGGAAGGGACGGGCCAGGGATTGAACCCAGGAGCTTCTGCATATGAATCTGAAGCGGTAGCCACTAGACCACCAAGGCCATCTTTGGGATGAGTTTCTGAAGATATTCTTGAGAAACTAAAGACATCCTTAGAGAAATTTTTGAATGAATCTTCCGAATGAATCTTTAATAGTTTTTTTTTAACATCCCATATAGAAATTTCAGGAGGAATTTATAAAGTTATCCTAGAAAAAAAAATCTGAAAAAATCCTCTGACATATTTCTAAAAAAAATCCCCGAAATATGCCTTAAATTTTTAGGGATTTCTAAAGGAACCCTTAAAAGAAGCCCCAATATATCAAAGTTTTTGCACATGTGAGGGTCCCAAAAATTAAAAAACTCACAAAGGTAACTAACTTCTTCTACATATATGAGGCCACAAAAAAAAAACGCATCGCAAAATTTGTAGGCAAAATTTGTTTCGTATATTTATCAGGAGTAATTTCTATTTACGTATAGAGGCACAATAACTGTAATATCCACATGAATTATTACTCTATGTTTGAGAGGGCGCTGAAAGATCCCTCCAGGATTTTCTCCACGGATTTAAAAGTTTATCCAGAAATAGTTGCTAGGAAATTCTACAGCAATTTCGTTGGAAATTTCTCAAGATATTTTTAGGATTCCTCCAGGGCTTTTCTTCAGCAAACCCTCCAAGTACTCTATTCAAGAATTTCTCCAGGAACTCTTCTAAAACATATCAATAACTTCTTCTGGAGTTCCGCCAAGCATTTCCCAAGAAGTTTCCCTTGAAATTCCTCCAGGACTTTCGTCACAAAATTCCTCCTGATATTCTTTTAGAAATTTCCCAGTGAAGAATGAAAATACCTTCAGAAATTTTTATTTTGACTGGACAGTTTCTCAAAACTTCCTTTAGGGATTCTTTTAGTAGTTCCTCTATGGATTCCTGCTGAAATTTCTTCATGGACTCTTTCAGTATTTCAGGTCTTCCATGGATTTTTTTTTTCATAAAACAAATTAAAAAGTCCTGCGGAGATTTACTAATCCGACGGAAATATTACCTGAGATTCATTAAAAAAGGAATTATTGAGTTTCTAAAGGAATCTTTAAAGAATTTTCTGAAGAAATCCCTAAAAGAACTCCAAAAGAGACCTGTGGAGATTCCTAGAAGAAATTCAAAAAAAAATCTGGAAGAATTCCTGGACTAAAATCCCTGAAGCAATTTCTAAAGTAATTTCTGCAAGAATTCCAGGAAAACGATGGGGAAATACCTGAAGGAATTACCTTGGATATTTCTGAAGAAATTCCTTTAAAGAATTCGTGAGACATTTCTGGAGGAGTTCTGGAAATAATTCCAGGGAAACATTTTACAAGGAAATCCTGAATTAGTTTTCGAGGAAATCCCTGAAGAGATTTCTCATGTGTGCCCTTGAGAAGTTTTTGTAGGAATCCCTGGTGAAGTTTTTAAGCAGTCCCTACAAGAACTCCAACAGATACCGCAGGAGAAATGCTTCCAAGAGTTTCTTGTACAGTTTTTCAAGATAAGGGGGGAAGGTCTGGTGAAATTTTCTAAAACCATTGTTCTGAAAGAGTTTTTCAAGGAATCACTGCGGAAATTTCTGAAAGAATACCTGGAAGAACCGAAGAACTTTCTACAGGCACTCCTTGAATTATTTTATGACAACATCATTGAGAATTTCCCAGGAGTATAGTTCTGGAAAAATTCTGGCACATTTTTGTACGACATCGGATCTCATGGGAATGCCAAGGGGTGACACAAGTCAATAATAAATGTTGTATTACACTGAAGATAAACAAAATTGTTCAGTAAGAAGTTGCAAATTGCCATTAGGCACGAATACAAAAAAATGGCGTTAAACGTCATTTCGTGGTTCTAGCTTTAAGTAATGCTCGAAGCTGTAAATGTTTTAATATTGGTTAAACGTCCTTTTAGCCTTATTTCGGCAACCATGAAAGTTCAAAACACAAGAACTTCACTGCAGCACCGAAAAAAAAACACACACCTTCCACGAAAAGTAACTCGCACACAAAATTAGCATTTATATTCGGGCAACAAAGTACCCGGTAACAAGAGCATAATTCGACATTAATAGGCTTGTTACGGGAACGTGCCGCCCTTTTCATTTTACCTTCAAGAATTGATGGTGGTATTTAGCCCCTCCCGACGCCGTACCTCCCCCCGGGGAGAACATATCGGCAATCCCTCATCCGCCGCCAAGATGCAGACAGGATACGCACGCACGACGGCGACGGTAGCTGAAGAAGTCTCCTCGAGAATCGAGAAGAGCCTATTATTGAGTACGCCAAGAAAAAATAAATGTCTGCCTTGGAGATTGTGGTGGTGGATTGCGCTTGCAACATCACAGCAGTAAAGAAACTTCCCGAACCCCAGCCCAGCCGGGCGTTATCTGATCTGTGTTTTTTTCGGTTTACCTTCAACGGCTCCGGTGGCGGTGAGGGTAAACAATATCATGCAGCCGGAAAATTGGAACACACGTCGAAATTTGAATATTATGATAATCACAAATAGGTCTCGCCTTCGGAAAAATCTACACGCCGATGCTGGGTTCGTTACAGGTCAAGGGTAGTCCTAACCGTTTTTTTTTAGAAACACAAACTTTTAATGCTCTTTGGCGAAACAAAACCACAGAATTAGCATTTGGGAAATTCCGATCCCAAACTTGGACAACTACCATCGATAGGTAGATTATCTCCAGCTAGAATTTTTCCTAGTAATAAATTTTTCAAGATGTAAATTTCCCAACTTTATCACAAAGGAGACGAACAACTTGTACGACGAACTCTGTTTAGGAAAAGCAGTGAATTAAATATCAAACGATTCTGGCTATGCCACTTGCTCGGTTTGATCCATGTTCAAGTCCATCCATGGAAACGAGTTCATCCTCGCACACCAATTTTCCTCGGTTTCGTAATGGCGAAAAATAACGGAAAAAATTCCTCCACGCAAATGGACGGAATTCGTTTCAAATTTTGTTTGCCAGCCCATAATGGCGCGTCAATGCGGTATTCGTTTGATCAGTACCGTTGAAATGCGTCAAAGGCCTAGAGTTTTACTGGGGGCCTTGTCTGAAGCAAATACAAAACAAATGAATCCAATTTGACGCCGGAAGCATAAACCGAGTTTTAATCACTGTGTGTGCGGCAACAAATTGCACGGGAAGTTCATATCTACTCGATTGCTTTTTGATTAGACAATGACCGATAAAGCCATAAAAGTTTCAAAAAAAATCTCATACGCTCGATACACTATATAAAAAATAGAAAATTTTCTTGACAATTTTTTGACAAATTTCGAAAAATATCCCTGGAGGAATTTTTGAAGTAATCCCTGAAGAAAATTCGCGAATGAATCCTAGCAGGGTTTCTTTTATTGCATCCATGAAGGAATTCCTGTGAGATTTTCCAAAGTAACCCTTACAGAAATTTGTGAAATTTTTTTTTGAAACATGTTCCTATGAACCAGAAAACGTTTCTGGAGGAATCTCTGAAGAATTTTCAGTGGCCATTCCTGGATAAATATCAAAATAATAATCCGGAGGAATTTCTGAAAAAATCATCAATAGAATTTCTAAGTAAATTATTGGATAAATATCTGAGCAATTCACGCATTTTTTTATTTCCTATAAAACTTCCAGGAAAATCTTTTTCTGGAGAAATTTTTGAAAGAATATTTGGAGATTTTTTGAAAAAAATACTTGAGAGAAATTTCTGAATGAATCCTTGGAAAACTGTTTGGAAGAACCTGCCAAGGAATACCAGTGAGAATTTCTGGAAGAATCCTTGCAGAAATTTTCGAAGTAAGGGAGATATTTCTGAAGGGACGGTAAGCCCCCTGGATTAAATTCGAAACAAACTTTGGATTTATTTTTATCAGAAATACTTGGAAGAATTTCGAAATCCAAGCTAAATGTTTCCCAAGACTTCTGAAAAATTAACAAATTTGTAAGTGCGCAAAAAATCGATAAAATCACATGACCATATTTTCATACTAGAGAGACCAGGGGCCTGTAGTATAATGAAAATTTTACCAATAATACTAGTCCTGTAGCTTCTAACTTGTCATTTTCTGTCGCATAAAATTCGAAAAATCAAATGATCAAATGGCAAAAATTTTCAATAGAGGTATTTGGTGGAATTTTTTAAAACTTTCTGAAAAATCTCCGGAAAAAATTCCAAAAATAAAAAATAGAGTTTTTGAAAAAAAAAATCTAGGAAGAATTTCTACAGCAATTCATGCAATCCACCCTTGTGGAATTTCTAAAGGTGTTCCTGGAGGAATTTCCAAAGCAAGTACTAAAGAAAATTTTCTGAAGGAATACTTTTTCCTGGTTGGGTATTCCTTCAAAATATTTTCCAAGTGTAAAATTTTCTTTAGTGATTGGTTTAGAAATTTTTTCTTAGAAATTCATTGTTTTTCTGAATTTAAATTTGTCTTTCAGTCAATGTTGCTACCTACTAGAGTGATTTTTGTTAAAATGACAACTTAATCTTCCTTACAGAATTTAACCACAGACAAACAGACGGAACACCTAGAACAATATTCGTGAAACTTCATCGCCCACTTACACTACCATGTGAACATGTTTTACGAAACAAGGACTTTCATCAGTACATCTTTCGGGACTTGTTTTTCAGAAACTTCGCCTAGGATTCCTTTAGAAAATTCCTCCTGGGATTCCTCCAGGAAATCTTCCAGGGATTCCTTCAGAAATTCCTTCACGAATTGCTGCAAGGATAACTAAAAAAAATCCTCCGGGAATTTCTGAAAGTATTCCTCCCTCGATTCCTCCAGGAATTCCTGCAGGGATCCCTCCAGGAATTCTTTTAAAGATTTCTCCAGGAATTCTTACAGGCATGTCTCCAGGAATTTCTCCAGGGCTTCCTCCAAGAATTCCTCCAGGGATTTCTCCAGGCATTCCTCCAGAAATTCTTCCATGCATACCTCCAGGGGTTCCTCCTTTGGAGATTCCTTACTTAACTACTCTAGGGAATCTTCTAGGGATTTCTCTCGGCATTTATTCAGGAATTCTTTCATGGATTCCTTGAGGGATCCTTCCAGAGATTTTCTCTAGATCCACCAGGAATACCTGTAGGAATTTGTCCAGAAATATCCAGGGATTCCTTCATGAATTTCTTCAGGCATACCTCCGAAATTTCTCCAGGGATTCCTTCACGGATTCCTCCTGGGCATTCTTCAGCGATGCCTACAGTAGCTCCCCCAGAATTAACTGAACAATTCCTTCATGAATTCCTCCAGGGATTCCACCAAAGATTTCTCCAAAAATTTATTCAAGGATTCCTCTAGGAATTCCTACACGTATTCCTACAGCAATTCCTCTAGGCTTTCCTCTAGGAGTTCCTTTAAAGATTCCTCCAGGAAATTCTCAACGGATTTCTCTAGCGATTCCTCCAGGAGGAATTCCTCAAAGCATTCCTCCAAGATTTCGTCTAGGGATTCCCCCATAGATCCCTACAGAAATTACACCAAGAATTCCTTCAAAAACTCCTACAGCAATCCCTTAAGCAATTTCTTCAGTAACTCTTTCAGGAATACGTTCAGGCATTTCTCCAGCGTTTCCTCTAGGAATGCATCTAGAGACTTCTCCAAGAATTCCTCCAAGAACTCTTCCAGGAATTCCTACAAGAATTCCTTCAGGAATACCTGCAGGCATTCTTTCTAAATTCCTAAAGTGATTTCTCCAGGAATTTTTCCAAGAAATCCTCCAGAGATGCCTACAGAAATTCATTCAGGAATTCTTCCAGGAGTTCCTCAACGAACTCTTTTAAGGATTCCTTCAGGAATTGTCCAAGAATTTCTCTGCGATTTCTTCAGTACTTCCTCCAGAAATTCCTGCATAGATTTCCCCAGGAATTCCTCCAAATATTCCTCCAGGGATTTCTCCGGGAATTTCTGCAGAAAACCCTCCAGGAATTTCTCCAGAGATTCCCCCAAGAATTCTTACAGGCATGTCTTCAGGAATCTCTCCAGTGTGATGAACAACCACATTTAACATTGAATGACAAAAAGAAAAAAAAAATCTCCACGAATTACTCCAGGGATTCCTCCAGCCTTTACTCCAGGAATTATTCCAGGCACTCCTCCAGGGATTCCTGCCGGCATTCCTTCAGAGATTCCTCTAGGAATTACTTTAAAGAATCCTCTACAGATTCCTTTAGGGATTTCCCCATGAATTTCTCCACGAATTCCTGCAGGGATTCCTCCATGAATTCTTTCAGAGAATCGTCAAAGGATTCCTTCACAGATTTCTATTGAGATTGCTCCAGTGATTCTGCGAGGAATTTGTCCAGAAATTTCTCCAAAGATTCCTCCAGGCATTCCTCCAGGAAGAACTCCTACAGAAATTTCTCAAGACGTTTCTCAAGGCATTTCACCAGGAATTCCTCCAAAAATTCCTGCAGGAATTCGTCTAGGCAATCCTCATAGCAGTCCCTTCAGAAATTCCTACAGCAGTTCCTCCAGGAGTTTTCCCCAGGAAATCCTGCATGGATGCCTTCAGAAATACTCTCCTGGAATTCCTCCAGGAATTTTTCCTCCAGGTATTCCTCCAAGAATTTCTCTAGGGATTCCTCTAGAGATTCCTTCAAGTATTTCTCTAGAAATTCCTCTAGGAGTTTCTGTAGGAATTCCTCCAGGCATTCCTCCCGGCAATCCTCCACACATTCCTTCAGGAACTCCAGGCATTCCGCAAAAAATTCTTCTGCAAATTCATTCAGGGATGCCTCCAAGGACTTCCCCAGGAATTCCTCCAGGAATTTATACAGGAATTCCTCCATGGTTTTTATTAGGAATACCTCTAGAGATTCCTCCTGGAATTGCTTCAGGGATTCCTCCAGCAATTTCTCCAAGAATTTATCCAGAAATTACTCCAGGTATTCTTCAAAGGATTTCTTTCGAAACTCATCCAGAGATAAGTCCCAAAATGTATTTGGGAATTCAATCAGAGATTCCTAAAGGAATTCTTTCAGTGTTTGCTCCAGGAATTCCTCCAGGAATTTCTGTACGAAATCTTCCAGCTATTCCTCTAAGAGTTCCTCTAGGGATTCCTCCAGAAATTTCTGCAGGACTTCCTTCAGGGATTCCCCCCAGGAGTTCCGCCAGCATTTCCTCCTGGGACTTCTCCAGGAATTCCTTCAGGAATCCTTGCTTGTATTCCTCCAAGAAATCCTCCAGTGATTATTTTAGTTATTCCTCCAAAGATTGCTCCGGGAATTCCTCGAGTGATTTCTTCAGAAGTTCCTCTCGAGATCTATTCAAATATTTATTCAGGGATTCGCTCAGCTATTTCAGAAATCCTTCCAGGAAGTAATGAAATACTTCAAGGCGAGGAGAAACAAATGATGGAAGTCAAGGAAGAAAATGCAGAAAAAAAGTCTAGTGTGAAAGTTAAGAAAGAAATTTGACAAGGAAGTTACAGTACAGAGTCTATGTAGACAGTCAAGGCTAAATCATGAATGGATGTGAAGAGGTTACGTTAGTATGGATTAAAGAGAAGAAGTCAGAAGATGACGCCGAGGGGGGAACTCAATTACTTGCTTTCGACCTAGAGGAAAAAAAACAACGAAGGAAATCAATTGAATTCATAACGAAATAATCAAAGGAATGAGGTCCGAAGGATAAGTTAACGGTGGAAGTCAAAGGCAAATTATAATATTCAAGGCAAGAATTCAAGTAGCAGGAAAGTCATGAGATGATGCCAATTGGGAAGTCGTTGGGGTAATACAAAACAGAAATTCAAGGGGAAACCCAATGACTGAAAGTCAATCGACAAGTCACATGAGGATATACCAAGTAGAGAAGACAAAGAAGGAAGTTTAAAAGAAGTATATAGATATAGATGTATACAGAGAGTAATCAATGAAGAACTCAAGAAGTATTATTCGGGGAAGTCAACGGAAGTTGAAAAAGAAAAGCAGATCTCTAGTACGGAAGTCAAAAACGTAGGCATGGTTCACAGACACAAGGATAAACAAGTTTTGATGACGGCTCAGAGATGGAAAAGGTTTTCAAGAAAAAGCTTCAATGAGAAACACACAAAAGCTTTTAGTAAAAGTTCATTTAAGAATACTATTTGAAGGCAAGAAAGATGTCTTAGCGGACTTTTGTTTACGCTTCTGAAAATCGCATTCCGAAGGCAGCAGTCACCTCTATCGCCACTTCCAACACCATGTTTCCCACTCTCATAAGCCTTTATTTCGCCGTCGAGACCAAAGTCATTGCACTTGACTTCCTACTCAGAGTATGTTTACATCTCTGTGTGCTCGTGTGTCTGCGTCTTTCAGTCGATTATGTATTTTTTTTTCTCTCTTCTAGCTAGCTGCTGCTGCTCCCCTTCAGCACAGCAATAACGTCCGTCACAGACTTGGAATCCAAAACAGTGACTCCATTGAGGAGGACTTCTGTTCGTTGGGTCCTCTTTTCGGGATGAAGATGGAGCAGCATGGTGAAGAATGCTCTGGAAGGGAAAGGAACGGTTAAAAATCTTTCTCCATTTTTTTGCATATCTACTTCATGGTTTCGCAACCTTCGGCGGACTGCTTCTAATGAGTTCACTTGGGTCTTTTTGAGTGAGTACCCGAGCTGAATTTGGTCTGGTTTTATACTTGCAACCTGAAAAAAAAGTCAGATCTATATTAACGAGATTTTTAGCCCTAGGCTAGTTCACCTCGGGCGATAACAAATAGACTAGCGAACGCGCAAAGAATTTTCTCAAACTTGTATATTTTATGCTTTACGACAGCTTTTATCTTTTAGCAAAAACCTATTCGACTTTGATATGTTGCTGAGAAGATCACTATCAGGACTGAATCATGAAATTTGTATGCATATTCGAAAGGAATCACAAATTCCCCTTCGACTCGGGTCATCCTCAAAAGGACCTCCAGCTGAAAAGGCTCGCAAACACAGAACATGATGAATAACGCCACCCACACGTGCCTACCACAGCGGTGGTGGTGGTGGGTGTGGGTAGTCCGTTGAAAGACCACCTTATGCTTGAAATATGTCCTGACACAATACGAGTGCAAGCCCCAAAGTACGCAACAACGCACTCCCCATGCAACACGGGATGAAGGTGACAAACGAGGACGCCGCCGCCTCAGTGCCACTGTGTGCGACTTTGTGTGTTTTCATTTTCTCGCATTTTTCGGAAACGAGAGTCCTTCACAAAGCAGCAGAAGTAGCAGCAGCAGTAGCGAATGTAGTAGGGGAACAGAGCCCAAAATGCCAAGATGGGGTAAAATGGCCCAACTCATAAAATTATTCCGGAATGGGACTTGATCATTGATATAGGTGAACGATGTCAAGATATGTTTGCATTGAACATTCTTCTAGATGCTAGGCCGCCAAACCCACGGAAAATCTTTTGATTTTCCAATGAAAATTGGCAACTTCCGGTTTTCCGTGCTTGCAATTAAGGTTTTCTGGTGATTTTATTACCAGCCAAGTGTTTCCAACGAGATTGAGGCACGCATGGAGACGCATGGTTGTTGATGTCTACGTTTTCCATGTTAGGGGTCATTCAAATAATACGATCATCGTTTTGCGGGGAGGTGGGTAACACTCCATGTATTGAGAAAACGAAAAAACGTGACAAAAAGGTGAAAGTGAGTCGAAAATGCCAGAAAACTGAAGGACGTAATTTTTGAATGTTTTCATGAAGTGGCATCTTACCCCATGGCAGATGGCCTTTTTGCACCACTTCCGTTTTACGAACCAGTTCTTGAAATCGCTAAAAATCAATGAAAATGCAATAATTTAGTGTATATTTTTGCTGAAGCATCGAGCAAATATTGTCTAGTTGCTGTTACCACTTTGAAAGCCTAACAAATGAGGCTATATATCATTGAAAACGATGAAAGTTTGAAAAATGGCATATTGCCCCACTTTCCCCTACAGTGCAATTTTAATTTCTTCACAAGCAACAGCCGGCAGGCAGCCACTGAAACGCTGCGTTATTGGTGGTGGAAACTCGTTTTTCATTCTCAAACTCCCGGACAGATCTTTTCGGGATGAGGGAGCTTCCGCCGCTTTTGCTACTTTTTGACTGTGAGTTGTGTGTGAAAGCGTCATGTGCACTTTTCGGGTGATGGAACGCGTCAAGTTAGGGCGCAGTCATGTTGCACATTTTTTTTTTCGTTTTTCAATATACTGTAGCTCTGTAGCAGCCGACTGACGGGTGGGAATGCTTGACTACTTAGCCAGGAAACGTTTGTGCTGTCGTCAGGATGAAGAATTGGGGAAGTTATGAGTTTCAGCAAGAAGTGGCATTGCATGGTTGATGATATTTCTTTCAAATACATAGTTTGTAGTGCTAAATTAGAAGCATTCTTGCAGACTTCTTTTTCAAGTGAAATAGTAGCGTCTTTTTTGTTTCGCGGTGTTTAAAGAGTCCATGTCCTTTGATACATTCGCTGTTTTCTTAAAACTACTTCGAAGAACCTTTTCAAGTACCTAGTGCATCTTCTTCTTCAAACTTTTTTTGAATCTATTTTGAATCACTGTGATTTAACGCCAATTGACATAATATATCATACAAGGGATAGACAAAATGATCGGGATAGGCAAAATTTTCACTTTTCAAAAATTTTCAAAAAAACTGTAATTACTTTAAAAGTATATCATAAAATCTGAAATTTTCTCTGTTGATCAACTAGTTGTGTATCAGTGGTCCAAATTTGGAATTGATCGGGCTATTCTACACGAAACATTCTAGAAAAAGGTATAATTATCCCATAGCCAACTTTGAGCTGTTGTATCTCCGGATTCACTGAACCGAATGCAATGAAATTTTGATCATCTATGACTCATATAAAGTGCTGTTAAAAACTTTCGACTGAACTAAAAATTCTTAACACGGAAGAAAATTATAACGATTAGATTATTTTTCTAATATAACACTAAATTATTCAAAATTTCAACATCGTTTCAAAATTCGAGATGGTAATAATAGTTCATTTGAATTCCCTCTAAGTAATTTGAATATGAATATGTTTTGAAAGAAAGTAATATAATAGCCGGCAATATATTGAAAAAAGTAATGGGATGCATATTTAAAATAGAACAATTTACTAAAACACCATGAATTAATGAAATTGCTATAACCTTTTTTCTTTAATAATTTCAAGTAAAGTCAAACGTTTTTCAAAGCTCATTATATAAGTCATAAATGGTCAAAATTTCATTGAATTCGGTTCAATGTTTGTAATCGGATTATTATATTTTTTAAGAATCTTTCTAACTTCGTATGGATAGCCCGATCTTTTCCAAATTTGAACCACTGATACATAACAAGTTGATCAACTGTCAGTCAAAATTTTAGAATATTCGATGCACTATTTAAAAAGATACAGCTAGTTTAACATTTTTTGAAAAGTGAAAATGTTGCCTGTCCCGATCATTTTGTCTATCCCCTGTATTATTGCTATGGGTCGGAAGTTTACATAACTGAAGTTTATACATTTATTTCGAACCTGAAAAATATTTTTTTTTCTTTTTTGACAACCTCATGAATCTCCTCCTTGACTCACACTATCGTTTCCACCTTCATTCTTTATGTTTGCCTTTTAAACCTTTCTCCATTGCAAATCCTGAGAACTCACCTTCACAAAACACCCTCTTTAACACCTCTTTAGGCATTGATTATTTTTTTTATTTCCTATAGTTGACTTGCCTTAATTTTTATTACTTTGCTTTGACTTCACCATAGGCTTCTTATTTTGATTCTTCATCTTAACAGCCTTTGTTACTCCATCATTATGACTTACTCCTCTCGTTGATTGCCTTATTTGACATGTAATCATGATGTTCTTTCCTGGTTTTCTCCCTTGACTTAATTATGTGACTTTCCTATAACCTTCCTCTTATGACTTCCTCAATGAACCTCCTCGTTTTAATTGTATGTCTTGACCCACCATCACATGCCTACTTCTGTTGACTATCTCTATTGACTTACTTTTCAGAACTTAATTTCAAATGTCCACAAAACATCCTCCCTTTACCTTGAAGCTGCTTGAACACGATCCAATGAACATAGCTTACCCCTGTGGCTCATTGACTTTCTCCTTCGTTGTCTGCTACTAGACTTCACCTTCTTGTTGTTCTGCTTGGCTGCCATCACTTGGATTCTCCCTCTGTCCTTTTCTGGCTCAACTCCTTTTTCACCAGATCACCTGTTCACTTCCTCCTTGACCTGTTGTTCTTTCGTAACTTCAATCCTTGATTTCAGCTGTCACATTTTCCTCTTGACCGTTCCACCCTGGACGTATTTTCTTAACATATCTTCTTGACGCTCTCTTTGGAACTTCTCCTTGATTTCCTCACTTGACTTCTTCTTCGATGATCGTTCATGACATTTCATATCGAGTCTCTCCATTCTGATCCCTTCTGATATCACTCTTTGACGAACTTCTTGATCAATTTGCGTGGCTACAGTTCTTACTAGACTTCAACTGACCACATGACTTTTCTTTTAAACTACCATGCTCCCCAATTTTCACTCTCGATGTTGATGCATAATTTATAACCTTGAATTTCTCCCTTGGCTTGCCTCTGGGGCTTCCTCGTTTACTTTCTTCTTTGTCTGTCTTCCTCGACTTTACTGTTTGACTTTTCGCATGAACTTCGATCACTTGCCACCAATATTGACTTCAAAATTGATATTGGTCTTCTCCATGAGTCCATGGTCCTTCGTTCTCTTGGTATTTTCATGCTGTTTTTGGAAGCAATTGTCAGCTCTACAGGAAACTTTTCCTAACTATCTAAAGAAAATACTAGAAACTTCTGTAGAAGACTTGATCAAGGTTCTCTTGAAAAGTATTCAAAAGCATACAGTCAGGTTTTTTTACGCGGGGGATACGTACCACGTAAAAAAAACTCAGTTCAAATTTAAAAAAAAACCGCGTAAAAAAAGTTTCACCATTTCTCGACGAATCATGCAAAAATAAGACGATGATATTTTTTTTTGTATGGAGTTTTCATTTACGCGGCCGCGTAAAAAAAGACCTGACTGTGCTTTGATAACTTCTCCAAACTTTTTTTTAATGTTTTACGAACTTCTTGCTGATAATGTTTCCAAACTTTCCTAACTTCCAAGCATCTCTGGGATGCTTTAAAAGCTTCTCTGGAAAGCTATAAAAGCTCATCTGGGAAGCTTCGATAGCTTCTCTGGAAAGCTTTGAGAGCTTGTCTGGGAAGCATTGAAAATTTCTCTGAGAAGCTTTGAAAGCTTCTCTGGGACCTTTCCAAGCTTCTTTTGGAAGATTTCCCAGCTTCTCTGGGAAGCTTTCCATGCTTCTCTAGGGAGCTTTCCAAGCTTCTCTTTGAAGCTTTCCAAGCTTCTTTGAAAAGCTTTCCAAGCTTCTCTGGAAAGCTTTCCAAGTTTCTCTGGAAAGCTTTCCAAGCTTCTCTGGGAAACTTTCCAAGATTCTCTGGGAAGCTTTCCAAGCCTCTCTGGGAAGCTTTCCAAGCTTCTCTGGGAAGCTTTCCAAGCTTCTCTGGGAAGCTTTCCAAGGCTCTCTGGGAAGCTTTCCAAGCTTTTCTGGGAAGCTTTCCAAGCTTCTCTGGGAAGCTTTCCAAGCTTCTCTGGGAAGCTTTCGAAGCTTCTCTGGGAAGCTTTCCAAGCTTCTCTGGGAAGCTTTGAAAGCTTCTCTGGGACCTTTCCAAGCTTCTTTTGGAAGATTTCCCAGCTTCTCTGGGAAGCTTTCCATGCTTCTCTAGGGAGCTTTCCAAGCTTCTCTTTGAAGCTTTCCAAGCTTCTTTGAAAAGCTTTCCAAGCTTCTCTGGAAAGCTTTCCAAGTTTCTCTGGAAAGCTTTCCAAGCTTCTCTGGGAAACTTTCCAAGATACTCTGGGAAGCTTTCCAAGCTTCTCTGGGAAGCTTTCCAAGCTTCTCTGGGAAGCTTTCCAAGCTTCTCTGGGAAGCTTTCCAAGGCTCTCTGGGAAGCTTTCCAAGCTTCTCTGGGAAGCTTTCCAAGCTTCTCTGGGAAGCTTTCGAAGCTTCTCTGGGAAGCTTTCCAAGCTTCTCTGGGAAGCTTTCCAAGCTTCTCTGGGAAGCTTTCCAAGCTTCTCTGGGAAGCTTTCCAAGCTTCTCTGGGAAGCTTTCCAAGCTTCTCTGGGAAGCTTTCCAAGCTTCTCTGGGAAGCTTTCCAAGCTACTCTGGGAAGCTTTCCAAGCTTCTCTGGGAAGCTTTCCAAGCTTCTCTGGGAAACTTTCCAAGCTTCTCTGGGAAGCTTTCCAAGCTTCTCTGGGAAGCTTTCCAAGCTTCTCTGGGAAGCTTTCCAAGCTTCTCTGGGAAGCTTTCCAAGCTTCTCTGGGAAGCTTTCTCAGCTTCTCTGGGAAGCTATCCAAGCTTCTCTGGGAAGCTATCCAAGCTTCTCTGGGAAGCTTTCCAAGCTACTCTGGGAAGCTTTTTAAGCTTCTCTGGGAAGCTTTCCAAGCTTCTCTGGGAAGCTTTCCAAGCTTCTCTGGGAAGCTTTTCAAACTTCTCTGGGAAGCTTTCTAAGCTTCTCTAGGAAGCTTTCCAAGCTTCTCTAGGAAGCTTTCCAAGCTTCTCTAGGAAGCTTTCCAAGCTTCTCTTCCCAGAGCTCTCTAGGCTTCATTGATAAGCTTTCCAAGCTTCTCTGTGAAGCTTTTCAAGTTTCTCTGTGAAGCTTTTCAAGCTTCTCTGGGAAGCTCTACTAGCTTCTCTGATAAACTTTCAAAGCTTCTTTAAGAAGCTTTCAATGCTTCTTAGTAAAATTTTCCAAAGTCCAATCAATCAATCTAAGTAGTTATTTTTTCAAGTCAAATAAATTTGAACAGTTCTTGAGAACCCTAATAAAAGCTAAATTAAACATTTAAGGTTTAATTACGACTTCAACTTCTCAATGAAGTCATAATTCTTAATGAAACTGATGAATTCCTAATCCTTTTATGTTTTAGTTAAATCAGAGTCTTACCGCAAACTAACCCACATATGCACCACTCATATCGAAATATGAATTATAACCGCCATTTTACTTCATACGGTTTCCCCCTCGCCCTCTCCCATTCCACCATCCCCTTTATTGACTCCATCGGTCTGAAGTGGACACGTGGCGGAGCACTTTTTTTCGCATCATCATCAACCACCCAATGCACTGCACTGCAACACGCCAGGCAACCACAATTCGATTCACCTGACGCGTCCGACTGAGTTTAATGATAACCGATTTTGGTTTGAAATTCAAATCCAGTTAGCGCGTTCCTGAACGGAGTGTGGAGAAGGTGTGCGAAATGCGGAAATGTATGCGTTTTAAACGGTGCCAATTAGGCGTCGGCGTTGGGTACCGCAATGACTGCTGGTCACTAACTAACTGGTGGAGTTATGATCAGTATGAGTATGAGAGGTTTTGTGCAGGACATGGAGGCTGTATTGGACTGGGGCCGGGATGAATATATTAATTCGATTTGAATAGTGTGATTAAATAAACATAAAATGTTCGGAATTCGACGTTGGTGCTGGTGAGGCAGGCAGGCAGGGGTTGCGGGGTGATTCCACCAGCACCGGAATGTGTCTGTGACATGAATCGGGAGATAAATCATGTGCAATTTTATCGGGAACACAGAATAGTATGCATTTGTTGTTTCCGGCTCGATGAATACAGAGCTCCGGTTGCGAAATGTGTCCGGTTCAATGAAAAACTACTTCCCGGTGATTAAATTTGTAATAAATCGGTATGTACGTTATGAAATTGATGAAATCGGACGGCGGGGAGGAATAACTTCTGCAACTAGAGCGTTTACACGTTGAAATGTGACTGTGACAGCTGGCTGGGAAAGAACAGCTGCTGGGATGGTGTAAAAAAAGGGGATTGCGACGGGAGTTGAACCCCCGCCCCTTTTGAACATTGCCTTGCCGGCTTACAAGCACGGCCACAAACTCAGTAAGCAAAAACTAAAAATACTATCGGATTTAGCACGCCAAAAGCTCAACAATCTACCGATTTTAATCGAATTTAAAAGCCTAATCCACTAGAGTGCTAAACTCATCACCACCAGCAACGTAAAAACCTTTGAAGTTGATGCAGTTTTTTTGATCTATTCACGAACAAATTTTAATTCAATCGACTGAGGCACTCCATCCGGTCTATTGCGCTCCATTTTTCTGCAACCAGACCAGCAGCACTCCGGCTGAACTCCACTGAAAACTAATTTACTCGCGTTGAGTCGATCGACGAGTAGAAACAATAATAAAAATTTACATACCATAATTGATTGCGTTGTGTCGCTTGCACACATACACATAGACGTGAACACGCAGCTAGTCGGAGCGATCTTTTTTTAGGTTTTGTTTTAACTGACTGCTAGCCGTCCGTGTTGGGGTCCTGCCACCCTCACGCCTCCTTTGGCACTTCGCAGTTCGTTCTGGTTCACCACATGTATAGAATTCCGTGATTCCATTGCAGTAGTGGATCACGTAGGAGTAGTTGGATCATTTTTGGAAAACTTTTCAAGATACTCTGGGATACTTTTGAAATATTTCTGGGAAGCTTTCCAAGCTTCTGTGGGAAGCTTTTCTAGTATCTCTTGGAAGCTTTTCAAGCTTCTCTGGAAAATTTTTCAAGCATCTCTGGGAAGCTTTCCATGCCTCTCTGGGAAGCTTTCCAAGCTCCTATGGGAAGCTTACCAAGCTTCTCTGGGAAGGTTTCCAAGCTTCTCTAGGAAGCTTTCCAAGTTTTTCTGGGAAATTGTTCAAGCTTCTCTGGGGAAATTTTAAATCTTCTCTGCGTAGCTTTCCGAGCTTCTCTGCGAAGCTTTCCGAGCTCTTCTGCGAAGCTTTCCGAGCTCTTCTGCGGAGCTTTGCGAGCTGCTCTGCGAAGCTTTCCAAGCTTCTCTGCGAAGCTTTCCGAGCTTCTCTGCGAAGCTTTCCGAGCTTCTCTGCGAAGCTTTCCTAGCTTCTCTGCGAGCTTTCCAAGCTCCTCTGGGAAGCTTTCCAAGCTCCTCTGGGAAGCTTTCCAAGCTCCTCTGGGAAGCTTTCCAAGCTCCTCTGGGAAGCTTTCCAAGCTCCTCTGGGAAGCTTTCCAAGCTCCTCTGGGAAGCTTTCCAAGCTCCTCTGGGAAGCTTTCCAAGCTCCTCTGGGAAGCTTTCCAAGCTCCTCTGGGAAGCTTTCCAAGCTCCTCTGGGAAGCTTTCCAAGCTCCTCTGGGAAGCTTTCCAAGCTCCTCTGGGAAGCTTTCCAAGCTCCTCTGGGAAGCTTTCCAAGCTCCTCTGGGAAGCTTTCCAAGCTCCTCTGGGAAGCTTTCCATGCTCCTCTGGGAAGCTTTCCAAGCTTCTCTGGGAAGCTTTCCAAGCTCCTCTGGGAAGCTTTCCAAGCTCCTCTGGGAACTTCAGACTCTAGTTTAATTTAAAAACACTTCACTAATACTTCACTTTTGCAAAAGAAAATAAAAAATGAATAACTCTTTTAAAGAAAAACTAGAAAGGACGAGCAAATTCCTTTTAATTCTACTACTGTGCTTATCTTCGGACAGACTCGGACTGCGTCGAGCACTTGACACTGAAGAAGTCTGTAAGTCACAGACGAAATAGGCCTATCTGTCCGAAGATAAGCACAGTAGTAGAATTAAAAGGAATATGCTCGTCCTTTCTAGTTTTTCTTTAAAAGAGTTATTCATTTTTTATTTTCTTTTGCAAAAGTGAAGTATTAGTGAAGTGTTTTTAAATTAAACTAGAGTCTGAAGTAAAAAGTTCTACTTAAAGCTCTAAAGTAATAGTAAAGTCCTCTGGGAAGCTTTCCAAGCTCCTCTGGGAAGCTTTCCAAGCTCCTCTGGGAAGCTTTCCAAGCTCCTCTGGGAAGCTTTCCAAGCTCCTCTGGGAAGCTTTCCAAGCTCCTCTGGGAAGCTTTCCAAGCTCCTCTGGGAAGCTTTCCAAGCTCCTCTGGGAAGCTTTCCAAGCTCCTCTGGGAAGCTTTCCAAGCTCCTCTGGGAAGCTTTCCAAGCTCCTCTGGGAAGCTTTCCAAGCTCCTCTGGGAAGCTTTCCAAGCTCCTCTGGGAAGCTTTCCAAGCTCCTCTGGGAAGCTTTCCAAGCTCCTCTGGGAAGCTTTCCAAGCTCCTCTGGGAAGCTTTCCAAGCTCCTCTGGGAAGCTTTCCAAGCTCCTCTGGGAAGCTTTCCAAGCTCCTCTGGGAAGCTTTCCAAGCTCCTCTGGGAAGCTTTCCAAGCTCCTCTGGGAAGCTTTCCAAGCTCCTCTGGGAAGCTTTCCAAGCTCCTCTGGGAAGCTTTCCAAGCTCCTCTGGGAAGCTTTCCAAGCTCCTCTGGGAAGCTTTCCAAGCTCCTCTGGGAAGCTTTCCAAGCTCCTCTGGGAAGCTTTCCAAGCTCCTCTGGGAAGCTTTCCAAGCTCCTCTGGGAAGCTTTCCAAGCTCCTCTGGGAAGCTTTCCAAGCTCCTCTGGGAAGCTTACCAAGCTGCTCTGAGAAGCTTTCCAAGCTCCTCTGGGAAGCTTTCCAAGCTCCTCTGGGAAGCTTTCCTAGCTCCTCTGGGAAGCTTTCCAATTGCTTCTCTGAGACCTGTTCCATCCTGATTTCGGTTTTAACCAACAAATTTGTCCAGCAACCCCTATCAGCACAGTTTCCCGCCAAACTCTTCACCGGCATCAACAATCTATTTTTCACTCCCGCAACGCAAATAAATTTAGCCGCGTAGCCCGCCAGGATCCACGTGCTAGAGCAGTGGGTCGATGGTGTGGGATGATCAGGATGATTGGCTTTCGGTTTTTGTTTTTCACAAATGCATAATTCTACCCATCGCCGCCGCCGCCGCGTCAGTGTGCGGCGTGGCGGCAGCTTCAGCTTTTTTTTTTTCAAGCTCACGCACGATTAACTGCGGCACTCGCTACGAATAGAGGTGCATATTTGCGCCCCAGCAAACAAGGATAATACTCCCAGCCAGCACCATCCCAGGTTGTTGGGGGTAATGGATTGTGCCCGGCAGCACACTCAACCGTGCGGATTATTCTGTTCACTTTTGAATGGTAAATTAGTAGTTTTTTTTAGTTTTGGTTTTAAATAGGATGGGCCTCGAAGCGTTAATTTCATAATCCTTGGTTCAGCTAGCGTGGAATAGGTCGGTGCCAATGACCGCACCGCAGTTTAGATTCGCGCCCCAAGGCGCAACCGAGATGATTGCATTTGGCCGAAACCGACACGGGGTGGTTGTGTGCATATTGACCGCTTGTATTGAACAAGCTTGCCAACTAATATGTAGTTTTTTTTTTTCGGGTGTTATAAACTCGGAAATAATAACTTTTCAGTAACTGAACGTTCTGTGTAGCCGATCATTTACAGTAATAGCTCAATTCAGGCAAAAATACAAATGTTAGAAGCATGCAGCTACGTTCAGTTAATATTCTTCGCGAGGAATGGCTCATATGCAATCTGCTCACATTATGAATCAGGAATCCTTAATGTCGCATTCATCCCACACGGAACCGGAGCCGTAAATTCAAAGAGCTGAAAGGATGAATAGCATTCGAATGGTTTTAATTGAAACATTTGTAATCAGAAGCTCTCGGCTCGGGTCATGGGATGGGGCCCAGGCACAAGATAGCCAACATTCCGCAGCTCATTGTCCTACCAAATGAGCTCTGATCCTTCACATTGGGACGCTGCGCTGCTCCGGCTTATTCATTGGAAGCCAACTTAATCCTCCGCAAGGCCTGTTTCCTCGAAGTCCATGCAGCACTGCGGCGGATGTGCGATATTGCAGCGGGGCCTGGCATGTGTAATTTTCGAGTGGAGCCCGGAATGCCTCTCGCAATTCATAAAGCACAGCCATCCGAGACACGCACACGTACATTATGATAAGCATCTCCCGGCAACAAAAGCGATACCCGGGCGGTGCGGCGCAAGATGGAAATAGCAGAGATCATTATCCGTCCAATCATCTCCGGCACGACCTCTGCGCTGACCGGCTGGTAGTCCCGCGCGACGACGACGGTCCATATCTTGGCAATTCAGATCAACCCGGAATCTCAACAATGTTGCGCGCCGTACCAGATAGGGCCAAGTCCTTCATCGCAATCTACGGATACTGACTATTCACAGGCTTCGGCGTTCGGAGTTCGGACCACGCTTCCGGAGGCGAAATTTGACCCGGGGAGAATGCTGATGAGGATGAATTTTAATAGTCCCCACATACAGGGCTTCCCTTTTGCGGAAGACTTCGCCGTTTGTCGCTGGTTGTCCACTACACTACACTGACTGGCTGGTTCGGACATGAATAATACATCAAATAGACTCGACACAGAATCATACAGCACGGGCGTAACGGCGCGACTCGGAAACGTCATCCCTTCGATGTCGCCTTATCTCGAGGACCAGCCGAGGCCGACGGCGACTCAAATGACGATGCGATGGGATGTGATTATGAATTTGGGCCTGGGCGGTCATATTCAACGGCTAATGTCTCCGTTTCTCTGGTCGTTGCCGCCTTACCAGAGAAGCATCGGTTACAATTGGTGGAAGCTCTATGTAGCGCCAGTTAGGAAGTGACAGTACACTACTGCGACATCTCGTCGCATTTGCATAATTTACAGTGGAAATCAATTTGGCTCACTCAGGCAGGGCCTGTCAGCTGGGCGATTCTGCTGCTGGTCTGTCTGTCTGTAATGGATACAGGGATTATTTCTTCGTTTTGGACCGAGACTAGGATCGGGGTTTTCGGTATGGTAGCAAGGAATTTTATATTGGGATCTGTGTAGCAATTTTATTTTTCATTAACTTTTACTATAATACTGATTTTTTTAGCATTTCACCACAAAACTGAGGGATTTTTCTAGCACCTTTTTGTGGAAAAAGCGTTGTTTACTAGCATCAATGTTGCTAGATTTGCAGAGATGCTTTTGCAGATTGGAAAAAAGTTACTATCTCACTAGTTGTTACTATTTACAACAACAAACTCTTCACCAAACAGCTGACCAAGTCCTCAGAAGCATTTCCTTTTATAATTCTTACCAACAACTTTCAAACCTGATACTGCATTCGGATGGAACAAATTGTGAATGGTCATGTGAAATTATAGTGAGCATGAGCATGAGCATAGATGACCGCACAATTCGTAGTTGCTACTCCGTGATTGACCAGAGCAATCGAAATTGCACAAGGAACCAATGAATAGGGCTTGGGACTAGCTTACTATTCTCAATGTACACAGTTCGAGAGCTCTCAACTTTAATAAGGTCAATAACGGCGCCGGCCACGTCCTTACGGTCATCGAGGATGAGAGGGAATGTTAGTAAGACAAACGTTGTTAAAAAGACCGCGAATCGCTGCATCTCCACGTTTGTCTCAGGAAGGAATTTTTTGTTAGTAGGGTAAGGTACATTGTCAGTCCGGGAGTCACCTATGGTTGGTGATATGATTTGACAATGGATCAATATACACAAACCGCCGTTAACAACCGACCACTTTTCGACGCAAAAACTAGCCAAAAAGAAAATTCTATCGCGCGTCTCCACTCCACTAGGGAGCAGAAACCTTTAGTCTATTCCACACAGAAATACACTGAACGCGACTCACTTGTCGGCGCCCGGATTTTTTCCTCGACCGGCGAGCCCGAACTAACATTTTTCACTCTTTTGTGTTAATGCAAAAAAATATATTATCAACTAAAAGTGTATTGGGAACTAGCGCCGACGGGAAGCGAAAAATTCGGAACCGACTCGAGCCACGACGCGTCCACCGTACGCTTCGTCCCGCCGTCGGAGCCCCGCCGAGAGAAGAGAAAAGAAAAATCGCAAAAATCTAGCAAAGCCTGCGCGCGAAGCTTTGCTGCTGTCGAACTACCGCACACTACTGACTGCTTGGCGTCCCGTCGTCGTCGTCGGAGCCCGCAGAGAAGAAAAAAAAAATCGCAAAAATCTAGCAAAGCCAGCGCACGATGCTTTGCTGCTGTCAAACTACCGCACACTACTGACTGCTTGGCGTCCCGTCGTCGTCGTCGGAGCCCGCAGAGAAGAAAAAAAAATCGCAAAAATCTAGCAAAGCCAGCGCACGATGCTTTGCTGCTGTCGAACTACCGCACACTACTGACTGCTTGGCGTCCCGTCGTCGTCGTCGGAGCCCCGCCAAAAAAAAAAATCGCAAAAATCTAGCAAAACCAGCGCACGATGCTTTGCTGCTGTCGAACTCTGAATGGTCATGTGAAATTATAGTGTAGAGAAATAATTGGAATGATCTCACCAAGTTCCATCGTTTGCTGCTAAAAACGCAAGACATTTTCTTTATTTCTGCAAGGTAAACTAGCCGAGCAGATGATTATTTTTTCGCACAGAACAACGCTTCCTGCCGGAAAGGAATCTTCTGAATCTACACGCCTGATCTGATATTTCTTGCCCATTGGAGATTCACTTGTGAGGCCACCATGCACGAAATATATGCCGTAGAGGCGATGAAGTCCTCCAGCCGTAGAGTGTTCTTCAGTGATACACGCTACGCTGCACTGGCGTACTGCAGCACAGATTTCCTGTTGGAGCTAAAAAAATGGATTGCAGTACGTCGAACAATCTGATTGTATTCCCATACATAGCTTGAACTCTCAAAACCAGTGCTCACTTTTTGATCCGTGTACCTTTGTCGTTTATGTGTTGTTGACGCGATCGGTATGATCATCAGGCTCACTCTGCATATCAGAGCAGATAGGAACAATAACAAACTAAAAGAGTGATGTCGTTTGCCTGCTTGTGATGCCCCGTAGTATAGTCCTGCTACAACAACACACGCATCGGTTCACGATAAATTGCACTAATAAATACCTCCACGCAACAATGAAGCAGTAGCGGTGATAGTAAACATCTTTTCCTCACTCTAGCGACAACAAGATTTGATCGGAAAATACATCATTGTGTAATACACAAATGCACAAATATGCCTTGTTGTGCGCTTCAATAAGGCCAACAATTTTCTCAGAGTTTGAAGACCGTCACAGAGGTCTTTCCATGTTGTCATGATTAGTACTATCAAAAACATGTTCGTGAACAATGAAGATCAGGTAGAGAAAATATTAAAATCATCGATTTTCTCCAGGACGACAGGGAAACTGTATCGAGTGCCTTATCGCTTTACAGAGAACCTTAAAAAATTGTCGTCATTTTTGAGAAACAGAGAGCGGTAATGGATGTAGTTTAGGCCCCTCGGGTTTCCGCTCACTAGATCACAGCTTCGACGTTCTTTTGCTGCTCTATCTGTGACTGACAGTTTGTTTACCAAGGTTCATCCTTCCTTCTTTTCGATCAGGCTAAGGCCTGGCTGGCTTCTGCTGTACATAGTAGCCGTCTCCATTCCCGAGCAGAGGGGAATATCAAAATAATAACTACCAAATCACAAAACCTGTTTTTATATCTTGTTGTGTTATTATTGAATTATCAAGGTATTACGCTTCCATAACATGTTTTGTTGGACAATCTTATTTCGTTATGACCAAGCTATTGGTATACAGCAATTAAATATCATTTCAATATTCCTTTTTGTTTTGGAACAAGTTTAGTTATTATTGTATTATTGAGAGTGAACAGATAATTTTTGCTATTGCTATAAAAAATAAAATAAGTTTTGAAATAAAACCTACGTCATTCTACAACGCTATTTACATCATTTCGTGAGTGAGGGGAACAACTGCATATTATCTCATCAATTTGTTTTCCTCTTCCATTATTGATTACATCATAACTGAGATAGAGTGCAAGCAAACTTTTTCCGACGGAATACTAGCTAGTGATAGTATTCCGTGAGAAAAAGTTTGCATAACGCACCAGCAAAATTGTTGAACGATTTTTTGAAAAGTACGCAAAGTTTGGCCCTAGGTGCGCAAAGTATGTTACGCTTACGGTATCACATTTGATAAGAGGTGTGGTGTATTACGTGACATGGAGGTGCTTTAATGTGTACAAAACCAAGTCCCTGCAGGGCGGCGCGATGTTTGAAATTAACTGACTTGTAGCTGAAAAGTACCCTACAAACATCAAAAAGATAACATAGCAAACGATATTGAAGGTGGGGTTTGAAAGAGACGTTTCAGATTCCGCCTTTGACATGAGAATTTCAAAGATAAAAATGTCAAACTTATTGAGGAAACTTGTTTGAACGAATCTAATACATACAGCTGAATCCAAAATTGTAGATGGTTTTGAATGGGATTTTCCAGAAATACTTTGTATTTTCACATGTTTTTCCTATCTTTCCAGAGGTTGAAGTCGGATCTACCTATTTGTGGTAAAATATTACACGAATAGTTGAAAATACGCCTATGAGGGAAGAGAGAAACTGAAGTTCGCAATGATTGTTCCGCCCTTCTCACATGATGGTATAAATATGTATAGCATTCTCAGCCATCACGAAGTCAAATATAATTTAGAATAGGATGCTAAAGTGGAGGCCATATGCGAAAATGCTTCCATTTAACCACGGGTAAAGTATACGCATAACGCCTCCACTTTAGCATCCTATTCAACAGCATATGTGATCGTTTGATATAATAACTAATTTTGCTTTCGGAATGTTATCAATAACTCTTCAATATCAAAATTTGTTATTGAAACATTTCCCAAATACACTGTTATCAAGTTGTTATTGACACTAATTAAACATGTTATTGAATTGATTGACTTGTTATTTTGCCGCTTATGACAGACAAGTTTGTAACTCAATATGTTATGTTAATAACATAAAAATCACTAATTCCATTATGCAGTTATTTTAGCAAAATAACACATTTTGTCATGCTGTTGTTATTCTCTTCTGCTCGGGATTCCACTCGGTCCATGGCTGTTTGTCTCCAGCTCCGCACTCTGCGAAGGGTCCACTGATCGTCCTCTACTTGGTCGACCCACCTAGCTCGCTGCGCTCCACGTCTTCTTGTACCGGTCGGATGACTCATTTTAATCTGGTTGCTATCCGACATCCTGATGACGTGATCCGTCCACCGTAGTCTCCCGATTTTCCCTGCCACCACCTAGTGGTTGCAACGTTTTAGTGTTTTACTGAAATTTGTTCTAGGTGTCTGTTTTCTTGAGCCACCCCTCACACCTTCCGGAGTGTCTGCAACTGTTGCTCAACAAAGGACCTTTCCATCGCTGCGTCTTCCAGTAGACCTATGTTAAACTGACACCCGATTCATTTCCCCCGACCGATGGATCCTGGCGATGTGCAGCAGGATCTCATCAATTAGAGCAGGGGTTTTCGGATCGTGCCCCGCAGTGCACTTGGTGCTCCTCAAAGTATTGACAAGTGCACCGTGGCACTTCAAAAATTGTGTCTCCATGAAAAAATACACTACTTGTTTGATGCAGAACCAATAAATTAAATGAAAACAAAGGAGGATCACGAAAAAATCATCGAAAGTTGCTTCTAGAGGTCGAAAGAAAAAAAGTACTTTATTCACGAGTTTTGGAGTTAATTTGAGTAGCACACATTTTCTACACAAACACATGTTACTTTTATATGACTAAATTTGACCATATAAGAGTTACACTGCCGTTCTACGCCCAATTGTCCCATATTATATGGTAATCCCATATAACATGGGACAATTATGCGTATAACAGCAGTACAGTGGCTCATGGAAATCATGTGAACTACTAGGGAATTCAGTAAGAATCATCTCAAAATTATGGAAGAAGCCAACCAAAACTCTCTATTTTATAAAAATATTTTAGCATATTTTTCAAAAATCCGTCATTGGTATCCATAGCACAAAACATCATACAATGAATCTGCGAATCTGGAATGTCGCTAAGATTTCAGAAGCAATCCAACTAGTATTTCTCCGGTTCTGCGGTGGGCTTGAGAAATGATTTATCAATGACTGTTGGCGCAGCACATGGACGACGTCATTCAGGCACCCTCAGCCGTAGCAGCGGCGCTGTGGCACATTCAATTGAGGTAGTTTTGCGTTCCCTTTATTTCACTGCTAGCAGCAAGCAGCCCAGCGACTATTGTCATAGTCTCACTGGGCTGCGTGATGCTAGCCCGTCAGCGCATCGCACATTGTCGCGATATGCATTCTATTGATTCAGTACTATAGCTGCCGCCTATAAAAGCGGCAGCTGAATTCATGTATCGTTAGTTGTAAGCAATATACCACCACAGAGCAGGAGCACTGCCTCTCTGTGGTGCGCAATAAACAGTACCTGAAGTAGTGAAGAAGTAGTTCGTTATTCCCCGTGTCCCCCGGGAGAAATTATACACAACGTGGGGCCTTAATCAACCGCTGGACGAAACATTGGTGCCGTGACCAGGATGGCACTTGGAGTGGACCCCCGGACAACGAGAAGAAGCAACCGCTATTCGCCGTCGGACTGTTCGATCGAATCGAGTCATCGGACAGAAGCAAGCAAGCACACTCAACCACAACGCCACGATTGGATTGTCAAGCGTCCCAGTCGAACCTGCGCTTCCCAGTCGGATTACTGAGTATCCCAGTCGGACAGCCTGCCGTTCCAGCCGGACCACGAAATCCTGTCATCGTGTCAAGCCACAGCGCATCCATGGGACCCCAGCGTCCACTGCAGGGCGCGCGAATCAACGCCCTGTCGAATGTTCCACCCGTCGGACCCCGAGTGTCCCCCCTGCAGGCCGCGAGCGCATCATCGCCCTGCCGAACCGTCCACCTGCAAGGCCGAAGCGTCGACTTGCCGGATCGTCAACCCACCGGACCTCTGCGTCCACCCGAAGGATCCAAGCATCCACCCGTCGGACCCCCTGCGTCCACCGTTGGGCCGAAGCGCCATTTATTTCGGACCGAAGCGTCATCACGGGCCGCAGCGCCATCCCATGCGGACCCAATCGTAAACTGCTGGTAAGAGGGAATCTGACCTGCCACTCTGCGCAGCCAGGTCACGCTTTCGTCGAAGCAAAGATCTCCCAGAACCCAGCCCAGGAAAGTGTCGACAAGTGCCCGGATTTCTGACTCAGCACTCGGCGTAGTCTAGTCACGTTGTCGTCAACAAGAAACTCCTGTCGGCCAGGCACAAGAAGGAACAAATTACACAACGTGGGGCTAGACATCCTGGCCGAAACAATGACCTCGAAATTAGTTTACCAGGAATACCTTATTATTTTTAAAGGAATCTTCTTTCAGTTTCCTAATGAATTGGCAAAAAAACCTTCCAGATTTTACGAAAAAAAGGTTAGTGATAAGCCGAAAATCGAAAGCTTCCTAAGAATCTGCCAATCATTACTTACCGAATATTTGAATCAACCACTGAATAATCGATTGGGCGTCGTCCACAAATCACGTAACGCTCTAGGGGGAGGTGGCCAAGTATGGCCAAGCATTACGGTCCATACAAAAAATTCAGGATTTTAATACAAAAAAGCGTTACGGAGGGGGGAGGGGTGTCAAAGGTTGATTTTTGCGTTATGTAATATCTGGATGCGAGCGTAACCGTGGGGATGCGGAGGTACACACGGTATCTAGTAGCAACGGATATCACACTAACATTCCTTCCCTTCCCCGATGACCGTTAGAACATGGCCGGCGCCTGTACTGACAATATAAAGTTTTGAATATGCAAAATTGCACATTGAGGATGCAAAATTACACCCAGGCCCCTTCCTTTTGATTCCCCTTGCAATGTTGAGTTTTTTGGTCAGTAATGGAGTAGCAACTACGAATTGTACGGTCATCTCATGCTCATACTCATGATAAACTACTGTGTCCCTCTAGTGGAGACCAACGAGTCATGGATAAACATACGAGGCACCCAAGTAACCAAAAGTTTCGCTCCTCATTACAAAATTCACTTTCAAGTTCCACGTCATTCAGATACAGTTTTGAATGGAACTTTCTGGCTACTTTACAGGCTAACGATGAGCCTGATATTGCTTTCCTTAACAATATTGAACAGATGCGACACGACGCAATTTGTTTCCAAAAAGTACACCGTGAGTCAGAAGGTTTGAAATCCTCTAACCAATGCTGTAAGAATGACTGCCAGATTTTTTTGGGATCCAGCGGCGTTCCAGGAATACTCTAGGTCATTTCCGGGTCATTTCTGTTTTTTTTGTGTTTCAGGAACATTCCTGGGGTTTCAATACAGGTTTCAAGGGGTTATCCATGCTATTTCAGGGTTTTATCAGTCACTCCTGGGGTGTTCCAGGAGGTCACATGGGGAATCATTGGCGATGCATGGGATTCCAGTGGTAATCGAGGACGTTCCCTGATGTGTAACAGGGGGTTTCGGGGGGTTTTAGGTGCATTCCAGAGGTTCTCAAGGTGTTTCGGTGGCATTGAGAAAGACCCAGGGGCATTCCAGTAGTGTTACATGGGGTTTCAAGAGATTCAGGGGGGTCCCGGAGGTGCTCCAGGAGTGTTTCAGGGAGTCTTTCATTGGCAGCGCTGTCATAGTAAAATCAGTGTTGGTTACTCAAGGTTTCCAAGTTTCGGTGACCCCTGAACTGGTATGCCCTCATGAAAACAACTACAATACTGCACCTTAAGAATATTATTGGAATATTTTTTTCCTAATTGAAGATTGGATTTAGTTAGAAAAAAAAACACACCGTTAAGTGGTACAGAATCAAGCAGGCAGGAAGGAATTCTCAAAAGAATCTCTAAAGGAATATCAGGATAGATATGAGGGACAACCGCGAAGGAATGAAGGATTATCTAAAGACACCCATCAGCAATTCCTGCTGGAAATCTTTAATTAATCTCTTGAGACTTTTCAGAAGAAGTTCTGGAGAAATTCCTGGAGAAATATCTGGAAAATCAAATGGACATCTGCAAATTTGGCTAGACATTTTTGATTGCTTCTTTGAACGATTACGAGGAGAAATTCGCAATGCTATCGTTGGAGAAAATCCTGGATGAATTTCTGGCAATATGTATAGAGCAATAACAGATGGAATTCCTGAAGGAATATCTGGTTTCCATGGGTTTTCCAGGAAAACTTTCTGCTTGAACCACTGAAAAACATCATGAATGATTTTGTGGAGGAATCCCCAAAGAAATTTATTTAATGGTTCCTCCGCCATCGGGAATTCAATTTCTAGAAATCCTTGGATTTCTGAAGGAGTTTGCAGAAAAATGCGTAAAATAATACCTGTTTGATTTCCTTGAGGAACCCCTGGAAGAATTCTGGAATTAATCAATTGAGGAACTTTTCAAAACAATTTTCAAAAGAATTTCTGAGAGAAAAGTCCAGAGAAAAAGTAAAATTTCTTAAGGATTTTTTGAACGAATCCGTAGAAGATTTTATTAAGGAACCGATCAATAGCTTTTCTAAGGAATCTTTGGGGAAAGTAGTTAGGAAGGAATCCCCATGAGGGATTTCTTAACTAACTTCACGAGGAATTTTAAAACGGAATATCTAGGAGCCTTGGAAAATTTTATGAAAGAATTCCTGAAGCAATTTCTGATTTTTTATTTGGGAAAGTATGATACAATATCCTAATCCTTAACAACCGCTGAAAGAACTTTTGACAAAAACTTTGAAGAACTTTCCAAAAAAAAAAAAAAAATTAAATTTTTGGTTTTCTGAAGTGATTGATTGAGGAATTTCTGAAGAAACCCATGACAGATTTACTAAGACAATCTCATTAGCGATATCTGAAAGAATTAGTGAGGGGTTTTCTGAAAAAAAGTCCATAAAATGTTTTCTAGCGGAATACTTTGGGAAATTTGAGGAATATAAATTTCAAAATGGAAAGCCGATACCTTTTTAAATTGATTCACGGAGGGACCATACACTGCCATACAAGATTATCTTAAAGATTGTTTTTGGGGAAAATTATTTCAGGAATCCGTGGAAAATTTTCTCAAAGTTATCCTTTGAGGATTGGAAACAATCAATGGAAAATTTGTATAGGAATATGTTGGTACTGGCAGCACTGTTGGTGACGATACCGTGACGGCCGAATCGGCCATTGACAGCTTTGTCAGGATGACAGGGCATAAGTGACAGATGTGCCGATCAAATGTCATGCAATGAATTTGCTATTGTTAAAGTTAAATACGTTGAATTTTCTAAACTCGCTAAGGTGAAGTTTCTAAGTGAATTATCATGCAAATTGTTAAAATAATCATTGATCCTAATCTCTTATAGCTAATCTACAAGCAAGTTTGTTAATTATTTAAACTGATTGTTCTTAATCTAAAAGTGTTAGTAGTTCATGCAAAAAAAGTAAGTTTTATATTTCTATTGTTAGAACTTAACCTAAATTAAAACGTATCATGCAGGAACACACGAAACACGAAAAGTGCGGGGAAATCGTCCTTAAATCTAGACATGCAAACCGATTTATGTGAATACCAATCTCATAACTAATAGATTGCACTAAAACTAAAACGAAAAATTAAATTGCAGCAAAAGCTACGTTACAACTAATATCTGAAGTTGTGATTTGCTTCGATGAAAATCGACCTTGTGAAGGGCAATTATAACCTCCCGAAAATTTGAGAACAGAGTCCTTGAAGAAACTTAAAGTGCAATCCCTTGAGAAATTTCTAAAGGAATCTGTTCAATTGTTTGTAAGAACCTTTAAAAGAAGAGGAACTTTTGCTCCAGGTCCCCAAGCCGTTTCATGGAGTTTCAGGGGACTCCCAGGGTTTCTGAAAGTGTTTCCAGGGTGCTTCATAGGCCTCAAAGGTGGAGATATGATGAAGCCACGCCTCGATTATACAGGAGCACAGATCTGAAGAACCAAATGACGGCATTCATTGGAAAGTTGATCTGATGGTGATGTGGCTTCGTCACATCTTCACCTTAGGGGTGTTTCAGGGTGTCCCTAGGGCTTTCAGTGGGATCTTATGAAGTTTCAGTGGCGTACAATGGGGGTTTCTGGGGATTGCATGGGGTTGAGGGGCGTCCCATTGTGCTGCAGGTGGTTTCAGTGGAGTGTCCCAAGAGCGTTCCAGGGGTGTTCCTAAAGGTTTCAGGAGATTTCAGGGACGCTCCATAGAGCTTCAGAGAAACTCAGAAGCGTTCCAGAGGATTTCTAAGAAGTTTCAGAAGCATTCCAGAGTTGTTCCGTGGACCTTAGGGGGTTTCATCGGCGTTTCATGTCTCAGAGGCCTTTCAGGGGAACTCAAGGACTTTCACGGACATTCGTGGGTTATTGCTTGGGGTTTAATGGGATTTTAAGAGCAATTGAGGAGAAAAGCCCACAAATTCCAAAAATCCTCCGGAACCCTACTGAAAGCCCCTGAAAACTCTTGATACACCTTGAAACTCTTCTGAAACCGCCCTTCGAAGCCCCAAGGAACCTCCGTGAACCTGTATGAAACCCTTCACATAGGGTTCTGTGGGCATAGTTCTGCATGACGGAGTGTGCAGTGACTTGATAGTTACCCAGAGATCCAGAAGACGCATAAGAATGATCCTTGGAATGAACGAATAACATCGAATACAAATACGTTTTATGGGTAGCGCCTAACAGAGAGTGTATTATTTACAATGGACGTATGAATGCCATACTAAGTTCTAAATTTACCAATAACTATTTCTTCTGAAAAATAATTACAACCTTTTATTTCTCTTTCAGGTGAGTATCGACATTTTCAAGTGATCACATTCTCCGCGTAAGTACGTACATTAAGTTGCAAAAAAGAATCCATCAGTGCTCGCCCCCTTCACATAAGCAAATAATCCACCAACACGAAAAGTGCCACAATCGGGTGTCACACCAGCTGCTGCTGCGACACAGAATCACCCGACAATGAAGTTAACCGTCACCACACCCACCCTGCCTTCGCAATCGCCATCACCGTATGTTCACTGCACAGAGTGCACAGCGCAAAAAGAAGAGACCGTGCCTTCGTCGTCGTCATTGCCGCCGTCGTCTCCTCTCATGTAGGAAAATGCTTGTACGTGACATTTTCCGCCCGGTCAGTCAGGTCAAGCGGGAACAAGCGGACCGTTCGTTTCTTGCGCTGCTCACATCCACATGTCATCCACATTTCGGGGTGCATCGTCAACATTTGGTCAGTTTTTTTTTGTGCGCTTGCTCTGGTATAAAGCTTTGATGAAACTAGCGCGCAGCAACTCAACGTTCGCTCGCTCGCTGGCAACATTCGTCAAGTTTTTGACTGTTTAATAGTCGTCTGTCAGAACGGTTGCTGGTGGATGGTGGTGACGACGAAAGCTGGAAAGGCACTGGCAAATGTTGTCGTGGTGCAGTTTGAACCCGTAACACCAGTGTACTCGTTCTAGTTTTGCTATCGAGGCAAATTGTGTTTCTGTGTTTCTTGTTTATTGTTAAGCTCATGCACAACTACAAGTGGTCACGTTTCAGTCTTAAAAGTTCAGTTGAAGCAAAATCAGTTAACCATTTTCGTAAAACTTCAGAACGTAGTCGCTACTCCAATATCGCTAGATCATTTGCATTCACAATGGGAACTAATGAGATAACTGTTTGACATAAAGAAAAAAAAAGAAAAATGAAGGAGATGAGAGGTGATGATGCAATCGCTCGCCCTCGGCAAAAGTTTTAATAAACTGCGTCTGCGTCCGTAAAAATTCATGCGAATATCGAAGCGTTTTCGAAAGGGCATTGGACATAGGTTCAAGTCTACATGGAAGTGAAGACACGACCTACATCAGAGCAAAGTTCATATCTAGAATGGAACTATATTGTGCTTCAGATTCCATTGGTAGTATGATTTTTTTTCTCCGAATGTTCACCTTGAAAATCACAATCGGTAACTCGTTAACGATATGTAAACTCTCCATCCAACCATCTGTGCCACTTCCAGCATCAGAATTCTCGACTGCAAACATAATTCCCCTTTCGAAAATCCTCTTTTCCATCACCAGTGGAGAAAAGCATAGCTCAGCGTCACCTCTCCTCGCAACGATATAAAACCCGAAACGATGCCAACCCAGAACCCGGGTACTGTAGGAACTCCCTGTCTGGAAACGATACAATACGATTACACAACTCATCTGTCAATATCATTGCCAAGGCGTAAGTAAGCACACTACACTATATACGGGGACCGACATTCTACAGCCAACCAGCTGAGAGCTGGTTGCCACCTTCCTGCTGCCTTCCATAAAGCTTATGTTCTTTTCCGCGCGCACCAAACGCCAACTTTCCCACACATCCCATCCATCATCTGCGGGACTAGAATTTCAGCGATTTTCCCCTCGCCAGTCAGCAGGAGAAGAACTACTATCCGAGCAGCCAGCACC
Source organism: Aedes albopictus (assembly GCF_035046485.1). NCBI lineage: Eukaryota > Metazoa > Arthropoda > Insecta > Diptera > Culicidae > Aedes > Aedes albopictus. The sequence goes on along the minus strand of NC_085138.1, from coordinate 378,860,414 downwards.
ATCAGGGTGGGTGCGGTGTGGTTGCACAAACCAGGAAAACGGGAAAGCTTCTTTCTGGGGAAGCTTCTTGCCAGCGCGTTTCTACCGGAAGCTGGCTGCTGATGATGGTGGAAAAATATCTCATTATACGATAGATCCCTTGACGTTGTGCTGGATTTTTTTCGCCGTTTCTGTCTTGAAGGGAATGCTGTGAGGAGAGGTTAGGATGGCCGGGTGGCAAAAGATATATTTATTTTTAACAATTTTCTCGTTACGACACCTACATTGCGCGCACACACACATTCACACACTGCACTGCAGCTCTGAGGAAAAGTGTCAAGAATGTGAGAAAATACCGGTACTTACCGGCACTGAGTGTGCAGTGTCAGTGATTGGAGCTTACTCTTATGCGGATCGATGCAGTTCACGGTTGTTGGTGTTGCTCATGGTGTGAATTGGCAGGACCTTTTTGGTTGAATTTGGATTTCCTGACCATTTTACCACAAAAGTCTGATACATATTGAACTTTATTCGCCAGAAGAAATAATAAACAGGCTCCTTCTACACATATTTCTTATCTGTAAAACGGTCGCCATGTGGTTTAACACAAATTTGTCGATAATACGAGACGGTTGACAAAAAAACGTTTTGGATTTTGTAACTAATTACGTAACCCAATTGACATACTAATGTCTAATTGGTTCTAGGGAGGATATGAGAGCCGTGATAAAACCATAAATAAAATATTATGGTTTTCAGGGAAATCAGTAGAATTGACTGAAACATGATTTTGGAACACTGTACAGCAGAGTGAGATTTCTTCTGATCTAGTGACTTGTTTGAAAAAGAGCAGAGCACATGTGGTTTTGAAGAGCTTCTGATAACTTTCATAAAACCTAGGTGGAGGTTTTTTTTTTCAATGAGAATTTATTTTTCAATATTGCACATTTTGTTCGCCACTGGAGTGTGCACTCAGTCTTCAAAAGTGCAAAAATCTGTATAAAAGAGCGCGATCGCATCAAATCGTACTGTTGTCTTCTGCGCACTTTTTCTTTCCGCCGGAAGTTGCCAAATATAAAAGAGAATAAACCCATGCATGCGACACAGCAAACAGCGGCATTATCGATAACCTGAATGCAGTCACAGTCCTACCAAAACTACTCCGTGTACTGCTTTGAAAAAGGTGGGTTTAGCTTAGGGATAACTCTAAAAATTCCACCTAAAACCTTCCAATAGCATCTCCTAGAATTCCAATAGTGATTTCATTATTTTTTTTTCATAGAGAAAGCTTTGCAAATAACTCTAATATTTTTTTTGGGGATGTTTTGGGATTCATTTCATTTATTTAGTATTACATCAAATTCAAGATAAAACTGAATCAACAATATTTCTCCATAATACACGGTTCGTGGCTGCCGCTCTCCATCCTCGGTCGCGCCCGATGTTCGCCAAGTCACGCTCCACCTGGTCCGCCCATCGTGCTCTCTGCGCTCCACGCCTTCTTGTGCCAACCGGATCCGTTGCAAACACCAGCTTTGCAGGGTTGTTGTCCGGCATTCTTGCAACATGCCCTGCCCACCGTATCCTTCCGGCTTTGGCCACCTTCTGGATGCTGGGTTCGCCGTAAAGTGCAGCGAGCTCGTGGTTCATCCTTCTCCGCCACACACCGTTCTCCTGCACACCGCCGAAGATCGTTCTTAGCACGCGTCGCTCGAAAACTCCGAGTGCTTGTAGGTCCTCCTCGAGCATGGTCCAGATCTCGTGCCCGTAGAGGATCACCGGTCTTATTAACGTTTTGTACATGGTGCATTTGGTGCGTGGGTGAATCTTTTTCGACCGCAGTTTCTTCTGGAGCCCGTAGTAGGCCCGACTTCCGCTGATGATGCGCCTCCGAATTTCACGGCTCACGTTGTTGTCAGCCGTCAGTAAGGATCCGAGGTAGACGAATTCCTCCACCACCTCGAAAGTATCCCCGTCTATCGTAACACTACTACCCAGACGGATCCGGTCGTGTTCGGTTCCGCCTACCAGCATGTACTTTGTTTTTGAGGCATTCACCACCAGTCCGACCTTTGCTGCTTCGCGTTTCAGGCGGGTGTACAGCTCTGCCACCGTTCCAAATGTTCTGGCAATAATGTCCATGTCGTCCGCAAAGCGCACAAATTGTCCGGATTTTGTGAAAATCGTTCCCCGGCTGTTGAGCCCGGCTCGTCGCATCACACCTTCCAGAGCGATGTTGAAGAGTAGGCATGAGAGTCCATTACCTTGTCGCAGTCCCCGGCGAGATTCGAATGAACTAGAAATCCTTCAAGTTCACCCGAAATCCTTACGCTATTTGCACACCGTCCATCGTTGCTTTAACCGTTATGTGACCGGCAAACTTTTTGCTTTTTTCTACACCGTGTATTTTAAATGGGTGCTGGGTACCCGGGTACCCTGCCGGCCACATAAGGGTTAATCAGTCTAGTCAGCTTCCCAGGAAAGCCGTTTTCGTCCATGATTCTCCATAGCTCTGCGCGGTCGATACTGTCGTATGCCGCTTTGAAGTCGATGAACAGGTGATGCGTTGGGACCTGGTATTCACGGCATTTCTGGAGGATTTGCCGTACGGTAAAGATCTGGTCCGTTGTCGACCGGCCGTCGATGAAGCTGGCTTGATAACTTCCCACGAACTCATTTGTTTTAGGTGACAGACGACGGAAGATGATCTGGGATAGCACTTTGTAGGCAGCATTCAAAATAGTGATCGCCCTGAAGTTCTCACATTCCAAATGATCGCCTTTCTTGTGAATGGGGCAGATTACCCCTTCCTTCCACTCCTCCGGTAGCTGTTCGGTTTCCCTGATCCTGACTATCAGCCGATGCAGACAGGTGGCCAACTTTTCTGGGCCCATCTTGATGAGTTCAGCTGCGATACCATCCTTATCAGCTGCTTTGTTGGTTTTGAGCTGGTAAATGGCATCCTTAACTTCCCTCAGCGTGGGAGTTGGTTCATTTCCGTCCTCCGCTGCACTGGCGTCGTCGTTTCCTCCGTTGCCGTGGGCTCCCGTGCCTACATTCTCCACGCCGTTCAGGTGCTGATCGAAGTGCTGCTTCCACTTTTCTATCACCATACGTCCGTCCGTCAAGAGGCCTCCGTCTTTATCCCTTCATATTTCGGCTCGTGGCACGAAACCGTTGCGGGAAGCGTTGAGCTTCTGATAGAACTTCCGTGTTTCTTGGGAACGGCACAGCAGTTCCATTTCTTCACACTCCGCTTCTTCCAGGCGGCGCTTTTTCTCCCGAAAGAGGCGGGTCTGCTGTTTCCGCTTCTGTTTATAACGTTCCACATTTTGTCGAGTCCCTTGCTGCAGCATTACCGCCCTCGCTGCATTCTTCTCCTCCAAAACCGTTCTGCACTCTTCGTCGAACCATTCGTTACGTCGATTCCGTTCCACGTACCCGATGGTGCTCTCGGCTGCGTTGTTGATGGCTGCTTTCACTGTACTCCAGCAGTCCTCTAGAGGGGCCTCATCCAGCTCGCCCTCGTCTGGCAACGCGGCCTCGAGATTCTGCGCGTATGCTGAGGCGACATCCGGTTGTTTCAGTCGCTCTAGGTTGTACCGTGGCGGTCGCCGGTATCGTACACTGTTGATGACGGAGAGTTTTGGGCGCAATTTGACCATCACCAGATAGTGCTCGGAGTCGATGTTGACGCCACGATAGGTCCTGACGTCGATTATGTCGGAGAAGTGCCGTCCGTCAATCAGAACGTGGTCGATTTGAAATTCCGTCTGCTGTGGTGATCTTCAGGTGTAACGATAAGGGAGGCTGTGTTGGAAAAAGGTGCTACGTATGGCCATATTTTTGGAGGCGGCGAAATCAATGAGTCGTAGGCCGTTTTCGTTCGTCTGCTGATGGGCGCTGAACTTACCAATCGTCGGTCTGAATTCCTCCTCCTGGAATACCTGAGCGTTCAAATCACCTATGATGATCTTGACGTCGTGGCTTGGGCAGCGATCGTACTCGCGTTCGAGCTGCGCGTAAAATGCGTCCTTGCCATCATCAGTACTTCCGGAGTGTGGGCTGTGCACGTTAATTATGCTGAAGTTGAAGAATCGGCCTTTGATCCTCAACCTGCACATTCTTTCGTCGATCGGCCACCAACCGATCACGCGCTTCTGCATATCACCCATCACGATGAAAGCTGTTCTCAGCTCGCGTGTGTTGCCGCAGCTCTGGTAGATGGTATGATTACCTCTAAACGTTCGCACCATGGATCCTGTCTAACATACCTCCTGCAGCGCTACGATGCCGAACCCGCGGTCCTTCAGTAGATCGGCGAGTATGCGGGTGCTCCCAATGAAGTTGAGAGATCGATAGTTCCACGTACCGAGTTTCCAATCGCAAGTCCTTTTTGTTCACTGGGGTCGTTACCGTTGGTCTCGGTTCGTATTATTCTGTTGCTGATTTTCCGTTACAATGGTTTTTACGGCTGGCTCGTAGGGCCTGACACCAACCCCCTACTTTCCGGAGGACCATCGTGCACAGTTGAGCTTAGAGTCCTTCCCTGGCACTCGGACATAGATCAGCCGCCCCTAACATGGGGATCAGACGCTTTTGTGAGCCGCTCCTCCTGGAGAACAGACGCTCAGGTTTACCGAAGCAAACCCCCCTTCCCTGTCAGCCTACGACCAAAGTTCCCACCGGTGTTGGTTACCCGATCTTTCCTTAGGTTGCTCATAGTTTCCGGCCGGTACCGCGTGGAGGTAGGGATAGGAGTTGCTGGGCAGAAGCTAGTGGATCACAATGGGATCTGAATTGCGCAGCATACCCAGCCTTTACCGTGCCATGTTTTGGGATATTCTCCACGAGTACCTTCAGAAATTTCTTCAAAAATTCATCCAGGGGTTGTTTTAGGAAAAAAAAAAATCAGGAATTCCTCCAGAAATTTCATCATACTTGCAATCGAGGTAGCCCTTAAGATCCTCCTCCAGAAAGCCTTTGTATGTTCTTTCAGGAATACCTTTTTGAATGAGCTTCAAAAATATCTCCAGTGATTCTTTCAGGAATGCTTCCAAGAATGTTTTCAAGAGGTCCAACAGATATTTCTTCAGAAGCACATCCAGGGTTTTGCTTGAAGATCAATCCCAAGGTTTTTTTTCAGAAATGTCTTCAGTGAGTTCTGCAGGAATACATTCAACAAATTCTTCAAAATTTCTTAATAAAAATCTTTATATTTGCCTCCAGAAAGTCTTTCAAGAGATCTTTTAGCAACTACTTTTATATCCCCTTTTGGGATTTACTTAAGAATTAAAAACATATTGGTGACACTTTCAGGAATACTACGAGAAATATTTTTTAAAGTTCCTACAACAAACTGTTCGGAAACATATCCGGATTGCCTTCAGTCAATTCTGCGGCAAGATTTAGGGCATTTTTTCAAAATTTCGTTTAAGAAATTATTCTTAAAATAACACTAGTTTACAATAAAAATAAAATGAAAGTCGTGAACTTCTGTCAACGACCAAAATTTTTGAAGCACAATTTAGTGCTGATTTCGAAACCGTGCTTTAAAAAATTTAAAGTGGAGCAGTTTTTGAGTTTTAGCTCAATATCGAGTTTTACAACTTTTAAAAATATGGAATTAACTAAAATTCAAATATCTTGCGTTTTGTTCAACCAATTTCAAATATTTTTCCATAAATTAAAAGCTGAATACAATACCATTTGATCATCTGAATTCAGGTTTTGCGTCAGATTGATGAGATTCAAGATATTGGCGAGTTTTTGGGCCGATCTCCTTAAATTTTAGCCAAATTTCCAAAAATATATGAAGAAATATATTTTTTTCAATAAGAAAAAAACAATCTAAAAATTCTTTCTCGACGTTTATTTGACATATCATATGTAGGCAAGTTACAGTAAAAAATTCAGCTCAATCGGAGCATTGATTACGAAGAATGAGATGTGTGAAGTGAGCGACGTTGCTTAAAAATAGAACAAAATCGATTTCAAATCATCAACCTTGTATGAAAAGTCGAAAAAATTTCCGCTCTACTGTAATTTTTTTCCTTCGCGTTTTTGAACTCAGGGCATGATTCTACACCAAAAATGATCATCAGCTTACCGAGTTCAAAAATGCTGTAAACTAGTGTAATCTTCAAAATCTGCCAACAGAGAGTATTTAACGGAATTCTTTGGGAACACATTATTCACTCAAAAATGTTATAGAGATACCAGAAGAATATCTCCAGTGATTTCTCGAAGAATACGAATGCAAAGAATATTTTCCTGTTGACGATTCGACAAGTAACTGCATATAAGGTCATTGGCCTCACCTCGAATTACCATATGCATCAAGCTTTTTTAAGAGCATCGGATGATTGATTGTATCGAAGGCTTTCGATAAATCAAGGAATAGAATTCCGGCAGCCATTCTTTGATTCACTGAATCTGAGACTTCGTTGACAATTTTAAGACTGCAGTTTCCATCGAAGATCCTTGGCAAAACCCAAACTTGTGTTGGTAGAGCGAAGCGGTACACTCGAAAAAGTCATACAAGCGGAGGGATAGGAGTTTCTCGAACACTTTGTTGATAGACGGTAATATGGATGTTGGTCTGTAATTGTAATTCGCATGAACTGCTACGGTCGCCATGTTGTTTATTAAAATTAAATCTACAATGTATAGAAGTAATTCTCAGCCTAGCTGTCTCCGCAATTGAAAAACGAAACTCTGGTGATTCATAATTTAGTTGGTGATTTCACCGCTAGGTGGCGCTAGTTATAAAGTAAAGGTTTAGACTTCTCTATTTTGAGATAACAAGCAGATAGAAAAGGGTCGTCTTCGACAAAGTTGTTCAGAATGACAAGAACATTATGGTGATTCATCAATTAGTTGGTGATTTCACCACTAGGTGACGCTTTGTTTCAAGTAAAATTTAGGACTTCTCTATTTCGGGATTGAAAGCATATAAAATGCATCGTCTTCGCCAAAGTTGTTCAGAAGGATAAGATCATTTTTGTTATGCGCCAGTTATATGGTGATTTTGCCGCTAGATTGCGCTAGTTTTCACGTAAAGTTTTAGACTTCTCTATCTTGGAATCCAAGGCAGATACGAATGTGTCGTCTTCGAAAAAGTTGTTCAGAAGAGCAAGAATATTATGGTGATTCACTAAATAGTTGATGATATCGCCGCTAGGTGGTGTTAGATATAAAATAAAGTTTTAGACTTCTTTATCTCGGGATCGAAAGCATTCAGATATGTGTCGTCTTCGCCAAAGTTGTTCAGAAGGACAAGATGATTCTTGTTATTTGCCAATTAGTTGTAGATTTTGCCTCTATGTGGCGCTAGTTTTCAAATAAAGTTAAAGACTTCGTTATCTCGTGATCCAGAGCATATAGAAAAGGGTCGTCTTCAGCAAAGTTGTTCACAGAAGGACATGAACATTCTGGTGAATCACCAATTGGTTATGACACATTCTCCCGAATTCCAAATGCCTCAATGACAGATGCCCGAAAGTAACAAATACCCGAAAGTGATTCGCCCAAATGTAACATTCTCCCGAATGTAATAAATGCCCCAACAATATAATAATATTGGAAACACCTTTCAACAATCAGTTAAGGAGAAATGTCATGGAATCTTATTTAAATTTTGCATACAAATTTTAAAGGCAGATTTTTCTCTATTTCAAGGATTCCTCGGGTAATCTTCCAGGAATTGGTTTCAGAATTCTTTCATTGATTCCTCCTGGGATAGCTTGGGATGTTTCCAGAGCATTGTTTAGATCTCTTTCAGCATTCCCGCAAGGGAATCTTACCAGAATTTCTTAAATGATACTTCCTGAAAAGCATCTAATTTTTTAGGATAGCTTTTTTTGAGATTCCTCCATGGATTATTTAAAGGTTTTCGGCCTTGAGAATTCCTAAAAGATTTTCTCGGGAATACACCAGGAATGTTTTCCAGGGTTTCTCCTAAGATTGCTTGTTTTGTGTCTCCAGAAATCCATTTCCAAGGATTATTTCCGAAATTTCTCCAAAGATTCATCCCGCAAATTGTCCGGGTGTTCCTTTCAGGATTATAACTTTATCGCAAATTCGATTTTCCTATCTCATACCGGATCTGAGATACAGATATCTCAATTATCTTTATCATACATACCCGTAAATATCGATTATCCGGGGTGATTTTTTTTTTTTTTTTGAGTCATCTGGATAATCGAGTCGGACCTGTATTGAAAAAGAGACACTGACACGTTCAATGCTTACAGTGAGATTTTTCGCACTTTGAAGGAAGCACAACACTAGACAACGGACACATAAAACATATGAATGCCAATTAAATGGTGTCGAGAAGCTCTTGGCTGAATCAGTTTAAGCTTCTACCATGAAGCTTTCTAATTGAGATCTATGGTTCGGATGCGTGCTTTTTTAAGTGTTCCAAAATAGATCAGCTTCTTTCACCACTAAACATTTGGACTCTTGTTGTAACCACTTCTTCATCTTGTTGGCGTAACGTCTCAACTGAGACACAGCCTGCTTCTTAGATTAATATTCTATGAGCACTTGCACGCACAGTTATTAACTGAGAGCTTTCTCTGACAATGACCGTTTTGCATTCGCATATCGTATGGCAGACTAGATGATAGCCTATGTCAAAGAAAATCTCTGGAACAACAACCGGAAATCGAACCCATCACCCTCAGCGTGACTGCTACTATCGTGTGACAATTCCACCCATTAATGAATCCGATTACGCCAAACACATGTTAAAAGGGCAGTTATTTCAAACGCACCGCTTCCGGGTAATGTCCTTATCTCACTTGCTTGGTTGCAATTTGAATGCCTTTGGCGTGCTTTTCTCTTCAAGAACCCGGCCAAGCAGAGACGATTGTGCTAAACCTCCCCGTCTGTCGATGTACCTCAGCTATTCGGCACGGTAAATTAAATCCCTGTAGGCATTCATTCGCCCGCCCCCGGTCTTTGGAGATTTCCTCCGAAGCCTGCAGGCAGCGTTCCACTGCCACGTATGAAAAGGAAAAATTTTCGCCAAAAAGATTCTTTCCCTCAGAAACGCACACACACCTACACATTTGCTCACTAGGGGGGCGGTGCGGTGGAACTTTTCCCGCAGACAGACAAACCGTATACCGCAAATTTACCCTAATCCCTGATCCAATTATATAGTTCGGTCTTGTGCGCCAAGTGCGTCCCGTATCATTAAATTATCTGCGGAAGAGTACCTACCACTACTGCGTGGAAAACGAGGAACACGAAGACGACGACGTCGGAGAAAAGGAAGTTCTCCATTCTGGTTATGAATGCTGCTAAGCTGATGCTGCTAATGGGTGGTGGGCGAGAAGTGGGTCAAGAGAATACCATCTCTTCGGTGCGGGTTCAACGACTGAGGATTCCAATTGTGGGAACATTCTTTACTACTCTATTGGACAAATGGAGAATTTGGAAGAGCTTGAAAGTTTACGAGATGATTTCGAATCGCAAAAGGGTTTTTTCTTGGTTTTCGCGATAAAAGAGGACTATATTTGTCACAGATCACCACATTTTCTTCTTCGATTTAAGGTGACACTGGATGCATTTCCTCATTTTTTTGGTTTTGGATTTTTCAATGAATAACGAAGCAATGTTTCCAAAATCGGTTTTCGTACACATGCAGAGTATATAGATCAGAGTATCTCCTGATTTTTTTCCTGGTGCAAAATGCTTTTAGTTTTTGCAGAAACCAAACAAACAAAATTTCAAAAAAAATGGTTTCTGCAAAAATGGAAAACATTTTCCACCACAAAAAATGAGGAAATGCATCCAGTTTAGCCTTAAGATAAAATATCCCAAATGAGACAAAATATGCTTCTCAGCTTATTGTTCTATGAAGACTTCCACAGTTATTAACTGAAAACATCCTCTACCAATGACCATTTTGCATGTCTATACCGTGGGGCACGCACGGAGATACTCAAAACAAAAAGAAATCTGGACCGACCGGAAATCAAACCCGTCACCCAAAGCATGGTTGTTGAGTACCTGTGCGCCTCCCAGTCTACACACGATCGCATATGATGTTGAATAGGATGCAAAAGTGGGAGTGATATACGCACACTTTACGCACGATTAAATGGAAGCAGGTACGTATATGGTCTCCACTTTAGCATGCTATTCAACATCATATAAGATTTTGTGTTAGCTGGGTTGCCACATCGGCTATATGATAGTTGTACCTTATTCTCAGTGCATATAATCTTTTTGCGCACTACGCTTTAAGCTTTACTTTGTTTCCATTCAGATGTTAAACTATGTACATAGTTTCAGTTCAATGAAATCAATTTGATAATATATTAGTGATATCAAATTCTTCACTCTCACAGCACTCCAATGTTAAATTAGAGATATACACCACTCTAACGCAGTTCAGTTCCCTTTACAGCACCTCAAACGAGGAAACGGCGATTTGCCATTTTTTAACTGTGTCTCAAAAGTTGCGCCTGATGAGCAATGTCGGTCTGGAAGAGAACAGTTTGATGCTGAATAAACGTTTTTTTCAACTATTTTAAGAGCTTATGGGATTTCGGCTTTTTGGGGGTGTGGCCTATTATCTCGGATGTGTTAAGAGTTAGCGCAATACTTTCTTCGGCAAAGTTTTAGGGCTTGATAAGATCGACCATTTAGAACTTTGGTTCATATGATTAGTTGGCAACTTGGCCGCTAGAGGGACCATCAACAGTTTGATGCTAAATTGCACTACAGGAACCATATCAGGTTGTCAAGCAAACGTTACGATATGCGACAGCTCAAGATCCTGATAATTTGGAAGGATAGCTTCTTCGGAAAAGTTGTTGGGTACACCAATAACTTACTGACGATGAGTTGCGAAGTTCGAAATTCCTTCACTGGGCGGCGCTAGTGAGCAAGTAAATTTTCAAAACCTCATATCTCAGAATCCCGATAACTTAGAAAGTTGGTGTCTTCGGCAAAGTTGATCAGTATGACATAAACTTAGTTAAAATTAAATTCTTGTTTCGCAATTCTACCACTAGGCGGCGCTAGTAAACTTGCAAATTTTAGAAATCTCATAGCTCAGAATCCTGATAACTTAGAAAGTTGGTGTCTTTGGAAAAGTTTATCAGTATGACATAAACTTACTTAAAAATTAACACTTGAGGGGGTTAGAAGCAAAGGGATGTAAGTGACAAAAACCCACTTTCGAGTAAATGAGGTTTACAGTTTTTGAGAACCACCACCGACCAGTGATCTTATAAGAGTCTCGACTGTACTTCAAAACCGTTTATTCTGAGATTTCGTCAAAAATTTGTTCCGGCATTCCTTTCGGGATTTCTTGCAGAATGCTGAAATATTCTTATCAGGACTAGTCCAGGGATTTCCCCCGAGATTCCAACATTCTCCTGCGATTCCTACAATGATTTCGTCGGGATTTTTCAAGGTTTTTTTTTCAGATCTCTCCCGGAATTCTTTCACGGATTACTCTAGGATCTTTTAGATTCATCAAGGGATTACTCCAAGATTCATTAAGATAGAGACTTCTGCCAAAATTTCTGCGGGAAGTCTAAGTATTCTCTCAGGTTTTCTGCATGGATAACTTTCAGGGTTCCTTCAGGAATTCCTCCCAGAACTCTTGTTTGAGTCCTTCAAGGATTTTTTGGTTGATTTTCTCGAGCTTTTCCCTGGGATTTCCATGACTATTTCACCCGCAAGTCCTACATTGCTTTTAACATTTATATTTCGAGGAATTTTGTAAAGGAATTTCCCCTGGGATTATTTCCAATATTTTTTAAGCCAAGTTAACGGATTCCTTTGGGGATTTCTCCTGCACAGATCGAAAAAAGAGTGTAAAATTCTATGACATAATATGATGCACATAATTGGAGCGTGTGATATCATAAAAGTTTACATGACATATCATGTAATGTTCATGAAATATCATGTAAACTTCCATTATATGTCATGTAATTCAGCATGACTCTGAGAGTTTACATGACATATAACACAAATTTACATGATATATCATGTAAACTATCGCAACATAAAGTTTACATGAGTAAAATGAAGTTTACATGACGTGTAAATCTTATTATTTTTATCTGTGTGGTTTCTTCCAGAGATTTCTTCAGAAATTTCTCTCGCGATTTCTTCAGGACCTACGAGGTTTCTTCAGGATTTTCTTAGGGATTTTCTCTGAAATTCACTCAAAGATTGCTCTAGGATTCTTTAATGGATTGCACCCGGGATTTCTTCTGGAATTTTTCAAAAGATATATTTCGGAATTCCTTCAAGGATTTTTCCCGGAGCTCTTTTAAAGATCTATTCCGTGGCTCCTTGCTGTATTACTCCTAGGATACTACCTCGTCAATAAGTTTTAGCATGCTTTAAGCCCAATTTAAAGATGGATAATTTTGAACTTCATGTGTATTTTTATCTTCTGAAATAATATCATTTTGAATGTTTAAATAACCTACTTGAAGCATAACATTAGTTAGACACAAATTCACTAGGAGGATCAGTCACCGTCTCCACTCAGCCTTAGTAGCGACATTTCCTCACCTTTTTCCCTAGCTCAAGGGTAAAATAACGAAGGTCACATCCACCAACCAACCGAGCTCTCGCGTTGACATCGTTAAAGTCAAACTCGCAGTCGGAGTGCTGTAAATTATCCATGATATCGTTTGCGCTCTTTTTGTGTGACTTGTATCCCCCTCCGCCGTGCTTCGCTTCCACCTCCCACCGACGACGACCGAGGAGGAAAATTGTAAATATTCCTCCCCGTCGCTTCTATCTACAAATGGGGACTCGAAAAAAAAGTTTTTACTCTGAACCGACGACGACGACGTCGACGAGAGGACCCACGTACCTAGCAGAGAACCAGTAGGTAGTCCAGTGCCACAGTGTGTAAGGGACCCATTTTTCCGCACAGTTGTCAGCTTCTCTGCGAAAAACGGAGTTTTCACAGGAAAGCGCTCCAACGGCGAAGAAAAATATCGTGAACAAATATTTGGCTTGCTAATAAAAGTCTTGATTTGCATTTTAAACTGGTGGTGGGTGACCCATTCCGCGAGTTAAAAGGGAGCCAAGCTTCGACAGATCCGACCTCGTGTTATCGTGGAAGACCATGCGTCTCCTCCGGCAGAGCCAGCAGCCAGCAGCCCGACCCAAAATCGACTCGCTGCTTTTTTGGAGGGCTTCATTAGTCGATGATGGGATGGCTTCAGGGGGACCCAAGTCGGGCTCATTACCATTCCGACCACAACACATGTCCTTCATATTCGCCCTGTGGGCGGTGGTGGGGCGACACGGCACGTCGTCGGTCTTGTCGTCGTCTTTGTCGTCATCGTGAGTGGAAATCTTTACGATCCCCAATCGCTCCCGGCCCCAGGCCACCGCACCAAGTGCCTTCTTATAGTTATTGCTTGCGTTTGTGTGTAGGTACCTACGTTAATCTCTCCTCAGAAGAGAAAAGCGGAGGTCCTTGTCTAAGTGTACCACCACCATGTGTGTAGTAAGCTGTAATAGCGAGCGAGCTGAGTTCCCATACGTGGTGTACGCCGCGTGCAGGCAGTCAGTCAGTGGCAAAGACGAGGACCAGGACGATGATGATTATGACGACGATGCTTTTCATCTTCTTTGCTTTTCTAATAAGTACTTCGCTGCTGGGACAGACAGCCTTCGTGGAAAAATTACTTATTTCTTTCGTACGTTCGTTCATTTGGATGCAAGCAGCAGCAGGATGGGGAATGGATGCTCGGGGACACAGACATGACCGTGGCATACAATGTGCATTGGTGCGAGAAGATATAAGTGGAGAGCTTTTTTTCTGTGCGTCACGAGAGATTAAAGACTAAAGATTGAGGACTAGTTACGCGTAGCGGTATTCAGTGTGTACTTACAAACCACCTCAAAATGAAGCCGATTTGAAAATGATCAGAAAAAATCTTGGAGATTCATTGAAACATTTTTCGAGCATTTCCTTCAAAATTCCTCGGTCATTCTAGGATGAATTCCTGGGACATCCGGAAGGAATGCCAGGGAATATTCCAGTAATATCCCTCTGGAATTACTAAAGGAATTCTTTTGGAATTCTTCTTTGAATTCCACAGAAATTCTTACTCGACCTCCCTTCGATGCCTCTGGATATCCTTCTGGAAATCTCCTCGAATTCCCCTGGAATTCCTCCTACAGTTATCCTATAATTCCTTCTGCAATTCCCTTGGAATTTCTACTGAAATTCCTCCTGTAATTCCCCGTGAAATTTCTCTAGAATTTCTCATGGAATTCCTCAAGGAATTCCTCTGGAATTCCTCTGGAGTTCCTCATGGCATTCCTCTGGAATTCCTCATTGAATTCCTCTGGAATTCCTCATTGAATTCCTCTGGAATTCCTCATTGAATTCCTCTGGAATTCCTCATTGAATTCCTCTGGAATTCCTCATTGAATTCCTCTGGAATTCCTCATTAAATTCCTCTGGAATTCCTCATTGAATTCCTCTGGAATTCCTCATTGAATTCCTCTGGAATTCCTCATGGAATTCCTCTGGAATTCCTCATTGAATTCCTCTGGAATTCCTCATGGAATTCCTCATGGAATTCCTCATTCCTCTGGAATTCCTCAAGGAATTCCTCTGGAATTCCTCATGGAATTCCTCTGGAATTTCTCATATAATTCCTCTGGAATTTTTCATGGAATTCCTCTGGAATTTCTCATATAATTCCTCTGGAATTCTTCATGGAATCCTTTTGGAATTCCTCATGGAATTGGGTTTTTAAATTAAGAAAAAATCTATGATTTTTTATTTTTAAACGAAAGAGCACCTTTTTCTGAGCCACTATGATTTTTTTTCAGATTTTAAGAACTTTATTTTGGTACCTAAAATCAATTTCAAAGATTTTTTTTTTTTTGAAATCACCTTTTGACAGCTGGGCAACTGCTTGACAGCTCCGTCCAGTACAAAATGCGACGAGGGGTGATTCGACAAATCGCTCCCATACAAATCTCAAATTGATTTTTAAATAGGTTCCCGGGCACCAAAATTGATGAAAATTTGGATTTCGGCTCAGTTTGGCATGCAGATTCAGAATATGGAATTATCTCAACACCACTAAAGAAGCCAATTCCTCTGGAATTCCTCATGGAATTCTTCTAGAATTCCTCATGGAATTCCTCTGGAATTCCTCATGGAATTTCTCTGGAATTCCTCATGGAATTCCTCTGGAATTCCTCTGGAATTCCTAATGGAATTCCTCTGGATTTCCTCATGGAATTCCTCTGGAATTCCTCTGGAATTCCTCATGGAATTCCTCTGGAATTCCTCATGGAATTCCTCTGGAATTCCTCATGGAATTTCTCTGGAATTCCTCATGGAATTCCTCTGGAATTCCTCATGGAATTCCTCTGGAATTCCTCATGGAATTCCTCTGGAATTCCTCATGGAATTCCTCTGGAATTCCTCATGGAATTCCTCTGGAATTCCTCATGGAATTCCTCTGAAATTCCTCATGGAATTCCTCTGGAATTCCTCATGGAATTCCTCTGGAATTCCTCATGGAATTCCTCTGGAATTCCTCATGGAATTCCTCTGGAATTCCTCATGGAATTCCTCTGGAATTCCTCATGGAATTCCTCTGGAATTCCTCATGGAATTCCTCTGGAATTCCTCATGGAATTCCTCTGGAATTCCTCATGGAATTCCTCTGGAATTCCTCATGGAATTCCTCTGGAATTCCTCATGGAATTCCTCTGGAATTCCTCATGGAATTCCTCTGGAATTCCTCATGGAATTCCTCTGGAATTCCTCATGGAATTCCTCTGGAATTCCTCATGGAATTCCTCTGGAATTCCTCATGGAATTCCTCTGGAATTCCTCATGGAATTCCTCTGGAATTCCTCATAGAATTCCTCTGGAATTCCTCATGGAATTCCTCTGGAATTCCTCATGGAATTCCTCTGAAATTCCTCATGGAATTCCTCTGGAATTCCTCATGGAATTCCTCTGGAATTCCTCATGGAATTCCTCTGGAATTCCTCATGGAATTCCTCTGGAATTCCTCATGGAATTCCTCTGGAATTCCTCATGGAATTCCTCTGGAATTCCTCATGGAATTCCTCTGGAATTCCTCCTGGAATTCCTCTGGAATTCCTCCTGGAATTCCTCTGGAATTCCTCCTGGAATTCCTCTGGAATTCCTTCTGGAATTCCTCTGGAATTCCTTCTGGAATTCCTCTGGAATTCCTTCTGGAATTCCTCTGGAATTCCTTCTGGAATTCCTCTGGAATTCCTTCTGGAATTCCTTCTGGAATTCCTCTGGAATTCCTCTGGAATTCCTCTGGAATTCCTCCTGGAATTTCTCTGGAATTCCTCCTGGAATTTCTCTGGAATTCCTCCTGGAATTTCTCTGGAATTCCTCCTTGAATTCCTCTGGAATTCCTCCTTGAATTCCTCTGGAATTCCTCCTTGAATTCCTCTGGAATTCCTCCTTGAATTCCTCTGGAATTCCTCCTGGAATTACTCTGGAATTCCTCCTGGAATTCCTCTGGAATTCCTCTGGAATTCCTCTGGAATTCCTCCTGGCATTCCTCTGGAATTCCTCCTGGAATTCCTCTGGAATTCCTCCTGGAATTCCTCTGGAATTCCTCCTGGAATTCCTCTGGAATTCCTCCTGGAATTCCTCTGGAATTCCTCCTGGAATTCCTCTGGAATTCCTCCTGGAATTCCTCTGGAATTCTTCCTGGAATTCCTCTGGAATTTCTCCTGGAATTCCTCTGGAATTTCTCCTGGAATTCCTCTGGAATTTCTCCTGGAATTCCTCTGGAATTCCTCCTGGAATTCCTCTGGAATTCCTCCTGGAATTCCTCTGGAATTCCTCCTGGAATTCCTCTGGAATTCCTCCTGGAATTCCTCCTGGAATCTTTTGGAAATCCTATGGAATTCCTCCTGGAATTCCTCTGGATATCCTCCTGGAATTTTCAGTAAAAGCTTTTGAAGAACGTTTTTGTTCAGTGAATGTTCTGAATAGATCAGCAGCCCCGTCTTTCGAGCCTTTTCGAAGAATCATTCGTATGCATCTGAATCAGATCGTGCAAATTTAATTCAATGTATGATTTAATGTTCCAAATAACCGACAATTGAGTGCAAGATTAACCACATTACACACGTGTTTCGTTTTCGAACAATTTTATCCTCATCCAACCAAATGATGAAAAATTATTACTTCTCCGAAACAGAAAGCTCCCCATACAACCACGGGGAAAAATAACAATCCATCCGATTTAAATATTTAATAGCTCGATTCGAAGCAGCAGCATCCTTTGTCGGCCGATCGACCGGCCAAAACGCTTCATTTCAATCCCATCCCATCTCATCTCATCATCATCGGCTGCTGCTGCTGAGTGCTGAAGGCCAAACGAGGGCGGCAACGGCGGCATTGACCGAACCCAACCGCAACACCGAACTTGTGCAGATGAGACTTCCAATGAAAGCGAAAAAATAACACAGACTAATGGTGTGCGTGTGTTCTGGTTGGGTCACTCTCCTCCATCGAGGAGGAGGAGGAGGAGGAGCAGTAAAATGAGGAAATACTTTGAAGCAGCACTGGTAGCAGTGAGCATTTCTTCATAAATGTAGCATTATCATAATTTCTCGTTCATCGCCGGATTTCAGACCCCCGCACTCCACGACGGAAAAAATGTCCTTTTTCTGATTAACTCCTTCCACTTTTTTGCGTTTTTCCTGCCTTGCCCAAAATCCGAAGAATCATCCACGGTTTTCATGTTCTGCCTAAATCCTAATCCAGCGTTGTCGTTGAATCGAAACAAAAAAGGGAGTCCCTGCCTAACCAGATGTTCTCTCGGAACATCGTTCCCAAATTGGAATCGGCGCTGCAAAAATATTTGTCTTTCCGAGTGACCCTTTTCCGATCCTACGAGCAGTTGGCGCAGGAATGTGACTCTCTATCTCTATCCAGAATGGCAATTTAAAATCGATTTCACAGTGAAAATTCCGACTCTTCGGAATAAATTGGACCGAAACTGGCGGGGCTACCACGAAAGGTCATTCTTTGTCATCATTGACCTCCTGCCGGCCACGGCGCGCCCACTCAGTTTTCTCAGATTTTTTTTTTCTTTTCTTTTCTGGCCAAACGAGGAAGGTGGAAAATCCATTTTCATTTTAAGCGAGAGGAAAAAAAAAGCGAGAAAAGGGAATAATGGCATGCAATTATCTGAAAATTGCTTCTTTTCTCCTACTTGGGATGGTATCGGAATTTTTCTTGTGAGAATGGAGTTGGTATTGTGGTGAGAAGCAGTTTATGCTTTGATAGGAAGCAATTGCAGCTTCTGCGAGAAACTTAAAAATTGTGAATCGGTGAGAAACACGTTGAACTTCTATGAGATGCTTTATAAGCTTCTGTGAGAAGCTTTCGGAATTTATATGAGAATATTTTTTCACCTCTATGAATAGTTTTTCGAGTTTTGATGAGAAGCTTTATAAACTTCTGCGAATCCACCTTTATAAACTGTGAAAAGCCTTGTGAGGTTTTGTGAGAAGCTTCCCAATCTTATGTAAAAAGCTTTTTAAGCTACAATAAGAAGTTTTCTTAGCTTCTGTAAGAAGCTTTCTGAGCTTCTGTGAGAAGCTTTCTGAGCTTCTGTGAGAAGCTTTCCAAGCTTCTGTGAGAAGCTTTCCGAGCTTCTGTGAGAAGCTTTCCGAGCTTCTGTGAGAAGCTTTCCGAGCTTCTGTGAGAAGCTTTCTGAGCTTCTGTGAGAAGCTTTCTGAGCTTCTGTGAGAAGCTTTCTGAGCTTCTGTGAGAAGCTTTCTGAGCTTCTGTGAGAAGCTTTCTGAGCTTCTGTGAGAAGCTTTCTGAGCTTCTGTGAGAAGCTTTCTGAGCTTCTGTGAGAAGCTTTCTGAGCTTCTGTGAGAAGCTTTCTGAGCTTCTGTGAGAAGCTTTCTGAGCTTCTGTGAGAAGCTTTCTGAGCTTCTGTGAGAAGCTTTCTGAGCTTCTGTGAGAAGCTTTCTGAGCTTCTGTGAGAAGCTTTCTGAGCTTCTGTGAGAAGCTTTCTGAGCTTCTGTGAGAAGCTTCCTGAGCTTCTGTGAGAAACTTTCTGAGCTTCTGTGAGAAGCTTTCTGAGCTTCTGTGCGAAGCTTTCTGAGCTTCTGTGTGAATCTTTCTCAGCTTCTGCGAGAAGCTTTCTCAGCTTCTGTGAGAAGCTTTCTCAGCTTCTGTGAGAAGCTTTCTCAGCTTCTGTGAGAAGCTTTCTCAGCTTCTGTGAGAAGCTTTCTCAGCTTCTGTGAGAAGCTTTCTCAGCTTCTGTGAGAAGCTTTCTCACTTTCTGTGAAAAGCTTTCTGAGCTTCTGAGAAAAACTTCCTTCTGAGGAAAACTTCCTTAGCTTCTGTGATAAGCTCTCTCAGCTTCTGTGAGAAGCTTTCTCAGCTTCTGTGAGAAGTTTTCTCAGCTTCTGTGAGATTCTTTCTCAGCTTCTGCGAGAAGCTTTCTCAGCTTCTGTGAGAAGCATTCTCAGCTTCTGTGAGAAGCGTTTTCAGCTTCTGTGAGAAGCTTTCTCACTTTCTGTGAAAAGCTTTCTGAGCTTCTGAGAAAAACTTCATTCTGAGGAAAACTTCCTTAGCTTCTGTGAGAAGCTTTCTCAGCTTCTGTGAGAAGCTTTCTTAGCTTCTATGAGAAATTTTCTCAGCTACTGTGAGAAACTTTCTGAGCTTCTGTAAGAAGCTTTCTAAGATTCTATGAGAAATTTGCTGAGCTTTAGTGAGAAACTTCCTGTGCTTCAATGAGAAAATTTTGGACCTTCTCTAAGAAGCTTTGTCACCTACTGTGAGAAGTTTTGTGAGCTTCTGTTAGAAGAACTGTGCCCTTCTGTGAGAAGCTTTGAGAGTTAATATGTGAGGCTTTCTGAGCTTCTGTGAAAATCTTTGTGAGTTTCTGTGAGATGCTTTGTGAGTTTATTTGAGATGCTGTGTGAGATTCTGAGATAAACTTTCAGAATGTTTGGAAAAAGCTTCATATCTTACTCACCTTAAGGTGAATCAATCATCTCACTTCCAGCCGCTTTGCATATCGTTTCCTTAAAGAACCCACCCAACCTAACATAGAATTCAACCGACATCTTTCTTCGCCGCCTTGAAAGCACACTGATTTCCCGTGCAGACAAATGAAAGAGTGAGCATCCTTTTCTTGGGCCTCGTGCCGAAAAAGTCCTTTCAGTTCTGACGGATTCCTGTTCCTGGTCTACGTCGTCTTCGTCTTCGCACCGGGTTTTTGCCTTTGAAGTCCGAGTCGACCGACGACGAAGACGATGGCGCTGACTAGTGGAAGGGGTGGTAGTACCTTTGCATCTATTTTCGGAATGAATATTAAACTAAGACGTTTTGCGAGCGAGCGTACATTCTATGCGTTAGGTGAGTTTCTGATTGAAGGTGAGGCAGCTGTCCAAGAAGGTATGTGGATGGGTGGGTCCAAAGCAAAAAGCATTGTTGAATAGTAAGGTGGAATGTTTTAGTGTTTGCATGGCAAAAAGGAAAGAAAGGTTGCGTACTAGAATGAAGGAATTTTTGGTATCGTTCCAATAACAATGCGGGTATCTTTTTTGTTCATAAAAAATGGACCTCAGAGAAAAATTAAACTGGGATATATGCAATTGATTTGAAGTCCTCTTTTTTCAGTGCCTTTCAAGGCAGTCTAATATTTCAAAGCTTGATCAATTGCTGTTTAATTAGTAGGAGTATAAAAATTCCTCAATTTTGTAGAAAGAAGGTTTTGTTTTTAATTTAACCCTGGATGGCAATCATCTCAGGGAAGAAAGCTTAAAAATCCTGACTCCAAAGTTTTGAGAAAACTACTTCATATTTCGAAGACACTCTTCCCAAGCCTCTATGAGAAGCTTCCCAAGCTTCTGTGAGCAGCTTCTCAAGCTTCTGTGAGAAGCTTCTCAAGCTTCTGTGAGAAGTTTTTCAAGCTTCTGTGAGAAGCTTCTCAAGCTTCTGTGAGAAGCTTCTCAAGCTTCTGTGAGAAGCTTCTCAAGCTTCTGTGAGAAGCTTCTCAAGCTTATGTGAGAAGCTTCTCAAGCTTCTGTGAGAAGCTTCTCAAGCTTCTGTGAGAAGCTTCTCAAGCTTCTGTGAGAAGCTTCTCAAGCTTCTGTGAGAAGCTTCTCAAGCTTCTGTGAGAAGCTTCTCAAGCTTCTGTGAGAAGCTTCTCAAGCTTCTGGGAGAAGCTTCTCAAGCTTCTGTGAGAAGCTTCTCAAGCTTCTGTGAGAAGCTTCTCAAGCTTCTGTGAGAAGCTTCTCAAGCTTCTGTGAGAAGCTTCTCAAGCTTCTGTGAGAAGCTTCTCAAGCTTCTGTGAGAAGCTTCTCAAGCTTCTGTGAGAAGCTTCTCAAGCTTCTGTGAGAAGCTTCTCAAGCTTCTGTGAGAAGCTTCTCAAGCTTCTGTGAGAAGCTTCTCAAGCTTCTGTGAGAAGCTTCTCAAGCTTCTGTGAGAAGCTTCTCAAGCTTCTGTGAGAAGCTTCTCAAGCTTCTGTGAGAAGCTTCTCAAGCTTCTGTGAGAAGCTTCTCAAGCTTCTGTGAGAAGCTTCTCAAGCTTCTGTGAGAAGCTTTCCAAGCTTCTGTGAGCAGCTTCTCAAGCTTCTGTGAGAAGCTTCTCAAGCTTCTGTGAGAAGTTTTTCAAGCTTCTGTGAGAAGCTTCTCAAGCTTCTGTGAGAAGCTTCTGAAGCTTCTGTGAGAAGCTTCTCAAGCTTCTGTGAGAAGCTTCTCAAGCTTCTGTGAGAAGCTTCTCAAGCTTCTGTGAGAAGCTTCTCAAGCTTCTGTGAGAAGCTTCTCAAGCTTCTGTGAGAAGCTTCTCAAGCTTCTGTGAGAAGCTTCTCAAGCTTCTGTGAGAAGCTTCTCAAGCTTCTGGGAGAAGCTTCTCAAGCTTCTGTGAGAAGCTTCTCAAGCTTCTGTGAGAAGCTTCTCAAGCTTCTGTGAGAAGCTTCTCAAGCTTCTGTGAGAAGCTTCTCAAGCTTCTGTGAGAAGCTTCTCAAGCTTCTGTGAGAAGCTTCTCAAGCTTCTGTGAGAAGCTTCTCAAGCTTCTGTGAGAAGCTTCTCAAGCTTCTGTGAGAAGCTTCTCAAGCTTCTGTGAGAAGCTTCTCAAGCTTCTGTGAGAAGCTTCTCAAGCTTCTGTGAGAAGCTTCTCAAGCTTCTGTGAGAAGCTTCTCAAGCTTCTGTGAGAAGCTTCTCAAGCTTCTGTGAGAAGCTTCTCAAGCTTCTGTGAGAAGCTTCTCAAGCTTCTGTGAGAAGCTTCTCAAGCTTGTGTGAGAAGCTTCTCAAGCTTCTGTGAGAAGCTTCTCAAGCTTCTGTGAGAAGCTTCTAAAGCTTCTGTAAGAAGCTTCTCAAGCTTCTGTGAGAAGCTTCTCAAGCTTCTGTGAGAAGCTTCTCAAGCTTCTATGAGAAGCTTCTCTAGCTTCTATGAGAAGCTTCTCAAGCTTCTATGAGAAGCTACTCAAGCTTCTATGAGAAGCTTCTCAAGCTTCTATGAGAAGCTTCTCAAGCTTCTATGAGAAGCTTCTCAAGCTTCTATGAGAAGCTTCTCAAGCTTCTATGAGAAGCTTCTCAAGCTTCTATGAGAAGCTTCTCAAGCTTCTATGAGAAGCTTCTCAAGCTTCTATGAGAAGCTTCTCAAGCTTCTGTGAGAAGCTTCTCAAGCTTCTATGAGAAGCTTCTCAAGCTTCTGTGAGAAGCTTCTCGAGCCTCTGTGAGAAGCTTCTCGAACTTCTGTGAGAAGCTTCTCAAGCTTCTGTGAGAAGTTTTTCAAGCTTCTGTGAGAAGCTTCTCAAGCTTCTGTGAGAAGCTTCTGAAGCTTCTGTGAGAAGCTTCTCAAGCTTCTGTGAGAAGCTTCTCAAGCTTCTGTGAGAAGCTTCTCAAGCTTCTGTGAGAAGCTTCTCAAGCTTCTGTGAGAAGCTTCTCAAGCTTCTGTGAGAAGCTTCTCAAGCTTCTGTGAGAAGCTTCTCAAGCTTCTGTGAGAAGCTTCTCAAGCTTCTGTGAGAAGCTTCTCAAGCTTCTGTGAGAAGCTTCTCAAGCTTCTGTGAGAAGCTTCTCAAGCTTCTGTGAGAAGCTTCTCAAGCTTGTGTGAGAAGCTTCTCAAGCTACTGTGAGAAGCTTCTCAAGCTTCTGTGAGAAGCTTCTAAAGCTTCTGTAAGAAGCTTCTCAAGCTTCTGTGAGAAGCTTCTCAAGCTTCTGTGAGAAGCTTCTCAAGCTTCTATGAGAAGCTTCTCTAGCTTCTATGAGAAGCTTCTCAAGCTTCTATGAGAAGCTACTCAAGCTTCTATGAGAAGCTTCTCAAGCTTCTATGAGAAGCTTCTCAAGCTTCTATGAGAAGCTTCTCAAGCTTCTATGAGAAGCTTCTCAAGCTTCTATGAGAAGCTTCTCAAGCTTCTATGAGAAGCTTCTCAAGCTTCTATGAGAAGCTTCTCAAGCTTCTATGAGAAGCTTCTCAAGCTTCTGTGAGAAGCTTCTCAAGCTTCTATGAGAAGCTTCTCAAGCTTCTATGAGAAGCTTCTCAAGCTTCTGTGAGAAGCTTCTCGAGCCTCTGTGAGAAGCTTCTCGAACTTCTGTGAGAAGCTTCTCAAGCTTCTGTGAGAAGCTTCTCAAGCTTATGTGAGAAGCTTCTCAAGCTTATGTGAGAAATTTCTCACTCTTCTGAGAGAAGCTTCTCAAGCATCTAAGAGAAGAATGTTTATAATTTCAAACTCCTCAATGATCTCATTAAGTAGCGAGAAAAAATTAAAAATATTTTTATACAAAGCATCGTGAGCTTTTTGGATGAGCAGTGAAGTTCCACTCAATTTAATAAAATAATATTTTTAAAATTTTCCTTCTCGATTCATATATAGTGATATCCTTATCTTTCAGGATTCTTCTCTCAAAAAACATTCATTCGACTATCTTCCAGTTCGCAAAACGTAGTTGGGTGCATCCTTGGAAAACATTCGTCCTTCCCCAATGGAAGAAAGATTCAAATATTTTTCTTCGAACCATAAACTCTGCCATGGAGCAGCAATTCATCATTTGCCTAAAAGCTCCAACTCGATGCTGGCTGCAGTCAGTACAATGCATAGTCAGTGGTGTTGAAATACTCGTCGTATCTCCCGTATATTTCTGTTCGAAAAACACCAAAACAAGGATGCGAACACCAACCGAAGGAAGCTTGGTTCTCAGTTCTCTTACATATCTCGAATGATGCAGCAGCCCTCCTTGGCGTTGAACGTTGTTGGGAAGAAAATTGAAGACAGTGGCAATTATTTTTAAATTTTTATGTGATAAAACACGATGAAATTGCAATTTTCGCCTTTCTCGGTATGATGAATGATGTTTGAGCTCGTCGTCGTCGTCGTCTCTAGGAACGAGAATACCATGAGTTACCCGCACTACCAGCAGTGACTA
This sequence comes from Aedes albopictus, assembly GCF_035046485.1. Lineage (NCBI taxonomy): Eukaryota > Metazoa > Arthropoda > Insecta > Diptera > Culicidae > Aedes > Aedes albopictus. The sequence goes on along the minus strand of NC_085138.1, from coordinate 378,836,015 downwards.
TCGGAAGCCCTGACTTGGTTGGTTTAGGTTCGGCTGTTCGGGTGTGTGTGGAGTGTCACATTCCAAACCGGTTCGCAACTTTTCCAATCTAAATTTTGTACGGATCGGTTCCCACTCATGTAATTCGCCATCCAGCACAAACACACATGACGGTGACGCCTGATGGCGTGGATAGGTTTAGACTAGGGTTTAGACAACACAACCGCTAGGAAGATTTGCTCCACCACCGTCGAGGACATAATTTCGAATTTGTTCCGGAATTGCGGTTTCGGAATCGGGGTCCCTTCCTTCCGGGAAGCCGAACCCGTCGCCGCATTAAATTGATTAGCGAGAAAAATTGACCTTTTATTTGTGGGAGCAATTGGCACCCTCCCCTACGACACACAGTGTTCGAAATCGATGATTTTACGATCAAAATTAAATAACTTTTTTTAGGTTGGTTCTAGAGGTTTGACGTGTTCTACAAAGTTTTTCTGCATGTTAAAAGGCGTCTTTTGATAAAATGTAATAAATGATTAATCCCCCTAGAAGTGAGATAAAAATTTTATTTTTTCGAAATATTTTTTTAGAGGTTTGACGTCTTCGGCAAAGTTGTAGCCCATAATAAGAGAACAAAAATCGTAGAACATGTCAAAGCTCCACCTCTTACGGTTTTCGAGATATGGAGCGTTTTGTGCGAAGTACCCCTAAAACAAGTTTTTTCAGTGTAGCTTCAACAGATGAAATCCTACAGTTTTGTGACCTTCTACAAACTTGTTCAGGACGTCAAAGTACACATTTCTTCCGAAGATGTCAAGTCATTATATCTTAAAACAAAAAAGTTATAGGCAAATTTATCATATTTTAAGGCGTACTTTCACCTTAAGTAACTATTTCCGGCGCAAAATGGCGCAGATGGCTCAGTCGGTAATTGAAAGATTAGACTTTTTACTACCACTTGGGGATGGAAACCCTCGTGGGCAATAGTGGGAAAGGTGGTTTAAATACATGACAAAAACTAGTTATTTTGCCTGTAATACAAGAAAAATAAATAAAAATTAATAATTAAGGATCCCGCAGTAACTTTTACTGCATTGTGTAATTTCCAGCAATATTTTACAACATTTTTGAGCATGATTTATTTATTTATTTACTTAAATTAGCGACACTTTACACCAAAGGTGCATTCGTGTCGTTTTTGAGCATTGTTTTTACCAAACAGAATATTTTATTCATGCTTTTGAATTCATATTGTTTACTATCAGATGATCAGGCAAATTCTGATAAAGTTACTTTAAAACTACCTATTTGAAGATTTGTTCGGGCAATATTCAAGTTATGTAGCGCAAGAAATAGGAAGAAGGAAATATAAAACAGTTCAAGATGTGCATCAAAACACAGAGTAGATTTTTTTTCATGTATTTATATTTATATTTGTTGTTTGACTTTTCAACTACGGAATCAGTATCCGAAAATATCAGGAGAAGTTTTGATTCGTCCGATTAACAGCTTTTTCGGTAATCCACGAGTTTGACTTACACCTGGGAAGCAATTGAAATATATCAGATATAAATCAATAAAATACAGGATGTGCCGAGAAATAATGCGATGTTTTTTTTTATTTCAAACATTATTTTTAATCTCTTGACGTTAAACAATTACATGTTTTGACGTCCCATCGTCTACATCATGAGATAATTGAAGTATTTTTCATATTTTTAACAGTACTTTTCACAAAAATCGGGTTGATAATATTTTTTTTATCAAATTGATCATTAGATATAGAAGTTATACTTTATTTTCACCAGGAAATCGTCAAAATATGTATTGAAGAATGTAAAATTGCAACTACCTTAATAAGAACTGCGAAGGTATTTATCAAAAAGCATTTGATATTCTAACCACCGTAGCCATTCAATTTTATGATTATTGGGTAGGTAGTCATTCGTTTGGGCATAGATATGTTGTCATAAGTTTGAAGAAATTCAATAATTTTATTTAGAAAACTTTGGTTATAACTCTCGGGAACAATATTTTGTCCTGATGTTTTAATTTTTAGAGATAAAAACGCACTGGTTTTTGCAAAAACGTTGTAAAATATTGCCGGAAGAAACACAGTGCAGTAAAAATTACTGTGGGCTTCTTAATTTATATTTTTTCTTGTATTACAGGCAGAATAATTAATTTTTGTCATGTATTTAAACCACCTTTCCCACTATTGCCCACGATGGTTTCCACCCCCAAGTGATAGTAAAAAGTCTAATCTTTCAATTACCGACTGAGCCATCTGCGCCATTTTGCGCCGGAAATAGTTACTTAAGGTGAAAGTACGCCTTAAAATATGATAAATTTGCCTATAACTTTTTTGTTTTAAGATATAATGACTTGACATCTTCGGAAGAAATGTGTACTTTGACGTCCTGAACAAGTTTGTAGAAGGTCACAAAAGTGTAGGATTTCATCTGTTAAAGTTACACTGAAAAAACTTGTTTTAGGGGTACTTCGCACAAAACGCTCCATATCTCAAAAACCGTAAGAGGTGGAGCTTTGACATGTTCTACGATTTTTGTTCTCTTATTATGGGCTACAACTTTGCCGAAGACGTCAAACCTCTAAAACAATATTTCGAAAAAATAAAATTTTTATCTCACTTCTAGGAGGATTAATCATTTATTACATTTTATCAAAAGACGCCTTTTAACATGCAGAAAAACTTTGTAGAACACTCCAAACCTCTAGAACCAACCTAAAAAAAGTTATTTAATTTTGATCGCAAAATCATCGATTTCGAACACTGTGCGACACGATTTTTGGATTTGTGATCCCAATTTCCCGAAATGACATGGCCATTCACCACGCCGTAGAGGTCAGACAAATAGCATCTGGTTCGATTGGGTCGTGGCCCTATCAGGCAACCATCGCCCACTCACTCGCCTAAATCAACATATAAACGCGTTGGAAGTGCGTAGGGGTGACAGGACTAAATGTGTGGACAAAATTTGTAGTTTTTCGCAAAAAAATGAAATTCATGAGATTTTCGAAGAATTGAATTTCACTTAGGATTCTAGCAGAATTACACTTGAGAATCTAGCAAAATCTCACTTGTGAATCTTGCAGAGTCTCATCTGAGATTCTAGTAGAATCTCACTTAAGATTCTAGCAGAATCTCACTTGAGATTCTCGCAGAAGCTCACTTGAGAATCTCGCAGAATCTCACTTGAGATTCTCGCAGAATCTCATTAAAGATTCAAGCAGAATCTCACTTGAGATTCTCGCAGAATCTCACTTGAGATTCTCGCAGAATCTCGCTTAAGATTCTAGCAGAATCTCGCTTGAGATTTTTGCAGAATCTCACTTGAGATTCTTGCAGAATCTCACTTGAGATTCTTGCAGAATCTCTTTTGAGATTCTTGCAGAATCTCGCTTGAGATTCTTGCAGCATCTCGCTTTAAATTCTTACAGAATCGCGATTGAGATTCTTGTAAAATCTGGCTTGAGATGCTCGCAGAAATTCGCTTGTGATTTTTGCAGAATCTCGCTATTCTGCAAGAATCTCAAGCGAGATTCTGCAAGAATCTCAAGCGAGATTCTGCAAGAATCTCAAGCGAGATTCTGCAAGAATCTCAAGCGAGATTCTGCAAGAATCTCAAGCGAGATTCTGCAAGAATCTCAAGCGAGATTCTGCAAGAATCTCAAGCGAGATTCTGCAAGAATCTCAAGCGAGATTCTGCAAGAATCTCAAGCGAGATTCTGCAAGAATCTCAAGCGAGATTCTGCAAGAATCTCAAGAGAGATTCTGCAAGAATCTCAAGCGAGATTCTGCAAGAATCTCAAGAGAGATTCTGCAAGAATCTCAAGCGAGATTCTGCAAGAATCTCAAGAGAGATTCTGCAAGAATCTCAAGCGAGATTCTGCAAGAATCTCAAGAGAGATTCTGCAAGAATCTCAAGCGAGATTCTGCAAGAATCTCAAGCGAGATTCTGCAAGAATCTCAAGCGAGATTCTGCAAGAATCTCAAGCGAGATTCTGCAAGAATCTCAAGCGAGATTCTGCAAGAATCTCAAGCGAGATTCTGCAAGAATCTCAAGCGAGATTCTGCAAGAATCTCAAGCGAGATTCTGCAAGAATCTCAAGCGAGATTCTGCAAGAATTTCAAGCGAGATTCTGCAAGAACCTCAAGCGAGATTCTGCAAGAATCTCAAGCGAGATTCTGCAAGAATCTCAAGCGAGATTCTGCAAGAATCTCAAGCGAGATTCTGCAAGAATCTCAAGCGAGATTCTGCAAGAATCTCAAGCGAGATTCTGCAAGAATCTCAAGCGAGATTCTGCAAGAATCTCAAGCGAGATTCTGCAAGAATCTCAAGCGAGATTCTGCAAGAATCTCAAGCGAGATTCTGCAAGAATCTCAAGCGAGATTCTGCAAGAATCTCAAGCGAGATTCTGCAAGAATCTCAAGCGAGATTCTGCAAGAATCTCAAGCGAGATTCTGCAAGAATCTCAAGCGAGATTCTGCAAGAATCTCAAGCGAGATTCTGCAAGAATCTCAAGCGAGATTCTGCAAGAATCTCAAGCGAGATTCTGCAAGAATCTCAAGCGAGATTCTGCAAGAATCTCAAGCGAGATTCTGCAAGAATCTCAAGCGAGATTCTGCAAGAATCTCAAGCGAGATTCTGCAAGAATCTCAAGCGAGATTCTGCAAGAATCTCAAGCGAGATTCTGCAAGAATCTCAAGCGAGATTCTGCAAGAATCTCAAGCGAGATTCTGCAAGAATCTCAAGCGAGATTCTGCAAGAATCTCAAGCGAGATTCTGCAAGAATCTCAAGCGAGATTCTGCAAGAATCTCAAGCGAGATTCTGCAAGAATCTCAAGCGAGATTCTGCAAGAATCTCAAGCAAGATTCTGCAAGAATCTCAAGCGAGATTCTGCAAGAATCTCAAGCGAGATTCTGCAAGAATCTCAAGCGAGATTCTGCAAGAATTTCAAGCGAGATTCTGCAAGAATCTCAAGTGAGATTCTGTGAGAATCTCAAGCGAGATTCTGCAAGAATTTCAAGCGAGATTCTGCAAGAATCTCAAGTGAGATTCTGTGAGAATCTTAAGTGACATTCTGTGAGAATCTTAAGTGACATTCTGAGAAAATTTGAAGTGACCTTCTGCGAGAATGTCAAGTGAGATTCTGCGAAAATCTCAAGTAAGATTCTGCAAGCATTTCAAATTTGATTCTGTGAGAATCTCGAGTGAGATTCTGAAAGATTCACAAGTGAGATTCTGCAAGAATCTCAAGTGAACTTCTGCGAGAATCTCAAATGAGATTCTGAAAAAATCTCAAGTGAGATTCTACAAGAATTTCAAGTGTGGTTCTGTAAGAATCTCAAGTGAGATTCTGTGAGAATTTCAAATAAGATTCTAAGAGAATCTCAGGCGGGATTCTAGGAGAATCTCAAGAAAGATTCTGAGATAATCTCAAACGAGATTATGCGAGAATCTCATGTGAGATTCTTTGAGAATCTGACGAGTATCTCGAGTAAGATTCTGCGAAAATCTCAAGCAAGATTTTGCAAGGATCTCAAGCGAGGTTCTGTGAGATTCTGCGAGAATCTCAAGTGAAATTTTGCGGGAATATCAAGTGACATTCTGCGAGAATCCGAAATGAGATTCAGCAAATATTTCAACTGAGATCCTACTAAATACTTTTAGCCAGGACTCCTTATTATCCACTCCTACCTGACCAGGACAATTGTGCCATGACCCAGCAGTGTGGGAGTTCTACAAACGAAATCGTGACAAGAATTCATCTCGATCCACACACACACCGCGCACACAAAGCGTGGCATATGTACTGTATGCTGCTGCTATGAACGAGTTATAGAACACAATTCTTTCGAATATTGTGAGCATAAAGCTGTCACCCCAAACCGCTTGCTGGATGTTCTCCAACCGCCCGCGTCCTTTCCAGGAGCCCTGTTGGTGGGTACTGCAATCGGCACAATCTTTCCGATTCTAATCGAGAAGATAAATCGAGAAAATATGCTCTAGGACTCCGATTGCTGTAGAGAAGCGGGGCAGCTTCATTTGTGTATAGTGGTGGCGAGCGATATGAGAGAGAGAGAGAGAGAGAGAGAAAGAGCAGTCACTGGGTCGGTCGCGGACGATCAGATCAGGAGGAGTTTTCCAATTGGAAAACTTCGACCCATGTAGAGCACTGACTGCACTGTGGTTGACACATATCTCTACACTAGTGGGGAACAAAATAGGAGATAAAGGGACGCAACGAAAACTATGGATATCTTTCCGGTTCGATCGGGTTCAGGAAACTGTTTTGCACATATAGGTATTCGCATATGATATTCAAATTTATTTTGGTGCGGTGAATGTGTAGATTTACGAAGAATGACAATAACTCGATGACAACCGCGATGAATGCTACTTCTGAGGTTACAGATTATAACCTTCTTATGTTGGGTTGAAAGAGTTAAAATTATAATCGTTTCTGAAGCTTGAGGTAGCTTCTATTGAAACTTGGAAAAGCTTCTCTCAGAAGCTTGTAGGCTTCTCTCAGAAGCTTGTAGGCTTCTCTCAGAAGCTTGGAAAAAGCTTATTCCAGATGCTTGGAAAAGCTTCTCCAAGAAGCCTAAACATGTGTTATCCAAAAGCTTGGAGAAGCTTCTCTCAGAAGCTTGGAAAATCTTCTACCAGAATCTTGGGAAAGCTTCTCTCAAAAGATTCTCTCCCAATCTGAAAGAAGCTTCTCTCACAAGCTTTTGAAAGCTACACTGAGAAGCTTAGAAATTCTTCTCCCATAAGCTCGCAAAAGCTTCTCTCAGACGCTTTGCAAAGCTTTTCTTAATTTATTTTTATTTGAGAGCTTGGAAAAGCTTCTTCCAGGAGCTTGGAAAACTTCTCTCAGAAGCTCGGAAAAGCTTCTTTCATAAGCTTTTCTCAGAAGCTTGGAAAAGCTTCACTCAGAAGCTTCTCTCCAAATCATGGAGAAACTTCTCTTGCAAGCTTAGAAAGGCTACTCATAGAAGCATGGAAAAGCTTCTCTCGTAAGCTTGAATTTCATCTCCCATGAGCTTGCGAAAGCTTCTTCAAGATGCTTGGAAAAGCTTTTTTTAATTTATTTTTGTTTGTGAGCTCCCAGAAGCTTTGAAATGATTCTCTCAGGTGCAGATTTTGAGAAAAGCTTTTCCCAAACAGCTTTCCATTTTCCTTGGAATCTTTCGCTCAGATGCTTTGAAACTTTTTATTTTGAGCTTTGAAAGCTTCTTCCAGAAAGCTTCAGTTTTGTAATTTATTTTATTTTGTTCTATTTTCATCGTTAAAGTATCTAATTTTGTCTGTCGTATTTCAATTCTTCTTGGACAGTGCTCTCAATAGAATCCATTTTGATTCTCCGAAAAATTTACGTCGTTTCATTATTTTCACTAACACCGATCGGTCCGATATCATCACGGCAGCTGCTGTCTTCACCGAAACCCCTTCCAAGGTTTTCCAGAGAATTGAAAAGATAATTCACCTCGGTCAGCAGCAGTCAGTAGACAGAGTCCTGTCCCAATCGCAACCCGTTCGTAAGTGCACCACCAAGAAGGCGAAATTGAATAGAGATTACATCTGAGCTAAAGTGACTGAGGCGACTCGGTCCTAGGAGCCAAGGAGAAAGTGTTCAGTCTGACCAGCAGACTGACTCTGACTTCAACTGCAATACGATTGCTAGGGGAGATCCTTTTGCTTGATAAATATCGACGACGACGGCGGCACAAGAATGGAAACAGACGACGAGGACTTCTCTGTTGTCGTCGAACACAGGAAATGCAAGGAATGCTTTTCAACGAATGCCGGATGCCCCATTTTTTACGTTTCGATGGCAGCTCCGAGTTCGCCGTTCAATGACCAGAGCGGCAGCTGCTTCTGCCTCCTCTGGTCGTTGCACATCTCGTCCTTCTATTCACCGACGACGGCCGGCACAAACGAGAAACGAGAGGGATTGTGTGCTGCAATCACTTGCCGAGATTTCTATTACCCATCCATTAGGAATGAAGTCATCCATTGTGTGAGGGGTATCGTTACTCACCTGGTCATTTTGCTCGAGCAAATAGATAGGTGATGTGGTGCAGTTGGGTTGGGAGGATGGTGATCTACCAGAGACGCGACACGGCAGGATGAAATTGTCGGGAGTCGTAATTTACACGCCTTGTTTGATTTGGAATTTTGCGAGTCGAGTCCAGGAGGGAAGGATGGATGAAATTGACTTTATGGTAGGGTGTCCTACAGTTTCAATTAATGTGGAAATATGTGAATAATATCCAGACGAAGCAAACTTTTAGACAGGGATTTGATTTTGGTGAGCTCGTTCCATGCTAGCAACTAAGCATGGAACGAGCGCACCAATATGTGTTCTTGTTAAAAAGTTACAAAAATAGCATGAAACGTGCTCACCTAGGAGCATACAGATTTTCAATTGTTCTTGATGATTTGGTAATATAGAACTGCTCGACATAAAACATACCTATTCATTTTATTCAATGTTAATAATTGTATAAGCAAGACCATAGTAGTATGGAACAAACTCACCAGGAGCAGTCTTCATGTCTACTGGAAAACATTAAAAAAGGGCTTTTTAAAAAAAATCTATCAAAGTTGCATTCGAAATTTGTCTCCAGGGGTTTCTTTACTTTCACATATCCACAGAAATTTCCCAAACGATTCCTTCAGAAAATCTTTCAGAGAATTTTAAAGAAACTCTGCCATGAATGCCTTTGAAGATTGCTCTGGAAAATCCTTCAGGAATTTTTCTAGTAATTTCTTTACAACAATCGTAGCTTCCTTTAGATTTTTTGCAAAGATTATCTAAGAATTCATTTTTTTTTTAAATATTTTTATAAACCTTTTCCTGGATTCCTTTCGATATTGGTCCATGAATTTCTGTAGAAAATTATACGAGGATTCCGTTCCGAAAGCTTTTTATGATTTTTCAAAGTTGTTTAGAACATCTTCCATGCATCGCTTCCCAGAAATTCCTCTAGAAAGCTTTCATGAGTTTCATAAAAAAAAACTTCTGCAGGGATTTCTTCAGAAATTTTCGCATAGATTCTTTAATAAACTCTTCCATTGCTTTCTTCAAAAAGTTTTCCAGAAATTCCTTCAGAAATTCGTTCACCTATTTCTTCAGGAGTTTTCGCCAGAGACTTGTTCAGAAATTGTTCATTCCATTTCCAAATTGGTATTCCAATGAAAATTCTCACATAAACGTGTCCAGAAATATCTATACAGGGTTTTCATTCTATTAAGCGATTAAAGGATTGATCCAGAAAAGCCTGTAGAATTTTTTCCGATTCTTCAAGTATTCAGCATTATTTTCTTAAAAAATCGTCCACAGACTAATCCAAGAATGCATTCAGGAAGTCCTATGAAAATTTTACTTAATGATTTTTCCTGGCATTTTCCTATTAATTTTTAAATATTTTTTCTATGAATTCCACCAAGGATTTACCGAGAAGTTCTCAAAAATTCCTCCCGGAGTTATTTCAAGAATTTCCCGGAGATTCCTTCGGAGATTCCTCTAGTGATTCACTGGAAAGTTCTTCCAAATATTTCAACAGGGATTTGACCAAAGATTTCTTCACTACCAAAAATCCTTGCACCCGAATGTGAAGTTTCGTTGAAGTGCACTCATATCGTCAATGAATGAGAGGTTTAAACTCAGACACTTCAGGGGATCATGATCACAGAGTTCCTCAGGGTCTCTTAAAGAAATTCCTTTAAGGAGATGTTTTTATCTCCAAAGACTTCTTCATAATTTTAGGAATTTCTTCTGGAATTTCAACAGGGGAATTCCAAAAATTTTTCCAAGGATTTTTTTAGAAATTCTTTTAAAATTTTAAACTGTTTTTCAAGCATTCTTTGCGGAATTCCTTGAGTAATTTCTGCAGGAATTTCTAGAAGGATTTTTTAAATTGCTCTTACGGTTCCATAAGTAATATATCTAAAGGTATCTTTAGCACAGACCTCTAGTGCTGTATTTGTTCAGATATTCCTCCAAGGACTTTTCAGAAATTCTTCCAGATATTTAACGAAAATTACTGAAGAAATCTGAGAAATTTCCGAATGATTGTCTCAAGAAATTAGCTAAATAATACCCTTAAAAACTCCTAGAATTGTTTTTTTTTCAGGAATTTCTAGGAAAAAATATCCTGAAACGATTTCTAAACTTCTTCTGTGAGCAATTCCCACGAATATAACTGAAGCTTTATTCTCTAAAATGAATCATTAGATGCTGATGAAGGATCCTCGCATTTTTTTTTTTTTTTTTGCAGAAATTTATCCATTTTCTGCTGAAGCTCTTGAAGTTTCAAAAAATCCTTCAAGGGTTTTTACGGAAAATTTTTAAAGCATTATTTAAGAAGCTCATCCAACAATTCCTTCAAAAAATCGGAAACGGAAGTTTTGTAGAACTTTTTAAAAGATCTTTCTGAAATTATTCCATCGACTGCTTAAGAGAATCCTGCAGAGATTTTTTAAGACATTCTTCAAATTGTCTTTCTTAATTTCAAAAAGAAAACTCTCCCAAGGGTTGCTTCAGAAATTCCCTTAGGAATGAGCAATTTCTTCTAGAAACCTTACAAAATTGCTTCACAGATTCTTGTAGAAATTCCTCCGATGATTTTTTCAGAAAATCTTCCATGGATTCATTCAGAAAAGCCTACAGAAGCTTCCCCAGCACTTTCTTTGGAACTTTCTCCAAACAAATTAGATGTACTTTTAAGAATTCCTTCAAAAATTTCTCCAAAGATTCCTTCGATGAACTTCATCTGAAATTACTCCGGAAAAACCTTTGGATAATCTTTCAAGAGAACCTTTAAAAATTTTTCCAGGGATTGTTTTGAAAAATATTCCAGGTATTCCTTCAGAGGATCTTCTAAGGATTCTTACAGAAATTATTCTTCATTGGTTTCACCAAAATTTCTTCGGGTTTTTTCGTCATGAATTTCTGCAGGGAACTTTCCAAATGAATGTCTTAAGAAATACCTGCAGAAAAATTACTTGGGAATTTCTACGGGGATTCCTTTCAAATTTGGAAAGATATTCTTTCAGAAATTCATTCAGAAAAATGTCCATAAAAAGTTCATGAGAATTTCTACAGGGATATTTTGTTAAGAGATTTTACTATAAATGTTTGAAGAGGTTTATCCATTTGTTTCTTCTGATATTCTTTCTGAAATTCGGTTCTCGAGAAATTACTCTTAAAATCGCCTAGGAATTTGAAAAAGGGATTCCTCGAGGATTTCTTCTAAACTATCTCAAGAAATGCTTTCAGGAATTCCATCAGGGATCCCTTTAGACATACCTTTGAGAATTTCATCAAAATTTTCTCCCAAGATTTCTTTGGAAACTCTTTAATGGATTGTGTCAGAAACTACTCCAGTGATTTCTTTGGATAATCTTCCAGGATTTTTTTTTTCTAGAAACTTCTTTACGGATTACTTCGGAAATTGTTCCAGGGAATCTTCTCAGATGTTATTTCAAAAATTCTCACTGAAGTTTCGACATTTGTTTCATAAAAATCTCTCAGAAAATTTAAAATCTCTGAAAGAATTGGAGAACCCTCTGCTGGTATTCATGGAAACAATTTCTTGGAAAATTCCATGAAAATTGTAAGGAATAGTTAATGCAGTAATATCTGCAGGAATTGCAGAGAAAATTGTTGGAAAAAATTCTGAAAGAATGCCTGAAGCAAGTTCTGAATAAATCCAAAGCATTATCTGGAAGAACACCTGAAGGACCTTTTGGAGATAATCCTGGAGAAACTTTCAGAAGAATCTCTTGAGAATTATCTAGAGAAATTTCCAAATAAATGCCTGAAAAAAATCCATGAATAATCCTGGAACCTCTGGAGGTATTCAAGCAATAATTTCTGAAAAAAAAATCTTTAGAAAAATCAGAATTTCTATTGGAAACCCCTGAAGGAATTTTTGTAAGAATCTTCGAATTTCACTGAGAAATTCTTAAAAAATGTCTATGCGAATTTTTGGAGCAATCCAAAAGAAAAACTCCTGGAAAAAATCAAAGAATATTTCTGGAAGATTGTTTGAAGAAAAACACGAAGGAGTACAATCATGTACTTGTGTTGCAATCCTTAAATGAATTTCCCATAGAATCTTTCAAGGGATCCCAGGAAGCATTTCGGAAGAAATTTCTGAGGAGTCCCGTGGATCACTTTCAATATTATATTTTTGAGAAATTCGTTGAGAAACTCCTGAAGAAGTGCCAAGGAAAATTCTAGTGGGAATTCTCGAAATAATATCAAGATTAATCTTTGGTGAAGCTATCAAAGAAATCCATGCACAAGGATGCATTTTGAAGGGATACTAAGAGGAATCTTCAGAGAAGTTCTTGCAAAAACTATTCTAAGAAATTTGGCGAGAACCTTCTTTTTGTAAACATTCAAGAAAAGAATTGATAATTCCTCGAAGGATTCCCAAATGGAGGAGAACGTGCCTCTGGAGCCGACCTACTGATACCTGAAAAGATCCCCAAAGCAATTTCTAGGGGTGTCTCAGAACCTAATCCTGGAGAACTTTCTTGAAATTTTATGAATAATTCTCACAAAATTTATAAAAGGTATTTGCTTCCGTGAAATTTACAGAAAAAAAATCGCAGGAAAGAGGTTTTCTGGAACAATTCCTTACCAAGCCCAATAGTCCCCCCAAGTCATTTCCTTGGAGGCGTACTAGTAATAAGGGGCGTTGATATTTGGAAACCTTGAGTAACCAGCTCGGATTTTACCATAACAGCATTGATTATAATCAAATAGGAGGAATGAGTTGAGAACTTAGGAGATTTTATGGTTTCAACGTAATTTATGACGTCTAAAACATTGGTGAGCTCGTTCCATGCAATTTTTTTCACCTACATACAATTTTTGCTCGCACAGTAAAAATTTTAACAAAACAAGATCTTAATTATTCGAGAATAAGAAAATCCAACCCACCCTACAAAAATGACGACAACGAGGCAGCGCCACCGCAACAACACCGATGGCGTCGTATTATCATCATTTCAATATGCCATTTCTCTCGTGAACAACATTGGAGCCCTGTCGTATCTGCTTCGGATTTAGTAGTAGCCAAACATCATCATCATCAGCAGCAGTACCAACAGGGACAAGATACTTCCCACATCGAGCTTAAAAAAAACACTGAAAACCGGCAGCGAAACCATACCCCAAATCGCTGAATTTCATTTCCATATATATTGGCTTTGCCCTGGAGGCCCACTCTCTCGGGCGGGACCGTGTGGCGTGGTGGGTCTCGAGAAGCCGTGCACCACATGGGAGAGTGGAGATTTTTCCGCATGAGGACCTTCTTCGTGGACTTCGACATTCCTATCCACAGTCAGTGTCCTAACGGAAACAGCCAAGTGGCGAATGATTTTCTAGTTGAGGGCCTTGGCGCTGGTGGTCGGCTCTTGGCAGTTTTATTCCTGGCAATTTTGGCAGGAGGCTTGTTTGGACGAAGGTTTGACAGGTGGGAATCGGGTTCCAGTTTCTTTCGGCTGCTGTCTGCGAACAAGGAGGGTTCCGGTTTCTCCCAAGTGGCGGTGAATAGAGATTAACAAATTACACGCTGTTGCGGCCGTTTCGGAATTGGGCGATGTATTTATTTTGTTGTGATCAAATTTGGAGATTGGATGAGGGTACGGTTAGTGGATTAAAGAATTGTTTGCTTTTCTTTTGTATGGGAGAAATCTTTACTTGATTACGAGAGTAAGGCAGGATAGATGCTTGAAGAAGTTTCCTATCAGAAGTGTCTCACAAAATTCTTCTAGGCTTCTATTGAGAGTTAGGAAAGTTTTTATCGAAACTTTCTCAGTTTCTCACAAAAGCTTGACAAAATTCTCATAGAAACATGAGAAGTTTCTCTCCAAAACATGTGATGCTTTTCACAGCTTGGCAAGCATTCCAATGAATACTCGGGAAGCTTCTCACCGAAGTTTAGAAAACTTCTCACCGAATCTTTATGAATTTCTCACCGAAGCCTGAAAAGCTTATTATTGTAGCTTGAAGAGATTCTCCTAGAAGCATGGAAAGCTTCTCAATAAAGCATGGAAAGTTTCTCATTGAATATTGAAAAGCTACTCATTGAAGCTTGACAAGTTTCTCATTTAAGCTTGAAAAGCTTCTCATTGAAGCTTGAAAAGTTTCTCATTGAAGCTTGAAAGCTTCTCATTGAAGCTTGAAAAGCTTCTCATTGAAGATTGGAAAGCTTCTTATTGAAGCTTGAAAAGCTTCTCATTGAAGCTTGAAAAGTTTCTCATTTAGGCTTGAAAAGCTTCTCATTGAAGCTTGAAAAGCTTCTCATTGAAGCTTGAAAAGTTTTCCATGGAAGCTTGAAAAGATTCTCATTGAAGCTTGGAAAGTTTCTCATTGAAGCTTGAAAAGCTTCTCATTGAAGCTTGAAAAGCTTTTCATTGAAGTTTGAAATGCTTCTCATTGAAGCTTGAAAAACTTCTCATTGAAGCTTGAAAAGCTTCTCATTATAGCTTGAAAAAAATCTCATTGAAGCTTGAAAAGCTTCTCATTGAAGTTTGAAAAGTTTCTCATTGAAGCTTGAAAAGCTTCTCATTTAAGCTTGAAAAGCTTCTCATTGAAGCTTGAAAAGCTTCTCATTGAAGCTTGAAAAGCTTCTCATTGAAGCTTGAAAAGCTTCTCATTGAAGCTTGAAAAGCTTCTCATTGAAGCTTGAAAAGCTTCTCATTGAAGCTTGAAAAGCTTCTCATTGAAGCTTAAAAAGCTTCTCATTGAAGCTTGAAAAGCTTCTCATTGAAGCTTGAAAAGCTTCTCAATGAAGCTTGAAAAGCTTCTCATTGAGGCTTGAAAAGCTTCTCATTGAAGCTTGAAAAGCTTCTCATTGTAGTTTGAAAAGCTTCTCATTGAAGCTTGAAAAGCTTCTCATTGAAGTTTGAAAAGTTTCTCATTGAAGCTTGAAAAGCTTCTCATTGAAGCTTGAAAAGCTTCTCATTGAAGCTTGAAAAGCTTCTCATTGAAGCTTGAAAAGCTTCTCATTGTAGTTTGAAAAGCTTCTCATTGAAGCTTAAAAAACTTCTCATTGAAGCTTGAAAAGCTTCTCATTGAAGCTTGAAAAGCTTCTCATTGAAGCTTGAAAAGCTTCTCATTGAAGCTTGAAAAGTTTTTCATTGACGCAGGAAAAACTTCTCACTGAATATTGAAAAGCTTCAAATTGCAGCTGGAAAAGCTTCTAATCGATGCTTTCTATTAGTAGTTGGCAGCCCAAATTAAAATTATGAGATAACACAATTCATTTTCTTCAAATAGTAAACAACCACTCGATACAGTCACAGTCAGCAAAGCAGCAGCAGCAGCAGGCAAAAGTTATTCCAACTCGTTTCGCCCACAGCCACAGCCAGAGAAGAAGGGACTCCTAGAAGTCCGCGCGCTAGAATAACTTCAGCAAGTTATTATATAGTACCTAAGTCTGTCAGTCAAAGACGATCAAGGAGGGTGGTGGTGGCGGTGGTCGTTCTCTTTAATGGTGGGCGTGATGAAGAGGACTTTTTATTTGATTTTTATGCGAAACAGCTGCTCGACGAGGCGTGGCGCAAATCGACGTCGACGTCGTCGTCTCAGTCAGTCAGTAAGTCAGTCAGCCTCTTGGAGCCGGGAGTTTGATGGTCAATAATATGACAACTTCAGTGGCACCTGGCGCCCAAAGGCTGCTTTGAGGGGAAGGCGATGGAATGCTTCCTGAAATTTGGCTTTTATCGTTTCATTTATCGTTAAGATGATTAGTAGGACATTAATCATGCTGGATTCTAGCTAGCGAGAAGGAGCTTTTGCAATTCTTTAAAAAGATTAACAGTGAAACGTTCGACGCGAACAGCTGGGATTGGCTATTCCAAATCATTAATTTCTTATAAACGAAGCCTTGCATTTCAAACAGTTTCAACCAGGATAGAAAACGAGAACTCAGAATTTCTGCTATTTTTTTTTATTTCGCATAAACATACCCTCAATGTTTCCCAACTATCATCAGTACACAAAACCAACTCAAACGCAACGACCTTCGCGGAAATTGAAGTTCCACGTGCAGATGAACATCAGCAGAAATTCTATCACATTCCATGCAGGAAATGAAGTCCCGTGTTTAGAGCACATCCCCGCATGTGTATGATGCGAAACCCCATTATCTAGAATCAACACAGCTGCATGCCGGCTTCCACCACCAGCTGTAGCTGTTCAAAAGCCCGGAAAGCACTTTGTTTTCCGCACCGAACTTTTTCAACCCAACAACGCAGGATAAAAACTGGGCGAGTTCGAATCGGAGAGCACCAGCCTGGAAAAAAATGAAAAGGTAAAAACTGAACTGAAACCTTGTGAAAGCAGGAGTAGTTTTTTTTCTACCAAAAGTCGTCAGAGGGAATGCATGGGAGCACAGCGAAGCACTATCTTCTGCTTGTCGATTTAAAAATCCTGACCTGGTGGAATATGAACGAGATTTCCTGCTTTTGAGCTTGAATAGGAGGCAATCAGTGAAGTACTAGATTGAAAGTAGTGAGCTGGATTTTTGTATGGCGAGATGATCAATTCTCCATTTCTGCAATGAAATGGTGCAAACAGCGTAGGTTATATGATTTATTGACTAATTTGATGCTGTTTGAGCTAAAGTTTGGATAACTGTGTTGTTGAAGATGCAGGAAAAAATAATACAACAACACAGTTATTCAAACTTTTGCTCAAATAACATCGAATTAGCCAATAAATCATATAACCTACGCTGTTTGCACCATTTCATTGCAGAAATGGAGAATTGATCATCTCACCATACAAAAATCCAGCTCACTACTTTCAATCTAGTACTTCACTGATTGCCTCCTATTGAGTTTTGTTTAGTTAACGTAGAGAAAGGGTAAGCTTGTCAACAGTCAAACCAATGCTTGGGTTCTTCAGTGTCTTCTGTCTTGAATGTCTTCACAGGAATGCTTTTATAAGCTTTCCTGGAGATTGTTTTGAAAATTTATGAGAAGTTTTCTAAGCATTTCTTGGAAGATCTTTTGGGCTTCTCTTTAAGGCTTTCCAAGCTTCTCTGTGAAGCTTTCCAAGCTTCTCTGTGAAGCTTTCCAAGCTTCTCTGTGAAGCTTTCAAGCTTCTCTGGGGAGCTTTCCAAAGTTATCTGGAAAGCTTTCCAAGCTTCTCTGGGAAGCTTTCCAAGCTTCTCTAGAATGCTTTCCAAGCTTCTCTAGGATGCTTTCCAAGCTTCTCTGGGAAGCCTTCCAAGCTTGTCTGGGAAGCCTTCCAAGCTTGTCTGGGAAGCCTTCCAAGCTTGTCTGGGAAGCCTTCCAACCCAGCCAACAAATTGATTCACATAACTCTGCTACAAATGTGCTAAGTGAACTCTTATCCAATCAAAACACATTGTATAAGATGCACCAAATATGCTCTATTCGCTCAAATTTGGAGGCCATATACGTACATTTTCAGAAAACCACATTGAGATATACAATTTCAGATGAATTATTTTGACATGTAATATAACTTCTTATTATAAATTTGCATGGCCATATATACGATTTCATTTTAACATGTTCAAATATAAAATAAAAAGTTAACAAGCCTAGATTTTCCGACCTGCAGCTCATTAATCAGATACCCTACCACTGTGTCAATCACTGACTGTTGTAGAACGTAAAATTTAAGCAAATATAAACAATTATACCAGAATGGCCACAAGCACCAGTGATGAAATTTTGCACTCAATCACTGCCAACAAATTGGTTGATATTACTCTGTCTCAACTGAGTTTTATGAATTCGTTCAAAACATTGTTTTAATTACTCTATCCGTACACATTTTCGAGACCATCTACGTACATATTGACAATATCATTTTCATATACAGGGTGTTAGGTTCCTGAGTGCAAACTTTTTAAAGGGTGGTAGAGGACCATAAATGGTGAAAAAAATTGTTCTACGCATATGGTCAAATTTCAACCGTTACGTAGTTATTGAACTCTCCATGTTTTAGAGTATTATTGCCATAGCTGGCTATAATTTGAAAATGGTCAAACTTATCGCAGTTTTTAGACCCTTATTCGAAAGATTATTGAATTTTCTATCAAACGGCATCTTTCAACCAATTGGTTTAGTTAAATAACTAAGTTTTCTAGACCAAATAGCTCAAAAGTAGTGTGTTTTAATTTGTTTTTGTCAATTATCTTTTGAAAATGCCTAATAAACTAAAATTTTTTCTTTGGCAAAGTTGTGGCCTCTGTTTCACTCTACAATTCATTCTTTGACACCAAGCCTCTAGCTCTCATCGTTTTCTTGCAATTTCGATTTAATTGTGCGGCACAGTGCGCAAAAAAGTGCTTACCTTGACAGTTGCAAATTTATGATTTAAAATGCGATATTTAAATCAAAATTGCAAGAAAACGATAAGAGATAGAAGTTTAGTGTCAAAGAACGAGTTTAAGAGTGGACCAGGGGCCACAACTTTGCCAAAGAAAGAATTTTAATTTATAACGCATTTTTAAAAGATAATTGACAAAAACAAATTGAAACACACTACTTTTGAGCTATTTGGTCTAGAAAACTTAGTTATTTAACTAAACGAATTGGTTGAAAGATGCCATTTGATAGAAAATTCAGTAATCTTTCGGATAAGGGTCTAAAAACTGCGATAAGTTTGACCAATTACAAGTTATAGCCAGCTATGGCAATAATACTCAAAAACATGGAGAGTTCAATAACTACGTAACGGTTGAGATTTGACCATATGCGTAGAACAATTTTTTTCACCATTTATGGTCCTCTATCACCCTTTAAAAAGTTTGCACTCAGGAACCTAACACCCTGTATACAATTCTTGACGAATTGATTCGGTGTTTAATATAATTTCATATACAACTTAGTTTGACACTTTATGATTTCTTATTCACAAACAATATAATAACAACAAGACCTGTCAATCACTTAGTTAAAAGTGTGAATGTTATCAGCAATGTCGGTGAAAATACAGGAAAAATGTGAAATAGATTACGTAAATTGGTAAAATTCTTTAATAATGTATCAGACTGTACAGCAGAAGCTGAATGGTTTATGCTCAGGGAACGAGAGAAATATATATATCTAGAACAGCGCAGCTGCTGATCCGCGATACAGCTACGCTGGCACTTCCACAGAGGTGCCCTTGGAGCTGCCAGTAGGATCTTCAGGTAGGTGAATGTAATAAAACTCTCCTTCATCTGTACCTATTTCAGTAAGGCGATGCGCCTAGAGAAATATTTACAAAAAACGTCTTAATGTTCATCATCAACCGGATCTCCAAATAGGTCCCCTCACCGTATAATTTTATTATTACAAATATGACCTTATATGCAATCTTGCATTTAAGATTACAATGGAGTCGCAACAAGTTCATTTGAAGTTGTTGAAGAATGACAACTTGTAGTTGTATAATTGTTAACGCAAAGTTGGAATTATTAATGCTGCCAAATGAAATCGGATGAAATTGTGGGCTTCGGATACGATTTAACCTAATCTGTTATGGCACATTATATAATTCTAACTGAATATGTTCATTAATATAACTTTACACTAACACCCTTATATGACTTCTGGTTTGCTGGGAAGCTTCTCTGGGAAGCCTTCCAAGCTTCTCTGGGAAGCCTTCCAAGCTTCTCTGGGAAGCCTTCCAAGCTTCTCTGGGAAGCCTTCCAAGCTTCTCTGGGAAGCCTTCCAAGCTTCTCTGGGAAGCCTTCCAAGCTTCTCTGGGAAGCCTTCCAAGCTTCTCTGGGAAGCCTTCCAAGCTTCTCTGGGAAGCCTTCCAAGCTTCTCTGGGAAGCCTTCCAAGCTTCTCTGGGAAGCCTTCCAAGCTTCTCTGGGAAGCCTTCCAAGCTTCTCTGGGAAGCCTTCCAAGCTTCTCTGGGAAGCCTTCCAAGCTTCTCTGGGAAGCCTTCCAAGCTTCTCTGGGAAGCCTTCCAAGCTTCTCTGGGAAGCCTTCCAAGCTTCTCTGGGAAGCCTTCCAAGCTTCTCTGGGAAGCCTTCCAAGCTTCTCTGGGAAGCCTTCCAAGCTTCTCTGGGAAGCCTTCCAAGCTTCTCTGAGAAGCCTTCCAAGCTTCTCTGAGAAGCCTTCCAAGCTTCTCTGGGAAGCCTTCCAAGCTTCTCTGGGAAGCTTTCCAAGCTTCTCTGGGAAGCCTTCCAAGCTTCTCTGGGAAGCCTTCCAAGCTTCTCTGGGAAGCCTTCCAAGCTTCTCTGGGAAGCCTTCCAAGCTTCTCTGGGAAGCCTTCCAAGCTTCTCTGGGAAGCCTTCCAAGCTTCTCTGGGAAGCCTTCCAAGCTTCTCTGGGAAGCCTTCCAAGCTTCTCTGGGAAGCCTTCCAAGCTTCTCTGGGAAGCCTTCCAAGCTTCTCTGGGAAGCCTTCCAAGCTTCTCTGGGAAGCCTTCCAAGCTTCTCTGGGAAGCCTTCCAAGCTTCTCTGGGAAGCCTTCCAAGCTTCTCTGGGAAGCCTTCCAAGCTTCTCTGGGAAGCCTTCCAAGCTTCTCTGGGAAGCTTTCCAAGCTTCTCTGGGAAGCCTTCCAAGCTTCTCTGGGAAGCCTTCCAAGCTTCTCTGGGAAGCCTTCCAAGCTTCTCTGGGAAGCCTTCCAAGCTTCTCTGGGAAGCCTTCCAAGCTTCTCTGGGAAGCCTTCCAAGCTTCTCTGGGAAGCCTTCCAAGCTTCTCTGGGAAGCCTTCCAAGCTTCTCTGGGAAGCCTTCCAAGCTTCTCTGGGAAGCCTTCCAAGCTTCTCTGGGAAGCCTTCCAAGCTTCTCTGGGAAGCCTTCCAAGCTTCTCTGGGAAGCCTTCCAAGCTTCTCTGGGAAGCCTTCCAAGCTTCTCTGGGAAGCCTTCCAAGCTTCTCTGGGAAGCCTTCCAAGCTTCTCTGGGAAGCCTTCCAAGCTTCTCTGGGAAGCCTTCCAAGCTTCTCTGGGAAGCCTTCCAAGCTTCTCTGGGAAGCCTTCCAAGCTTCTCTGGGAAGCCTTCCAAGCTTCTCTGGGAAGCCTTCCAAGCTTCTCTGGGAAGCCTTCCAAGCTTCTCTGGGAAGCCTTCCAAGCTTCTCTGGGAAGCCTTCCAAGCTTCTCTGGGAAGCCTTCCAAGCTTCTCTGGGAAGCCTTCCAAGCTTCTCTGGGAAGCCTTCCAAGCTTCTCTGGGAAGCCTTCCAAGCTTCTCTGGGAAGCCTTCCAAGCTTCTCTGGGAAGCCTTCCAAGCTTCTCTGGGAAGCCTTCCAAGCTTCTCTGGGAAGCCTTCCAAGCTTCTCTGGGAAGCCTTCCAAGCTTCTCTGGGAAGCCTTCCAAGCTTCTCTGGGAAGCCTTCCAAGCTTCTCTGGGAAGCCTTCCAAGCTTCTCTGGGAAGCCTTCCAAGCTTCTCTGGGAAGCCTTCCAAGCTTCTCTGGGAAGCCTTCCAAGCTTCTCTGGGAAGCCTTCCAAGCTTCTCTGGGAAGCCTTCCAAGCTTCTCTGGGAAGCCTTCCAAGCTTCTCTGGGAAGCCTTCCAAGCTTCTCTGGGAAGCCTTCCAAGCTTCTCTGGCAAGCCATCCAAGCTTCTCTGGGAAGCCTTCCAAGCTTCTCTAGGAAGCTTTCCAAGCTCCTCTGGGAAGCTTCCAGGCTTCTCTGGGAAGCCTTCCAAACTTCTCTGGGAAGCCTTTCAAGCTTCTCTGGGAAGCCTTCCAACCTTCTCTGGGAAGCCTTTCAAGCTTCTCTGGGAAGCCTTCCAAGCTTCTGTGGCAGTGCTTACCATCGTTTCCATGGAAATCTTTTCAAGCACTTCTGGAAAGCTCTTTTATTCTCTTCAGTAAACGTTTACTGGGAATGAAACATGCGGCACATTCAATTTTCCAAGGAAAACTGTTCAATGATTCCCAGTTTCCAGTAATTATGCTGCAAAGTTTATACAAGTGGCATCCTTGGAAAGAATCTTTCATACGCCCATGGACCGAAAACTTCAGTAGAATTTCATCCACTGCCATTGTATCGTTTCGTTCGCTGATTTTCCGCCATCGGGAAACGCGTCATGAATTGGATATTGCACATCCATTCATGTATGATTTCTTGTCAAAATGGAAAGTTGATTGCATGGTTATCCGACGACGACCGAGGGCCCAGAGAGATACCGTTCACCCCATGTCCCAAGTCAAAGCCACGTGTCATCTGCGTGGAAGGCGGCTGTGATTCTTGATTTATGTGTTTCGCGTTAAAATTCAAGACGGATCACATGAAGCCTTCATTATCATACACATTATGCGCAAGTACGCGTACGACGATGATGTCGTCGCGGAGCTGATGGCCCTTGGTTTGAGTATGAAGGGTTGATATGGTAATCGAGGTTGAATCTTTCGCGAAAGTTAATGATCTGTTAGAAAAACAAGCAAATTTCCAAGAAATTTCCAAAAAACTTTTATTTCAACTGTTTTTTTTTATATTCATTAGAATGATTTAGAAACAACAGTAAAAAATCTCAATTTAAATCATGCCCAGCCCATAAACAAAATTATTGGATCTCAATTCACGTTCCCATAATTCGATTCTCGATCCTAACAATAACGTCCAAAGCATCGAAAGGACAATAATTCCACCTGACACCCAGTCAGTTAATCAATTCCAGCGGAATCACTTCTTCGCATCTTCATTCAATCAGCAGCAGCAGCACCAGCTTCGTCGCCACTTCGATCAAATTATTTATAGGAAAGCAATTTTCCGACTCATTCAAGCATCATCCCAAGCCAAGCTTCTCCTTATTGGTTGGTACATACATAAATCGAAAACCGAATCAAAGTCGAAGCAAAGCAAACAAGCAGTGCGCGCGCCATCGTCGTTGGTCGTTGAGATTGGGCTACCCCGCCTGAGAGCTGCTTATCGCTGCTGCCGCCGCCGCCAAACGGGCAAACTTTGCACCCGTTGCGAGGAGTTAGTACCTCATTTCGGCACCCTTATTTGTGTCACATTAACACATCTCGCTTCTATCGTGTGTTTGGGCTCAGTCTGGGTCGCTGGTTTGCTGGTGCTCTGCTACTTGATTGGCACCACCGCACCGTAGGCCCCCTTTGAGGGGGCTTTGACGAGCAGTGGTGTCAGATATTGATTATTTTCGGTAATAGGAAAGCTTCTCTGGGAAGCTTTCCAAGATTCTCTGGGAAGCTTTCCAAGATTCTCTGGGAAGCTTTCCAAGCTTCTCTGAGAAGTTTTCCAAGCTTCTCTGGGAAGCTTTCTAAGCTTCTCTGGGAAGCTTTCCAAGCTTCTGTGGAAAGCCTACCAAGCTTCTCTGGGAAGCTTTCCATGCTTCTTCGGGAAGCTTTACAAGCTTCTCTGGGAAGCTTTCCAAGCTTCTCTGGGAATTTGTCCAAGCTTCTTTGGGTAGCTTTGCAAGCTTCTCTGGAAAGCTTTCCAAGCTTCTCTGGGAATCTTTCCAAGCTTCTCTGGGAAGCTTTCCAAGCTTCTGTGGAAAGCTTTCCAAGCTTCTCTGGAAAGCTTACAAAGCTTCTCTGGGAAGCTTTCCAAGCTTCTCTGGGAAGCTTTCCAAGCTTCTCTGGGAAGCTTTCCAAGCTTCTTTGGGTAACTTTCCAAGCTTCGCTGGAAAGCTTTCCAAGCTTCTCTGGGAAGCAGTTCAAGCTTCTCTGAGAAGCTTTGCAAGCTGCTCTAGGAAGCATCCCAAGTTTCTCTGGAAAGCTTTCCAAGCTTCTCTGGGGCGCTTTCCAAGCATCTCTGGGAAGCTTTTCTAGCTTTTCTGGGAAGCTTTCCATACATGTCGGGGAAGATTTCCAAGCTTCTCTGGGAAGCTGTTCAAGCCTCTCTAGTAAGCTTTCCAAGATTCTCTGGGAAACTTTCCAAGTTTTTCTGGGAAACTTTCCAAGCTCCTCTGGGAAGCTTTCCATGCTTCTTTGTGATGCTTTCCAAGCTAATTGTGAGCATAGTTGTTGTTGGTACATGATATTGAAAAGTCGTATGAGTTGAAATCAAAATAGAAATCTGGGCTCCCTGCTACCGAACACGCCAAACCCCCACCCCTCCCAACTGTACGTCACTCACCAGGGAATCAATTTTACGGCTCGACACAAAGAAACCATCCCCGCGAGAGTGACTGATGATGGAGTACGTCTTTTATTGCCTCAATTGACGACGGACGACCATCAGACCATGCACGGCATTATTGGTGGCAAGAATCGGCAGAAGAATTGGAAGCTGCTGCCTTCACCACTCGCCGTGCCGCTGATTGATTTGGTGAGATCGACTTGGGTATCATCCGGTTGCTCCGAGTGAGTTGCTCAGCGGTGTATAATAAATAATAAAACAGAAATAAAACTGATCGGCTAAAAAACGACGACGTCGACTGGGGCGATGACAATAACAAGGACGCGTGGTGATCCTTTGTGCCTTCCCCGGAGGAAGAATCGAAATTCCGTACCTTCTAGTGACAACCACCCGCCATCAATGTAGGTAGCTCCCATGTCGAAAGAAAGTGAAAGTGAAGACGAACGGAGAGAAGCCTCGTGTCTCCCCGGGAGTCTTGTTTCATTGGAGGTTCAGCTTTCATCGTCTCACCACGAATACCCCCCATGGGTGCCCTACCCCCACACTGACTGGTTCCCCGGGTGGTTGAGCTGCTCCTTTTGCGCTGTCCTATTGTCAGAATTTTGCTTGTTATTTTATTGCCTAGCTCGTAATGTCATAAATCATTTGCTCCTTTCGGCAGTGTGGAGCGGTTTTTACGTTTCGTTAGTGCCTCTTAGTTTGGTGAGGCGGGTGGGTTGCGGGACACCTTCGTTACAAATGGAGTGAGCAGAGTGGCGGTGACGCCACACCGGAAGTGGATGGAAAATGTGACGGATGAATGTCAAAAAGGTTTGTCATGGACCTCAAACTTTTTTTTTATGCGAGCTACAAAAAATGTTCGGAAGGTTCTCTAAAAAGCTGAGAAAGATTCTCACAGATGCTCAGAAAACTCCTGACAGAATCTCTGAAAGCATCTCACATAAGTTAAGAAAGCTTCTCACAAAAGTTAAGAAAGCTTCTCACAAAGACCTCAAGAGGTTCTCACAGAAGCCCATCAATCTTCTCACAGTAGATCGTCTCACAGAAGCTCAGAAACCTTTTCACAGAAACTCAGAAAGCTTCTCACAGAAGCTCAGAAAGTTTCTCAAAGAAGATCGTCTCTCAGAAGCGTTTCACAGAAGCTCATTAATCTTCTCTCAGAAAGCTTCTCACATAAGCACAGAAAGCTTTTCACAGCAGCTCAGAAAGCATCTCACAGAAGCTCATAAAGCTTCTTACAGAAGCTCAGAAATCCTCTCAGCGAAGCTCAGAAAACTTTGCACAGCAAGCTTTATACAAAAGCTCAGAAGCTAAGAAAACTCCTTAGAGAAACTCAGACATCTTCTCAAAGGAGCTCAAAATGCTTCTCACAGAAGCTCAGAATGCTTTTCACAGAGTGCTTCTCAGAGATGTTTAGAAAGGCTCTCACAGAAGCTCAGAAAGCTCCTCACAGAAACAGAAGCTTCTCACAGAAGCTCAGAAAGCTCCTCACAGAAACAAAAGCTTCTCACAAAAACTCAGAAAGCTTCTCACAGAAGCTCATAAAGCTTCTCACAAAAGCTCAGAAAGCTTCTCACAGAAGTTCAGAAAGCTTCTCACAGAAGCTAAGAATGCTTCTCACAGAAGCTCAGAAAGCTTCTCACAGAAGCTCAGAAAGCTTCTCACAGAAGCTCAGAAAGCTTCTCACAGGTGCTCAAAATGCTTCTCACAGAAGCTCAGAATGCTTCTCACAGAAGCTCAGAAAGCTTCTCACAGAAGCTCAGAAAGCTTCTCATAGAAGCTCAGAAAGCATTTTACAGAAGCTCAGAAAGCTTCTCACAGAAGCTCAGAAAGCTTCTCACAGAAGCTCAGAAAGTTTCTCACAGAAGCTCAGAAAGTTTCTCACAGAAGCTCAGAAAGCTTCTCACGGAAGCTCAGAAAGTTTCTCACAGAAGCTCAGAAAGCTTCTCACAGGTGCTCAAAATGCTTCTCACAGAAGCTCAGAATGCTTCTCACAGAAGCTCAGAAAGCTTCTCACAGAAGCTCAGAAAGCTTCTCATAGAAGCTCAGAAAGCATTTTACAGAAGCTCAGAAAGCTTCTCACAGAAGCTCAGGAAGCTTCTCACAGAAGATCACAAAGCTTCTTGCAGAAGCTAAGAAAACTTCGCCCAGAATCTCAGACAACTTCTCACAAAAGCTCAAGAATCTTCTCATAGAAACTAGGACAAACGTACCACCGATCAATCTGCAGCCCCACCACGAATCCAGAAGTTTTTTTTATGACTTCCATTCGATTCGTACATGTACAACAAATCACCCGGGCGCAATTCATCCATCGTTCTTCCACCCCGTATCCGTAAACCGGAGGAAATATGCAACATTATGTCGTTTTGGTTCGGTTGATTTTCCATTCCAGTGCCCCATCATCATCGGCGGCGCGGCGTCTTCTTCCGCGAAGTACTATTGCCGTTGCCTTGCTTCGGTTGCCAAAAATATCCAGTTCCTAGTCCAATTGTGGCTCACTTTTTGCCAAATGCTCGACGACGTTCGTAGTAGCTATTGTGTTCGCGATTATGTTCATTTGTTAGAATTCTTGATGGGGTGAGGTGAGGGATGGTGGCTCGGTGGAGGAACGGGAATTTTCCGTTTATCCTTTTTCGTTGTTCTCTCGTTGTGGTGGTGGTGGCAGATGATTTCGGAACTATCACGTAGAGCCGGAAAGCGTGTCTAAGGGAGGAGGCGACCGTCTTCGATTGGATGGTGGAAATGCTCTTATTTTTGTGCAGAATAGGCAATAATGTTTATTGAATACGATCGGTACTAGAATGGTGCCATTTGATTATCTTCATGGGCCGGGAATTTGCTTCACGTGGTTCACGATTTCGGGCTCGGAATGAAGACGGAATCGGCTGGAAGGTGGAATTTATGGCTGGATCGAACGAACGTCGAATGGTGAGATGAAATATCTCTTTTTCTCCGGAATGGTGGAATGGTGGCGAAGCCTTGTTTACGAAGATAGAAAATGGTTCTCGATGTGGAAGGCGATGAAGGATAAATATGATTTCTTCATGAAGGAGGGTAATTGATAGGACACAAATTGAGTTTTCGTTCATTGGAATCGTTTTGCGCCTCGGTGGAAGACTTTCTTGGAATATTTGAGGATGAAGGTAACAGTACATAAACCATGCTTTCAGATCGAACATACAAAAAATTTCTATGTTCCTTCTATCTAGGAGTAAACAACCCTTTTCTCAATCTAAACCCATTAAAATTTTCTCATTTTTCTTACCTTTCTAACACCGCTCAGTTTGTCAAAGAGATGAACTAGCATCGCGTTGAAAAACTTCATAATAAAGTTATAATAATAGTAATAATAATTGCAGGAAATGAACATGTTTTTGCAGTGCTCAACATGTCTTCCTTCAATTCAATAAAAAAATGAAAATATCACAATCATCGTTTCAACAGTATACTGAAATGTTCCTTTGAACTTCAGCTTATCTCCTCCAAAGCAATTCAATATCTTTGATTCATATCAGTTTCTCCGCTGCAAATTCGAGTCCATCAGCAAACGAAATCACAACACCCTGACAACAGTCAAAGCAAAACGAGACCCAAGAGTTTCGAATATCTGCACCCTTTCTGTAAACTACGGTTCACCTCCACCCGCTCTCCACCCGGTCGTACGATTCCGATTCCAGGGCAGATCACGACTGGACTGGTGCTGAAAGCTACAATTTTATGAATATGTAAAGAGATTCCATCGCTCTGGTCTGGCTGAGCCCCGAAACCGGAATGGGACTTTCCTCTGGCTGTGACAAAAGAAGCAGAAAAGCCTCTTCCGCGGTCCACCTCGGGGGTTCCATCCGAAGAAACGATTATCCCTGTATCCCACAGAATTCGACTCACAAGAAGCACGAACCTGTTTCTTCTTCGGAGTTTGTTTAGAACTAAATGGTCGCATATTTACGGATGGACGGAACCCCTTCTGCCCAAGATGAGGGCCCGCTTGGGTCGGATAAGCCTTCCGAAGGAGCTACCTGTATCACAACCAGCATTTCGACGATGGAACAACAACCATCATCAGCATCCGTCGCCATCGTCGTGGTCGTTTGAAGTTGCGAAAGAAGGTGGATTATACGTAACTCATCCATATTTGTCAAGTTGCTAAAAGTGACACAATCATCGTAATCCTTTCAACTCGTGCCCGTCAATCCGGGATGGGTTCGACGATGTGGTTTCGGCGGTCGATACAGCGCCAACGGCCTGCCTCTATTCGGTATTTGTTTGGGGTCTGGGGTTCGAAGAATGGAGCCTTTAAAGTTGTCGGGTTCATGCTTTGACTTATTGTGCATTGAAGATGCAAGAATTTGGAATCATGACGATACAAACTTCCGATCCACGTGGCGAACGAACGGATACTTGTGCTTTCGATTGAAAGACCGACGAAGCTAGACAAGCTTCTCTCAAAAGCTTCGAAAAAGTTTCTCTCACAAGCTTGGTAAAGCTTCTCTCACAAGCTTGAAAAAGCCTTTCTCAGCAGCTCGACAAAGCTTCTATTAAAAGCTTGAAAAGCTTCTCAGAAGCTTGGAGAAGCTTCTCCCAGAAGCATGACATAGCTTCTCTTAGAAGCTTGGATAAGCTTCTTTGAAAAGCTTGGGGAAGCTTCTCTCAGAAGCTTAAGTAAGCTTCTCTCAGAAGCTGGAGAAAGCTTCTCTCAGAAGCTGGAGAAAGCTTCTCATAAAAGCCGGAAAAAGCTTCTCTCAGAAGCTTGGAATTGCTTTTCTTGAAACATGGAAAATCTTTTAGCAGAAGCTTGACAAAGCTTCTCTCAGTTTGAGTGTACAATTAGCATTTAAGTTGAAATACACATTAATAAAAATTAAAAGAAAGCTTCTCTCAGAAGCTTGGAAAAGCTTCTTCAAGAAGCTTGGAAAAGCTTCTTCAAGAAGCTTGGAAAAGCTTCTCCCAGAAGCATGATAAAACATTCCTTAGAAGCTTGGAAAAGCTTCTCTCACAAGCTTGACAAAGCCTTTCTCAGAAGCATGACAACTTTCAGAAGCTTTCAGAAGCTTCGGAAAGCTTCTCTCACAAGCTTGGAAAAGCTTCTTTCAAAAGCATGACAAAGCTTCTCTTAGAAGCTTGGATTAGCTTTTTTGAAAAGCTTGGAAAAGCTTATCTCAGAAGCTTGGAAAAGCTTCTTCAAGAAGCTTGGAAACATTCTCCCAGAAGCCTGATAAAACTTCCCTTATAAGCTTGGAAAAGCTTCTCTCATAAGCTTTGAAAAGCTTCTCTCGCAAACTTGACAAAGCCTTTCTCAGAAGCTTGACTACTTTCAGAAGCTTCGGAAAGCTTCTCTCACAAGCTTGGAAAAGCTTCTTTCATAAGCTTGACAAAGCCTTCCTCAGAAGCTTGACAAAGCTTCTATTAAAAGTTTGACAAAGCTTCTCTCAGAAGCTTGGATTAGCTTCTTCGGAAAGCTTAGGAAAGCTTCTCTCAGAAGCTTAAGTGAGCTTCTCTCAGAAGCTGGAGAAAGCTTCTCATAAAAGCCTGAAAAAGCTTCTCTCAGAAGCTTGGAATTGCTTTTCTTTGAAACATGGAAAATCTTTTAGCAGAAGCTTGACAAAGCTTCTCTCAGAAGCTTGTAAAAACTTCTCTCAGAAGCTTGGAAAAGCTTCTCCCAGAAGCATGATAAAACTTCCCTTAGAAGCTTGGAAAAGCTTCTCTCACAAGCTTGGAAAAGTTTCTCTCACAAGCTTGACAAAGCCTTTCTCAGAAGCTTGACAACTTTCAGAAGCTTTCAGAAGCTTCGGAAAGCTTCTCTCACAAGCTTGGAAAAGCTTCTTTCACAAGCATGACAAAGCTTCTCTTAGAAGCTTGGATTAGCTTCTTTGAAAAGCTTTTGAAAGCTTCTCTCAGAAGCTTAAGTAAGCTTTTCATCAGAAGCTGGAGAAAGCTTCTCTTAAAAGCCTGAAAAAGCTTCTCTCAGAAGCTTGGAATTGCTTTTCTTTGAAACAGGGAAAATCTTTAAGCAGAAGCTTGGAAAAGCTTCTCTCAGAAGCTTGGAAAAGCTTCTCTCAGAAGCTTGGAAAAGCTTCTTCAAGAAGCTTGGAAAAGCTTCTCTCAGAAGCTTGGAAAAGCTTCTCTCAGAAGCTTGGAAAAGCTTCTCTCAGAAGCTTGGAAAAGCTTCTCTCAGAAGCTTGGAAAAGCTTCTCTCAGAAGCTCGGAAAACTTCTTCAAGAAGCTTGTAAAAGCTTCTTCCAGAAGCTTGGAAAAGCTTCTCCCAGAAGCATACTAAAACTTCCCTTAGAAGCTTGGCTTAGCTTCTTTCAGAAGCATGGGAAAGCTACTCTCAGAAGCTTGAGAAAGTTTCTCTCAGAAGCTTGAAAAAGCTTCGCTTAGAAGCCTGGAAAAGCTTCTCTTAGAGGCTTGGGAAAGCTTTTTCAAGAAGCTTGGAAAAGCTTCTTCCAGATGCATGATAAAACTTTCCTTAGAAGCTTGACTTAGCTTCTTTCAAAAGCTTGGGAAAGCTTCTCTCAGAATCATGAGAAAGTTTTTCCCAGAAACTTGAGAAAGCTTCACTTAGAAGCCTAGAAAAGCTTCTCCCAGAGGCTTGAAAAAGCTTCTTTCACAAGCATAGAATTGATTCAAAATTTGAACAAAAAAGATGAAGAGAAATAAAAAAAATGTTTGGATAGTATTGAGATGAAATTAAAACAAAATTTTGATAGAATTTAGATAGGACAAATGGAAACAGAATTGAGGAAAATTAACAAACTGAGAAAAATTGAAAAAAAATGAATAAGAAAAAAGAACAAAAAACTTAAAATTAAAAAAAAACAAGGTATTTAAATTAAATTAAAAAAGAATTAACTTCCTCCCCGCTGTTGGGCAAAAATAAGACACCAAAAACCCGGATAAATGACTTTGGCAAAAGAAACAGCGAGAATTTCCCAAGATGGTGTTATGGTAGTTATGGCACGGGACAATCTCATTGATAAAAAAAAGACGTCGACGCTTGATAATGATGAATAATTTTCAATTATATTGAAAGCTCCTGCAGCATCGATCGAAGAAAATTGTTTCAAGTTGAGTGCAAAAAAAAAGAAAAAAAAACACCTGCAGAGCGTGAAAGTCAAAGAAAAGGATGAACCTTAACCTTTGAAGAGAAGAGGTGCCCTAAAGGAGTGATTGCCAGATGTTTCACGATGTCGTTGAGAAGTCATTTGTCTGTCGATATTCGCTGCGGTTGCTGCGGTTATTTTGCTGGAAGCTTGACCTAGACGATAAAACATAGCAAGAATATTAACTAAAAACTGAAAAAGCCACTCTCTCTTTTTCGTTTTTTGAGAAGCATGTCTTAGTTTCGCTAAAAAGTATTTGCAAGCTCATCTTGAGAGTTTTTCCAGTCATCTCTGATTTAAATATCATCATTGAAATATTCAGAAATAAATATAAAAGCCTATCCATCAGAAAAATATTTATAAGCTTCTTTTCACGTTGCTCAAATTTCAGAAGCTTTCCAAGTTTTTCTGGAAAGTTTTCAAGACTTTCTGGAAAGCTTTCACATGCTCCTCTGTGAATCTTCTACGAGCTGCCCTGTAAAGCTTCTACAAGCTTCTCTGTGAAGCTTCCGCAGAATTATCTAAATTAATGTTTCAAGTTTTTCTGTTCAGCTTTTACAATTTTTAAAAACTTTGTTTTTTTTACGATTTGTTTTTGTTTTCATACTCTCCAGAGATAAGCTTGTCCGTGGAGCTTGTCAAACAAGCTTTTCTGCGAAGGTTCCTTATTTCTATGTTCTCAGATTCTTCAGATTCTTCAGATTCTTCAGATTCTTCAGATTCTTCAGATTCTTCAGATTCTTCAGATTCTTCAGATTCTTCAGATTCTTCAGATTCTTCAGATTCTTCAGATTCTACAGATTCTTCAGATTCTTCAGATTCTTCAGATTCTTCAGATTCTTCAGATTCTTCAGATTCTTCAGATTCTTCAGATTCTTCAGATTCTTCAGATTCTTCAGATTCTTCAGATTCTTCAGATTCTTCAGATTCTTCAGATTCTTCAGATTCTTCAGATTCTTCAGATTCTTCAGATTCTTCAAATTCTTCAGATTCTTCAGATTTTTCAGATTCTTCAGATTCTTCAGATTCTTCAGATTCTTCAGATTCTTCAGATTCTTCAGATTCTTCAGATTCTTCAGATTCTTCAGATTCTTCAGATTCTTCAGATTCTTCAGATTCTTCAGATTCTTCAGATTCTTCAGATTCTTCAGATTCTTCAGATTCTTCAGATTCTTCAGATTCTTCAGATTCTTCAGATTCTTCAGATTCTTCAGATTCTTCAGATTCTTCAGATTCTTCAGATTCTTCAGATTCTTCAGATTCTTCAGATTCTTCAGATTCTTCAGATTCTTCAGATTCTTCAGATTCTTCAGATTCTTCAGATTCTTCAGATTCTTCAGATTCTTCAGATTCTTCAGATTCTTCAGATTCTTCAGATTCTTCACATTCTTCAGATTCTTCAGATTCTTCAGATTCTTCAGATTCTTGAAATTCTTGAAATTCTTCAGATTCTCAGATTCTTCAGATTCTCAGATTCTTCACATACTGCAGATTTCTTTCTTAATTTCTGAATGTCTGAATGGTAAAATTTCTGATTTCCGATTTCTGAATTTTGATTTCTGATTTCTGATTTCTGATTTCTGATTTCTGATTTCTGATTTCTGATTTCTGATTTCTGATTTCCGATTTCTGAATTTTGATTTCTGATTTCTGATTTCTGATTTCTGATTTCTGATTTCTGATTTCTGATTTCTGATTTCTGATTTCTGATTTCTGATTTCTGATTTCTGATTTCTGATTTCTGATTTCTGATTTCTGATTTCTGATTTCTGATTTCTGATTTCTGATTTCTGATTTCTGATTTCTGATTTCTGATTTCTGATTTCTGATTTCTGATTTCTGATTTCTGATTTCTGATTTCTGATTTCTGATTTCTGATTTCTGATTTCTGATTTCTGATTTCTGATTTCTGATTTCTGATTTCTGATTTCTGATTTCTGATTTCTGATTTCTGATTTCTGATTTCTGATTTCTGATTTCTGATTTCTGATTTCTGATTTCTGATTTCTGATTTCTGATTTCTGATTTCTGATTTCTGATTTCTGATTTCTGATTTCTGATTTCTGATTTCTGATTTCTGATTTCTGATTTCTGATTTCTGATTTCTGATTTCTGATTTCTGATTTCTGATTTCTGATTGCTGATTGCTGATTTCTGATTTCTGATTCCTGATTTCTGTTTTGATTCTTAAAGGTCAAACCATTCAACATGACAAACACTCTTTAAATAAATTCAATAACCACTCATCAAAGCGACCACAATTGTCTCAAACAAATTGCCATCACCCGCCAAAAGTCACGTCCACCCACTTAACTCACAAGCGCGAGCGGCCGGCTTGTTAATCCATTAATCATGTGACGTCGAGTGGAGCGAGCAGCAGCCGAAAAACAACCAGGACAGGAAATTGACAATTTCGGTTTGTGACATCGATCGCCATCAATGTCGCCTCCCGAACCGAACGAACCAACAACTGTTGACAGAGGCCGTTATTCATTGGGTACCACCACCACCCGCTCTTCTGGGTACTACGGCTGGCTGCAGTTAATAGACGCTGACTTCTGCCCCGGTTTGCTCTGGCCCGGAGGACCGGGTGACTGGTGGTGGCTGGGCGCAAACATCAATTTCCCTGTCCAATTGCCAATCAGCTGCAATAACAATAACAACAACATCGTTGACTGCCATGCCGAGGTGCCGTACGGCACCAGCAGCAGCA
This sequence comes from Aedes albopictus, assembly GCF_035046485.1. Lineage (NCBI taxonomy): Eukaryota > Metazoa > Arthropoda > Insecta > Diptera > Culicidae > Aedes > Aedes albopictus. The sequence goes on along the minus strand of NC_085138.1, from coordinate 378,802,155 downwards.
GTAGCAGTCCCGGAGGTGAGGTCTTGACGAAAAAGCCACAATCCATCCTGTCCGAGAGACAGAGAGAATGAAGGCGACCGGGTGCGTGGTTGACTGGTTGTGTTGTCGCCTCATCCTTCCACCGCGGGCAGAAGCGGTTGCGGTTGTCTACGTTTTTGCACGTGCACCTTCCAACCATCCATCATTTCGACGTTGGATAATAAAATAAACCCCCGTGTCGGGAAGCACCTTTCCACGGAACCGCAGCAGCCAGCTCCGAGAAGATAAGAGGGTCCACCGAGTCAGGAGCGGGTCTCTTTGTCTTTGTTGGCCACGTGGGCTGGAGGGTGGAGGAGATGGTCCATGGCGATGTACGGTGTACGATTGTTGAATTGAATTACATCACCTTCTGCGAACTTGTTGGTTGCGGAATCCTGAAAAGCTGGTTCTAGGAAAGCTCGTTGTAATGCAGGAAACTTTATAACCGTGTGTTTCTATTTCTACGGTTAGGGTTACCATTTTTGTCATTCCACACATAGAAGAAATAGAACAGCATGGATTGAACTCACCAAGTTTTTCGTTATTGACAGGTTCATTGACAGCTGATGTAAACAAACGAGAAACTTTCCTATGTATCTTTTTCTTTAAACACTGCCCAGAACAATTTGGAACAGTATGGAACGAGCTCACCTGGTTTCTTGTTTTACGTCTTCGAACGTTTACTAACCTTCATCTTAAGAGAAGCTTTTCACTCTTTAATCAAGGTAATAAAGCTACCTTCTAAAGAGACACTTTTTTTTTTAAAAATATGTTAAAATATGGAACGGGCTCACCTATATCATTGCTCAACATCTTTTTGGTGCGTAGAGTGTTTACTTCAGAGAAGATTTATTGATATTCTTAATTTGAAATTTACACATTATTTCAGTTTGAAATTTACAGAAGAAATAGTAACCCTATTCATAGAGAAAAAATATGCTCGCTATGCACCTTTGTAGCACGGAATTGAAATTTACACTTCTCCACTAAAAAAACGGGTCAAAATGCAAAAGCAGCTGTACAAAGATACACGTGGACAACAGATTCCACCTGGATCTGCTGAGAAGAGAGAAGAAGGGGTCCTCACGTGGAAAAAAGTGTGGCACCGGAGCGATAACGCGAGTTCAAGCAGAGTCCCATCAGAATCCGGACTCAAACAGTCAGAGCCGAGCAGACCATTCCCAGGAATGTAGGGTGCTCTTTCTTGTAGTTGGACTACCGGATTGGGAAAGCAAAAAAACTGAAACGAAGCCAGTCAACTTCATAGAATGAATGTGCAGAAAACACTCCTGAAATATTCAACAACCAGGAGAGGAAATGTTTCGCTGTTTACAGAACATAAAAATGCACGGATTTTGCACGCGGGTGCAAGAGCTGGCAAAGTGATTCCCGGGTTCAGCAGAATCACTTTCCATATTTGAAAATGCTCTTCATATGGAACATTATTTCAAAAACTTGCACCGAGAAGCCACTGCACTGCAACTTCAGTGCACCCCATCGATACTGACCACCACCACCGCCAAGCATCGAGTAGGTACACGTTTCCACTCAATCACTTCCTGTGCCTGAGCCAAATGAACCGGAAAGCCGTACAAATCGCAACACCACCCCAGCACCAGCAGGGTACTTAATGTACGGACAGTACTCCTAACGAACTAACAACCATTATTAGTTAGCACCCGGGCGCACATCGGGTCAGGAGTTTTCCGGTGCATCCGAATGCACTCTGACTGACTGGGTGCTGCTGTAGCTGCTCATGCTACTGTGGATTTGTGCTTCGTTATCTTTTCTGGACCAAACACACATGAGCTCGGAGAAAAACAAAAACACGGTACAGCGATTTGAAGGGAGGATTCCAACAACAGCGGGGCAAAAATGGATCCGCGTGAGCAGATTTTTTCCTAACGATTTCCCAGAGACGCAGGGTATCCTTCCAAAAGCTATCTACACAATGTAACTGAACTTTCTGGAAGATTTGTTGAAGTCTATTCCTTAATCGAAGTGACTGTACCTTATAATAAGATATAAACGTACGCTTCGTTTCGATTTCAAAGACAATTTATTCAGTTCCACCTTACCCATCTAGATATTTACAGTACAAGGTTCTATAGCGATAGCTTAAATTATATCTACATGTTATCGCCTATTTCGTCTTCTACTCCACAGTCAATAATACCACTCATACGGCACACATTGCGGGCATATGAACAAACGGCAATGAATACACTATTGTCTAAGCGAACAGCGAACGATCCATTGTTTGCTCATTCCTCTTTGCATTAGGCTGGTCCAAGTTTAGGCGGGTCCAGAAAATTGATATTTCAACACTTCCCCTCAATTTTGTAATTGTAGATATGATGTCATCTTTTCGAATTTCGTCCTTGGTAGTGGCTTCGTAAGAATATCTGCAAGTTGATCTTCACTCTTGACGAATTGGATCCTCATCTTCTTGGCTTGGATTACATCCCGGATAAACATATATTTGATGTCAATATGCTTTGTCCTCTGATGTTCCCTTGGTTCTTCAGCAATCCGAATACAAGGAATATTATCTTCATAAATTGTAAAAGGACATGTTTCAATGCCTATCTCACGCATTAAATTAGATATCCAAATTCCTTCTTTTGTCCCATTACAGAGGGAAATCAGTTCAGCTTCTGTTGATGATAAGCTTACTGTAGGTTGTCTTTTTGTAGACCAGGAAACAACATTTCCATAAACAAGAAAAAGGTTTCCAGAGTTTGATCTTCTATCTTCATAATTATTCCCAAAGTCAGCATCCGCATATCCTTCTAATGCTCTTGCTTTTTCATGAGAACTATACAATAGATATAGATCCTTTGTGCCTTGCAAATATCTTAGAATTCGCTTCAGTCCATTCCAATGTGCTTCACTTGCACAACTTTGGAATCTACTTAGGATACTTACAGCAGCGCTGATATCTGGTCGAGACATTAGAGCCAAGTATTGCAAACACCCCAATAAAGCTTTATACGGTTCCTCCGTTCTAACGCTTTCACAGACTTCCCATTTCACATTGGCATCCATGGGTGTTGCAACAGGCTTACAATCTTGCATACCAAAACGATTTAGAATCTTCTCAATATAATTTCTCTGAGAGATTTTCATCTCTTTGTTTTCAAGATTTCTTTCGATTTCCAGTCCAATATAGGTCTTGACATTTCCAATATCTTTCATTTGAAATCTATGCGCCAATTTTTCTTTTATCCAATTGACTCTCGAAATGTCTTCAGAAATCATTAGGATGTCATCCACATAAAGCACAATATATAGCTCAAAATCTTTATAAACATATACACAGGAATCACTGGATAGCTTTGAGAATCCTAGTTTAGTCATGAATTCGTCAAAGCATTGATTCCAGCTTCTTCCAGCTTGCTTTAGTCCATAAAGGCTTCTGTTCAAACGACAAATTGGACTTTGTCCATCTTCATCACATGGCAACTTCATATAAACTTCTTCTTCTAGTTTTCCGTTGAGAAAAGCTGTCTTTACATCCATCTGATGCACAACCATATTTCTCATAACGGCTATAGACAGAATAGTTCTTATCGTTACTATTTTAGCTACAGGCGCAAAGGTTTCGTTGTAATCGAAACCATATCTTTGAGAACATCCTTTAGCAACAAGCCTTGCTTTATATCGTTTAGTGCTCTCTCCATCTTTGATACCAAAAATCCACATGGAATTGATTGGCTTGAATCCTCTTGGTACGCTCTCCACCAAAGTCCATGTGTGGTTCTCTTCAAGTGCTTCTAGTTCCTCTTCAATTGCAGCTCTCCATTTTGGCCAGTCATCTCTTCTTCTTAACAGCGGGATTGTCTGAGGGATGTCTTCAATGAAGTTCACAGCCGAGAATGCCCCTTGAACATCCTCAATGTTCTGCTCTTTCTGCTCCCTTTTCTCTAGGATCCGTTTGCTACGACGAATAATAACTTCAGTGCTTCCAACATCTCCTTCGATATGGCCGTTGTTAGTGTCATGCTTGGCTTCTTCATCGTCGTTATCCTTTTCACCGGTTGATCCAGTGTCCGAATCACCAGTGGATTCTACAATTTCTGGTGATATTACAACATTCTGGTATTGGTTTACTACCTTTCTACTAGAATCTTGTGTTATGTGAAATATCGACTGATTTTCAGCAAAAATCACATCACGTGAAATGATTACCTTTCTGGTTTCATCATCCCAAAGCCGATATCCATTTGGAGCATATCCAACAAAAGTTAACTTTCTACTTTTGTCATCCAATTTCTTACGTCTTTCTTTTGCTATCTGCCCATAAGCAGTGCAACCAAAGACTCGCAATCCATCGATTTTCGGCTTACTGCTAAACCACATTTCGAACGGAGTTCTGGAGGCTTTTAGTTTTCGAGTTGGAGAACGATTGGTTAGGTATGCAGCAACATATACTGCCTCACCCCAAAGCTTTTTGGGGACATTGTTTTCATTTAGCATCGCTCTAGTTTTATCTAAAAGAGTACGATTCATTCTTTCACTTACTCCATTTTGTTGTGGTGTATACGGGCAAGTGGAAATCATTTGAATTCCTTTGCTGATACAAAATTTTCGGAATTTATTCCCATAAAACTCTCCACCATTATCTGTAATGAACCTTGAGATTTGGAAATTGAAGTGAGCTGAAGCCATTGCTTCATACTCTTTAAATTTATCCAGCACCTCATGTTTATGACGTAACAGATAAATAACAACAAAATGTGTAAAATCATCAATGAAAACAATAAAATATCTATAACCATCGTAAGTTCTTTCACTCATTGGGCCACACACATCCGAATGTATGACTTCCAGGGGCCTAGTTGATCGGATACAGTTGCTTTTAAAAGGTTTCCTAGTATGCTTACCTATGATACAAGGATGGCATATGTTACGCTTCCCCTGAATATGTGATAGTCCTTCAAATTCTAGACCATCAACCATTCGCTGAGAAATCAACTGTTTTAAGCTTGCATAGGACAAATGACCTAACCTTTTATGCCAAAGATCGAGTGGACTTTCAACCTCTCCAACACAAGCAACATTGCAATCATCTTCATCAACTACCATATCAAGAACAAAAAGACCACCAACTCTTTTACCAGATGCAATAACTTCCCCGGACCTTTCAGATACCACAACACCGTGATCATCAAAAGTCACACACATGCCAGCAGACACAAGTTTGGAAACGGATAGGAGATTATATTGTAAATTAGGAATAAAAAGCACATCATACAATTCATACTTATTTATTTTTCCAGCTTTTACAACAACACTTTTTAATTTCACAACTCCTTTCTTCCTTCCAACAATATACTGTCCATCTTTGGCCGTGGAGATAGTGATTGGTTCCACCTTGCGGCAGTTTTCCATAACCGTGTCATCACACACCATGTGGTCACTTGCTCCAGAATCCACAATGAGCCGCATCTTCTTATCTTTGCTTCTCTTCTGCTTGTCTTTTGATGGGAAATGGTCCCGCTCAGACCCAGCAACCAGTCCTCGTTCGGATTCAAACTTCTCCCGTCTGTATTCTGCTGGAACAATTTCCTTCTCAGAATCAGCGTCTTCAGTCCGTTGGCGCTTGCGTTCTGCTGGAACAGATTCCTGCTCAGAAACACCAACTAATGCCACATTTGCTCGTCCTGATGGAAAAGGTTCCCGCTCAGAATATTGCCGCTTGTTATTCAACAAGCGATAGCAGTTCCTCTTGGTGTGGCCTACTTTACCACATTCGAAACAAGAGCGTGTTTCCTTCTTCTTCTTCTTTTGCTTCCTCCGGTTGTCAGCAGCCATGGCCATGTGGGATGGCTCGAAATCCTGTTGCTCCTCTTTCTTTTCTTCGGCGTCCAGGAAAAGACTACGGATGTCTGACAGTGACATAGTAGCCAAATCTCCCTGCCTCATCACAGCAATAGCGTCCAAGATGCTTTGATGACGATCAGGAATAGCGACGAGAAGAGTATTCATTCGCTCGCTAGCTGATATTGTTTCACCTGCTCTCTCCAATTCTTGGATGAGCCTCTCGTGAGCCAAAAAAAGCTCTAAAAGCGTCTTGTAACCTGCCGTCCGAAGATTGTACAGTTTGCGTCGAATCGAGAAGAGTGCCAACCGTCCATGCCGTAGGTACACCGAGTCAAGACGGTCCAGGATTTGCTTCGCGTAGACGCACTCCAGCACATGAGCCATCGCATCGTTGTCCAGTGATGTCCAGAAAATGTTGACCACTTCGTCGTCTTCCTTGATCCGTTTCAAATATTGAGCATCCCGTAGCGCCTTTTCCTCCTCGGTGGCGCCTTCTGGTGTATCAGCGTACTCTTCCATAGGGGGGATACGATCCAGACAGTGTAAAAGGCCGTGTTGCTTTAAGTAGTGAGTAACTCTCACCTTCCAAAAGGGATAATCCTTGCCGATTGCTCCCTGGAAAGTTGGTATCAACACTACTCGCTGCCGCTGACCAACGTCCTCCATCTTGGATGAGCTGTTGACTTTCATCATCTAAAGAAAAATGAAACAGTTCCAGATCACTCTGCGAGCAAGCTGTGCTTTCCGGTAGAGTCCTTTCCAGGTGTCTACCAAACCGAAAAATAATCTAGCGATTCAAATAATCTTCCTAGATTTAAATGCACCAGTAATTAAATTAATTTCCTGGGCCCATAACCTGTTGAAGTCTATTCCTTAATCGAAGTGACTGTACCTTATAATAAGATATAAACGTACGCTTCGTTTCGATTTCAAAGACAATTTATTCAGTTCCACCTTACCCATCTAGATATTTACAGTACAAGGTTCTATAGCGATAGCTTAAATTATATCTACATGTTATCGCCTATTTCGTCTTCTACTCCACAGTCAATAATACCACTCATACGGCACACATTGCGGGCATATGAACAAACGGCAATGAATACACTATTGTCTAAGCGAACAGCGAACGATCCATTGTTTGCTCATTCCTCTTTGCATTAGGCTGGTCCAAGTTTAGGCGGGTCCAGAAAATTGATATTTCAACAAGATTTGCCATGTTTTTCGGGAATCAATCCCTAGATTCTCGAAGAAAACAATGTTCAGGCATCGTTGTGAAGATTTCTTAAGCTCTTTGATGGAAATAGCTCTGAATCTCCACAGTTTTTTTTTAACATTTTCATTCGCTGCTAAACGTTTTTGAGCTGAATACATTCAGTAAACGATATACTGGAACATCCTAGCACTTTATACACATGATCCGCCGATCAATTAGCAAAACATTATCGAAAATTGACAGATTAATATGTTTTTTTTTTTTTTGTTGCAGTCGTTGTGTTTGTGAGCTTCTCCGGAAAGCACTCATCAGCTTTGTTTAAAAGTGTATTTTTACTATTATTTTATGTTTCTTTTCTTTCTTTTTTTTCTCTTTTTCTTTTCTTCTTTTTCCTTTTTTTCTGTATTAACGAGATGTTTAGCACTAGGCTAATTCATCTTGGCTCCCACGCTTTACATTTTGCGCGTTTGTCGGGAGTGTGATTCGGTCCCAGGTCTTTGACGTGATAGTAACGTACATTAACCATCACACAAGATCCACTCCACGAATATCTTCTTCCAAAATAAAAGAATGAATAAAATAAAAATATAGCTACTATTTTTATTGTTTGATTTATTTTTTATATTTTTTTCGCATTAACCAATTTTGAACAGGGTGTTCTGTATTCAAATACACTCTTAATGAATTAAAAAAGAGTAAGCTATCATCATTGTTTGGCAATTTGTTGTTTTTTTTTTTTATTTTCTATTTTTTTTTTCAAGATTTGTTTTGCCTTGCGATCAAGTTTTCAATCATTTATCAGCTTAAGGCGAAGCAGGATGAATTTCCCCCTCTTTTGGTTTTGATCTCTCAATAAATAATGAAGCAATATGATCTAAATCGGTTTTCATACACACTTAGAGGATGAATCATGATCAGGAGGGTCCTAATTTTTTTCCTGGTGGAAAAGGTTTTTCGTTTTTGCAAAAAAAAAAAAAAAAAACATTAAAAAAATGTTTTTTTGCAAAAATTAAAAACATGTTCCATCAGTAGAAAAATCAAGAGATACTGGATGCATTTCCCCATTTTTCGATTTCGATGTTTTATTTACTAACGGTGCAAAATTTCTAAATTGGATTCCATGCCAGGAATAACCATAATATCTCCAGATACCTGGTTTTTTAGTTTTGGAGAAACTATGTCTAACGAAATTTGATTTTCCCATGGATTCCTTCATGGATTCATCCAAACATTCTTTCAAGAAATCTTCCATTCGTTGTTTCATTGCTATTCTTGAGAATTCCTTCCAAAGCTTCTGCTGGTATTTCTCCAAAAATGCCGCTTCAGATTCCTAAAAAAAATCGATCTGAGATTATTCGACGTATTTCTGCTGGAACTTCTTCCAAGAAATATCTCCTAACGAAATTAGAAAAAAAATAAACATCTCATAAATTCTTAAGGAGATGATTGTAAAACAAATCCAGGAATTCTTTTGAAATGTTCTACAAAGAAGTCTTTAGGAGTTTATTTAAGTATTTCTTCAATAATTCGTTCAGGAACTACTGCAGACATGGATTCTATTACATTTTTCTGTGAATTACGTGGAGCAGACCTGGTGTGGTGGTTAGAACACTTGACTATCACGCCGAGGACCTGGGATCGAATCCCACTCCCGACATACTCACAAAATGTGGGTTCTTCCTTCGGAAGGGAAGTAAATACGTGAGTCCCGAGATGAACTAGCCTAGGGTCAATACAGACACAAAAATGGTGAATTTCATCAGATTTTTTTTCCAGGAATTCGTTTAGAAATCTCTCTGAAATCTCTTCTGAGATTTCATCAGGAATTCCTTATAGATTTGCTTCCAAAGTTGCCCATGGTTGTTTGCCAAGACTTTCTCCAAGAATTCCTCCTGGAGTTGCCTCAGGAATTCATTCTGGATTTTTTTTTTCTCAGGAACAACTCAAGGGGTTATTTCTAAAATTTATCTCAGAATTTCTTCATGAACTCTTCATGGGATTCTCCCAAAAAATATTTCAGAGATTTTCCAGGAAACAATAATTTCAAGAATTTCTCTTAGAAGTTCTCCACTAACTCTACTTGAGTTTTTCAGGAATTTTAAACATAGTGTGGAATCTTGCAGGAATTTCTCAAGGGATTCCTACAGAAACTCCCCCAGGTATTCCTTCAAAAATTTCTCCAAGGATTCCTTCAGGAGATCCTTCATCATTCCTCCTGATTTTTTTCCAGAAATTCCATCAGGCATTCCTCCAGGATGTTTTTCAGGGATTTCTCAAGCAAATCCTCAAAGGATTTTTCCAGATAGTCCTCCAGGAAATCTACTAGGAACTCCTCCAGTGTGATTCCTAAAGAAATTTCCCCAGGGCTTGCTCCAGAAGTTCCAACTACAATTCCTCCAGGGATTCTTCTAGGAATTCTGCTAAGAATTTCTTCAAGGCTTCTTTCAGGAACTCCTGCAGCGATTTCTCCAGAAACTTCTCCAGGGATTTCTCGAGAAATTCCTCGAAGGATTCCTTCAGGAATTGTTCCTGGGAATCCTTTAGAAATTTTTTCAAGAGTTCTTCGAAGGATTTCTCCAGCAATTCTGTGAGGATTTTTTCCAGGAATTTCATCAGATATTCCACCAGAAATATCTCCAGGGATTCATGGGGTTGGGTTTGAATAATTAACTCTTAAGCCTTCAGTACACGCTTTTCCAAGTGTGCAAACTTTTCCGCGCGCATCAACCAAGAGTAAAGCATTCGCTTGCAATTTCCTATGTTTTGTCAATGTTGAGACCACTGTTGGCCTGTTGGATTAAGCGTGCGGAAAAATTTGCACACTTGGCAAAGCGTGTACTGAAGGCTTTAGACTTTATCGTCATTAAAGTCACTCTCCTAGCCGTGATTTGATTTTTATCTACAAATTAGCTGTCCATTTTTCAATTAAGGCGAAACTGGAAGCATTTCCTCATATTTTCAGTTTATGATTTTTTTTAAAATAACGAAGCAATATTTTCAAAAACGGTTTCGTTCACATGTAGAGTATGGATCAGTGTATCTTCTGATGTTTTTTTTCCGTGCTGAAAAAGTTTTCCATTTTTTCAAAAACCATTTTTTGTGAAATTTCGTTCAAAAATGGTTTCTGCAAAAACGAAAAACATTTTCCACTACGAAAAAAATCAGAAGATACCTTGATCCATCCTCTACATGTGTATGAAAACCGATTTTGAAAATATTTCCTTGTTATTTAATAAACAATCTAAAACCTAAAAGTGAGGAAATGCTCACAGTTTCGCCTTAAGTCAAAATTCCCTTACATTTTCATTAATTTTTTTTAACAAATTCTTGATTTTTTTTTGAGAACCTGGAGAGTTTCTCGATTTTCTTGCCGGTAGTCAGAAATCTAGCCTTATATTTCCAAGTGTACCCAACTAAGAAAAACAGTTACAGTTTTTTGCACATTTTGTATGGATATTCAACAGCGTAGTGCTGAAATACAAGGGAATTTTTAAGAAAATCCAGCATTTCGTATTGCTAGTTCACATATTGCTGAAAACATTTGGTATACAGATCTGCTTGTCAAAAATTTCTGACAAAATCTAGAAATTAAAAAAAATAGAAATTTTCCAAAGCAATTGCTTATAGAACAGACACCGTGTTCTTGACAGATTTTTTTTCCAAAATACTCGAAGTGTTTCAAGAGACATACTACATATTATCAGTCTAAGTGAAGTATTCCTCAGCTCCTCGACAAATTCTAAGAAAAAATGCATTACTCGAGTAGCATTGAATAGTTTTCAACACTAATGGAAAAATCATTCCACTTTACTTCACTGATGCCAAAAAAAAAAAATATTAAAAATGTCATTTTCAAAAAAAAAGGGAACTATTGGAACAAGCAATTTCCGTTCAAATATAGATATGTATAAGAAGCAGAATTGCTTGTTCCTAGTCTTTTTTAAGGAGTTATTTTTATCATTATTGTTTTAAATTTTCAGAGGTAAAGACAAGTTTTATTTTTTTTTATTTTTTTTTACTAAAGTTTACCTTAATTTGTTACATATATAAATAATAAAAAAAATGATATTGACTGATGTTTTTGTCATGTTTCTGCTGGCATTATTGTAGAATTTATAGCAAGGTCTGTGACAAGATCTTCCTTACGATTTTCATCAACTATTTATCAGTTCTTTAGCAGATTTATATCTCAATATAAATGGCAGATTTCCTTTGCAACCGTAGCTGAATTCTTTGAGGGATTAAATAAAAATATCCCGAATATTGTATGAATAATAAAAACAATCGCATTGGGCTGATACAAATTTCTTTTAGACCATTTGTAAATAATCATTTGTTTCCCCTTCCTCCTTTTTCCCTTTCAAAAACGATTGGCCAAATACTGCAATGCATATTAAAATTTAATTGGTCTAACAAATCCAGCGAGTTTTTATTATTTTAAAATATTAATTTTTTGTTCGTTTTTCTAAGTCTAATAGCAGGGGTTACGTACAAAAGGCTGAAATAACAAAAGGCTGTTTGACAAAAGGCTGAATAACGAAAGGCTGAAAATATCAAAAGGCTGAAAAAACATAAGGCTTAAATAATTATTCGACTAGTTTTCAAACAACGAGCCTGTTAACACCTATAAGTTCGCTCAGTGTAGCATACCACTACTAACGAGACGTGCCGTTATGCAGTTGGCACACCTCATTGTTGTTGCCGACTTTATCGTTTAGAGATAGGTATGTAAAGAGAGAGAAAGAAAGTTGTGAACTAGTAGATGAAAACAAACAAGAAATAGAAGAAATAATAGTAAATAAAGTAGCTGAAAATTTTGTAGCTTGAGTTCGATCCTTGTTGCAAATAAAAAGTAAAGTTTATACAGTTTAAATTGTTTGAAGTGCAGGAAAGTTGGTGGTAAAGTGCCGATAATCTGGGATCTGTTTTCGGATCAAAGTAGAGGTAATTGAGAGGTAATTATAACGATTTATTAAATCGAGTTTACTTTGCTATTCAAGATTCCCATTGGTGCAACTGCCATCCTGTCCGTGTCGACGGCGACCTGAAAGGAGAAGAAAAAGTGAAAATAGGAGAAGTTTGTAAGGCGTAAGTAAATGAATGAATTGCAAATTGTAAATAAACTAATGTAAATAAATTATGTAAACAGGAAAAGGAGAAAGTGGAAGTGAATTGTAGATTGTAGATCGCTCTACGGAAACGCTATTTGGTGTTCAAAGAAGGAGTAAGAAACCAATTATTGTAAGTAAACTATAGAGTAAATTAAGTGTATAAGTCTAATAAAGAATTTTGTAGTTTGAGCTGCCACGAAACAGTGCTGCTTCGAAAACTGGTTCAAGTCCGAACAGAGCCCATAAGCAGTCATGCTGAAGACCAGCCCAACACTAACATCACGGAAAAACAGACATAACACTCTTATTATTCATTTCGTACACTGATATAACGATCCTTTTGAAAATTTGCTAGTTGGCCGACCAACCAGCCCTGGCACTTGTATTGGTTTGCTTGGGCTTGACATTTGACGGACACTACCGCTCATTGATTAATGGTTGGCCAAACTATATCTTTTTTGTCATTAGGTGAACATGCTTCCGTTACTATGTTTTACATCGAGAAGCGTTAGGGCTGTTTGTCCGTGCTATAAATCCCATGCTATGCATTATTGATCGCCTACATAACTATGATAGCATTATTGAATAGCATATGTTTAGAAGAAGAGAAAATCTCTGATGACATTGTTAGCAGCTGTCATGGCAACCAATCTCAGCAGCATTACTCGAAAGAATAGCTCATGTTCTAAGGAAAAATCTGTGATTGAAATATCATCAGTCATTTTTTATGTTCGTTGATATGCATCATTAGCCTCTTTATCAAGCACAGCCTATGACTAGGGATCATATATGTAGCCGATGTGGTTAGCCAACGGGTAGTCATGCTGAGAGTGATAGGTTCGATTCTTGCTCGGACCAGGAACTTTTTGTAATGGAAAATTACTCAACTACAGCGGGCATAATGTATCTTCTCGCCTGTCACACGATATACAAATGTAAAGTGGTCATTGGCAGAGAAGGCTCTCAATTAATAACTGCAGAAATGCGTAAAGAAACTGTGAAACAGGCTTTGTCTCAGATGGGATGTTACGCCATAAAATAGAAGAAGAAGAAGTACTATAACTCCTTTCCTTCGTTTTCGCAAATTCAGCCTTTTGTGCATTCAGCCTTTTGAAATTTAGCCTTATGTTACTTTCAGCTTTTTGTGTTCAGCCTTTTTTGCATTCAGCCTTCTAAAATTCAGCCTTATGTTAGCATCCCGTTAATTTAGATGTTAATTGACCAATTTACCCTTTCTTTGATTAAAAACAATATTGTCATGCTTAACGGCTTGCAATCAAAAAAGCCCAATATTACATATTTTGCCCTAAAAAATTGGGGTTTAGCTCAAAATTGTGACGAGCTGGAGCAAATCTGAGCCCGGATTCGGATTCAGGGGCCCAAAATCTGTCAGAGACACATAAGTTTGCTCTTGAGACAAACCAATAGTTAATTTTTGTTACGCTGTGTAATTGATAAAGCTGTAGATTTATTCAGAAACGATTAACTTAATTTCGTCGAAAAGTTGATTAAGAGCATTTCAAGCTAAACTAAGGGGCTGTCCATAAACCACGTGGTCATTCGGAAGGGGGGGGGGGGGGTTCGGCCAATGACCATTTTGTATGGACAAATAAAAAATTTTGTATGGACTAATGGCCACGCGGGGGGGGGGGGGTTAAAAAGTCCCAAAAAAATGACCACGTGGTTTATGGACAGCCCCTAACCCCATCCCACCGCCAATTCATTTCAGATTTCAAGAACCTTTGTCTTATTCGAATGATAATAAGTCTAACAAGGGAAGGTTACGATGGTGTCCCCCGGGGATTTCAATCGGACTATTTTTGTTGCATTCTACATGTGGGAATATGGATTAACCCAAAGCCTTTCGGGTGATGGGCCAGTGGTGTAGTCAGGAGAGGTCTTCGAAGGGGTAAATTTAGCAAAAAATAACAATATTAAAAATGCTCAAACGTCATCAAAATGTAATGCAGTATGAACAGACAGAATATGCATAAATACATGATTTCATCTCTCTCTCTCTTCTTGGCGTAACGTCCTCACTGGGACAAAGCCTGCTTCTCAGCTTAGTGTTCTATGAGCACTTCCACAGTTATTAACTGAGAGCTTCCTCTGCCAATGACCATTTTGCATGCGTATATTGTGTGGCAGGCACGAAGATACATTATGCCCAAGGAAGTCAAGGAAATTTCCTTTACGAAAAGATCCTGGACCGACCGGGAATCGAACCCGTCACCCTCAGCATGGCCATGCTGAATACCCGTGCGTTTACCGCCTCGGCTATATGGGCCCCACATGATTTCATAATAAATTTAATTTACAATAGGCGTTGCCCGAGTGAGATGGGTGATGAACAAAGTGATACATTTTTATTAAAATAACTTCAACTGGTTCTTATTCTGGCAACGCCTATGGTGAATTGAATTTGATACGATATCATGTATTCATGCATATTTTACCTGTTTCTATTTCAATACATTGTGACATGTGCATTTTGATAACGTTTGAGCATTTTTAATAATGTTGTATTATGCCTAATTTGCCCCTATGAGGACCCCTCCTGACTACACTACTGGCCCATCACCCAAAAGGCTTTGGATTTATTCATATTCCCACATGTAGAATGCAACAAGAATAGTCCGACTGAAATCCCCGGGGGACACCATCGTAACATTACCTTTGAAATTTTAGTGGTAACATAACCCGTTTTCTAAGCTTTCAACTGCTTTTTGCGGAACATAGTTAAAATATCTAGGAAGAAAGTTTTCATACGACCGAAAGTTTGGGGTCATTGGACCTAACGTATTGGTTGTTTTACATCGAAAATGTAAAAAGTAGTTTTCTTTTGTTTGTTTTATAAATTGATGAAAAAAAAAAAATTAGAGAAAACTAGTTAGAATCAATTTACCATCCTGTGCTACTTGGTGAAATTTGAGGCTGGAAGTCAAATTTTCACAGAAAAATAATTAAAAAAAAATCGAGAGGTTTTGGAAAACTGCAATTATATCACATCTAACATAAAACCGCGCTGAACATTACGCTAAGTATTTTTTTTTTTCTAAAAGTGCTTCAAGTATCCTCAAACATCATTGAAAACATCATCTCAATCACACAAACTGTTTTCGAGTTATAATTTTTGAAGGAGAGAATAAATTATTTTTTATACGTCCATCTCAAAAGTTAGGGTTAAAACTAGTTGGATCTTAAATCGTTGCTGGATGAAAAAGTCCTTCCGGACATTCTTCGAAGAATTCGTCCGAAAAAGTTTAAATACTTCATTCGAATGTTATATCACTGAAGTGCTTGATAGTTCGTCACAAAATCTTTTAAAGCTTAATTAGGAATTGAGGTATTATTTTCTTTTTTTTTTCTCGGGACTTTGAATTCGTCAAAATGAAGATTTACACAAGACATCTGTAATATAGATAGGTACAAAAAATATTGTCAAAAAAAGGCATTTATGTAACAACTATGATTCTTTCAAGGAAGCCTTTTAAATAGGAAGTAGAAGACTGAAAAAAAGAATATTAGGGTAAGTGGCCCCATTATGACTATAGTACCAATTTATTCGCCATAGTTGATTTTCACCCTTTATGTGAATCAATAAGAAAAAAATGTGAACAACAGATCACATTCACAAAAGATGGCTGCACTCATTTAAACTCCACATTGTGCTCTAATTATGGTAGAAATAAATAAATTTCCTTAAAATGTCGGCCTCCTTGCACCCGTTTTCGCCATAGTGTACCAGTTATGACTAATCTCATAAGGAATGCAAACAAATAGTGCGAAAAGGAACCGAAGTTAAAAATGTATCCATATCTGTTACAGGGTTCCTATCATTGGCACACGCTGTTATAAATACCAAAAGTAGTTTAGACTCCGTTTCTAAATTTTTCCTATAAAGTATGGAAACTAAGCTATCTATTAACATATTGATGATATTCGTTGGTATTCTCGTTATTTCTGTACAAATAGTTTTCCTTAGGTAGTGCCATAATTGGTACAGGCACCCTACAGAGAATTAAAAATGCATCTCAAAACAACAGTTTATATTACAGAAATTACGAAAATCCCCAAGTCTTACAAATCCTTACCCAAAATCCCCAACATGTAAATCCCCAGAAAAAAAATCTCAATTTTCCATCCTCAACAACACCGGTGCCAAAACTATTTCACGCTTCGTTGCCCAATCGATACCTTCGTCGTCGTCGTCATCGGCACCGGCCGCCCCTAAAGCAACCTCCCTCAAAATCAAAACCAGCTGAGTTCGCCAGAAGCCAGAACATATTCGTCTTTTTTCCAGTCATCGAATCCGGAAGCCGGAGAACATCATGCAGAGTTCCTTCTTTTTTCTCCACTTTGCTTGGTATGATTTCCACCGTTGCTCCACCGCCGTTGCGTCGCGTTGGAATAGCAGTTGTTGGATCGGACCCAAATTTCCATCAGCAAGCTCGCAAAAAGTCACTCAAGGAAAGAGGCAAATTCACCGCCGCCGCCGCCACGAGACACCGAGAGGAGAACGCGCAGCAACCAACCGACCGGCAGACCGACCGACCGGGGAGGGAATAAATCTCGTATGGAATCCCATTTCCGTCACCGAGGGTTTTGCTTCCACTTCCACCACCACCGCACTGCGCCGGGTCCAACTTGGTGTCCTGATGGGGTTCAGCCAGCAACGTGATTGGAACTGGAACAGGGAAGACTTCAACCGACCGACCGAAAAAGCCAACGCAAAGCCCCGAACGAAAATTTATGGCGTCTGAGCTGCATTGAAATGTACCAACTCGGTGTGTGTGCATAAAGTATGTGTGCGCAAGAACGGGGCTACGGAAATGCGGATCGGTTATGGGCCCATCCTGTGTGTGTTGCTCCGCTTGGGAAAACTTCTCCTGCTTCTGTGGAACTCCAGGCCTGGGTGGATGGTCCAGCCAGACTGACGCAGGCAGGCAGACAGTCAGTGCGCTGCTAGTGCACACATATCGAATAAATTTAATTTCTCTAGGTCAATGCAAGTGACGGCCTTTGCAGGCAGGCTGGCTGGCTAGCGGTGGAGTTGAACGACTTGAAAGAGGAAATTACAATTTAAGTGTGTTGACTTTTGTGTGACGGGGAGAGTCTTCCGAAGTAGGTAACCTGTGCCAAGACGAGTCAAGTGAAATGCAATTTCGATGGAAATCTTCGTCGTTTACCAAGCACTTCTTTAGTCGTGTCATACATGGAGGTTGATGGGTATCTATGCGTTGATTCGGAAGTGGATTCGAATTTGATTTTCAATGCATATTTAACGTAGTAATTTGCAACTGCTGCTGTTGATCTAGAGCAGTGCTGAAAATGTCATTTCGACATATCTAGATTAACCTTCAGCTCATTTCAAAGGCTGAACCTGAAAATATGTTATAAGGAAAACTTGTGTGGCAAGAATAGTTCTACAAGAAAGTCACGGAAAATCGTTCTCACTTTAAGGACGAACGGGACGGTCGGGGAAATATCTGCCATTGCTCTGTTGCTGCTAAGATGATAATCTCAGATTCTACTTCATATTATGGAACAAAAACTTATCATTGTGTAGGCTCACTTGTAGTGCATATGCTGATTGTTTTTCAGCCTCTTCTGTACGATAGAAATCGAGATAACCATCTTCAAAATCGCGAGGCAAATTGTTAGAAAGAGAGGGAAGGTAGAAAAATTAACACGGCGTCCCGTATCACCTTAATGTTTTGGGTCAATGTCACCGACTATATTCGAAAAATACCAAGTGATATTTATGATGAATATTTATTGGCATTTTTTGGAAGGTAATCGATGACATTTATATTAAATATATCCATGACTTTCTTGTAGAACTCGTTTAGCCGCACAAGTATTCCTTATAACATATTTTCAGGTTCAGCTTCTGAAACGGACTGTAGGTGATTGAATCTGGATATATCAAAAATAAATTTTCAGCACTGGTGTGAAGCATTTGCTCCAGCCCAAAACACGAAAATATATGCAATTTTTGACTCGATATTTCTCTACTGGAATGAGATTTTCTTATGCACTGTTTTTTGTGAATCAGTTACACACAACCATTTTTCCAAAACTTATTATTCAAAACTGTTTGCTGGATTTAAATAAGGTTTTCGAACATGTTTGAAGATAATTGAAGGACTTATAGGGAAATGCACTGAGAGTAGTGTTCTTCGAGGATTTATGTTTGATGTCATATTAAATCAGTTTTGTAAAAATCTTACCTTTCATTTTTCATGTGGAAAGCTGCCTTATGGCCTCAAAATTTGCCATGCAGCTGAAGTGCTCCTAACTATGTTTTCTTGAATTTTTATTTTACATGAATTTTTTACCCAAGCAACAGAAAACAAGTTTTAATATGTTCGATATTGAAAATAAATTCTACTTGGCAAATTTTGAAGCTCAGTTCTCTACAGTTCTCTACAGAAAAAAAAACAAATCGAAGGGTAAGGTTTTGAAAATATGTGACATCTAACATGTATTCGCGATGAATAATACTCTCAGTGTAGTCCTTGAAATATCCTCAAACATCTTAGATGATATCATTTCAATCTAACAAACAGATTTCCCAAAGGTGTTAATTCAAGACAAGTATTTTATACTGTTTCGACTTTTCGGCCTTTTGTTGTGGCCTTCTTCAAGGATTGTATTGCATACCGTCATAAAATTTTTTCGTGATTTGATCATGAGAGGAAAGATGGAGTTTTCTTCGTTTGCTACTCTTATCATTCTTGCTATACTATCACTTAACACTGCAACGACCGTTGTAAAAAAAATAAAAATAAAATAAAAAAACACCAGACTGTGCTTATACATCAGCAACATTTTATTTAAATTGTGGATAACTGACACTAAGGAAGATTACAAGAAGTAGTCGAAATACGCGTATCTGTCAATGGATAAGGAAGAAAGGGTGGAATTAAAAGGTACATAGGGTATGTGTACCAATAATGGCTATAGTACCAATTATTCGCCATAGTTAATTTTCAGCCTTTAACGATGTAAATCAACAAGAAAAATTTTTGAACAACAGATCACGTTCACAAAAGATAGTCGCACTCATTTAAACTCCACATTTTCCACAAATCATGGTAGAAATAAATCATTTTCCTTAAAATTTCGGCCTCCTTGCACCCTTTTTCGCCATAGTGTACCAGTTATGGCTGACCCCATAAGGAATGCATGCAAACAGTGTGAAAAGGAACCGAAGTTAAAAAATATTACCATAACTGGTACAGGGTTCCTATCATTGGCACACGCTGTAATCAATACTAAAAGTAGTTTTGGCTCCGTTTCTATATTTTTCCTGTAAAGAATGGAAACTAAGCTGTCTTTTAACATATTGATGATATTCGTTGGTTTTCTCGTTCTTTTTATATAAATAGCTTTCCTTAGGTAGTGCCATAATTAATACACCCACCCTAATTGATTAAACTGATTTGAAGAGGGTATTCTACCTAGCGGGTTAGAAAAGTTTGGGTATTTCAAGGGAAATGTTTTTAAGAATTCTTTTATCAATCCTTTGTGAATTTCTACAGTAGTGTATTTATAATTTGATCGGTACCTTCTTTGTGAATTTTCATCAGTAGTTTTAAGTATTTTATTGGTAATTCCTTTGAATATTGCTCAGGAAGTTCCTTTGAAAACTCCTTCTGCAAAGAAGATTGTTGAATAGGAAATAGTTATTTTCTTAAGAATTTCTTTGGAAACATATTTTTTTTTGTGTGACGAAAATAAATTATCTAATAAGAAAAATGGAAATTTCAACGGTAACTGGAAAACTTGAAAATAAGAAGGCACTCTGCTTAATTGGCAAATTGAGAAATGAGATTGTGGGAAAAATCGTTCCGGTGGAATTAGAACCAACGACTGCGTTTTTTGCCAGACTGGTGCTTTAACCAAATAAACCACAGAATGTTACGAAAAAATAATGAACCACTACAAATGCATATAAATTTACAAAATATTGTAGTGGAACATTACAAATGCGTAATAAATTGGGACAACGCAGAACAGATATTTTGCCCTGTTACCCTATCGGATAACAATTTCCAATGACAGGATGACAAGATTTCATAACTGTTGTTGGTCCATCAGTCAATCCTGTAATCATATTTTATCTGGCAGGTTGCCTTTTGTTCACAGCATTAGTTGCTTTAATAGCTTAAGTTTGGTCTAGGAATTTCTAATCCTAATGGACATCCTGAATCAGATTTTAATGTGAGTCGTCCACACTTTGATGTCCCTGTTAGGAAAGGGTCTACACATGTCTTTCAGTTATTGATTGCCCGAAATTACCTAAATGTATGCCATTAAAATAATACAGTATTGTTCTGATTTTATCACGCCCCTTTTCAAAAATGTATTTCAATATTCTACAAAATCTATACGCATTTTCAATATTTTGAACGTAGCAAAACGCACCTTCAACATTCATCTTGAAGAATAGGGGAAACACTTGTTTTCAAATAACACAGAAAATTAATGAAAAATGAAGGACTGACGCGTGGAGGGCGTGGTAAAATCGGAACATTACTGTATTACTTATTTCTAATAGTGCTCTATCACTTCAGAGCACTGTAAATAGCATAGCATAGCATAGCATAGCATGAATACTCGCACAAATCTTGGATGGAGTTGCAAAGTTGAATATATCCATTGACATTGCTGATGTCGCTACTATCTACAATGTCATAGATTCACTCAGCTCCACACACCTGGCCAAGTCCTTGCAAGCATTTATAAATCCCTTCATCAACTTAGAAAGAGCCCAGAACTGAAGCAGCTTCCAATAGATGAAAGGATGTTGAAAATAGCGAATTTTCAACTTATATGCAGTTATATAGCAAATATATACTGAAGTATAATTATTTATAAATAAATAATATTGGAAAGATCTCACCAATTGTTGTGTGCTATTTGTAGTTCAATGCCGATCATCTGATTAATGTTCTTCTTTACAAAGAACAACACAATACTGAACACCAAACACCCGCGTATCTATTGTTTTGATTTTCACTCGAGACAATAGCGAACGTGATCGACTATGCTGCCATACACACCCCTTACAGGAGCGATGCATGCACAGCAAAGAACAACACAATACTCTGCTCTATCACTTCAGAGCACTGTAAATGTGCATTAAATTAATGTAAAATTATACAAGTTAAAAACGTACGTCTAACACAATAAATAAAACTTGTAATAAGAATAGCACAGGAATAAATTCTGAGAACAACACGTGCATTTCTTTTCATTGGATTTTTCATAAAAGAAATTCTTGCATGCAATTTTACAATACAATGGAGAACTGTATTGCAAGCGATGGAGGTCATATAGTTACAGCGAATTTGTTGGAACAACTTTGAACTGTGAGGTAATGATTCTGTGGAAAAGAAAGTCAAACTGACTTCAAGTCCGCACCATGAACATTCCCATTTTCATAATCCCATCTCTCTTTCGGCTCTCAACATGCTCGCGTTTGAGCCTTCTAACTCTAGCGTCGAGAGCTCTAACACTCAAGTGACCAGTAATTCCTTCTGTATTTTTTTTAAAGTTCTTTGGAAATTATTATTTGAAAATGTAATTGGGTGTCGCTTTAGGAATTCCAAAAAAATTTATACAGCTAGACCTTCGGGACTCCGTCGGCAATTCCTTTATAAATTTCAACCATTTTTTTTTCGAAAAATCCTTTCAAATATTTAAAATACATAAAATATTCAAAAAAATATCAAAAGCATATTTCACGGCAATTCTATTAGACAATACAAACAATGAGACATTCTATCTGCCACCTTTTTAGAAATTTTGTCGCCAATTATGTACAGGATTCCTACCACAATTGTTTTGCAAAGTTCTTTGCGAATTCTTGAGGTAGTTTTTTTTTGTAAATTCCTTCAGCAATTCTTTTAGAAATTTCTCATACACATGCTTCTGAAATTTAGAAATTCTCAATTCTAATTGGTGATGGAATTGTATAGGAATTTATTTTAGAAGGTTTTCACGAATAAATTGCGATTGCCAAAAGAAAAACCAAAGGAATCATAAAATAAAATAGCCAAATGAATTTGCAATGGAATTATTGTAGGAACTGTCATAGAAAAACACTGAAGAAATTGCCTGAGAAATTCCCAATGGAATTTCCGAGGGAACTTCAATAGAAGTTTCCGCAGAAACTTTTACAGAAATTTCCGAAACAATACCTATGAGAGTTGCCAAATTATTTTCCAAAGACATTTTGGAAAAAAAAATCAATGGATTTGACAAAGAAGTAACCGCAAGAATTCACAAAGAAATTGCCATGAGAAATTTTGAAATTTCATAATTGTTTGGGAAGGAATATGCTGAAGAAATTTTTAAAGGGATTCGCAGAAGAATCGCCCAAAGATGTGAAAAGTAATTTTCGATAGGCTTTACAAAGATAACAGAAGATTTATTTGTAAAGCAATTGCTGAAGGTCTACTCAAAGAAATTACTGGTTGAAGAAATCCGTGCAGCAATTTACAAAACTGTTTTAGAAGGAATTCTTATGCAATTTCCGAAGTTTTTATCAAAGAAGTTCATATAAGCTTCCTTAAAAATTTTCAGAGAAATTGTTGATGAAAGTTTTAAAAAGAATCTTACAGCAAGTTCAAAAGAAGAATTATTCTCATAGATACAATCACAGAATTTTCAAAAAAAAAAAATCACTGCAGAATTTGCAAAGAAATTGTTTAAAATAATGATAGGAATTGCAGGAGATTTAAAATTCTTCTGCATGGACTTTTCAAAAAGATTTGCGAAAAATTCCTTAAAGGAATTGCCGACGGAATTCCAAAAGGAATATCTAAGGATCTAATCATTACTTAAGGCGTAAAAGATGTAGTTTTTATAGAGATTGCCGGAGGTCATTTTGAAATAATGTAGCCAAAACAACTGCAGGGAAAATTTACAAAAGAACTGCTGCATCACCTTTAGAAAATGCTTCAGAAATTCTCAAAAAACGATGACCAAGAAAGCTCCTTAAGGGTTTGCTGATTAAAAGTTTAAAAATGCCAAGTTGACTACTATAGATATTTTCCACGCAGTTTCCAAATGAATTACGGTTATACTTATTTAAGTATGTACCGAAAGATTCTTTGTCGGAGAAATTTCTTAATATATTACCTAAAACAGCAAAAAAAATAGAAAAAAATTCGAGAAAATTTCCTGAAAAACAGGAATTTACAAAGAATTCACAAAAAAAGGAAAAGATTTGAGTACATTTGAATCACATAGCAAAATGTTGTTTGTTACACGATTTTTTTTTTAATTTTCCAATATTCTCTAGTTGTTTTCATCGTAATAGTAGAAGTATTTTAAAGACTTTCAGTCTTCGGCGTATCAGTTGATGAACTGTGATTGTTTTAAGCTGAACATATCTGCATCAATAGTTTCCCAAGAAATTTTTCGAAAAATTCATCTGTTGAACTGGTTTACTGGTTTACTCAGGAATTCTTCACTCGGAAATTCCTTCAAAGCTTGCTACACGAGTTCATGCTAGCAATTCTTCATGTAATATCTTCATTCTTCAATCATTTCCAAAGAAATCCCTTCAGAAAAATTGTCTGTTTTTTTTCAGGATTTCTTTCTTTTTTTTTGAGGCTTTAAATTTATTAATTTTAATTAAAGTAATTTCAATGCAGTTCCTAAGAAAAACTTCTGAAAAAATCAACAGAGTAATATTTTAATAAATTCCACAGGGATCTCTAAATATTTATGATGGAACCTCTGGAGCGATTTCTGAAAAGAAAATCCTTGTAGAAGCTTCTGGGAAGATTTTCCTATGGAATCTCTGTGAATTTCCTGATGGAATCCCAAAAATTCTGACGAAGTCTTCATCTCAAAGGATTTTTATTAGGAATCTAAGGAACAATTTCTAATGAAACCCCAAAAGAAATTCTTAGTGGAGTTCCAAACAAAAAATCCTGAAGAATTCCTTTAACTAAATGCTTGGTGGATTTTCTAAAGGTATTCCTGGGGAAATCAGAGAATTCGTGGTAAAATTATTGCGGTGTTCCTTGGAAGAATTGCCAGATGAATTTCTGGGAAAATATCTGTAAAATATCTAGAGGAAATTCTGAAAAAATCTCTGTTTGAACACCTGTTGGAATCCCTGGAAAAAATTCTGTCTAAATCATTGAAAGCAATAATGCAATTAACTCTGATGGGATTTCTATAGAATTTTCTGAATCATTGACAGAAAATATTACGAACTCGATGTTGGATTCCGGGTTATTTTTAGGCGTAGCCAATGAAATTCTAAGAGCATTCCTGAAAACTCTGGTAAATTTTCTAAGGAAACCACTTGAAGGATTAATGAAGAACATTTTGAAAAATTTCTAAAGGAATCCCTATAGAAAATTCTGCAGGGATCCCTGGATAAATGGCCGAATTTTTTTACGAATCCCTAAACCCAAAGCAATTGCTAGTGGAGTTTCATAACCCATAGAAATCTAAATAAAATAATTTTTGGAAAATTCAAGATTGAATATCTGAGGGTAGCCCTGCAGAAATTTCCTATAGAATCCCTGAAAGAATTCCTGGAAATAAAAACACAGCAGGAGTTTGTGATAGAAACAATGGGAGATTTAAAGACCGAATTCGTGGAGAAATTCTGAATTTATGGATTGATTTATGAAGAAATTCATGAATGTTTTCCCCGGACTTGTAATCCTTAGCCTAATTTATGGAGAAATCTGACAAGGAATTTTTGTGGGAATATCCAGGGAAATATCCAATAGAATCGCTGGAAGAATTTTTTAAGAAGTCTGTTGAAGACTTTCAATAGAAATCCTTGGAGAAACTTCTTAAGTAACGTTTGATTTTCTTGAAGAACGGCTGGAAGCATTTCTTGGAGGCTCCTTGGATGATTTCCTGAAAGCATTCTCATTACAACAGCTAATAGCTGCGATGTTGATTTCACATCCACTTCATCAACTGTAGAGTAAAAAGTTCGATTCTGATGTTTCTGTTCATTTCGTCAGAAATATGAACAGCAGAAGGTGTTAATGTAATTGGTTAATATTTTATTATGTTTCATGCTTGTGGACATTTCAACCCTCCAACCAGGCTTACCCAAAACCTCATCAACAAATATGGATTTCGTTCTCTGGAAAATTCCGAAACGGCACCCACCTGCTGGGCGTTTTCTACCTAGATCAATCGAGCAACGAAATATTCCATTGTACCCAGCGCAACGGCAGCGCCAGCACAGCGCTTTGTTCCCCCGAGGGCAATTCTAGCAAGCAATCCATCCGGAGAACCGTCAGCACCCATCCAATTTGTCCGATTGCGCAAAAACAACAATCCCGGGAAAAAATCGTTCATCAAAACAAAACCCAACTCCACGCATAACAATGCAGTGGGACCTAAAGTGGTAGGTGCGGGGGAATCAGCAGCTGCCAGATTCTGATTTTTTCCCCCGCACGATTCGAAAGGTCACCACCAAAGGCTGTAACTGACTAACTGGTTGATTGACTGACTGAGTGACTGACTGACCGACCGGTTGTCAGTCAGTTCGTCAGTCCGTCAGAGCTCGGCGAAACAAAAAAAAAAAACTCCATCGAATTTGGCACCCAGTTTTCACTGTGGTGGGTGCTCATGTGGCGTTCAAAATTTTCAGCACCCTTTCAAAACACCAAACAGTCAGTGGCAACTGCTGATGCTGGCTGGCTGGCTGGAGAGAGAACGGCTCACCAGTTATTCGATGTTTGCGTACATGTGTGTGCGAGTGTGTGTGTTTCGTGGGTCAGGTTAAGTCCAACAGGGAACGAACAACCGGTAGCAACAGCTGTGTTGTACTTAGTGAGCATGTTATTGTAGGCACTGTTTGGTTTTCGTTGTACAAACACATGTCCGAGATTCTGGAGCACTTTTTTTTTTTCTTGTAGGATTGACTCCAGAGTGCGGGTTCTAAACATGGGCCCAATGTTGTTCCGAGTGGGATTTGGCTGGCAACTGAGGGAATTTGACATTAAGCTAGCTTTGTGTTTAGTCTAGTCGTTTTCAAAGGCTTGAAAAGCAAATCTTAAGCAGTTTTTAACAGAAACTAAATGATGGTGGCTCCAGAGAGGAATGGTCTTGTAAACATTAATTCATTACAAAGGGGTTCCTACTAATGAAGCCGTTCGACCTCAGACAATAGGCGAGAAAAAATGGAAAGGATGCTGGTTTATAGACCACATTATCCAAGGAACCAAACATTTCAATTCCCTTGACAACATGTACCATAAAGGTTCACAAAGTTGAGATAACGCTAATAAATGAAACTATCTGACCGCTCAAGAGGCTTAAGTATGCGGACGAAAAACTACATGCTACATAACGCACCTTAAGCAGCTTTCACGAGAATCTGGTTGATGGTGGCTCCAGAGAGGAGCAACTTTACGTCCAGAGGAATCCCAGTCTACCAGTGATCGTATAAGATGTTGAATAAGATGTTAAAGTGGAGGCGATATGCGTACATTTTACATGCGCCTAAATGGAGGCAAGTTGAAATCCCAACGAATAAAGTGGTCCAAAATTGTATCCAACGTAATCTCCAAAGTGAAATAAAGTAACAGTTAAAAGCTCCAGAAGTTTCCGTTATCCAAGAAGAAAATCTCCTAGTGGCGGTTAGTTGAACTTTGTGGACAGTGAAATAGTGCTTTAGCCGATAACACCACCTCCGCACGGTGTAAGGCTACCCAACAGCCAGTGTCCGATTTTCATTCCGAAGCAATTTCTCCGGAAATCACGAACCTGCCCCAACATATTTGGCAAATCTTATTTGGCATATGGTCTTCACTTTATCATCTTATGCAACATCTTGTATTATTACTGGTTGTCTGGGACGTTAGTGGACCTAAACCGTAACTATCCTAAAGATACTCAACTAAATAAATAAAAAACTCTACAACTCTAAAGCTCTAAGATTTCTTCGGTATCGAATAGTAGAGAGTTGATTCTATTATACATCTAGCTTTCAATCCTTGCAACAGACTGCATGCCAAAAATCCCAATATTCCACATCCGATTCACTGGAATAGACTCCATCAGGAACCACAAGTAACAGCAAACCAACAACGCTAGAAACACCCGTAAGGCATTCCAAATTCCATGTCGATTGACTGTGGGTAATGCGGTGAGTGTGGGCAACAGAAGAAAGCACACAGCATCCCAATCTGCTCCGAAAAAAGGAGGTTACGCAAATAGTATCTATCTAGGTATATAGCTACTACCTACTGGTGGCAGTGTAAATGGACTGGTTGGCTCCAGCCAAATATTGGTCCACATCTGCATTGCGGATCGCCAGTCGCCAGTCGCCAGTAGCCACTCGTGCCACTGACCGACCAGTCAGTAGTCACTGCATAACTGACCCCCACGGAGTGGCGACAGCGGAATTTGGTTCATTTTTTCTAAGGGGGGATTGGTTATGGTTGGCAGGGGTGGGGTCGATTGAGGTGTATTAGAGGATGGGAAATAGGGAATCAGATACGATGGAAAATTCTGGGACCAGATGAAGCTTTAGTGACTGGGAAGTTAGTTAGCTTTTGGTTCCTTTCCTCACGCTTGAAATGAAAAGGTAGCAGATGGAAATCTGATGCCAATTTTAGAAGCTTGCAAAATGGTACTGTTGGCAGATGGGTATGTGTCCAGTTGTCGAAATGGGGTACATATTGTAATTGTGGTACGAATTGCCAATTCAGACCATGGAATGAGATTGGGAAGATTTGTTCTCTGAGCTTCTAGAACTTCCACTGAAAGGAATCGCTTCGGAAAGCTTTCTGACTCAGCGATTAAAACGATAACTAAAACAAAATGAAATACTTGATTATTGTTTTGTATGTGTCTATCAATGTATCAATTGGTTTTCTATTAAATTTTATGTTATTCTTCTTTATTTTGTTTTTTTTTAAATATATTTCATTTGATTTAATTTCATATATTTTTTCCTGTTTTTTTTAAATTATTTTGTTTTTTTTTTGTGTTTTTTTTACCAGATCAACCGGTCCTCTAAATCAGTAGTCCTCAGCCAAACTATCTCTACGGGTCTAAATTCAGTTCAATGAAGATACTGTGGACTGCAAGATATTCAAGAATCCATGTTTATAAACTTTGCATCAGAAACTGGGTGATGGTGGCTCCAGAGAGGAACAGTTCAATGAACAGACTGTGGACTGCAAGATATTTAAGAATTTATATTTATAAACTTTGCAACATGAACTGGGTGATGGTGGCTCCAAAGAGGAACACACATGTCCCCTTCACGTTCATAGGAATTTTTACCTAGTAGACACATACAATAACGCCAATCTTGAGTTTCGTATCCTGCGATAATGTTCATTAGCCTTCATTCAATTTTGTTTTGTTTAATCAAATATAAAAGTTAATGATGAAGAAACTGGGCTTGTTAGGGGAATATATGTAAGTAAAAAGAAAATCGTGTTAAGTACTGTTCCTTTGAACTCCACTAAGAATTTGCATCCTTTGTCGAGTCAAGTACAAGACACTGAAGACGACTTTACAGTTGAGGTCGAAATACGTATCTGTCAAAGGATGCAAATTATTAGAGGAAGTAAAGGGAACAGTACTTAACATGATTTTCTTTTTACTTATAAAAGTTATTTTTTAATTTTATTTATATTTTTTGTTTGTTTTATTTTATATTTTTTTTTACATTTTTTTTATTTAAGTCGGCAAATATCAATAGGGGGATTTACTAAAGAACGAAAATCGATTAAACTGATTAACCAAGGCAATCCTTACGCATTTATTCAATCTGTTTAGTGAATACCATTGATATATTTTTCGAATTTTTCACAACCAATCAAGAATGCGTGGTTACGTAAAACAGAAAGATGCTCATGTCTGTGTTTCCCTCTCTTTTTCATTACAGCTCCTCCGTCATCGATCGAAATCCAGGGCTACGAAAACAACTCCAAAGTGGAGGTTCGCGAAGGGCAGGACCTGACGCTGACCTGCGTGGTGGCCAACTCGAAACCGGTAGCCCAGATCGTCTGGAGACGGGGGAAGTCCGAAGTTAAATCAGGTGAGTTCACTGAAAATTGATCCCTCACGTTTATAACGTGAAAGCGTAACTGCAAAGCTTATAAGAAATCAATCCGAAGAAGGGTACCACTTTATTTGAATGGACCATTACTCAGAAATGTCTGAGTTGATTATCAGTTTTTATGGTTGTTTAGTCTCCAGAATAATAATAATGTATGAGGGGTGTCTAAAGTCGAATTAATACAGATATAAACATGATAATTGTTAGTAAAGCACAGAATACACTGCCTAATCCTCCAATAAATCACATAACTTCTCTACCTTATCAATATTGATTTGATTTTCGTCATGTTAGTGAACATAATTCAAAATTTGAGCCCTAAGCTATAAATAAAAGCGCCAAAAACAGTTGACGGCCCAAATTGGACGCTCGTACAGAGCACTTACCCACAATCTCAATCTAGTTCATCTAAATTTTTAAAATCAAGTCATAAATATGTCGGCCTACTCTCAACGCGGCTGCCTACCGCCTTCAAACAATAAAAAAATTTACGCAACACTCCATCACCGCGAAGCACTAAGCCACCCACGTTTTTCAAATTGCATTTTTCCCTATCCCAGCGCGTTTGGAAATCGTTAGTGATGCACACCAAGCCAAGCCACTCTCGCCGCACAACCAGCACAGCAAGCCCCATTATACGCAGCACCCTTCAGCGTGAGCAAAATTTCCCATTTTCGTTGATGATTTCGGCACTCGGAACAAGTGCTAAAATCGCTTTCCTCACCTCGGAGCCACCATCCGGCAAAGTACCTGAATGGTGCAGGGGACCGGGATTTTTATTTTTTCATCACAATCCTTTTACTGCAAAACGAAAAAAAAAATAAAAACATAGCCATTCTTCCCCCAAACTCCCCTCCGGAAATAATGAAAGTCGAAACAAACCGACAACGACGACGACGGGGGAATGAACGAACGAAAAAAGTTAAAACTCCAACACCCCAGCCGGGTTTGACCGGGTGGTGTTGGGCGTGAGTCGCCCAACCGAGTTTGAAGTATTTTTCTGAAAACATAAATTCTAAATGCGTCGCCACCTTGGTCCGACGCTCGGTGCTCACACAGTCAAACGCGGAAGTGTACGGCACTGTTGCATACAACGTAGGGGTTCCCAAATGTTTAAACCAGTGAACTCTTCTGAGTACGAACTATGTTCGAAAACTTTTGTAAGATCGAGAATTACTCGTGTAGATTCAAAGGCCTTAAAAAGCCAAACTTCTGGAGGTTCTTGGATGTAACGTATGACCATTGTATTCAGTAATTTAGTCAATTTAACCCTTTGAACCTGCTTTGATGGACATTGACTTTATTTGGAATCTTTCGAAAGATCAAGGGTTAAACGTGTAGATCTGAAGACATCTTTTCTAGGATTTTCTTGGATCAATGACATCAGTTAAATGAACCTTTTGGATGGCTCTCACGTTTTTTATTTATTTGGCCAAGTATCGCTCTTGTAAACCTGATGAGCTGTATTCAAGTCATGTTTATAAGTCAAATAGGATAGTATAGGAGATTCTTAGAATCACCATAAATACATAATGAATGAATTCAGGTTTTACAACGGGTTTAAGTTTAAGGTGAAACTGGAAGCATTTTCCCTTTTTTTCGGTTTTTGATTTTTTATTAAATAACGAAGCAATATTTTCAAAATCGGTTTTCGTGCACACTTCTGAATTTTTTGAGGTGGAAAATGTTTTCCATTTTTGCAAAAACCATTTTTTTGTGAAATTTTGTTCAAAAATGGTTTCTGCAAAAACGAAAAATATTTTCACATACAAAAAAAAATCAGAGGATACCTTGATCCATACTCTACATGTGCACGAAAACCGATTTTGAAAATTTTGCTTCGTTATTTAATAAAAAATCAAAAACCAAAAAGTGAGAAAATGCTTCCAGTTTCGCCTTAAGTTTAAGTTCATCATTGCCACTTGCAGTCTTGATTAACTTTGGTAGAGATGAAATGGTTCTAAGTAAGTCTCAAGTTACAGATAGTTACATTTTGTAACATTGAGTGGCAGTGTCTATATTGCCGTTCTACGCTCCTTTGTCCCATGTTATATGGGAATCCCATATAACATGGGCAATCAAGCGTAGAACGGCAGCATAGAATGAATCAAGAATTAATTAGTTCATTATCGGATTACTATTTTACATATTTTACAATTGTAAGACACACTAGCGCCAGCTAGTGGATAAACCTAAAACCATCCTGTTTATCATCGGATAGCTTTTGATGGCCTGATCAACTTTTTCGGAGACAAAATTCTTCTCTGCAGTCCGATTTTCGAGTTACAGAAGTTTAACATTTCTAAGACACTAAGCTCCACCTGCCGGATAAACCTATAATCAAATAGTTCATTATCGTAAAGTTCTTGATGTCCTGATCAACTTAGCCGAAGACGAAATTATTCGATGTAGCCTGACTTTCGAAGAACAGACGTAAAGAGTTTCTAAGAGTCACTAGCGTCTCCTAGCGGATACATTTTGAATTAAATATTTCATTATCACATAACTCTTAATGTCCTGTTCAACTTTGCCTAAGACGAAATTCGTGTATGCAGTCTGATTCTCGAGATATAGAAGTTTAAGTTTTTTTTTAAGACATACTAGCGCCAGCTAGCGGATCAACCAAGAACCATCGAGTTCATCATCGGACAGGATTTGATGGCCTGATCAACTTTGTCGAAGACAAAATTCTTCTATGTCGTCTGATTTTCGATAAACAGAAGCTTAACATTTCCAAGACACCAGCAACCCTGGCGGAGAAAACTAGAATCAAGTAATTCCTAATCGCATGGTTCTTGATGGTCTTATGAACTTAGCTGAAGACGCAATTCTTCTAAGTAGTCTTATTCTCGAGAAATAGAAGTCTAAAATTTCTAAGACTCACTAGTGCCATCTAGCGGATGAACCTAGAATCAATTAACTAGTTCAGAATCGGAAAGCTCTTGATGTCACGATCTCTTTGACGAAGACGAAATTCTTCTATGTAGTGTAATTCTCTACTACATGTAAAAGTTTAAATTTTTAAAACACACTAGCACCAGCTAGCGCATAAACCAAGAACTATCTAACTCATCATCGCATAGCTTTCAATGATCTGATCAACTTGTCGGAAAATGAAATTATTCTGCGTCGTCTGATTTTTGAGATACATAAAAATAAATTTGTAAGACACTAGCACCGCCTGACGGATAAACCTAGAATCAAATATTTCTTTGTCGGAAAGTTCTTGATGTACTATACCTATAATCAAATAGTTCAACATCGGAAAGTTATTGATGTCCCAATCAGCTTAGCCGAATATGAAATTCTTCTACGTAGTCTTATTCTCAAGATATAGAAGCTTGGAATTTCTAAGACTCACTAGCGCCTCCTAGCGGATAAACCTAAAAACAACTAATAAGTTCATCATCGGATAGCTCTTAATGTCCTGATCAACTTAGTCGAAAACGAAGTTCTCTCTGTAATCTTATTCTCGAGATACAAAAGTTTAGAATTTCTAATATCACAAGCGCCACCTAGCGGATACTCCTGGAACACTCGTGTTCATCATCGGATAGCTGTTGCCGAAGATCCCGCACTTAATGCAATAATGGTTTCAACTTCATCTCCACAACACGAATGCGACAGTACATGCAATCCATTGGTTGCAATGGTTGTTGGCGCCACTTCTATCAAAGCAAAATAGTTCATGGTCCGCATAGCGCCGCCTACTGGAGCACATATGTATTAAATTATGTACTAAATATTCGGGTGTCCCCAACTCCCTCAAAACATTGCTGAAGACACTGGTATTCCAACCAGCATGCCAAAAATCTCCACACAGTTACTGACCTCAAAATATTGGATCGCTAGGCGTTGGAGGCACCTGATATCAAAATAAATCGCCGGGCGTAAATGGGTTACGGGGGCTTCAAGAAGTTCCGCAGATTTTCGGGTTAGGACAACTTCAAGGGACTTCAAAGTTCTACAGAGCTTTCAGGGGATTTCAAGTAAATGAGTGAATGAAGATTGTTTGAAGAAGTTTTACAGGATTTCAATGATCATTCAGAAGGTGCCAGGAGGTTCAGGAATGTTTCAGATAAGCTTGGTGGTAGTACAGAAGTTTCATAGGTTTTTAGGTGAGTTCTGGTGATGTTGCGGGTAATATTAATGAGTTTCCAGATAGTGTCATGAGAGTTTCAGGGAATTTCAAGATTTTCCTGATTCAGACAGTTCCAGATGACAGGAATTTAGGAGATTACAGTGACGATTCGGGAGGGCTTCAGGGGATTTCAATAACCTTCTTTGCTTCTTTGTATGGATTACATGAATTTCCAATAATTTTCGGGGTGATTCCAAGGAGCTTCAACTGGTATCTAAGAATATTTCGAAAAGAAGACTTTGGAAAAGATCCAGGGTGGTTTTAAAATAGTACAGGGGGTTTCAAATAGGTATTTAGATTTAAGAAGACTTCAAGAATTACCACCGTGTGCAGCATAGTTGCTCCATGTTCTACAGGAATCTCTATTTTCATGGGACAACTTTGCTGCCCGTGGCAGAGAACTTAAAAGACACGGACACGTTTAATACTTCCAATGAGCTATTTGCTCTTTGAAGGAAGCACGACACTAGGCAACGGACTAGCATGCAACGCCCAGTGGCACAGCCGAAAACTTGGATGTTTTCGGGTGCCTCAGGGGAGTTTCAGGAGATTCTAAATGGTGTTACGGGTATAAATATTTGTTACAATTATAAGACAGAATAAATGATAAATGTGTTATACATTTTATATTCGTACGATCTTTGTGTTATATGTTCTATTTTAACTTGTAAATGTTCCCCGAGTTTTAATACACATTTATAGGGTTCTGATAGAATAGAGGTACATGAAATGCAATCCAATATTGATTGCCAACTTTCAGGCCATTTCGGGTTGAGGTCAAGTACTATAGATAAATACCTTTCCCTGACACGGACTTCAAGTTATTGAGCTCAAGTGTCGAAACCCGAAACGGGATGCCCAATTAGGATTAGTTTTCCTAGATAAAACCAAGCTATGAACACAGCAACAAATGATGTCAATTAAAAGGCGAATTACCAATTAAAATACAATTCCAGGATGACTGATGGACCCAAACTAATAAATGAAACCTCGTCATCCTGTGATCGGAGGGAGTTATCCATCTAGATAACAGGGCACATACATGTCAAAACACAGATGTCGTGTTGAGTCAATTTGTAATGTCACCTACAGTATGTGGCAGGAAAAAATGCGAAAGTGTTTTTCAACTTCAAACTTCATTTTCGTCCATTTGACGTTAACCAATCTATGTTTCAATGTTCCATGATCTGTAATAGGCTAGTTTTCTGAAAAGTTATTTAAAAATTTTCCCATTTTGGTTACTAACCTTTACAGGGCGGCGCCTGAAGATGAAGACAATCAGAATTTTCAAACCGCAGAAAAATACACAGAAAAGTTTATTTTTATTTTGCAGTGATAGAATATAGACATTGACTGATACACTATCATGAAAAAATAATCTTATATCCCATATTTCGCGTGTAATAGTGCCTTGAACTTTTCGCATTTTTTCCTGCCGCACCCTGTATTTGTACATTTGTAAGGTTCTATCGCTTCTGATGTGTTAATACTTTGTTATAATTAATTTCTTTTATTTTTGTAACATGGCGCCCAACGTGGGCCCTTGCATTTGTAGGGTCCCATGTTCTTTTTTTGTAACATTTCAATAAGATTCATTGGATTTAATGGAGATTTCAGTTACTCTCCTTGGTAATAGGATTGAAGCCTTAATTGAAAGATTTAATGGAATATCAAGAGGATTCAAATATTTCTAAGAAATTTGACGGAGTTTAAGTGGTGTTCAGGAGATATCAGCATGTCTCAGCAGGTTTAAGCTGAGGTTGTTGTTGGAGTAGAGGCCTTTAGGGATTTCAAGGGGTTTCATGGGATGTACAGGATTCTCAGGTGAGTTTCAGTGGCGTTTCAGGGACGTTCAATGGGTTTTCAGAGGGATTTAGTCCGAGTTTTAGAGGCTTTCAGGAGGTTTCAAGTGGTTTCAAGGAAGTTCAGTGGTTCCCAGAGGGACTTCAGGAAGTTGAATAGGTTTTAGAAAGTCTTCAAGGAGATTCGTTGGGCTACATGAACATTTCAAGCGATTCAGACAGTTTAAGAAGTTTGACGATGTTTCAGGTTTTTTTCTGCTTCAGAGAGTTTCAAGTGATGCGAGGACTAGAGGATTACAGAAGCCATTTGGGAGGGTTTAATGGGATTTTAGAAAACCATTATGGATGAATCACACGAGATTTTTAAAATGACTGCAGATTTAAGCATACTTCCAGAAGTTCAGGGAATTTTCGAGCGCTTCAGAAGATTGCAGGGAGTTTCAGGAGGTTTAAAGCGGTTATAAAGAAGTTCATTGGCTTTCATGGGGACTTCAGGAAGGTAAATAAGTCTTAGGAAGACCTTAAACAGCTTGACGATGGTTCAAGAGAAATTTCAGAGTTTCAAGTGGATTCAGCTAGTTATAATAACTTCGGGGTTCAGTGACATTTCAGAGGGCTCAGAGCAATTCCCAGGGGGTTTCAGATGTGATTGAGGGCTGTCCATAACTACGTAGGCTTTTAGGGAGGAGGGGTTCTGGACAAAGTCTACGCTCCATACATATTTCGAAAATTGTGTATGAACAAAGGTCTACGAGGGGGAGTCTGAGATGGACAAAAATGAGTCTACGAAGTTTATGGACAGCGCCTTGGTATTGTTGTAGAGGAGTTTGAGGCGTCTTTGAGGGGAGTTTCTGTGGCGTTTCAGCACTTTTCAGGGACGTTCATATGATTTTCTGGGAGTTTCAATTAAGACTTCAGGGGGATCCAGGAGGTTCCAAGGAAATTCAGTCATTCTCAGGAGGGTTTCAAGGGGCAATAAGGTTTAATAAGGCTTCGATTAGTATCACGTGGATTTAACTGAATTCTTCTGAAGAGTTTTGAGAATTTGGCGAGATGGGGATTTCAGATGAACTTGATCTTGGTGCAAAGGTTTCTGGAAGTTTCAATGCGTTTCGTGCTATTTCAGGTATTTCCAAGGGGGAGTCGCTGAGCACATCTTTACTTGCGCTAATTATTTTCAGTGTGCCACCGGGTATTGAATTGTGCCTCAGTGTGCCCCGAAGGGCCACTGCTTGATGATTCAGATTTTGCTTGACAACTACCAAGACAACCAACTGTTTGTTTTCATTTTGCAGGTCAAATGCACATGGTTGCCTAGTTTTTTCACCCAAACTCAAGTGTCAAAATTGTGCCTCAGAGTGCTTCGGTGTGCCACACAGCGTATAAGACGGTGTGCTTGGCACCTCTTGGCACAATGTTCCAAGCGACTAGCCCCTTGGGTATTTCAGTTTTAGTGGGTTTCATATGGGTCTCAGGGGGGTTCAGGGATTTCCAAACATATCAGGATCTTAAGGGGATTTCAGAAAAGTTTAAGGAACTTCCAGAGGAATTTCAGGAGATTTCAGGGATTTTTTAAATTATACCTGAACCATTAAAGTTACGCTAGGTACTCACAGTAGTTTTTGGGTAATTTGAATAACCACTGAACAGACTTTTTGACAGTAAATAAATGCATCCGTCATTTTTAACTTTGTTGATACACTAGGACCTTATTTTCTGTCATGGGCTAGGGGTGCACAAATTAAGTCAGGGCTTTATTGGGGAAACTTTGGTTGCGAGAACGTGCCTTGCTCCTGGGCGTTTCAGCTGGGTTTCCAGGAAGTTCTCAGAGAGCCCAGAAAAAGTGGGTTCCAAGGGGCTTCAGGGGCGTTTCAGGAAGTTGTTTCGGGAGGTTTCAGGAGCCTTTTAAGGCTTTTCGACAGGTATTGTTGGCATTTTAATGGGATCAAGGAAAAGTGGATTACGGGGATTTCAAGGACGTTTGACTGCAATTATGGTGGTTTCAAGGGCATTTTTAGTATTTCAGAAACGTTTCAAGGAGGTTGAGACCCTCTAAATCCACGGTTCCCAACCTTGGCTCTCGCAACCCCCCAGGTTGTCATCACTGCGCTTTTCGTAAAACAATCGTAGTGTGCCTGCAGGCAGTTGCGGGGTCGCGAAACGAAGGTTGGGAAGCTATGCTCTAGTCTAAATCATCTGAGACCCCCTGGAACACCCCTGAGTTCCTCTAAAGATCCCTGGAGAATCCATGGAACCCCCTGAAATCCCCTGAAACGTCTCTGAGACCCCTTTTAATGCCCATGACACTCCCTAGAATGTCACTGAGATTCCTTGAAGAACCCAAGAGACCTACTGGAGCTCCCCTGAGTCCTCTGTAAATGCTCCTGAACTCCTCTTCAACACCTTTGAGACACACTGAAGCACACCAGGAATCCTCTGAAATCTGCTAAAATGATACTGAGTCCCTTTAGAACTTCCCTAAAACAACCTGAGATCCCTTAAAGCGCCCCTGAAACCTCCGGGAAACCACCCAGAAACCCTGAGATCCTATGAAGCAATCCTGAGACCCTTGAAAGTCCCTGGAATCCCCTGAAATCCATTGGGTCTCCCTAAAACTCTTCTGCAACCTCCCTTTCTTCTTGTTCCTCTGTTTGGTTCTACGTTCCAACTGGAACCTGGCCTACTTCTCTTCAACTTAGTATTCTTTGAACACTTCCAATGTTATGGATTGAAAGGCTTTCTTTGTCTGCCATTGCATGAATTTGTAGATTGTGAGGCAAGCACAATTATACACTATGCCCAGGGTGTCGAGAAAACTTCTCGAAGCGTTTCGAGGCATTTCAGAAGAGCTGAAAGGGGGTTTCAGGATTTTTTTTTAATTTCTTTGTATTTGTGACTTTTAACTTAAGCTAATTCTTCACATAGGTTTCAGGAACGTTTCAAGGGTGGTCAAAGGGGTTCAGAGGCATTTCAAGTCGATGACAGAAATTTCATGGGCGTTCTATGAGAGCATGGAGATTTCGGGAGAATTTTAAGGCATTTCAGGCGTTTTAATGTGTTTAGGGGTTTTACTGGAGGGGTTCAGACCTTTATGAGTGTTGAAATCTCCTGGTACCCCCAGATACTCTTTGAAACGCCTCTGAGACCCCCTGACATCCCCTTGGAGTCTCTAAAGCGCCCCTGAGATGCCCTAAAGCGCCTCAGAGACCACATGTAACCCCCTGAAACCCCAAGTGGACCTCTTGAAATATTCCTGAGCAAGGATGAGAACACTCACTTGCAGAGAGTTACACTCACTTGATGTTTTCTCAGCTCAGAAGCGTATAATCAAGAAATGATGTATGGACGACTTTTGCCTTGTGGTTTTGTCTAAAAGTTTGCCGAATAGAGTAGGGGTCGCACACGCATACCGAAAACGTGAAGGAGCTGCGAAGGCAACTCTCCACGAGGTGAATGTAAATTACACTCACCTCGTGGAGAGTCGCTTTCACAGCTCTGTCATGAGCTGTGAAAACACCAAGTGAGTGTAACTCTCTGCAAGTGAGTGTTCCCATCCCTGTTCCTAAGACCATACGGGACTCCCCTGGAACCACTTCAGACCCCTTGAAGTGCCCCTAAGGAGTCGTTCGTAAACTACGTAGCAATTGGGGGGGGGGGGGGGGGGTGTAGTCCCTGAAATCGCTAAGAGCCATGAATTATATATGGGAAAATAGGCTACAAGGGAGGATTGGGGGTTGAAAAATGGCTAAAAAATGCTACGTTATTTATAGACGGCCCCTTATGCCTTCTGAGACTCACTTTTTTTTAAATATATTTCTATTTGTGAATTTTAACTAGTGCTAATTCTTCACAAGCTTCAGACTAACTGAAATGCCCCTGAGGCCTTCTGAAGCTCCACTGAGACCACTGGAACCATCTGAAACCCTCTAGGACCCCGCTCGAAAGCCCCAGCGATCTCCTGGTAACTCCTTGGCACCTTCTCAGTCGCCCCAGCAATCTCTCTTTGTTTCTTCCCTATAAACGCCGCCGCCATTTGAGGGGCCCAGATACAAAGGGGAGTACGTGACCATTTTGTCGATTTTGAGTTGAGCATATAAAAAATTCTTCAGATTTCAAACTTCTTGGAACTTTTTTAAGATTATTTTTACAATAATTAAAAAAATTACAATACATCGGAGAAAATTAGGTCATGCATTTTGTATGGGATGAAAAATTGGCAAAAAACTTTAAAACTCATTAACTCGAAAGTGAGTTTTTGTCACTTGCTTCTAACACCCTCATTGTATTATGCACAGTTTTGGTTCTGAATAGCTCTTCTTCCTTTTATAAAGCGCCTCAAAAAGGTGCATAAATTAAAAATGCATAAAAATAACCTGCATAGAGGTGTTAAGTGTACTCTCAACTTAAGTAAGGTCAAATCTCTACGCTGCTGCCCACATCTTCACGGCCATCAATGATGGGAAGGAATACTAGTATGACAAACGTTGTCATACTGCCCGATAATCTCTGCATCTCCACGATTATCTCAGGAAGGATTATTATGTTAGTGGCTTGTTGAAATTCATAAAATAAGAATTTCATTCGATACATTTTTTACTTCATCAATTTGTTCTGGCCCATACCAGTAGATTCTCGATGATCGAAAACACATTTTCACATTTTCTCGATCACTTTAATTACCCTTGAGAAATAAAGGTTTGGTTGAGAACCCCTGTCCCATTTATCCGGCAATGCTTGTTTCGACTGGAAATCCTCCACATATACACACACACTTTTCACCCACTCTTCTCAACCAGGTAGATGAGCGGTAAAGCACAGTTTGCATTGTACAAATGACCAGGAAAAAAAAAAGAAAGCAGAAGAGTATTGAAAAATGAACACACCTAAATCCGTGTGGAACAATGGTACTGCGGCTGCTGGATGCTGATGCTGTGATGAGGCAATCACACGCAGAGAAAGAAAAATCAACCCTCCAACCCTCCACTGTACGTAATCTAAAATCGAATAACACATGCTTTAAACGACGAAGAGCAAAAACAAAATTCATTAAATCGTGAATAAAAATCACGATTTTATGAATTTGCATTTTTGATTTTTTAAATTTTTATTTTTGAACATCCCCAAACTTTTTTAATTTGGTTTGAAGACTATTTGGATCACCATTTTTTATGAGATGAAAAAATTTTGAGAATTTACAATCATTGTTGGAATATTGTAATTTTTAAACTTTCTCCTGGAAGATTTCATTTTCCGAAAAACGACGGCTTGGGTATAAGATTGCTAAAGGTATATATGTACACGTCAAAATCTCAGTCCGGTTTTACTCGAAAATCAATTCAAACCTACCTTGTACGAGAGGTATTTAGTGCAATCGTTGGTGTGTTTGTGTAAAAACTAAGCTTAGGTAAAAATTCACAAAAAAAAAAGAAATTGAAAAAAAAAAGTCGGTGTGTTTTTCATCTACAAATTTTTCCTCGTGCACAGTACACGAAAGAGTGAGACATCCCATCAAGTGGCCTATTGGTTGCTCTGCCACTTCAAACTGGAAATGTAGACGAGAAAAGCTCACCAGTTGTTCGATTTAACTATGTATCTACGCGTTTT
Source organism: Aedes albopictus (assembly GCF_035046485.1). Classification (NCBI taxonomy): domain Eukaryota; kingdom Metazoa; phylum Arthropoda; class Insecta; order Diptera; family Culicidae; genus Aedes; species Aedes albopictus. The sequence goes on along the minus strand of NC_085138.1, from coordinate 378,761,357 downwards.
TTGTTTTGTATTTTGGTTTTTTTTTTGCTCTCTGACTGACGGTGTTCAGTTCAGATCGCAAATGCAATTTATGGAGCAGGAAAAACACTGCACATACTGTACGCGATGAATGCTGCCAGACTGCTCTCCATCAATGCCAACCGGACCCAGCAATCGGTACTGTCCAGTTGAGTCTGCTGAACGTTGAAGTGGGTACCTACCGGTGATTGAGAGACGAAAGAGTGAGAGGGTACATGGTTTTGAATAAGTTGTAGTTTGTGGATTTTCCATCTGCTTTTTGATTAAAATTGATTATTCTGTGCTGGGTGAGTACGACTGGAATATATTGATTCCGGAATGCTGGCTTTCTCAGTCTTGGGTAAATCAAAACGGCAAGTTTTGCTTTTCCCGACGTTTCGGCTTTTTATTAAGCCTTTTTCAAGGGAACGGTTGACAGCTTACCCCTTGAAAAAGGCTTAATAAAAAGCCGAAACGTCGGGAAAAGCAAAACTTGCCGTTTTGATTTACCCAAGACTGAGAAAGCCAGCATTCCGGAATTGATTATTCTGCTTTAAGGCGGAACTAGAAATCTATTTTTTGCTTCTTTGATTTTTATACAGTTAAATGATGGATCAAGATTTTTTTCTGGTGGAAAATGTTAACCAGTTCTCCAGAATTTTTTTAGTAGTATGTATAAAAATGGTTTGTGTAAACTGAATAAAATTTTAAAACAAAAAAAAACATTTGTAGATATCTTGATAGTTTCTCTATCAGAGCATGAAAACCGATTTTGAAATAATGCTTTGCTGTCAAAAATTAAAAAAAAATAAAAAAAGAACAAAAATTAAGAAAGGCATCCAGTTTTGCGTTAAGATTTCCATTCAGTTTAAGTATAAAGAAAATTAGCTATATTTTGTTTTCTTTTTACGTGGACAAAAACGAATTATATAAAAAAATGTGAATAAAATTAAAAAGAATAAACAAAAATTTTAAAAAAATCAAGTTTCAAGAGATAATAGCGATATTTTCCAAAGTGACACTATTTGGTGAGCACGTTTCTATACTACTTTTGCTATCTAAGGAAGAATGTCGATTCATTGTAAATTCAAGTTAAACATAAAGACAAAAGACCTAAATTTGAAGAATTTTGAATAAATGGAATAAAACGAAAATAAAATAGAACCCAGGTAACCACTAAGCATTTAAACAAGCCGTATTTCAGCATTATATCTTCATTCCACCTGCTTTCTGCTCTATCATAGCAGTTCAACTGCTAAACTGTACTAAATTAGCAACTGAACTGCTACTGAAAATGTGACAGCTGTTGCGTAGCATTTCAAATGCACGATCTTTTGGGGTCTTCTAGCATGAAAATACTGCCCAGCACATTCGAAATTGCATGAATTACCTCTTTTGGAAGCGCAAAGTGAAGAAAAGAGAAATGGGAGAGAGATAGAAAAGACGGCGAGATGAGAAATGTGGAATTATACACATATTTTCGTTTTCATTTTCGATAGTCTGAGAGATAAGCATTAAATCAGCCGTATATTGGGCCAAAACCTGCATTTAAGCAGCACTTATGGCGCATATACGACTTATTTCCATTTTTTGACCTGCTGTAAAGGCGCATTTCAACTGCTTACTGGTTACCTGGGAAATTTCTATCGACATTGCTGGATACATTTCTTGCTGTACTTGAAATTTCAAAACTATTCTCATCTACTGTTTATAATCTCTCTGTGCAGCTCTTAGAAAAAAAAAACTTATCTCTTTTAAAGATTGTACTGAACGAGTATCTCTCTTGAAGCTTTGTCATCATAAGCAAAGCCAACAAGCGACAGAAAAAGCTTTCTTTCAAAAGCATTGCTCCCTGAAATACGATTCAATTGTGTCACTGCACCTGATTATTTATTTCACTAGAGAAAACCATCCATCCGATATGATCTCCATCCGAAGCAAAATATTTTCCTCACCATTGTCTGACAAATATTTGCCCATTTAATAAAGCTGCACGTCAGAGATAGCTAGATGGGTAGGTATCCATTCCGATCGGGGCTCCGATTTGATATTCCAGCTACGCATACCGTATTGACAGGTTATCAGCTCCCACTAAGCCAAGTTTACATTCACTTATCAATTCAAGAGGCATCCTTCTTCGTCCGACTTGTTCCACCACATCCCACACACACCTGCGACTGAAGATTTCCTCTTGAACTGGTATGTTTCCACACCGCATTTCGAGATCTGGGACAGGTATCCGAGACTTAATTCGAACCCCATCGTTCATATTCAACAGCACATAGCCAGCCAGCGCACTGAGAAGAAGCTTTCCATTTTCCAGCTGTGCGCCTTTTTCCATCTTTCCCACATTTTGCCACATCCGATCGGAATATCCCCCGAATGAAAATTTTAAATATGCTTCGAAGCTATACACACACATATGTGTACGTACGTACATGTACAATCATTTCCATATTTCCTTCTGCCACCGTCCGACAACCAACTCCCGACAAGGACGATTCCTGTTTGATATTCTTTCCCACATCGTCGTCTTCGCCGTAGCTTCCCAACGTCTCCGGGTCCACCGCCGCAATCCTTGCCGAATGTATACAGGGTGTTAGGTTCCTGAGTGCAAACTTTTTAAAGGGTGATAGAGGACCATAAATGGAGAAAAAAATTGTTCTACGCATATGGTCAAATCTCAATCGTTACGTAGTTATTGAACTTCCCATGTTTATGACTCTTATTGCCTTAACTGGCAATAACTTGAAAATAGTCAAACATATCGAAGTTTTTTTACCCTTATTCGAAAGATTATTGAATTTTCTAACAAATGGCATCTTTGAACCGATTGGTTTGGTTAAATAACTAAGTTTTCTAGAGCAAAATAGCTAAAAATAGTGTATTTTTATTGGTTTTTGTCAATTATCTTTGAAACATGCGTAATAAATTAAAATTCTTGCTTTGGTAAAGTTGTGGCCCTTGTTACATTCTACAATTTGTTCTTTGACACCAAACTTCTATCTCTTATCGTTTTGTTGCAATTTCGATTTTAACATCGCATTTCAGATCATAAATTTGCAACTGTCATGGAAAGCACTTTTTTGCGCATTGTGTCACACAATTGAATCAAAATTGCAAGAAAACGATAAGAGTTAGAAGTTTGGCGTCAAAGAACGAATTGTAGAGTGAAACAAGGGCCACAACTTTGCCAAAGAAAGAATTTTTATTTATTACGCATGTTTCAAAGATAATTGACAACAACCAATAAAAATGCACTATTTTTAGCCGTTTTGCTCTAGAAAACTTAGTTATTTCACTAAACCAATCCATTCAAAGATGCCATTTGTTAGAAAAATCAATAATCTTTCGAATAAGGGTAAAAAAAACTTCGATATGTTTGACTATTTTCAAGTTATTGCCAGTTAAGGCAATAAGAGTCATAAACATGGGAAGTTCAATAACTACGTAACGGTTGAGATTTGACCATATGCGTAGAACATTTTTTTTCTCCATTTATGGTACTCTATCACCCTTTAAAAAGTTTGCACTCGGGAACCTAACACCCTGTATAAAATCTGATCGTTGATCGAATGACGATGGCGAAGAAAAAAAAAACTCCGATAGCAGGTTCACATATCATCTCGCCGGGTCGAGTGGTGGGAGAACAAATTGGTGTTGCTTCTTTCAGTTCATGAAAACGGATGGGAAAATCTCTGACTTTGGGTTTCCTCTGGGGAGAAGGACCCAGCCCAGATAGTCAGTCAGTCAGTTGGCGGTGGTAGCGGTGAGATGGATGAGACAAACAGCAAAACAATCAAAATCTGATTCGCAGCAATTTGTCGATATGGAGACCTCCATATTTTACGTCATCTTGGTACCCATCCCTTTGCGATCCGGTGGAATAAGGTAGGGTGCGTAGGTGCCATTGAGCCGAAATTTTGAATCCGGAGGGGTTCGATGTTCGGTCAGAACAGAAACATTCCATAGTAGAAGTATCCTTGGTTTTTTCTAGTGTTAACTGATAGCTTTTTAAAGAGATAATAAAATAGATCTTCCTTATTTTACTGTAGAGATTTGTAAAGTTCTAAGCGATTGGAAATATTACGAAAAAATGCTTGTGGTTTTAAGCTTATACAAGCAGTTTCGTATCTGATTTAGAACCTTGATATATGTATGCTTTCAAGCAATTTTCTTATAGAATTGTTTGAAAAAGGGTTGGAACTATTACTTTAAAAAAAGAACTAAACCAAAATCGGCGTAATTTTTTCATTTATTTTTGTGTAGTATCATATCGTACGTGGCCATAATGTCAATTTAACTAACAGACAAAACAATTCAAAAAAAAATGAAGAAAACTGAGATAATATTTTTTTTTTTCAAATGCCAGCGTTTGACAATCATTTCAACATGTTATGACAGTCATTTCAACATGTTTTGAGAATATATTTCAAAATATTGTATGATTACAAACATAAAATATTATACGTTTTTTTAAATTATATTATGGAACGAGCTCACCAATTTTCATTTATTCATATATCCTCTGAATGAAAAGCAACTGCTCAAGCAGTCTCTACCATTTCTACTACCGATTCCCTCTAATCGAAATCATTTTCCTCTTTTGACGCACAAATTGAACGGCAACTCATACGTTGCCACAAAATATTATATCATTATTTCATCCATCGAAAAACACAATATCCAAGAAGATACATTTGGAGGAAAAGAAGTGCTTTCATCTGAGCTTTTTATGCGCACTTCATGTTACACAAAATGGTTGATTCGTGCTGCTCAGATCAATTTTTATTTCTATGCAAAAATGACTGTCGAATTATTTTTTTTTATCTGTATTAAAGAGATTTGATGAAGAACATAGGAAATTCATAGGTAAATAACTCAGTAATAGGAAAGTGATTCATGATTTTGAAGAATAGTGACATCATGAACTGTCGAAATGTGGCAGCAGGCGTGAATTACTGAATCTGTATGATCTGTAGGCTAGGTGATTTTCCATGACCGGAGCAGCTGCTGTCATTGTTCCTCTTTTGGAGCCACCCTATGTTTATGCAATGCTTTATTTCATGATTTCACAAAAAACAATGCCAATTTGAGATTTAGGTAGTAAAAAATTAATAAAGTGCCCACTTCGATACCGTGGTTACAGGGCCCTTCCTAAGCACTCACATTGGCATTCAGTTTGACCAACGTTATTTTCAAAGTTCCTTTGGAGGATATTTTTCGGTAAAGTCTCCTAATTCTTTATTTGTGATTTTTTTTCTCAAATTTCAGTAGGAACCTTGACACGGTTAGTTCGATACTTTATTTAGCAATATTCAAACCATTTCTAATGGATTATTTTAAGTTCCTTTCGTGATCCTTACTTTACATGATTTTTCATGACCGGATTTTTTTTAATGTTCCTCTTTAAGAGCCACCCTGTGTTTATGCTCTGCACAAACAAAGTAAATGTTTATGCAAATCAATAAAAATCTGCACATATTTGAGATGAAGCGAAAACGTAAAGTGGTTACACGGACCGAGTCAAGCACTTAAATTGACGCTTCATTCGATCAATGTTCTTTTCAAAGTTACTCAAAGTTAGGGGTGTTTCTCGGCATTTAGGCAAAGAAGTTTCCACCGCACTTTTAAAAGTTGGAAAGTCTGTAAGTTCTATCATCGTGATTGTTTATTCAATTTCAATGGGATGCAAGAAATAACTCTGAAATTTTCATAGAAGTTTTGATGAAACTTCTCATATTCTTAAATATTTTAGGGTTATCCTTAAGGTTTTCTCGAAGTTCGTCAGAAATTCTGTGTTTTTATTTGTAACATAATTTTAACTGAATTCCGTCGATGAATTTTGATAAGTTATTTTGTAATGCTCCAACAACTGCTCAATAAAGATTATACTACAGTTTTGTGTATTCCCAAAAAGTTCTGTGGTCACGCTATGTCCAAAGGGAAGTATTATGAAAAGTGAATGTACCTCAAAATTTATTTGCTAGAATCGCATTTTTGGACCTCTAGATTCAGAATATGTGTGATTTAAAAAAAATCATCTCGGTTTTTTTTTTCATACATTTTTATATAGGATGCATTTAACCTTAAAATGATTTTTTTCGCATTTGTATGGGAAAAAAAGGAAGAAATTCAGATAAAAATCGAAAAACCCAAGATGAAATATTTTAAACCGCACAGATTCTGAAACAAGACGTCCAAACCTACGATCCTATGAAATAACATTGGAGGTACATTCGATTTTCATAATACTTCCCTTTGGACATAGCGTGTGGTAGCTAAATATAAAAGATCATAAGGATCATGTTCCATCGGATTTGAAAATAAAAAAAATAAAAAAAGAAACAGGAATCAAACAGACAGCATTTAAGATCAACTCTTTTTGAATAAAAGTTTAATGAGTTTTATTGATTTTTAAGAAAGAGTCCAATAACAAGGACAATTACAATCAATACAAATGTGTGACTGGTGGAAAGTTTATTTTTCTAGTATTTGGAGTCATAACTGTAAAATATCTTAAACAATTTCTGGATAATACAAGAAAACATTCACTTGCAAAATGCTGAAAGAGTTTTTTTTAAATAAGAATTAAAAACCAAATATAATTTTTTTGTTTTTTTTTTACTTGTTTAAGATGAACATGGAAAAGTATTGATGAATTACTTTAAAATGTATGTAAAACGTTTAATCTGTTTAACTGTTTTAATCTGTTCAAAGGACAAACGGCTTGAAATCCTGCTTCAACAGTGCATCAGAACTTCAGGCACACAAATCTCAAGAAGCAAGCTTCAAACAACAGTGCATTTTATTATTCTGTTCTTGCTCACTTGAAATAAGCTTTAAATAAGTGGATCAGGTGCCAAAGTTAGCCATTGTGGCGACCATTTTGGGATTCTGATTCCATCCGAAAGACATTGTGATTTTGAAGAAATCAACCCAAGTGCACTAGTGAGATCGAGTTCAGTTCTAAGCCAACACATGACAGATACGGTCAAGTGGCTCCGTAGCTTATGCGCCCGAATAGGGAATTAGGAGTCGTGGGTTCGATTCCCACTGGAGCACGTGGATGTCTGTTTGCAATTTAAATTTCATTTGTTCATCAAGCACGTGCTTCTTCTGTTTATATGAATGTCAAAGCGTTTCAACATTATAACTCTTAGCAAAAGCCACAGACGAGGTCTCAGTAAAAATTCTGGATAAATTTGAGATCGGTTTCTTCGCAAAGCTCCAAAAAACTCCAAAAGGAATCGTATAAGAAGCTAATGACGACCTTCCTCTAGAAACTTTCAAGGAAAAACAACATATCAGGGAAAATTGTAAATAAACCATAAACATAGGTGCATACACAATAAAAAAAACAAGCCAAACAAGGTAAATCGCTTGTACGCTAGCAATATCTATCACCTGTACAAATGGATGTAGAATTAGCCATTGACAGGCACCAAAATTATCTCTATCAATTATCATTATCAGTCCTATCTTTGGATAGTATCAACTGATACTATCAGTAGGGGCACTGATAGAGATACTATCAATTTTTTTAAACTGATGGATAGAAGATAAAATAATTATCTCTATCAGCTGATAGAAGGTTACTGATACTATCAGCATTTTTACTATCAAGGATAGACGTGGTCTATCTCTATCATCTATCTTTAGAAAAAAGATACTATCAGAAAAATTCTATCATTATCTCTATCTATCCTATCATTGATAGCAAATCCGGAACATAAATCTTCCGCATAGTGGGAAAAAATTGAGTAAAAAAATATTAATTTGAAATGAAATATTTGTTATAATCAACAATATTTATCTTCCGGATACCAAAAAACGAGTTCCGCCGCCATTTTGAAATCCAAGATGGCGGCCAATGGATTTCAAAAACTGTTGTGAACCCATGCAATATGGGTATTTTTGGAACGGGCTCGAAGAGTAGATGTCGAAAATTGGTGTCCGCCGCCATTTTGAAATCCAAGATGGCGGCCATCGGATTTCAAAAACTGCTGTAAACCCATGCAATATGGGTATTTTCGGAACGGGCTTGAAGAGTAGAAGCCAAAAATCGATGTCCGCCGCCATTTTGAAATCCAAGATGGCGGCCATCGGATTTCAAAAACTGTTGTAAACCCATGCAATATGGGTATTTTCGGAACGGGCTTGAAGAGTAGAAGCCAAAAATCGATGTCCGCCGCCATTTTGAAATCCAAGATGGCGGCCATCGGATTTCAAAAACTGTTGTAAACCCATGCAATATGGGTATTTTCGGAACGGGCTCGAAGAGTAGAAACCAAAAATCGATGTCCGCCGCCATTTTGAAATCCAAGATGGCGGCCATTGAATTTCAAAAACTGTTGTAAGCCCATGCAATATGGGTATTTTTGGAACGGGCTCGAAGAGTAGATGTCGAAAATTAGTGACCGCCGCCATTTTGAAATCCAAGATGGCGGCCATCGGATTTCAAAAACTGTTGTAAACCCATGCAATATGGGTATTTTCGGAACGGGCTCGAAGAGTAGAAGCCAAAAATCGATGTCCGCCGCCATTTTGAAATCCAAGATGGCGGCCATTGGATTTCAAAAACTGTTGTAAACCCATGCCATGGATTTCAAAAACTGTTGTAAACCCGCCATTTTGAAATCCAAGATGGCGGCCATTGGATTTCAAAAACTGTTGTAAACCCATGCAATATGGGTATTTTCGGAACGGGCTCGAAGAGTAGAAGCCAAAAATCGATGTCCGCCGCCATTTTGAAATCCAAGATGGCGGCCATTGAATTTCAAAAACTGTTGTAAGCCCATGCAATATGGGTATTTTCGGAATGGGCTCGAAGAGTAGATATCGAAAATCGATGTACGTTGCCATTTTGAAATCCAAGATGGCGGCCATTGGATTTCAAAAACTGTTGTAAACCCATGCAATATGGGTATTTTCGGAACGGGCTCGAAGAGTAGATGTCGAAAATTGGTGTCCGCCGCCATTTTGAAATCCAAGATGGCGGCCATCGGATTTCAAAAACTGTTGTAAACCCATGCAATATGGGTATTTTCGGAACGGGCTCGAAGAGTAGAAGCCAAAAATCGATGTCCGCCGCCATTTTGAAATCCAAGATGGCGGGCATTGGATTTCAAAAACTGTTGTAAACCCATGCAATATGGGTATTTTCGGAACGGGCTCGAAGAGTAGAAGCCAAAAATCGATGTCCGCCGCCATTTTGAAATCCAAGATGGCGGCCATTGGATTTCAAAAACTGTTGTAAACCCATGCAATATGGGTATTTTCGGAACGGGCTCGAAGAGTAGAAGCCAAAAATCGATGTCCGCCGCCATTTTGAAATCCAAGATGGCGGCCATTGGATTTCAAAAACTGTTGTAAACCCATGCAATATGGGTATTTTTGGAACGGGCTCGAAGAGTAGATGTCGAAAATTGGTGTCCGCCGCCATTTTGATATCCAAGATGGCGGCCATCGGATTTCAAAAACTGTTGTAAACCCATGCACTATGGGTGTTTTCGGAATGGGCTCGAAGAGAAGATATCGAAAATCGATGTCCGCCGCCATTTTGAAATCCAAGATGGCGGCCATTGGATTTCAAAAACTGTTGTAAACCCATGCAATATGGGCATTTTCGGAATGGGCTCGAAGAGTAGATATCGAAAATCGATGTCCGCCGCCATTTTGAAATCCAAGATAGTGTCCATCGGATTTCAAAAACTGTTGTAAACCCATGCAATATAGGTATTTTTGGAACAGGCTCGAAGAGTAGATGTCGAAAATCGGTGTCCGCCGCCATTTTGAAATCCAAGATGGCGGCCATCGGATTTCAAAAACTGTTGTAAACCCATGCAATATGGGTATTTTCGGAACGGGCTCGAAGAGTAGAAGCCAAAAATCGATGTCCGCCGCCATTTTGAAATCCAAGATGGCGGCCATCGGATTTCAAAAACTGTTGTAAACCCATGCAATATGGGTATTTTCGGAACGGGCTCGAAAAGTAGAAGCCAAAAATCGATGTCCGCCGCCATTTTGATATCCAAGATGGCGGCCATCGGATTTCAAAAACTGTTGTAAACCCATGCAATATGGGTATTTTTGGAACGGGCTCGAAGAGAAGATGTCGAAAATCGGTGTACGTTGCCATTTTGAAATCCAAGATGGCGGCCATCGGATTTTGAAAACCGATAGACACCCATGAAATATGGGTATTTTCGAAACGGGCTCGAAGAGTAGAAGTCAAAAATCGATGTTTGGCGCCATTTTGAAATTCAAGATGGCGGCCATCGGATCTTGAAAGTCGATTGAAACCCATTAAGTATGGGTATTTTCGGAACGGGTTCGATGAGTAGACGTCGGAAATCGATGTCCGCCGCCATTTTGAAATCCAAGAAAGGGAATATTGCCATGAGGTGGTTTTTTCATCACTACCTGGAGAACCTGAAAAATTCGAATTTGAGTTCTTTTTAATATTCCTTTTCATGCGCTCTTTTTATTGTTGTCGAAGAGTTAAAAACGAAACAGCCTAACTTTTGCAATTCGAGTACGTCCACAAAAAATGGAGTTTCTGGCACGAAATTTCTGTTGAGTGAAAATAGATTTTTTTTTTCAAATGGAAGCAAACGGAAGCAACATCAATAACATCCAAGGATTGGTATATTCGCCTCACTCCATTCATATTCACTCCTCTTTGCTGAAGCGAATCGAGAAAGATGCAGCAAACGGATCGTCGTGATCAAACACGCAACCCCATCACCAGTGGGAAGCGATGAGCCAGCTGCTTGACATGAATATTCGTTGCCATTCGTCGCAGTTTGGATCGCAAGCGAATGAATGAATGGCGAATAGTGAAGAATACTGGTGAGCGATCGAAGCGGAAGTGGAAGAGAATTTCTGCATGTAATGCATACATTTTTACTGTATTGTTGCTGAAATGCTAGATTAGCAAAGAAAATAATTCGAAAACATCAAAAATTCGTATGCACAATATCAATCGCATCACTCACGAATCGCATTCGCTTGCGATGCGAATGTGGACGAATGAGTAATTTCCAAGTGTGGCTTCCCACCGTTCGCCGGAATTTGCTGTCGTCGCTGACAAGCATACACACGAACTAAAGCGACAACCGTTCGCTGCTGACTGTCTTCGAATGTGGAAGAAGAAGAAAAGTGGAAATGAAGAACCCTGATTCTCCCCAATATCTCCCAAAACTTCCAAAGTTTTTTAAAACAAACTTTCCAAACACTCCTAAAATGTCCAACTTCTCCTAAAATCCCCAACAACTAGAAAAATACAAAACTTGCTGCTTAGATTTTACAAAGGCATCATTTTCCTCGAAGAACCTAAAGATTCCTAAGTTTTCTTTACTTTCCCCAATATCTCCCATAGGTCCCAAAGTTCCTTTAAAATCACCAAATTCCCCTAAAATGCCCAATGTTCCTCTCACTTGCCCAACTTCTCCTAAAATCCCCAAATTCTAAAAAAATGCCCAACTTGCTGCTTAGATTTTCCAGATGCATCATTTTCCTCGAAGAACCTAATGAGTCCTAAATTTCGTTTATCCTCCCCAATATCTCCTAAAAACCCCCCAACGTTCCTTAAAAATTCCTCATCTTCTCCCAAAGTCCCCAACTTCTCCTAAAATGCCCAACTTCTTCTCAAATCCTCAACCTTTCCTGAAATGCCCAACTTCTCCTAGCATCTCCAACATCTAAAAATAATACCCAACTTGCTGCTTAGATTTTCCAGAGGCATCATTTTCCTCGAAGACCCAAATGAGTCCTAAGTTTCCTTTATCCTCCCCAATATCTCCTAAAAATCCCCAACGTTCCTTAAAAATCCCCGACGTTCCTTAAAAATCTCCAACTTCTCCTAAAATGCCTAAAAGTGTTTTAGGTTGATAAGATCGGGGCACTTTTCTGTCAATTTTGAACTAAATAAAAAGGTTCTGGGTTCGTGAAACAAAACAAAAACAGTAAGGGGCCATCCAATAATTACGTCACGAAAAAATCCGTTTAAAAATTTCCAATTTTAGCGTAACGTACTTAATGGATGTTCCCTAAAGATGGCATGGTTGAGGGAAAGGGGTGTGATTTGTGTAAATTGAAGAAAATGTTTTGGGACAAAAATAAACTTTTGAAGTGAATGGGTCTGTTGTATGATGAATTCAGGGTTAATTTTCAGAGTGTTCTAATCTAGAAACAGCCTCTTCCGTGTGCCTCTACACGATACTGGGAGCAGTGATGCCAACCTAACAAACATGTTGGTCAAACTCCTGAAGGAGTATAGGTAGAATAGACCAGTCTAATTTTAAAAAGTGCTCTCTGATTCTCAAGTCTATCTCCATATTTTGATTGGAATCCAAAAAGAAGTGACTGCTTTTGCTGGTTATTTGCTTCTTTGGCATCAATGATGTAGGAGTTGAGCGAAAATTATTAAAATTCGTGAAAGCCCAATATGTCCTAAAAACTAGCTTCGGGGACAATCATGCTTTGGACCTCTTAATGTCAATGGATTTGGCTTAAGTTTTGACCAGTCACTTCTTTTTGGATGCCAATCAAAATATGGGGGTGGACTTGAGAATCAGAGAACGTTTTTGAAAAAGTGGACAAGCCTAATTTAAAATTTCCTGGAGAAATCTCTAAAAGAATTCTGAGGAATATCCGGAAGAATTTCTGGAGAAATCCATGTAAGATATCCTGTAGAAAATAATTAAGAACTCCTAAAAGAATCCTAGGAGAAATTTCTGCAGCTATACCTAAAGGAATCCTCAAGAACTTCTGGTGGAATATCAACAGAAAATTCCGGAGGAAACTTTAAGAAATACCTGGAGAAAGCCCCATAAGAATCCCATAAATAATTCCTAGAAAAAAAATGATCCAACTGTGGGTATTTAAAGAACAACTACGAAAATCCGTGGAAGAATTCCAGTATAAAATCCTGATGGAATCTCAACAAAAATTGCCCGAAACAATTTTCGTAAAATCTCCTCGGGAAATATCTGGTGGAATCCAGCAAGGATTGCTTGAGGAATCTTAGTAGAAATTCCCAAAGGAGTCTCAGGAGGAATTCTTGGAGGAATAAATCTCTGGAAGGTATCCCCTTGAAGGGAAATTTGAAGAAATCCCAAGTAACCACGGTGCCGAAGCCTTATTGCATGTAGATATACGGTGGATTTTGAGCAATTATTATTTTCCATTAACATTTAAGGATGAATTAAAGTGGAAATGGCAATTATGCGACTGAACTAAGACTAAGAGGATAATCTTAATTTGATATCATAATTGCCCATTTCCACTTTAAATCAACCTTAAGCTTGCATGTAAAGTAATGATTGCTCTAAATACACCGTATATCTGCATGCAATAAGGCTTCAGCACCGTGGTTACTTCCCTAATAGAAAAATATGATACAACGTGCTTAACAACCCTTTCGGGCTATCATCTTGATTATACAGTAAAACCTCCATGAGTCGATATTGAAGGGACCATCGACTCAAGGAAATATCGAGTAGTGGAACAAAATTCCTTTGGGATGCTTTTTGGGGGGACCATCATAGTAACCCAAAAATTATTTTTCAGTATGGAAAAATTTACCTCCATGAGTCGATATCGAGTCAAGGAACATCGACTCATGGAGGTTCGACTGTACAGGGAATGATACAATCATTCACCCTATCAGCCATGTATAATACATTTTTATTAGGGTTGGGATCCCAGAAAAAATGCCAGCAATCATTATTTGAAAATTTCCCGGATGATTCACGGCATGTTTTGAAAACAGATGCAAAATTCAGCGTTTACTCGCTGAGCATTGATTTAAAATAGTTTGGTCATTTTCAAATATAACGCGAGATTTTTTTGTTACGTAATGTGTATATGACGCCAAAAGTTATCAACTGAATTTGAAATACACTGTAAAATACTGGAAATGTAAAATGTTAATTCTGAGTGTAAAACATTTCAATTTTCTCGTTAAAAGAGGCTAACATAATCGGGTTAAAAAGACGACAAAATCGGAGAAAAACGGAATCGGGGGCTTCCAAAATCGTGTCAGCACAATGTTATAATACTTAATTATGTTAAATTTTATCATTGAAATAAAAAAAATATCGCAATAAAAATACAGTTTCTTACCGATTTTGGCAACACGAGATGAATTTTATGTTGCCAAATTGGGGTGTTGCCAAAATCGGTAATTTTTTTTGTGGATTATTTTCAACTTTTATACGTCAATTTGGCTTATATTTTAAATATGGACTATTCACAAGTTATAAAACGATCCCTGTAGGTGACGTTCATAAATTACGTCATGATTTGTAAAAATGTTGATTTTGGAAAATTTAATGAATTTTGATTTTTTTAAAATGAGTAAGGCTAAAATATAAATACATTTACAAATACAAACGATTTTTCGGTAAAAATTTTTGGGCAAAATTTTTTGTTGCCAAAATCGGTAAAAAATTGTTGCCAAAATCGGGTGTTGCCATAATCGGTAAGAAATTGTTGCCAAAAACGGGTGTTGCCAAAATCGGGAGTAGACAAAAACAGGTGTTGCCAAAATCGGTAAGAAACTGTACTCCGGATAATCGAGTCTAAAATTCCGGATAATCGAATTCCGGATAATCGAGTCTCCGGATAATTGAGTCTCCGGATAATCGAGTCCGACCTGTATTGCATGGGTTAACAATTTTTTTTGAAATCCGATGGCCGCCATCTTGGATTTCAAAATGGCGGCGGACATCGATTTTTGGCTTCTACTCTTCGAGCCTGTTCCGAAAATACCCATATTGCATAAGTTTACAACATTTTTTGAAATCCGATGGCCGCCATCTTGGATTTCAAAATGGCGGCGGACATCGATTTTCGACTTCTACTCTTCGAACCCGTTCCGAAAATACCCATATTGCATGGGTTTACAGCATTTTTCAAAATCCGATGGCCGCCATCTTGGATTTCAAAATGGCGGCGGACATCCATTTTCGACATCTACTCTTCGAGCCCGTTCCGAAAATACCCATATTGCATGGGTTTACAACATTTTTTGAAATCCGATGGCCGCCATCTTGGATTTTAAAATGGCGGCGGACATCGATTTCCGACTTCTACTCATCGAGCCCGTTCCGAAAATACCCATATTGCATGGGTTTACAACGGTTTTTGAAATCCGATGGCCGCCATCTTGGATTTCAAAATGGCGGCGGTCACCAATTTTCGACATCTACTCTTCGAGCCCGTTCCAAAAATACCCATATTGCATGGGTTTACAACAGTTTTTGAAATCCGATGGCCGCCATCTTGGATATCAAAATGGCGGCGGACATCAATTTTTGGCTTCTACTCTTCGAGCCCGTTCCGAAAATACCCATATTGCGTGGGTTTACAACTTTTTTTGAAACCCGATGGCCGCCATCTTGGATTTCAAAATGGCGGCGGACAACGATTTTCGACTTCTACTCTTCGAGCCCGTTCCGAAAATGCCCATATTGCATGGGTTTACAGCATTTTTTGAAATCCGATGGCCGCCATCTTGGATTTCAAAATGGCGGCGGACATCGATTTTCGACTTCTACTCTTCGAGCCCGTTCTGAAAATACCCATATTGCATGGGTTTACAACAGTTTTTGAAATCCGATGGCCGCCATCTTGGATTTCAAAATGGCGGCGGACATCGATTTCCGACTTCTACTCATCGAGCCCGTTCCGAAAATACCTATATTGCATGGGTTTACAACATTTTTTGAAATCCGATGGCCGCCATCTTGGATTTCAAAATGGCGGCGGGCATCGATTTTCGACATCTACTCTTCGAGCCCGTTCCGAAAATACCCATATTGCATGGGTTTACAACAGTTTTTGAAATCCGATGGCCGCCATCTTGGATTTCAAAATGGCGGCGGACACCAATTTTCGACATCTACTCTTCGAGCCCGTTCCAAAAATACCCATATTGCATGGGTTTACAGCATTTTTTGAAACCCGATGGCCACCATCTTGGATTTCAAAATGGCGGCGGACATCGATTTTCGACTTCTACTCTTCGAGCCCGTTCTGAAAATACCCATATTGCATGGGTTTGCAGCATTTTTCAAAATTCGATGGCCGCCATCTTGGATTTCAAAATGGCGGCGGACATCGATTTTCGACTTCTACTCTTCGAGCCCGTTCCGAAAATACCCATATTGCATGGGTTTACAGCATTTTTCATAATCCGATGGCCGCCATCTTGGATTTCAAAATGGCGGCGGACATCGATTTTTGGCTTCTACTCTTCGAGCCCGTTCCGAAAATACCCATATTGCATGGGTTTACAATCATTTTTGAAATCCGATAGCCGCCATCTTGGATTTCAAAATGGCGGCGGGCATCGATTTTCGACTTCTACTTTTCGAGCCCGTTCCGAAAATACCCATATTGCATGGGTTTACAACATTTTTTGAAACCCGATGGCCGCCATCTTGGATTTCAAAATGGCGGCGGACATCGATTTTCGACTTCTACTCTTCGAGCCCGTTCCGAAAATACCCATATTGCATGGGTTTACAGCATTTTTCAAAATCCGATGGCCGCCATCTTGGATTTCAAAATGGCGGCGGACATCGATTTTTGGCTTCTACTCTTCGAGCCCGTTCCGAAAATACCCATATTGCATGGGTTTACAACAATTTTTGAAATCCGATGGCCGCCATCTTGGATTTCAAAATGGCGGCGGACATCGATTTTTGGCTTCTACTCTTCGAGCCCGTTCCGAAAATACCCATATTGCATGGGTTTACAACAATTTTTGAAATCCGATAGCCGCCATCTTGGATTTCAAAATGGCGGCGGGCATCGATTTTCGACTTCTACTTTTCGAGCCCGTTCCGAAAATACCCATATTGCATGGGTTTACAGCATTTTTCAAAATCCGATGGCCGCCATCTTGGATTTCAAAATGGCGGCGGACATCGATTTTTGGCTTCTACTCTTCGAGCCCGTTCCGAAAATACCCGTATTGCATGGGTTTCATAATGTCTTTTCAGAACTTAAGACTTTATGACGGCTTATGATGCGTCTTGCTCATTGTCCAACAATTTTCTTTCTATCAGTCTATCAATTGATAGAGATAGAACTTCTATCTCTATCAATTGATAGAAGTTTTACTGATAGTATCTCTTTCACTATTTTTACTGATAGAGATACTATCTCTATTTTTTCTATCCCTGATAGAACCCGTTCTATCAGTGATACTATCGCTGATAGAAAAGAACTGATAGTATCAGTAGCTCAAATTGATAGTATCAGTGGTCTATCAGATAATTGATAGTATCACCTTCCATCAGATAATTTCGGTGCCTGGCCATTGAATCTTAAAAGGAGCTCATGAAATCATCGAAATTTGTGTATAATTTCCTCTACTTTCTTAATTTCCTAACATTAGTTTAGAAAAAAAAAATGAAAGTCATGAACTTCTATCAACGACCAAAATTGTTGATACATAAATATGTTCTGATATCAAGATCGTCCTTCAAAAATTTTTAAGTAGAACAGTTTTAGAGTTTTTTTTTCTGAAAATCGAGCTCTACAGTGTTTGAAAATATGGAATTTCCAAAAAAAATCAAATATTTTGCGTAGCAGTCAACAAATTTTCAATCTTTTTGCATACCGTCGTGCGGGGTTACTTTTGAAATGCGGGGCTACTTTGGACACTTTCGAATATGGATTTTTTTAATTCAAAATATGGTTCAAATCTGTTTGATATCTTTGGGACTATTATGACGCAATATTTTCCCCTTCATTTGGTTGAAATTGTTTATCAAACAAACCCTTTACTGCTTGTCAGGAGGCGAAAAAACATCGAATAAATCATAAAAATATACACAACGCATCAGAACATTTGGTTTGTAAACATTGTTTCTAGAGTTCATAAATTTCAATGGGTTGATCAATTCATTCAAAATGTATCAACGTAGCATATACAATCGAATATTTGTATTGTTATACATTATAAATGACCGTTTTACCTAAATAAAGGATTGATGGTCCCTTTTTTCAGGCTATCTATATAGCAATATCACGCTGCTCATAATACCAAAGGTAGCACAGAACCATCTTAAAACGCATATATTTATTGAAATCATGTATGATATAGTATGCTACAGTATTGGTACAAAGTAGTATTCTAAATAAACCTGGAATGTAAACATCAGTTTTGTTTTAATTATAAATGTCCAAAGTAGCCCCCATCCGGTTCTATATAAGATGTGTCCGATTGGTGTATGGACAACTTTTTTGCTTTTTGATGGATTTAGTTCAAATTTAGCATACATCCTACATACATACTCACAATTATTATGTGTAAAAATTGTGAACATCCATTCACTACTCTGGGAGTTATAATGACATAAAGTTGAAAAACCATGAAAAAGTGTATAAAGAAGCCCCGCACGACGGTAATGAAAATTTTCCTTTTTTTTTCAGTAAGAAAAAAAATATTTAAAAATTCTTTTTCATCGTACATTGGAAACATTAGATGTTAGCCAGTTACAGTAAAAATTTCAACCCAATCGGAGCATTCGTTACGGAAATATAGATGTATGAAAGGAGCTACTAGAACGAAAATGGATTTCTAATCGACAGCCTTGTATGGGAAGTCGGAAAAAACTCCGCTCTACTGTAAGTTTCTTCCTTCACGTTTTCGGACCCAGTGCATGATTCAACACTAGAAATGATCATCAGCTTACCGACTTCAAAAATGCTGTAAACTAGTGTAATCTGTTAAAAAGTGACTGCATGGCATTATGGCAAAATCATATGATCTCTATGCAAAGTGCATTTTTTACGACCTGAGTATTGGGCATTTTTTTTTCGAATGTTCCTCTTTCAAAGCCACCCTCTGTTAATGTATATGTATAAGTATTTTTTTAAATAAATTAACACAAGTCAACGGCTAGAGCCTAAACGTAGCTACATGGCATGCTCCCAAATTGGCACACTTTGGAATTTTCAAACTTTTTTGAAAATTTATTTGTCCTTCCTCAAGATGTTTGCTAAATTGTGATCAAAATTTTCCGAGAGGGGGGGGGGGGGGGGTGGAAAGAGAAAATCAAAATTTGTGTCAGCATTACTTCGACTAGATTTTTTGGAATACGTCCTGGACTTTTCAGACTTCATTAGTTTGATAAGCTTGTTTACATTTTCCAACAATTGTTAACAATGGTTTATTCTAGAGTGCTGAACATTCCCAAAGAAGTTTCTGGCAGTTGGTTGCCAAATGTAAAAGAATATACAGGGTAGGTAAGTTTTCTTTAAGAGAAACTGATCCAACAAGAAGATAAAATAAACAAGAAACTCACAGATAACTTCATTGGATTTATTCTTAACTTCCTATTGCCTGTCGTTGGCAACAGTGCGGAAACATCGTGTAAGGCCTTGGGCAAAAAAAAACCCTGATACAAAAATAGGGTAAACATTAATAATATGATAAGTCCAAAAATCGTTCATGTTCTAGAATTACAGAATTATTATAATTTATTGCTCATTTTTTTTACGTATTCCTAAAATAAACTCGAAAAAACGCAACAGTAGTAATAGTTGCAACTCTCGAGAAATGTTTTCAGTTCAAATACATGATTTAAAGATGATTCCAATTCCTGTAGTAGTCACAGAAGCATATCCTAATCACTTTCAGCAATATCATAGAAGGCATTTGCAAGGCATTTGTTTGTAGCAATGCCGGAAAAGTTTTTTTTGATTAAACTTTTCCTAGAATTTTAAGTTTATTAAGAAAAAGTCCAAAAAGTTTCTGGTTTTACTACTCATGTAAAGCTAGCTGGGATTGCTGTAGAAATTGCTACAGTTTTTCTTTCAGGGATTTCTACAAAAAAAAATGTTTAGCTATTCATTAACCATAAATTCCTCAAAGTATTTCATATAGCATATCGGCTAAGGCCCATATAGCCGAGGCGGTAAACGCACGGGTATTCAGCATGACCATGCTGAGGGTGACGGGTTCGATTCCCGGTCGGTCCAGGATCTTTTCGTAAAGGAAATTTCCTTGACTTCCTTGGGCATAGAGTATCTTCGTGCCTGCCACATGATATACACATGCAAAATGGTCATTGGCAGAGGAAGCTCTCAGTTAATAACTGTGGAAGTACTCAAAGAACACTAAGCTGAGAAGCAGGCTTTGTCCCAGTGAGGACGTTACGCCAAGAAGAAGAAGAAGAAGATTTCCATTGAAACCCCTTTAGGAATTTGTGACACGATTCCTCCATAAATTGTTGCTGTGATTTTTATAGAATTTTCTCCCAGGGTATCTATAAAAAATCCTTTAAATATCCTCTCGTCTTCAGGAATTTCATCTGGAATTATTCCACAATTTCTTGCTGGTATTTTTTTTTATCTGTATTAACGAGATTTTTAGCCCTAGGCTAGTTCATCTCGGGACCCACGATTTACTTCTCTTCCGAAGGAAGAACTCACATTTTGCGAGTTTGTCTGGAGTGGGATTCGATCCCAGGTCCTCGGCGTGATAGTCACGTGTTTTAACCATCATACCAGATCCGCTCCACCGATGTTTTTCTGGTATTCATTCTCACTAGGATTTTTAAAAGAATTTGAACAGGTATTTCTCTAGATAAGTACCAAGTAACTTCAGTAGGGATTTCTCTAATTATTCTTTCTACGACTACTCAGTAGTTATTGTAGATTTTTCTAGGATTTTTTTATATATTCTTACAAAAAAAAAACTCTCAGGGTTATTTTAGGGGTTGCTGCTGGGATTCCCTAGGATGTTCTAGTAGTGCTTCCTCCATGAATTTCTACTGGAATTCAACTAAAAATTTTTGCAGTTTGTTCCTCCAGGAATATTTCCGACGATATTCGCAAGAATATCTTTGCATATTTCACTAATAATTGTCTAGACATTCCTTCCAGGATACCTCAAGAAGTTTTTCTTGGAATATCTTCAGAAAATTCTGTTGGGATTCCTCCCAAAATTCTTGGTGATATTTTTGAAAGTTTTCATACAGTCATTTCTACCTCTTTGAGGGATATATGAAAAAACTTCTGAACAGATTTCTACAATTTCTTCTTCTAGAATATCTCCGCGGATTTATGCAGAAGTTTATCTAGAAATTTAACTTTGGATGGCTTCACGAACTGTTCTTAGGATTTCTTCTGGAATTTCTGTTGGATTTTTTCCAGAAATTCTACCGTGTTTACTCCGCCCAAGTAGCAATTTGATGCTGTACAAACGTGTCTCCAACTATTTTAAATCAGCCTTTATTTGAACAAAAGCTGAGCACAAGAGGTACAATCTTTTATTCAGCTCCCAAACATCTAATTTTGGTGATTTTGTTCAACCTTAAGCTGATTTGAGGTTCATTGGAAGGCTGATTTAAGGCTTAATATGTGCCTAATCAGTAATCAATTAAATTTATTAATAGTGTAAAAATAAAATACAAACACTTAAGCTCATTTTTATCATTAGCAGCGTCTATTTCCAGAAGAGATGTTTAAGAATGTAAAACCTCCTGATTTATAGTCACTCACCTTACCACCTACACCACACACAATTGTATACATATTCCCGAAAACAAAGGCATTGCATGTTGTATCTGAATAGTCAAGAACATAAGTTGAACTAAGTATGTATTGAGGCTGAAGAAGCGATGTGGACTTCACGAAAACCATGCTTGGATTAGCTGTCAAAAAATGTTTGATTAAAGGTTGAACAACAGATTATTAATTCTGCATGTTGGTGTATGTTTTAAAGCTGGTTGCCCAGATGAATAATATTCTATTCAACTTGATATTCAGTCATCTGTGTATTGCTGTTTAAAGAGGATGAACAAGCCATACTTCAGACCAATATTCAGCTGTCATTGTGTTCAGTCATTGACACCATTAACCAGCTATTGTTTCGCTAATATTCTCACTGTTCAGCATTCATTGTTACTTGGGCGAGGATCCTTAAGAGAGATATCTTTAATAAAATCTCAATGGATGGCTTTAGTTATTTCTTCAAGAATAACTCAAGAAATGTATCCAGTAGTTCCTCTTGAGATTCCTTCAAGATTTCCTCTTGCTATTCCCAAAGAATATATATTGGTATTGTTTCAGGAAATTATCTTGTAATTTCTTCCGCAATTGCTGGATTCTACAAGATTTTTTTTCTAGGGATTCTCCTGGGGGTTATACCTGAAGTTTTCAAGCCATTTCTTCAGGATATTTTTTAGAACTGTCCGCAGGATTTCTTCAGGATCCCAAAAATTTCACATCCTTACATTGATTTCTTCAGAGATTTCAATAGCATTGCACTTCCTTGAATGGTTTATCTAAGAATTATTCCAGAGATTTATCCAGGAATTCTTCCAAGGATTCCTTTAGGAATTTTTTCGAAGATTCCTAAAATAATCCCATCGGAAATTTTTGAAGGGGTTCATCCTGGATTTGTCAATAGAAATTGCTAACGATTTTTTCTAAAATGCTTGAAATTCCTCGGGTAATTTCTCCAGAACTACATCCAGGGATTCTTCCGGATAGTTCACCACAGCTTTCTCCAATGATTCCTTAAAGATTTTTCAGGGGTTTCTCTGGCGGTTCTTTCACAAAAATTCATCCAAAGATTTTTCCATGGATTCCTCTATAAATTTCAGGAATATTTAGAAAAACTGTGTTACACGAGAACGGTTCTAGTTTCGCGAAAGATTAACCAATCGAACCCAAATTTGTACCAGTGATGCACATATAATAGGTTGATAAACAGTCGAAATTTGAGAATTTTTGATGCACTCTATGAAAAGTTACAGCATGTTGATTTTTTTTTCTTTGAGAGAGAGAAAAAAAGTTGCCTATCCCAATCATTTTGGCCACCCCCTGTACTTGGTAGAGCTCGTAGTTATGTGACGCTGCTATATACCGTCCTCTAGTTTACCGCCGAGTATTGCTCGCAACACTACACGTTCCAAGAGTCTGAAGCCACTCCAACTCGATTTTTGATCGTATAAAGCAACTGGAAGAATCAGAGTCATGTACAACGCGAGGTTTTTTAGATTATCGCTCTCACTTATCCACTCGTGCAGCAGACGGTGCGCTATAAAAAGCTAGATGTTGAAACGCATCGATCTTCTAGAGTCTGGCATGGTTGATAACCAAGGTCTTACTAACTACGAGATAGTGATCTGAGTCGATGTTGGGACGTCTAAAAAGTCCTAGCATCACTCACGTCCGAGAAGCTTAGGCCATAACCCAAAGTGTTTCATTACCTAATTCATATTTTTCAAAATTCATTCAAACTTGCCCTGATATACCTTACACTGAAATCGAAGGGGATCGATGTCTTATCTTCATTGTGCCCTGCGTGCTTACAAGGAAGCAGTTCACCCCCAGAGTCAATATATCAGCACCCGCGATGACAACGAGAGGACGAAAAATCGGGCTTCCGAACAGATGCCTGGTTTTGACTTTTTCCGTGGTGGTGGTATATGGTACCATACCAATCACCGAAGGATGACAAATTTGAAACAGCTTTGATCTGATGAACTTGCGTAGATACCCCGACCCATCCCAATTGACGTCGTCGTCGCTGTCCTTTCCGGCTGTTTTTCCGCCTCTCGCCGCCCCTCCCTGCTCCTCCGATGATTATAATTGTGATGTGATGTGAAATCGGAGATGGATTCGTAAATATTTATGGCTGATGGAGGAACAAAACAGAAAAATTGCGATCATAACGACTCCCACCATCAGAATCCAGGGGGAAGGGGAGGGGGAGATGAATATGGTTGGGCGGTCCATTCTGACGAGGATTTGATTCGGAAGCGTGATTTCCGAACCGGAAAGGTCCGACGGAGCGTGGAACTTCGGGGGGACCCAGGGGGTTTCTTTTGTTTCGCGTGGAAATTTTTTGAAGACAATCTGAGAGGTGTCATCGCTGAGATGTTACTTGGTGCCAAAGGTGATTGTATAGGGGAATGATGAAAACACAAGTTTACAAAATAAAACGAAAGTCGTGAACTTCTGTCAACGACCAAAATTTTTGGAGCACAATTTAGTGCTGATTTCGAAACCGACCTTCAAAAAATTTAAAGTAGAACAGTTTTTGAGTTTTTCCTCAATATCGAATTTTGTAACTTTTCAAAATATGTAATTTACTAAAATTCAAATATATTGCGTTTTGTTCAACCAATTTTAAATCTTTATCCATAAATTAAAAGCTGAATACAATACCATTCGATCATCTGAATACAGGTTTTGCGTCAGATTGATGAAATTCAAGATATTGGCGAGTTTTGGGGACGATCTTCTTAAATTTTAGCAAAATTCCCAAAATTTTTTGAAGAAATGTATTTTTTTCAATAAGAAAAAGCCAACTTAAAAATTCTTTCTCGACGTTTATTTGACATATCATATGTAGGCGAGTTACAGTAAAAATTTCAGCTCAATCGGAGCATTGATTACGAAGAATGAGATGTTTGAAGTGGGCGACTTTGCTTAAAAATAGAACAAAAATCGATTTCAAATCATCGACGTTGTATGGAAAGTCGAAAAATTTTCCGCTCTACTGTAATTTTTTTCCTTCGCGTTTTCGAACTCAGGGCATGATTCTACACCAAAAATGATCATCAGCTTACCGAGTTCAAAAATGCTGTAAACTAGTGAAATTTTTGAAAGATTGTAAAGCAACAATAATCAAGATTTATTAGAGAATTTTCCAAAGCAAAAGAAGATTCGTGCATTTCTCGCAATTCTAACTTCCCTTAAGTGTCTGACATAGCCATCCCTTCTAAGTCTGCTCCTAAACAACTGCAATTTAAAAGCCACAACAACCACTGCCACTGGCAAAAACAAATAATTCACGTGTGACACTTGTCCGCAACCCTGCGTCCTCCAGCTCATTTCTCCCGGAGCCTCCAAGCCTGAAGCATCACGTGGCTCCACGAGAAAAAGGTCATTCGGCATCACCTTTTCGCACAAATTCCACCCACCCTGGTCGGCATCGGCGCCCGGTGCCTGGTTTTGAACCAGAATGCGGTCAAAGTCGTAATAAATAACTGCCATCTCGTTGCCGTCGTCTCACCTCTCGGCCCACAGGTCAACGAGTCATTGCAAACTGTTACCCCAACCAGCATCAGGCTTAGATTTCATACGCACCCCCAGTCAGTGAGGTGAAACACGGTGCGGTGCCGCGCGGCACCAAGAAAGGAGTGGCGGCCGTGCAACAGCAGCAGTTGACAACAGACGTAACTAAGAAGAGAGACACCTACCCCAACTTCGTCCATCTCATAAACTGCTCTGCCAGGCCAGACTGTGTGTTGGTACTGCGGGTGTCATCATCCCCTTTCCTCGACGACCAACAATACCGGACGTTAGAAATGTCCAGGCAACCGACGAAGAGAGAGAGATTAAATAAATTAAAAGTTATTTTGTTGACCATCATCATTTTTCAAGGATCACACCTTTTCCCGCTCCTCCCACTTGCAAGAACAAACCACCCCGAGCGCTGTGGAGAGAGCCACAGTGGCGTTTACAGAAAAGGGCTGGAAAAGGGTAAAAGGAAAAAGAAAAATTCCCAGTGGAATTCCTCCTGGAATTATTTCTGGAACTTCTCCAGGAATTCCTCCTGGAATTCCTCTGGAATTTTTTGGGAATTCCTCTGGAATTCCTCGGGAATAACTCTGGAATTCCTCTGGAATTCCTCCTGGAATTCCTCTGGAACTCCTCAGGAACTCCTCAGGAACTCTTCAGGAATTCCTCTGGAATTCCTCCTGGATTTCCTATGGAATTCCTCCTGGATTTCCTCTGGAATACCTCCTGGAATTCCTCTGGAGTTCCTCCTGGAATTCCTCAGGAGTTCCTCCTGGAATTCCTCCTGGAATTCCTCTGGAATTCCTCCTGGAATTCCTCTGGAATTCCTCCTGGAATTCCTCTGGAATTCCTCCTGGAATTCCTCTGGAATTCCTCCTGGAATTCCTCTGGAATTCCTCCTGGAATTCCTCTAGAATTCCTCCTGGAATTCCTCTGGAATTCCTCCTGGAATTCCTCTGGAGTTCCTCCTGGAATTCCTCAGGAGTTCCTCCTGGAATTCCTCTGGAATTCCTCCTGGAATTCATCTGGAATTCCTCCTGGAATTCCTCTGGAATTCCTCCTGGAATTCCTCTGGAATTCCTCCTGGAATTCCTCTAGAATTCCTCCTGGAATTCCTCTGGAATTCCTCCTGGAATTCCTCTGGAATTCCTCCTGGAATTCCTCTGGAATTCCTCCTGGAATTCCTCTGGAATTCCTCCTGGAATTCCTCTGGAATTCCTCCTGGAATTCCTCTGGAATTCCTCCTGGAATTCCTCTAGAATTCCTCCTGGAATTCCTCTGGAATTCCTCCTGGAATTCCTCTGGAATTCCTCCTGGAATTCCTCTGGAATTCCTCCTGGAATTCCTCTGGAATTCCTCCTGGAATTCCTCTGGAATTCCTCCTGGAATTCCTCTGGAATTTTTTGGGAATTCCTCTGGAATTCCTCGGGAATAACTCTGGAATTCCTCTGGAATTCCTCCTGGAATTCCTCTGGAACTCCTCAGGAACTCCTCAAGAACTCTTCAGGAATTCCTCTGGAATTCCTCCTGGATTTCCTATGGAATTCCTTCTGGATTTCCTCTGGAATACCTCCTGGAATTCCTCTGCAGTTCCTCCTGGAATTCCTCAGGAGTTCCTCCTGGAATTCCTCAGGAGTTCCTCCTGGAATTCCTCTGGAATTCCTCCTGGAATTCCTCTGGAATTCCTCTGGAATTCCTCCTGGAATTCCTCTGGAATTCCTCCTGGAATTCCTCTGGAATTCCTCCTGGAATTCCTCTGGAATTCCTCCTGGAATTCCTCTGGAATTCCTCCTGGAATTCCTCTGGAATTCCTCCTGGAATTCCTCTGGAATTCCTCCTGGAATTCCTCTGGAATTCCTCCTGGAATTCCTCTGGAATTCCTCCTGGAATTCCTCTGGAATTCCTCCTGGAATTCCTCTGGAATTCCTCCTGGAATTCCTCTGGAATTCCTTCTGGAATTCCTCTGGAATTCCTCCTGGAATTCCTCTGGAATTCCTCCTGGAATTCCTCTGGAATTCCTCCTGGAATTCCTCTGGAATTCCTCCTGGAATTCCTCTGGAATTCCTCCTGAAATTCCTCTGGAATTCCTCCTGGAATTCCTCTGGAATTCCTCCTGGAATTCCTCTGGAATTCCTCCTGGAATACCTCTGGAATTCCTCATGGAATTCCTCTGGAAGTCCTCCTGGAATTCCTCTGGAATTCCTCCTGGAATTCCTCCTGAATTTCTCTGGAATTCCTTCCTGGAATTTCTCCTGGAATTGCTCCAGCATTTCCTCTTGGAATTTCTCCTTGAATTTCTCCTGGAATTTCCTCCTGGATTTCCTGGCTACTCCAATGCAAGGGCCGTTGTTTGTAGGTCAATATGCTTCACCGGGCCCAGGACGCTGCTGTATCGAATTTATGTTGCTGGCTGTTGGGACTGTACAACAAATGACCTTTTTGTGGCTTTCAGCCGGTTGGTTTTAGAGTGAAATCTGACTCCTTAAAATTTAAGCTGAATTAGTGGAAGGTTGGTAGCCGAAAAGCTCCCAGATTTACACTCAATTTCATCCGGAGGTCAAAAGTTGCTGGCTACAACAAATCACCACCGACCGGAAAATGAAATATCTGTGGTTTCGAGTTTTCGGAAAGGATTTGGAAGCTTTTCCAACAGGATAAGAACAACTCAAGCCCACAAAACTAAAAGGCCAATTTCCACGTCCACAAACTCGTACAAATATCAGCACCAGACCCAAAGGTGGCATTGATTACCTGGTGCACGTAAACACAACCCTCTTCTCGGCTTCCCGGAAACACTCGGTGCTCAAAATCACGATATGATTTACCGCAAAACATGTTCGCCACTTGCCTGGTGCGGTGTCGAGTGAAACCGTACGTGCGTGCTTGTGTGAACTCAATCCTACCCTCCCCCACGCAGCTCCAACCACCTTAATCTAATCTGCTCACCACTCCGGCTGACTGCATATATGGGAAGGATGACGGTGAACACAGTTCTGCTGCTGGTGGCCTCAAAAATGGCACCATCGAACCGCCGCCGCGTACCGAACCGACCTGTCGTCGTTGTCGTGGTCAACCTATAATCCACAGACCGCAAATTGCCTCCTTCCAAGTTTCCAAGTGTGCGTTGCGCGTCGACTACGGCGGAAATGCAAAACGTTCCCAGAAAATTCGATGAACGATCATGGTATGGCATGGCAACGCGAGGTCGGTCGGAACGTGGTTGCAAGGTTGACGCCGCACTTGGCAATTCATTGGGAATCACCCGCTGTGCTCCAGGAGCCAACCAATCGCGTCTGTATACCCACTACAGGGTTCTGCTAGCCTGCATGTTGTGCGTCGTCGTCAATACGGGAATTGAATTATGCTCTCGCAACACCTAAACCCGTATCAAAACGGATGGTGGATGGTGGAAACGGATACAGTGGTTCAGAAATTCTGAAATTCTGAAATTCAAAAATTTAGAAATTCAGAAATTCAGAGAAGAATCAGTGGAATCATCACGATAAACATTGTAACGATAGGTGCTATTTGTCAAGCACATTTCCCGAACCACTGTGCAGGCACCACCAGGAACAAGTTAGACATCAACCAGCAACGCCATCGAAACGGGTGCGGATAAATGCATCCGGAAGTGGTACTGATTATGTCCAAACAACGTGCACCTTTTCCCCATTTTCCCGTTCTTCTCTCAATTCCGCCTTCTGCTAGGTGAGCCAAAGTGCACTGTTGTTTTATAACGGAGAGGGCGGGCGTTTTCCTCGCACGCTCCCCTCCAGTTAGTGTGTAAACGCAATCAAAATTCAATTAGAGTCACGTTGCTACCTCGCACCGTGCACGTGTCGTTGTTGTGTGTGTGTATTGTGGAGGTAGGTTCCTCCTAATAATGAATCGGAAAAGCCTTTGAGGGCCGACCAATATTGGTGGGAGTTGGAATGAATCCCTCTCAATCCGATTTAACCCTTGGCCCTGCTTGTTGGATGGAAGTTGGTGGCCGCCAGGAATGTGCTCGCTAATTAAAAGTAAATGAAAGGTTATGCTTAATTTCCTGTTGTTTGGGTTTGTTTGAAAGAGGGAAGGTGATGGCATTATCAGACAGGCATGTGGATGAACTTATTCAGAAGTACTTACACTCCCGTTCAAAAGTTTGGGGTCACCCCCTCAAAAACATGTCATTTTTTTAGGCCCATGTCTCCGCCAATTTGCGACCGATTTCATTCAAAAGATAATAAGTCAAAGAAACTTTGAACATGATTTAAAAGAAACTTTTTCAAAAAGTTTTGTATGTAAACTTAACCCAAAGTTGCCAAATTTTCTAAAAAATAAATATAAATTTACGGCAGTGTCGCTGGAAGTTGGGTCGACCAAATTTTAAGATGAGAGCAGTAATATGACCCATTTTCTATTAGCTTTCAACTGCTTTTTGCAGAACTTGGCTAAAAAATCTAGAAAAAAAGTTATTAAGTAAATTAATCCTTGATGTCATCGGCCAAAAGTTTGGGGTCACTTTCGTAATACATGGAAAAGTGATTTGGTGATATCTTCGTCATCTATAGTTCAATTTTAATTATTTTTGGCTCATTTCAAAGATAATTAACTAAATTTACTTTTGATGTCTTCAACTTAACGTATTTAACGATTTTTGTATATAAAAATGTTATGTAAAGTTAGCACATTTTACCACGCTTCAAAAAATGAGGCAACTTTACGTTAAGTTTTAGTATGTAAATTTCAACAAATATGTGTGGTTTAATGTATATGCAGTAAGTATCATTCATTTTGTTTCAAATAAGCCAAGAAGAATTAAAATTGAATGAAAGATGACAAAGATATCAACAAATCACTTTTCCATGTTTTACGATAGTGACCCCAAACTTTTGGCCGATGACATCAAGGATTAATTTACTTAATAACTTTTTTTCTAGATTTTTTAGTTAATTTCTGTAAAAAGCAGTTGAAAGCTAACAGAAAATAAGTCATATTACCGCTCTCATCTTAAAATTTGGTCGACCCAACTTCCAGCGACACTGCCGTAAGTTTATATTCATTTTTTAGAAAATTTGGCAACTTTGGGTTAAGTTTACATACAAAATTTTTTGTAAAAGTTTCTTTTAAATCATGTTCAAAGTTTCTTTGACTTATTATCTTTTGAATGAAACCTAGGGTTTTGAAATCGGACGCAAATTGGCGGAGATATGGGCCTAAAAAAATGACATGTTTTTGAGGGGGTGACCCCAAACTTTTGAACGGGAGTGTATATGCCACACTTGACAGGGCGCTGAGAAGACCAAACAAGTGCTTGGTCGATGTTCACAGTAGGTGGATGGATTGTAATTTTCTGTAAGATTCGGATGGTAACAGAAACTTTCGCAAAGGAATTCAAGGGGATTTTCATAGAAATCTTGGAAAATAATTAAAGCAGATAGGGGGGGAATCGACTGTATTCTGTGCAACTCGGATTTTGACGGCTACGCCACTAAATCACAGCAAACAAAAAACGAAATACGTATCTTTCCCCTGAAGAAGACACCATCCAAAGTGTCGAAACGTCGGGTTAGATAACAACTCGTTTTGATTTAACAAGACTGCGTAGCCGTCAAAATCCGAATTAAAGTTTGTGAAGAAATTCGTTTTGAATTTTCTGTTTTTTTTTAATCCTTGAAATTTGAAACTCAAAATAAATACCTGATAAACTGAAGTAAATCCCCGAGGGGACTTTTGAAGAAATCACTGGAGGAATTCTTGGAAGAATTACTGGAGAAATATCTGAAGGCATCCAATTGAAATTTGCGAAGAAATCGAAGAAAGAACTTTTTAGAGATTTTTCAAACGAATAATTTCTAGAGAACTCTGTGGAGGTTTTTTTTTTGACAGAATTTTCTATGATATTGAATTTGTGAAGGAGTCCTTGAAGCAATTTTGGAAAAATACTTGGAGAATTTTTGAAGAAATCTTTGGAAGAATTCCTGTAAAAGTTTACGAGCGTCAATTTATGACGGTTTGATTTTTTTTTTTCATCGCTGGAGGAACTTCTGAAGAAATCCATGCAAGATTTGCCGAAAGAATTGCAGGTCAACTTTGAAAAAAAAAATCATGGAGAAATTTCTGAGAAAGTGCATTGAAGGGTTTTAGAGGAATGCTTATTGAGGAATCTATAGAAAAATTAATGAGTGAAATTCTGGAGTTTTTTCTAGCAATTAATGTAAAATTAATAAAACTAAATAAATGTAACAATTGCGGAGAATTATTGAAACAGATTCGTGGAAGATTTTATGAAACCTGACAAAAATTTTAATAGTAACCAATGCTGATTGCTTGTAAACATACTTCTCACTTTGAAGGAATTGTGGAGAAATCCCTGGAGAAATCACTACATTGAATTCTGAAGTAATTCTGGAGGAGTTTCC
Source organism: Aedes albopictus (assembly GCF_035046485.1). Classification (NCBI taxonomy): domain Eukaryota; kingdom Metazoa; phylum Arthropoda; class Insecta; order Diptera; family Culicidae; genus Aedes; species Aedes albopictus. Next base: position 378,729,894 of record NC_085138.1, on the reverse strand, counting down.
AAAGGAATCGCTTGAAGAATTTCTAATGCAATTATTAGACAAATTTCGAAAAGAAGCTATGGATCTTCAGAAAAAAAAGGAATTTCTAAAGAATTCCTTAAAGAATTTCTTCGGGAATTCATTAAAGATTTTTTTGATCGGAGGCACACCGTGAAAATTCTTCCAAAATAATATTTCCTAAATAAGTAGGAAGGAATCTCTAAAATTTCTGCTGCAATTCATTCAAGTGTTTTTTTTTTTAAGATCTCTTGAGAAATCCAGAAATAATTCGATAGAGTAAATTACCGAGCACATCCCTGAAAGATTTTTCCTGGGAAACTCCCTAAAGGCCTCTTTGGACGATTTTCCGAAGAAATCCATGAAGAAGCTTCTGGAAGGATATCTAGAAGAATTCTAATAGAATTTCTTCGAAAAACTTCGGAATATTTTATAAAAAATAAATCAAAACAGAATCGCTGAAGAAAATTCCGAATAATGGATTTTTGAAGAATTTCGTGTACCTATTTTTGCAAGAATCCCTGGAGGAATTTCTGAAGCAGTTTAATAAGACTTTTTCGAAGAGTTATGTGTAAAATTTCTGGTAAAATCCTTCATGGAATTTTAAAAGGAATCCACAGAAAAAAAACTATAGAAATTTTGAAGGAAATATGTTTAATTCATTTTTACTGTTTTTTTATCTGTTGAGAAATTCTTGGAGGAATTTTTATTGGAAACCTTCGAGGAATATCCATAGTAATTCCAGAAGATACTTTCGAAGAAATTTGTGGCATATTTTCTGAAAGAAAAACGAACACATTTTTGAAAGATTCAATTAAGAAACCGTTGTGGATATTTTTAAAACAAATGTTTGAGGATTTTATGAGGCAAAATTCCTAGGCAAAATTCTTGAAAGAGTTTCTAAAATTTCCTAAACCCTTTGGGATTTTGCAAAAACGCCTGAAATATTCCTTGCAGATATAGACCGATAACCGACTCTATGTCATAGTCCCGAATAACCTTTTTTTTTTAAATTGTACTTCAGAAGTCAACTCATACTATTGCCAACAACAAACTTCCTTAGGATTAACCTCTTTGTACAGAGGATGGCCAAAATGTTTGGGATAGGCAATTTTTTTCTCTCACAAAAAGTTCAACATGCTGTAACTCTCCATAGAGTGCATCAACAATTCTCAAATTTTGACTGTTTGTCAACCTTTTATATGCATCAATGGTTCAAATTTGTATTCAATTGGTTAATTTTTCGCGAAGTTAGATCCGTTCTCGTAAAACACTATTTTTCAGACAACTAATTTTTGAACTGTCATATCTCCGAAACCAGTGAACCGAATTGAATAAAATTTTGAATGTTTATCAACAAGACAATTATGCTTCACAAATCTTTTAAACATAAGTACCTTTTGAACGCTGAAAACAAGTTATGATAAATTGACAGTTTTTAAATCTTTCCGGAAAAAATGTTAGTTTTTTACATCAATTGCATTGAGTCGCAGTTTTGATATCTAAAATTTTTTTACTTCTGTTTTCAAGATGTCTTGAATAGATATGTTAGAGCCATGTATAGGTATACTGTTGATATACGTTCAAAATTTCATTTAATTTGGTTCACTGGTTCCCGAGATATGACAGTTTAAAAATAAGTTGTCCTAAAATAATGATTTACGAGAACGGTTCTAGCTTCACGAAAGATTAACCAATATACACTACCCGTCATATGTACGGACTCACAAAAAGAATTGCAACAATATTGCATCACCCAGACTCACCTTGATATCTCTAAAACCAGAACACCTACAAAAAATGCCACCTTCAGAAAAGTTGTTGCTTTTGGTCTTCTGAATAACTTTCCTGAAGACAGCATCTTTGTAAGTCCTCAGGTTTTGGAGATATCGAGGTGAGTCAGGGTGATGCAATATTGTTGCAATACTTTTTGTGAGTCCGTACTTATTAGACCTGTTCACTTTTTTTGACCTACCCGTGTCACATCAAATTATCAATCCACATGCAAAAACAAGTCTTCAGTCCAAAAATGAGCCAAATTGGTAAAGGTTTAGAGGTGTATCAAATCGATTTTGTGTTTTTTCGAGCATTTTCACGAAAATGTACTCCAATATCCAAAAAATTGCACCGAAAAGTTACCAAAAACACCGTTAAAATATAGTTTGAACAATACTCTATAACTTTGCCGAAGACACTACGGTGTTTAAATTGCTTATTTCGAAGTTATTCAACAATTTTCGTTAAAAAATCGCGAAAAAATACAATATTTTTACGGTTTTTCATGTAAAAGTCATGTAAATTTACATTGTTTTAAGTGACTAAATTAATTAGCTATTGTTCCTATGTGTTACGAACATTTCGTCCATACATCATTTTAGTGTAGGAATTCGTTTTCATTGACTAATTATCAAAAGTATGTCACGTTGATACTAAAAATCGCATAGAGTTGCCAGCACAAAATTAAACAAAGTTACCCATGATTAAAACGTCATTATATTTCTTTGTCGCATCTGCATCAGTTTCAATTTGGTGTAGATGGTTGAGCATGAGACTGCCGATTCGAAAATTCAAGGTTCGAGCCCTGGAATAGGATTTTTTTTTGCGTCTCGATCCAGCTATAAGTTAATGAGACTACACTCTGCATCTCATTGCAATTTGGCATCATAGCCTTGTATCGAAACCGTAGAGTGCATAGTAAGAATGAAGTTTCCCTTTATCGTGTAGTTGTGTTGCTTGTGGCTAGATAGATGGAAGTAATCTCCACAGTTGTATCAAAAATTTTGCATCCAGAAGCAGTTCCATCATCGTATTGAATTGTTTTTGCTAAATTAATCGGTATCAAACAGATGTCCAATATTTCGTCCAGCTGATCTCGTCGACACGATTTCTTGTCAACAAGTAAACTAAATATCTAGCTAGTCCTGGAATGGGCTTAATTGGCAGGTCCCGATCATCATTATTTGGGAGATTGCGTGTAAGTCATGGGCCATGGCTCATGGCAGATTCATCATCCTAACTGCTACAAAGAAAGAAAAAAAGTTTATTATGTATTTGAGCTTGAACCTGGGACCTTCTGATCCGCAGGCTAGAGCCTTATCATCTGCGCCATTTCTGATACTTGAATCAAAAGACATTAGAATACGATGGCATGACGTCTTAATCATGGGTAACTTTGTTTTAATTCGTGCTGGGAACTCTACGCGATTTTTAGTATCAACGTGACATACTTTTGATAATTAGTCATTGAAAACGAATTCTTACACAAAAACAATGTATGGACGAAATGTTCGTTACACAAAGGAGAAATAGCTAATTAATTTAGTCACTTAAAATATTGTAAAATTACATGACTTTTATATGTAAAATCGAAAAAATATCGTGTTTTTTCGTGATTTCTCAACTAAAATTATTGAATAACTTCGAAATAAGCAATTTAAACACCGTAGTGTCTTCGGCAAAGTTGTAGAGTATTGTACTAACTATATCCTAACGGTATTTTCTGCACCCTTGCGGAGCAATTTTCTGGATTTATGAGTAAATTTCTGTGAAAACGTTTAAAAAAACACAAAATCGATTTGATACACCTTTAAACCTTTATCAATTTGGCTCAATTTTGGACTGAAGACTTGTTTTTGCATGTGGATTGATAATTTGATGTGTCACGGAGAATCGGAGAAAAAAAGTTTCAAAGTGAACAGGTCTAGTACTTATGACGGGTAGTGTAGCTCAAATTAGTACCAATGATGCACATATAATAGGTTGACAAACAACCAAAATAAGAGAATTTTTCGAAGCACTCTATAGAAAGTTACAGCTAGATAAACTTTTTTGTGAGAGAAAAATAGTTGCCTGTCGCAAACATTATGACCATCCTCTGTATTTACAAAGGATGCCAAGAATTTCTTCAAAAAATCCTGAACGATTTTTTTTTAAATGGTATTTTTTTATTTGGAAGCAATCTGTGCAAATTTTCCAAAAGGGGCCATCCATAAACCACGTGGTCATGTTAGGGAAGGGAGGGTTCGGGCAAAGACCACGGTCCATTCATTTTTTTTTATTTGTATGAACAAAAGACCACGCGTGGGGGGCTCAGAATTTCTCTAAAAATGACCACGTGGTTTATGGACAGCCCCAAAGAATACCTGAATAAATATCTAAGAGCATCTATATTCAAGTGATTTCGTCTTCTACAGTGATAGACATTCGTTTAGCCGAGGCCAAAAAAATTTCAAAAAAGTGCCAGGAAACTCATACAAAAGTTTTTATTATAAAACTTTTTTATCGTAGTGATAGTATATCTAGTACTGTTTTATAAAAATGTGATACATCACACTTACATATACACAGAAACAAAATCGAGGGTAAAAACCCTTCAAATGTCATTTTTTGCCTAGACATTCGTTTAGCCGAATTGTACAATTTTTAGAATTCCATAATAAAAAACTATCAAATTTCGAAAAATATCCAACAAAGTCATTTTGTATGGTGATCTGCATTATAGATCGACTTGTAAATCATGAATTAGATCGTTTTTGGAAGTGTTGCCATATTAATTTTGCATGCATCTCATATAAATATGTCATAATATTTTCAATGTTTCTCAATTGAGATTTGATGTAGTTATTTTTATCGGAAGTGTTTCAAAAGAATTTAATGAAAGTTTCATGACCAAAGCAGGTTGAAATTTAGCGAAAAACAACGTTTTTAACAGAACAAAATAACACAAACCAACAAAAAATCACGTATTTAAGTATTGTTTTGATGAAATATGATGGTTTCACTTGCATAAATCACAGCGTTTACTACTACATATTACGTCTTCTAATAGCTCCCAATATCTTCTAGACTGTATTTTGGCTGAAAAAATATACATTGAATGGCTCATATTTCGAGAAATGGCACCGAAAGTATTCACATTTCTAGCATGAACTACTTGTTTCATAATTTAGACATTCTTTTCAAATAAATCATGTTAAAAATGAATGTGGTTCACAACTAAGACTCATTCATAATATATTTCTTCAGATTGAATGAATTAAGCGAATTATTTAACCAATTCTTGCATTTTTGTATGAGAATCTGCTTTTGAATAAACAGGGTACACAAAATCTGACACTTCTTGCAGTTCTTTCACTTTGCAGTCTTCTAACTCATTTAGTTATGGTAGTATCAAACAGGTATACTCCACAGGCAATAGGGCACGTATTTATTTCAATGCAGAACTATTTATTTTAGCTTTTATCAATCTCATTTTAAAGTTTAACCAGCCAAAAACCAATATACTTATTTTTTTCACGACATTTTATGCAATTATTTGAACATTTCTGACAATAATTTCTGTGCCATATTTTCAAAACTGCTAATCCAGCTTACGTTTGAGTGTTTACAGAAATCAGTTTTCTTAAATATATTTGTTTATCGTCGCTTCTCCTTATCGGGACATTTTTTTATAATATTTCTCTGAATTTCACAAATAAATAAACTTTCAATTTCAAATATCTTGCTAACACGTCATAAACTAAACGCCTTGGAGTATATTCTTGAAATATACTCACGAAATTGCAAAAAATCTATTGAAAATCAATTTTTTATTTACCTCGGCTAAACGAATGTCTAGGCAAAAAATGAAATTACATAGAAGGGTTTTAACCCTCGGGTATATGTAAGTTTAATGTATCACATTTTTATAAAACTGTACAAGATATACTATTACTACGATAAAAAAGTGTTATCATAAAATCTTTTGTAGGAGTTTCCTGACACTTTTTTGTTCTCGGCTAAACGAATGTCTATCACTGTAGAGCCTAGAGTCTAGACTCTAGAGGGAGGAATCTCTAGAATTTCTTATACAACGAAAAAAGAAAGATTTTTCAACAGAATCCCTCGAGAAATTTCTGAAGGAATCTCTAGAAAAAATGTACAAAAACCATTCCTGAAATTGTTTACCAGGAAAACATCCTAATAGATTCCCTGGAGGAATTTCTGAAGGAATCTATGGAAGGTTCTCCATAGGAATCTTTTGAAAACCTTCTGAATGTACATCCAGAAGAATTTCGTAGAAGTTTCTGAAAAAAAAATCAAAGGAGCTTCAGGGGCGTTTCAGAGGGTTGTTTCAGGGGATTTCAGGAGCCTTTTACGGGCGTTCTGTCAAGTTTTGTTTGCATTTTAATTGGATTACGGGGAATATAGCGGCATTTCAATAGTATTCGGGGGGCTCAGGAACGTTTTAAGGGGTTTAAAGGGCTATTCAGGGAGGCTCAGGATAATTTAAAGGGGTTGAGGGGCGTTTCAAAGCATTTCAGAGTAATTTTAATAAGTTCCCTCGGACCCCATCTAACGCACCCGAGACCCTCGGAAACCTGGTACTTAAAACGCCTACGTAACGTCTCCGCCGAAAGTCCTCTGAACCTTCCTGAAATCCCTTTGAAACCCCCCTAAGACCCCCTCGGACCGCATGCAGCGTACCTGATACCCTTCGAAACCCATAAAAATGCTTTCGTCCTCCTCTTCTTGGTGTAACGTCCTCACTGGGACAAAGCCTGCTTCTCAGCTTAGTGTTCTATGAGCACTTCCACAGTTATTAACTGAGAGCTTCCTCTGCCAATGACCATTTTGCATGTGTATATCGTGTGGCAGGCACGAAGATACTCTACGCCCAAGGAAGTCAAGGAAATTTCCTTTACGAAAAGATCCTGGACCGACCGGGAATCGAACCCGTCACCCTCAGCATGGTCATGCTGAATACCCGTGCGTTTACCGCCTCGGCTATATGGGCATATCGTGCTATCGTGCTATATGGGCCTATGGCTATCGTGCCGCGAGCGCAAATATGCAGGGATAAATACGGAGGCCTCTTGACGGACGGACATGAGGTGATCGAAAGGTAGAGGCAGCACTTCGATCAGCACATGAACGGCGTGGAGAACATAGCCACGGGAGCCCACGGCAACGGAGGAAACGACGACGCCAGTGCAGCGGAGGACGGGAATGAACCAACTCCCACGCTGAGGGAAGTTAAGGATGCCATTCACCAGCTCAAAGCCAACAAAGCAGCTGGTAAGGATGGTATCGCAGCTGAACTCATCAAGATGGGCCCAGAAAAGTTGGCCACCTGCCTGCATCAGCTGATAGTCAGGATCTGGGAAACCGAACAGCTACCGGAGGTGTGGAAGGAAGTGGTAATCTGCCCCATTCACAAGAAAGGGGACCATTTGGAATGTGAGAACTTCAGGGGGATCACTATTTTGAATGCTGCCTACAAAGTGCTATCCCAGATCATCTTCCGTCGTCTGTCACCTCAAACGAATGAGTTCGTGAGAAGTTATCAAGCTGGCTTCATCGACGGCTGGTCGACAACGGACCAGATCTTTACCGTACGGCAAATTCCTCCAGAAATGCCGCGAATACCAGGTCCCACCGCATCACTTGTTCATCGACTTCAAAGCGGCATACGACAGTATCGACCGCGCAGAGCTATGGAGAATCTTGGACGAAAACGCCTTTCCTGGGAAGCTGACTACACTGATTAAAGCAACGATAGACGGTGTGCAAAACTGCGTAAGGATTTCGGGTGAACTATTCAGTTCATTCGAATCTCACCGAGGACTGCGACAAGGTGATGGACTCTCATGCCTACTCTTCAACATCGCTCTGGAAGGTGTGATGCGACGAGCCGGGCTCAACAGCCGGGGAACGGTTTTCACTAAATCCGGTCAATTTGTGTGCTTTGCGGACGACATCGACATTATCGCAAGAACATTTGGAACAGTGGCAGAGCTATACACCCGCCTGAAACGCGAAGCAGCAAAGGCCGGACTGGTGGTGAATGCCTCAAAAACAAAGTACATTCTGGTAGGCGGAACCAAACACGACCGGATCCGTCTGGGTAGTAGTGTTACGATAGACGGGGATACTTTCGAGGTGGTGGAGGAATTCGTCTACCTCGGATCCTTACTGACGGCTGACAACAACGTGAGCCGTGGAATTCGGAGGCGCATCATCAGCGGAAGTCGGGCCTACTACGGGCTCCAGAAGAAACTGCGGTCGAAAAAGATTCACCCACGCACCAAATGCACCATGTACAAAACGCTAATAAGACCGGTAATCCTCTACGGGCACGAGACATGAACCATGCTCGAGGAGCACCTGCATGCACTCGGAGTTCTCGAGCAACGCGTGCTAAGGACGATCTTCGGCGGTGTGCAGGAGAACGGTGTGTGGCGGAGAAGAATGAACCACGAGCTCGCTGCACTTTACGGCGAACCCAGCATCCAGAAGGTGGCCAAAGCCGGAAGGATACGGTGGGCAGGGCATGTTGCAAGAATGCCAGACAACAAGCACAAGAAGATGTGGAGCGCAAAGAGCACGAAGGGCGGATCAGGTGGAGCGTGACCTGACGAGCATTGGGCGCGATCGAGGATGGAGAGCGGCAGCCACAAACCGAGTAAATGTGGCGTACCATTGTTGATTATGTCTTGTCTTAATAATGTTGAACAAATAAATGTATGTATGTATGGGTTTGGGACCCTGGAAATGTCATAGTTTAAGAATTTTTGAAAAATATTGGACCGGGCCTTCACAGTTTAAAACCGAAGTTTGTATGGAGAACTTGTGGTGTTCAATTGATATGTGCATTGGAACGTGCCGTGCATATTTCTAGGCGTTTTCGGTATTTGGGCTAGTTTCGTTATTGTCTAATGCCTAAATATATGCACAGTGCGTTCTAATGCACATATCTTCATAAATTCTTTCACTACACATCTTCATAAATTCTTTCACTATGACACTTCTAGGGTCCCAAACCCCTGTTATTTTTGTTCTCATCCCATAACAAAATGTAGTGTTGAACGGTGTAATCAAAGCCTTACAGCAAGACTTCTGCAGAACTTCCTCTTACAAAACTCTCCTCCTCTTTTCTCTCAGAGTTTTTCATGATGTCTTACTTTTTCTACGTCTGTGAGTTGAGTAGAAATTCGGGATATTTAGACATGCCAATCCCAATGAACTATCACTTGCTACCGGTAGTCTTGCGGAGTTATTCTCTATACCCCGCCCAGTTTCACCTTATTTATATTAAACGTTTCATTGCTATCCGCCGCAACTATTCCATGGTGACAAAACTGATGACCCAAAAGCTCTCCAGGAAAAAGGTCATAAACAACACCACCACTAGCACCTACCAGTGCCAGTAGCAACTCCAGTGGACCACAACTTGATCCGCAAGTATCAAATCTTGGAAAGCACTACCACACCATACCGGGCGGTGGTGGTGCCCCCGTGCCGTCGTCGTAACTGCCATCATCAGTAATTGAGAAGGCGCCAATGGTTATTGCTTCACGGTGGCCGGCGCGGCCTGGCTCGTGATGATAATGATGGCATCAAAATGATAATAAAAGACAGCGCGAAAGTGAAAGTCTTTAGGCCATCCTGGTCGGGCGACGTGGAACCGCATGGTCGGAAAATGGTTTCCGTGGTGGTGGCGGTTAGAACGGACCACGTTGGGTGGGGTCAAAAAGGCGTGTGAAATCACTTCAAATTGCTCCGGTTCATTGTGTGGTCCTTGCGCGCGTAAGCGAAAAAGTCATAAACAGACAAACTGTGGCTGGCTGGCTGGGCGGGCAAGGGCCCGCAATATTAAAAGAATTGAACTGTGAGCGGCGGGCTTTGGCCTTGATGGGCTTTTGATACCACCGCCATCGTATCGCATGACTACGCCCGGGACCAGGGAGATTGGGCTGGAAAATCGACCAGGGCCAGGACATAACCGTTCTCGTAAATATGTTTCTCCGCGGTTTGATGGGACCGAAGAGTAGTGGCGTATTGGACTTTGGAAGTAATTTCCATTTCAGCAAAAGTTTGCCGATGCTTGACGTGATGCGGTTGTGGGATCTTAGATTGAGATGGGGGTAATTACCACCCTGAAGAGAACGGGTTTCAATATCGTTTGATTGTAAATGGTCAGAAAATTATGGAAATTGCCAACAAGGCGCGTTCTGTTTCGATGACTTCGAGAGCGAGAACAGCCAACGAAGCGCAATCACTGATTGATGGCGAAAAGTTAAATTATTTGCGGTCGTTTAATGGAAGATGCTTCTCGGAATTGGCTCCACTTTTCAGGACAATGACAGTTGTCGAGGCACATTATTCCTTAACGAGATCCTTTAATGCGAAAAGTCATAATGTTTCCACATTCCAAAGTGAACACTATACCCTCTTTAAAAAGGGAGCTCAACTTTCCCAAGCATCTAGTTTTCACGCTGAGCAAACACGCAAAAGCATCTTCGCCCGAAACGTCTTTGATAAGAAAATTCCCTTGAAGTATCCGAGCGTCTTCACAGCCAGCCACACGCAAAAAACAGACCCAGGCAACGAGCCAGCTCAGGAACGAACGGGTCAACCGATTGCATCCCTTGAGTGATTTTGTCCCCGCCGTCGTCACCGTCGTAGAATGACGGAAAAATCTCATTTTTCACTTCATTTTGTGTAAATATTTACCCTCGCAGAATAAGAATCCGCACCGATCCGGGCTCCATCGTCGCACGCAACCCGCCCCGAAGCAACCTCGACGACAGCAACTCCTCGCCGCATCCTTGCAAAAGGGGCAGCAAGATTTTCATTACAGCGACCGAGCGAGAGATGCCCGGGCATCGAGAAGCTGCTGCCGTGGCTGCTGCTTACCTTGCTTCCTGTGGAGTTTATCAACACAGCACAAATGTTGAAGCTTGTGGAGGTGGACTGTGTCTGTTCGATCCGGGGCGATTCGACGAAGACGACAATGATGTGATGGTATCACCGCCCGCTGGCGTCGAGACAGCATGGTCGTTCCATCCAGGTTTTTTTTCTATCGCGCGTTTCGCTTTTCTTTAGAATGACAAACATTTCACCTCTATCGGGGAGTCGATCTCGGTGTCTTCTTCGAGAAATGGGGTGTGTAAGTCTCATTCTGAAGTTCTGTGATAGAATGCCGGGTTTTGTTGTTTGTATGTCTGACGCTCGGTGTCTTTCAGGGGAAGAACAACATTATTGGTTATCGAAATTGAATCTTTTGTTTACTAAAATTAAGAAACTGCTTGCAATGAACTAAAGCTGTGAAGTCGTGCATTACTTGACCTGAAATTTTGCACAAAAGCTTTCTAAAATGTAACGTTTAGTTGCACTGAATAAAATCCCATACATTTTTCATTTTTTTGCCTTTCTCGTACACCAAGTGTACTGGAAAGGCTATATGTTCACTCCAAAAATGACTTTTTGATAGAAGGCCCGGAGGGTCGAGTCACATATACCAATCAACTCAGCTCGACGAATTGAGGTGATGTATGTGTGTGTGTATGTGTGTATGTGTACATAAAAACTCACATCACTTTTTGGCAGTAATCCTCAACCGATTTTAATGACCGACGGTTCATTCGACGCGGAATCTCATCCCATTGTTTCCTATTGAAAATGGTTCGGATCGGTCCAGCCGTTCCGGAGTTATGCCATTTAGATGTTCCGGACCAGAACCCTTGGAAGGGGCCATACATAAAAATGTAACAAACACATATATGCGACACATCAAACTGTGGCATTTTGGATAACTTGATGAACAGTTAGCAAGAAAACAGTATCAGACTTTATCTAAACCGGTAGTGTTCCGGAACCGGTTCCGGGTGTCCCACCGGAAGTGGCCATATATAAAAGTGAACTAAACCCATGCATGCGACACATCAAATTGCGGAAATTTCGATAACCTGATGAACAGTTTGCAAGAAAACAGTCTCAGACCATATCTGAATCGGTTGTAATCCGGAACCGTTTCCGGGTGTCCCACTGGAAGTGGCCAAATATAAAAGTGAACCAAAGCCAAGCATGCGACACATCAAATTGCGGCAATTTCGATAACCTGATGAACAGTTAGCCATAAAACAGTCACAGCCCATATTTAAACCGGTAGTATTCCGGAACCGGTGCCGGATGTCTCACCGGAAGTGACCAAATATTAAAGTGAACCAAATCCATGCATGCTACATATCAAAGCGCGGCTTTTTAGATAATGAAAGGTTGGCATAATAAAAATCTCAGACCATATGTGAACCAGTAGTGTTGCGGAACCGGTTCCGGAAGTTCCGCCGGAAGTGGCCGTATATAAAATTTGACAAAAAATTTCCATGCCTACATCAAATCACGGCTTTTCCGACATTTTGATGACCGGTTATCAAGGAAGTATGCTAAGACCACATTATGGACTGTCAGCAGTTCCGAAACTAGTTCCGGGTTTCCCTCCGAAAGCGGCTAAATATAAAATTGTACCAACCACATTCATCCGACACAGCAAACGCAGTTTTTTTTTGATAACCTAATAAACGTTTGCAAGCAAATAGGCTCTGACTATTTAAGAGACTATCGGTAGTGTTCCGCAACCGATTCCGGGCCGGTAGCGAAACCAAACCCATGCATGCGATACCTTAATCATGGCTTTTTAGGTAACATGGTGAACAGTTGCAAAAAAAAAGACGCAAGCCATATCAGTGTGTTACGGAATCGATTCCGGGTGTCCCGCCAGAAACGGTCAAATGTAAAGAGAATCAATGCATGTGACATATCAATGACTTATTCAGTAACATGATAAACGGTTAGCCAACAAATTATCTCAGACCATATTTGGGAGAACCGGTAGTGTTCCAGAACTGGTGCCGAGACGAGTAACCCACCGGAAGTGGTAATATAGAAGGGCACTAAACGGCTAAAATATAAATGACTCATAAGAAAGTGAACATTCTTCATAAATAATTCCAAAAGTCCCAGTGAAGAAACAGGGATGTAAGCAGTAATAAATAATAAAATTTCCATAAACAAAAAAAATAATGCATAAATAAATCAAAAGTTTCCATAAATAAATGATTTTTGAGCAATTATAAACGTCGAAAATGCAATGAATAATTCAACTGTTGCAATAAAAAAATCCAATTTTCCCACCAAAAAACTTCGAATTATCCATAAATAAATTCGATTTTTCCATAATAAATTAGTAAATTCACAATAAAAAAATATCGAAAAAGCAATAAATAATTCAAAAAGTGAAGTAAACAAAAACATAAATTATCAATAAATATGAAAAAACAGCAATAAACGTAAATGCATTTTACGAAGCCGCATAGAGGTTTGAGGAACTGAGGCGGCAGAAGGCTGCCGAAGTTTCCGATATCCGATGCACCGCAACTGCATCAATTCAGTTCTAGGTAAACCACAGATCCAAGAATTTGCCCGGTATAATGCAAACATAGATGTTATCCCTTTTTTAGGTCCGACGAGCGATAGCGAGTTCGGACAGCAAGCGATTACTCGGTAAATTGCAATCATAGTTAGGCAGGCTTTCCAGTCGTTACAGTCATATAAGTGCGATTCAGCATTTCACTGCCTCATACTTTCCTGCATTTGTTTTTCATGGGTAATTTACTCATTTTTTATTGCATTTTTTAAATTTTTTATTGCTTTTTCGATATTTTTTTATTGTGAATTTTCTTGTTCATTATGGAAAAATCGAATTTATTTATGGAAAATTCGAAGTTATTTGATGGGAAAAATGACTTTTTTTATTGCAACAGTTGATTTATTCATTGCATTTTTGACGTTTTTAATTGCTCAAAAATCAATTATTTATGGAAACTTTTGATTTATTTATGCATTTTTTTGATTGTTTTTGGAACTTTTGTTATTTATTACTGCTTACACCCCTGTTTCTTCACTGGGACTTTTCTAATTATTTATAGGAAATTTTGTATTTATTATGGAACGTTTAATTGTCTGCCAATTGAAAATTATTCCAGAAAAAACCCCTTCATGAATATTTTAATTCACTATTTTTTCTGCAATTATCGCGGAAGGAATTCTACCGTCAGAGACATCGATTTTTTTTTAAATTCCTTCAGGATTTAGCATTTTTCTAGAATTTTTATAGAAAAAAAAATTCTAAGGATTTTCCAAAGTGGTTTCAGCAGAATTTCCTCAAAGATTCCTTCAATTATCCCTTTAAAATGCATTCCTGTTCATGCACATATATCTTCGAGATTCTTTCTGAGATTCTCAAAAGAATGACTCCTTTAGTTTCCTTAAAGTAGTCCACGGGTTTCTTTAGAAGGATTTCCTGCCGGGATATTCTTGTGAGATTTCCGAAATTTTCCGACAAATTCCTCCAAATAATCTTTTGGAAATTACTCTAGGGGTTTCTTCGGGATTTTTTTTCTCAAGATTTCTTCAAAACATGCCATTTCAGGAAGTTTTTTTTTTTTCACTGAGATTCGGACATCCTTTTAGATATTCTTTCAGATGTCTTAAATTTTCCTTTAAATGTCGGAAATTTTTCCACTCTTTCAGAAACTCACTGTTGGAGTGTCTCCAATGTGAGTTTTTAATAAAATCAGAAATTCTCTCAACCATTTGTTTGGAAATTTATCTAAAAAATCTCAAGAATTTCTTCTAGAAGTTTCTCTAGAGGTTTCTCCCAGAGTACTTTAATCCTTTCATCGGGAATTCTTTCAGAAAAATTCCGGTAATGCTTCAGGAATTTCTCCAAATAGGGCATTTTTGTATTATTGTACAAATTGGACCGAAGGGTCTCAGATTTTCATGAAAAATTTTCCACGGGCTGGGCTCTTGAATATATGAACAGAAAAAAAATCAGAAAAAATCATAACTCAAGAACGAAGCATCATAGAAACAAAGACTTTTTATCAAATAAAAGCAAAATTTCTCAGAAATCAAAAAAAAATATAAACTGAAAAAAGTTTTTCCAAAAAATTTTTCATAATTGAGAAAATTCGTAAAGAGAAACCGGAAACACATTGCCCGGACTCGTGGAAAATTTTCGAACTAAAATTTCGAGAAAGTTATTTCATAAGCTTTAATTGCTGACATTTTTGGAACGCACTTTTTTTTTGAAAAATGTCTAAATGTATCATATAAGCAATTTCTTTGAAAAATTATAACACAAGAACGAAGCATCGCAGAAACAAAGTTATTTAATGAAAATTGAAGCAAATTTTCTCATGAAGCAAAAAAAATGTGAAGTGGAAAAAGCTTTCCACAAAATATTCTACCGTTGAGAAAATTAAAAAAGAAAAGCCGGAAAACTATTCCTGAGTTCGCGGAAAGTATACAAAAAAATATGTTTGAGATGGTAATTTCATAAACTTTAATCGCTGACATTTTTGGAATGGACTTTTTTTTTTTCTTTCTTGAGTTATGGTCAATTTTGTGGAAAATAACCATGTATATGGTCATTTTTCACATAATTGGCCATAACTCAAGAACGAAAAACAAGTGCATTCCAAAAATTTCAGCCATCAAAGCTTATAAAACTACCTTGTCTTTCCCGCGAGTTCGGGCATAGTTTTTTCGGTTTTTCTTTATGATTTTCCTCAACGGTGGGAAATTTTGTGGAAAACTTTTTCCTTTGAATTTTTTTTTTTTGAATCCTGAGAAAATTTTGCTTTCATTTTCTAAAAAACTTTGTTTCTACGACGCTTCGTGCTTGAGTTATAATTTTTCAAAAAAAAAGGCTTATATGAAACATTTGGACATCTTTTCAACAAAATTGGCCATAACTCAAAAACGAAAAAAAGTGCATTCCAAAAATTTCAGCGATTGAAGCTTGTGGAATAACCTGCACAAAAAAAATTCTTGATTTTTTTTACAAGTTCGCACATTGTTTTTCCGGCTTTTCTTTACGAATTTTCTTTCATTTTCTAAAAAAAACTTTGTTTCTATGATGCTTCGTTTTAAGCTATGATTTTTCAAAGTAAGTAGTGTCAGAGGAAAACGGAGAATCGTCACCTGAGTTTTCCTGGAAAATAGGCAACCCTGAATTTTTCTCATTTTTTTTGTTCTTACATCCATGAGCCCTGCCTGTGGGAAAAGTTTCACGAAAACCTGGGACCCTTTGGCCCAATCCCGTACGGCAATAAAAAAATGCCCATATTATCTCAGCTACTGCTGCAAAAACTACTTCAGAACCTACTGGTTGGTATTTATCAAAACAATTCAAAGAAATAAATTTATGAATATGTACCTGCAGAGAGTTCTCCAGTTGTACAAGGTATCAATTCAAAGATTCAAACTATTTTTTCAGAAATTTCATTAGTGATTTTAAAAAAACTACCTCTAGGTCTTTTTTCTTTTCCTTTTCAGTGTTTTCTTCAGAAATTTCTCCAGTATTTCAGGATATTTTTGGTATAATTCCCTACAGAAGTCAGGGATGGGAACACTCACTTGCAAAGAGTTACACTCACTTGCTATTTTATCAGCTCAGAAGCATGCAATCAAGAAACGATGTATGGACGACTTTTGCCTTGTGGTTTTGTCTAAAAGTTTGCCGAATAGAGTAAGGGTCGCACACGCATACCGAAGTCATGAGAAAGCTGCGAAGACAACTCTCCAAGAGGTGAATGTAAATTACACTCACCTCGTGGAGAGTCGCTTTCAGAGCTCTGTCACGACTTTGGGACTCGTGTGCGATCTCAACTTCATTTTGCAAAGTTTTAGACAAAACAACAAGGCAAAAGTCGTCCATACATCGTTTCTTCATTGCATGCTTCTGAGCTGACAAAATAGCAAGTGAGTGTAACTCTTTGCAAGTGAGTGTTCCCATCCTTAACAGAAGATATATAGGAAACTCTTCAAATAATTTCTCCAAAGATATTTGTAGGAGGTCTTCCAAGGATTCCCTCAGAAAATTTATTGGCGAATTTCTTCAAGAGCTTCACTGGTACTTTTGTTTGCAATCTCTTCTGGCATTTTTTTAAGACATTCCTTCAGAAATTCCTCTGCGGATTTTTCAAAAAAACTCTTCAGAAATTCCTAATGCAATTCTTCCTTGGAATTGTTTTCCGAGCACTTCCAGAAATTTCTCATGTTTCTTTTTCAAAAAAAATGAGAAGATGTCTTGAGGAATTTCTTCAGGTTTTCTCTCAGGCATTCATCCAGGAATTCCTCCAGAGAAATTGTCAGAAATCGTCTTAGATATTTTTGTCAGGGAATCCATCCAGAAAATATACAAGAATTTATGCTAGGACTCTCCAAATGTAACAAAAGGAGATTCCTTCAGTCATACTTCCAGTATTTTTTGTACAATTTTTGGGACTACTTTTAAAAAAATTCCAGGAGATATTCTTAAGAATCCGCAGGAGCAATTCCAATACAGAATTGTTTTAGGAACTGCTGCAGGAGTTCCTTATGGAAATTCTCGAGGAATCAATAGAAGAACCAGTGGTTTAAATAGAAATTTACTCTGGGATAAATTTTTGTCGATCAATGACACCTTTTATTTATTTGACACTCACAATTCGAAACTTTATTGAAAAATGCGGCCAAACGCATTGAATTTCAATAATAATTTCAAAAAATCGGCTCAGTCGATTTTTTCCCAAAAAAAATACGTTTCATCCTCAAATTTTGTTCTTCAAATTCTTGGTCCTGAGGAGGGGGATCAAGGGTAACCCTAGACCACCCCCTCCCTCCTCGTGACTAAACAATTAAGAAAAGCCCGTGACTTAACTTCCGGAAGAATCTCTGTAAGAATTCTAAAGAATTTTCAAAAGGAATTTCTGCTAAATTTCCTGAAAAAAATCCTTGCAATTCTGCAAACGTCTATGGAGATATTGTTGAAACCATTTCAGCAAGAAGTTCGAGCAGAAATTTTCTGAAAGAATCCCTGAAGAAATTTCTGAAGAAACTCCCAGTAAAATCCAATATTTCCTTCAGAAATTTCTC
The DNA here is from genome assembly GCF_035046485.1 of Aedes albopictus. Classification (NCBI taxonomy): domain Eukaryota; kingdom Metazoa; phylum Arthropoda; class Insecta; order Diptera; family Culicidae; genus Aedes; species Aedes albopictus. The sequence goes on along the minus strand of NC_085138.1, from coordinate 378,712,152 downwards.
CAGTACTTTTCTGTAGGAATTTTTTAAAGAAATTTTTCTAAGAATTCTTCCAGAGGTATCTGAAGGAGGTGTAAGGCCATTTGGCCGAATGCCGTTTGGCCGAATGTTGTTTGGTCGAATGCCATTTGTCCGAATTATGATGAAAGGATTCAGAGGAAGTTTTACCCTTCTTACACCCATAAGAAGGGTATAAATATCGCTCGAAAAACCGACTTTCGATCCGAGGCCCGGAGGGCCGAGTCTCATATACCAATGAACTCAGCTCGACGAACTGAGCAAATGTCTGTATGTGTGTGTGTGTGTATGTGTGTATGTGTGTATGTGTGTGTGTGTGTATGTGCGTTACAAAAAAATGTCACGCACGTTTCTCAGCCGTCTGTCAACCGATTTGAGTTCTCTTGGAAGCAAATGAAAGCTACTACATCCTAGTAGAACGCTATTGAATTTTTTTTCGATTGGACGTTTGGTTACCGAGATATCTCTCGAAGAGTACTTATGAGTCATACTTCTAAACTTTTTAAGATTTTTGACCAAGTGTATCATAATAAATATTTCGACCGTTTGTCAATCGATTTGGGTTCTCTTGGCACCAAATGAAAGCTACAGCATCCTAGTAGATCGCCCAGAAATTTTATTTCGATTGGACATTTGATTACAGAGATATCTTTCGAAGAGTACTTCAGATTTATACAACTAAACCATTTGAGATTTTTGACCAAAAGAATCATAATAAATATCTCAGCCGTCTGTCAGCCGATTCCGGTTATCCTGGCACCAAATAAAAGCTACAACATTCTAGTAGAACACTATACAATTTCATTAGGATTGGACATTTGGTTACCGAGATATCTTTCAAAGAGTACTTGGGAGTAATACAGGTTAACTTTTTGAGAGATGTTTGACCAAGGGTAAGGGTACCATAATAAATATCTCAGCCACCTGTCAACCGATTTGGGTTCTCTAAGCACCAAATGAAAGCTACAATATGCTTGTATAAGGCCCTGAAATTTTATTTCGATTCGACATTTGATTACTGAGATATCTCACGAAGAGTATTTCAATAAATTCTTATTTTTATTATATTCACTTGTTATCGTGCTTTTGTTTTTGACCAGGCTATGGGAAATTATTTTTCAATAAGTGATGCTGGCCTCATACAAAGTGTATACTAGGAGGTTATTGTTTTCAACAAAATTATAAATAACAAATTACAAATACACAGGAATTTAATGGAAACTAACAATATGTTAAATGAAATCTTTGAAGAACCAGACAGCCAAAATAACTAGCTAATGCCAAAACTGATTAACTTAGTAGATATATCATTTTTGTCGTTTTTACACCATAACCATGAATACCAAGTACTTCGGAGCTAATTTAATTGACTGATTTAGGCAAAGTGTATCTCGCTGATTTTCTTACCCATTTGTTAATCGATTCAAGATCTTTTAGCAGTTAATAAAAGATACAAAATTCCAGAATATGTAAGCTATTTTTTAAACATTCCGTACAAGACTCTAGGAAGTGTCTGGCATTTCTGGTAGTTTAGTCCATGGTCCATGATGCTATTTTGGAAACCAATCCACTAGATGCCAAATCCACAATATTTTCTAGAACTTTTGGTTAATTCCACAAAACAAATATGTTAAATACAAATAATACAACAATAATTTTAATGAGTGTAAGAAGGGTTCTGTGCACCATAGGTGGATTAACCCTTCAGCGCGCGCGCTGTTGTAAAAAGTACAACACTACCAAAAAACCTCGCTTTTCGTATACAGCGCGAGCGCGGTGCAGTTTCGGTAGTTTGATGGCGCGCGCGCTGGAAGGTTAAATCGGGTTTTTGACATTCTAACTACCAATATGATCATCAGAAATATTTCTCTCTTTTAATCATAGGCTTTTTTCACTAGTTTTGACTTTCAGGGATTAGTTGGCGTTGAAACTGCCAATATTTTATCAAAGATTTTTTCCTTCTACGAATCATAGGCTGTTCATTCGAGTTATACAGATGCGAGGATCAGTGGCATGGTTACTTAAGTTCATTATTCATTTTTCGGCCAAACGGTATTCTGCCAAATGGCATTCGGCCAAATGACCCGAAACCTCTGAAGGAGATCTTCCAAGGATTCTTTCAAAAAATCCTCCAGGGATCCCTTAGGAATTGTACATAAGTGACGTAGCTTTTTTTAGACATTTATTGAGAAATTTCTTCAAAAAATCAGCAGAAATTTTTTAGATGGTTCCTCTACAGATTTCCCCGAAAAACTTTTCAGAATTTTCCTAAGCAACTTTCTTTTGTAATTACTCCCAGAGCTCCTCCAGAAGCTTCTCATGTTTCTTTTTCGAAAAAAAAAAATGATAAGATATCTTGAGGAAATTTCCCAACTTTTTTTCCAAGCAAACATCCGAAAATTTATCAAGAGAAATCGTCAAAAATTACTTCAGAAATGTTTGTCAGGGAGATTTCTTCAGACAACCCATCAAAGATTCATATAAGAATTCCTTGCGGATTTGTTTTCCAGAATACTTCTAGCATTTTTTGTCAATTTTTGAGAAAACTTCTGAAGAAATCCCTGGAAGAATATCTTACACAATCCCTTCACAAATCTCTGAAGAAATTCCAGGAAATATTTTTAAGGAACCGCTGGGACAATTTTAATGAAGAATTTTTTAAGAAACTTCTGCAGAAATGTTGTTCTCAAAGAAATAATAGAAGAACCAGTGGCGTAGCCAAACATTTATTCTGGGAGGGTTTTTGTCGATCGATTTTGCGAAAAAGCATTTCAGACTAAAAATGTGTTCCGCAAATTCTCTTGGGGGTTCTTGGGGGCCTAACCCTAGCTCCTCGTGGCTACGCAATTGAGAAGAATCCGTATCTCTGTAGGATTTTCCAAGCAATTTCAAGAGAATTTTCTGCTAATTTTCCTGAGGAAATCCTTACAATTCTGCAAACGTCGCTGAAGACGTTTTGTTGAACGAATTTCAGAAAGAAATTCGAGCATAAAGTTCTCAAAGAATCCCTGAAGGGATTTCTGAAGAAATTCCCAGTATAATGCGTGTAAAAATCTCAAAAGTATCCTGGTGTGAATCTCTAGAGAAATAAGTAAAGAAGAATGTTTTGATTCCAGGATTCCGAAAAACTTCCAGAAGAAGAAAATATGATGAAAACTTCTCAAGAAACTCATCGCGGAATTCCTGGAAAAGGCAAAGGAGGAAATTTTAGGAAAATTACTGAAGAATGAAGAATTTCCTGAAAGTATTTTTGGAGCACTCTGTGGACATATTTCAGAAGAAATTCCTGGGGACACGTTCTTATAAGCTTACATAGATCCCTTAAAAAAAGTGTTGAAATATTTAATTGAACTTCGGTTGAAAAGCCTAAAAACATTTCTGAACTGATTCCATACCCAAGCAACACGCATGTCATGTAAGAGTTACGACAGCGCAAGTTTTGGTTGTATAAAAGTTGATTTGACGTTATTCCAACATAATGCTGAAATACTTCAATGGATTTCTTTCCACATTTCTTCCAAGATTCCTTCAGGGAATTCCCCCGGAAATCATTTCAGAATTCCTCCTGGGATCCCTTCATGGATCCTTCGGTTTTTCTTAAGGGATTTCTCCTTCAACGACTCCGCAGGATTCTCCAAGAATTCTTTCTGGAATTCCGTTACTAATTCTTCACGGAATTCTTTTAGGGACTTATCCTGGGTAGAGGTACTGACGATCAAAACGTGACATTGGATTGTTTGATATAGGCGATAAAAGTTTAAAGAATGATATCAAACAATTTTTCCTTAAACATCTGAAAAATATCTAAATTTGATATGGCAAGATCAAACGAATAGCTCGCAGCTTCTAATCAGATCTTACAAGATTTAAATATTATATAATGATGATGTTCCAGAAGTAAAATTTTGATATTATTTGTAGATCTTTTATCTCTTATACCAATCGAACCAATGTCATTTTTTGATCTCCATATCAAAATATGATACTATTGAACTCTTTTTCTCTACTTGGTCTGCAAAAATTCTTCCGGGATTCCTTGATGGATATTTTCTAGACTCCATCAAGGACTGTTCCCGGGATTCCTTCCGGAAATATTTCGCGAATTATTTCCGAGATCGCATCAAAGATTCCACCAGTATTCATCCTGGGTTTCTGGGAATCCAATTGATATTATATAACGAAGCCACCCCTGGAATTTTCAAGAGCACAAATCTAAAGGACCAAATGTCTCACCACGCTCAAAAGTTGATCGATTGGCCACCCGATGATGGTGACCAATCGATCAATTTTTCATTACAATCCATCATTTGGTTCTTTAGATTTGTGCTCTTGAAAATTCGAGGGGTGGCTTCGTTATATATTCACCTTCAGGGATTCCATCGGAGATTTCTTTATTGGTTTCCTCCAAGTTTTCATGCGAAATTCCTACTGAAATTCATTCAGGGATTGTATTACGGATTCTTTCCGGATATCTGGAGGATTCTTCCATTGATTTCTCCTGAGATTCCGTCAAGGCTTCCGTTGATGATTCCTCCTGGATTCCTTCAGCAATCTATCCCTTTGTATTTCATTGATTTTTCTAGGGTTTTTTCAGGAATTTCTCCCGCTTTTTCCTCACACAGTTTTCCAAAATAGGGGAGAGCGTGCCTCTGGAGCCGAAGTACTGATACCGGAATTCCCTTGGTATTCCCCCGCGATTCTTTCTCACTGATGACTTCATGGATCCTTTTAGGGATTTCATTCCTTCACGGATTCCTCCTGAGATTTCTTCAGGAATTCTTCTGAAATTCCTTCGGGTATTCCCCTAAGGTCCCTCCTGAAAATCCTACACTAATTCCTGTTGAGATTCCTTCAGAAATTCCCTCAATTGGAACTAGGAGACCAATTGTTCATAAAAGGCTAGAAATAAAACGGAATCGATGGTAACAACTCTATTTAACCCAAGAAACTAAAAATTTCACTTCATGACAAAATGGTCCATAAAGTACCACAACGAACAGATAAACTCATGAAACCAAACCTTCTTCAACAGTTTCCAACCGAAACTGGATGATGGTGGCTCCAAAGAGGAACTATCTTGGGAAGCTGTTCTGATTTCCTTCTCTGCATCCACTCAGTTCATATAAAGCTAGGATGTGGATTTGTCTGGCTGCTTAAGAAGTTATTGTACGCTTATGATAGACTGCATTCCACATAATGCATCCGAAACAACTTTCAAGAGAAACGTTATGATGATGGCTCCAGAGAGGAATGGGGGACAAATGGGACCTTCGTTTTCGCCCTGCCCTTTAAAAAAGTATCAGTTTCACTCCAGGAGTCGTAGAAGGGTTAAAGCAGATTCGGGGAGGTGTAAGGAACAAAATCTGGGTCTCACGATCTGATTTCAAGGAGCCGTCTCTAATCGTTACATAACATTTGTACCGCTCGGACGAAAGTCAGGCAAGTTGAATGTAGCCTTACAGATTGCCTACTTTTAGGCCATTTCGGCCAACGATTAAGTAACCAAATGACTTGTAAATCGTTTCCTTGCACTGAAATCAAAATTAGGACGGCGTATAGTAAAAACAGGTAAGGACTAGAATACCTCCAATGTAAAAGTTATAAGTGGATTTCAGGATGTGTCGAAAGATTATTCAAGAGAGAGAATAAAGCAGTATCAAAGAACATTAAAGTAGGATCAAAAAAGATCTCACGTGACTTTGAAGGACGTTAGGGATGAGAAGTTAAAATGTAAAAACAGAGGGACATCCCAGAAAGTTTTAATGAGAGATGAAAGGAGACTCGGGTCACCTTAGTCTAACAAAAACTATCTTAATGGTCACTTAAATCTTTAAATATTATTAGCAATTTTGTTTTGAAATAATTACATTTAGCTAAAATGTGCCTATAACTATTTTAAAATAAAAAGCACCGAAGAGACGAACCAGAAAAGGACTGGTTATTAAGCTAAATCAATCAATCAAAAAGTCACCGTATGAACGAGGAAGCTTATTTCTGAATTCAACCATTCGCTTTTATTAAGCAAAACATTTCATTGCTTCTTTCTATGTTTCTATTCCTTCCAGACTCCATCGAGAACAAAGTGATCGAAACCGAGGGCAAACGGTACACGGTAACGTCCCAGCTCCGGATCAAGCCCGGTGCGGCCGACGACTACATGGGCTACACCTGCCAGGCCAAGCACAAGGCCCTGCACCCGGAGCGGCCCCTCCAGACGACGGTGCAGCTGTCCGTGCTGTGTAAGTATCCTTCAATGTCCAATGCGCAACGTCCTTCTGACATGAGAGTCCTTCCTACTTGGAAGTTGGGGGCCTTGGTAGAACCGGGGGCAAACCAGTCAGTCGTCCGAACGCAATTCCCTGTTATTACCAGTTGAGCCACACATTACTGGTACTGAATTGCAACAGCAACAACGACAACAACAATGCAATGGTGGTCAGTGGTTACGATGTCGATGGGGAGGGTTCTCTATTTCCCTTCTCGGTTGTAATTTTTGCCTCGGGTAACCAACAGCCGCTCGTTCGTTCGTTCGTTAAGTAGGGAATCGCTCCAAGATTGACTCGAACGAATGAAGCAACAAACGAACCAAACGGAACGAGAACGGGACGTTGTGTAATCCTTGTGCGATAATTAGGTGTTATTGGTCTGCTTGGTGTGCCCAGGATCCAATGCAGGGTTGTTGGTGGGTGGCTACTACTAGCACGGTAAACAGGACTTGTGGGGTGTCCCGACTGGTAAGATGTGTCAGAATTAAAATAATTTCAAAATGTGATGTGATAGAAGATAGAAGATAGAAGATAGAAGATAGAAGATAGAAGATAGAAGATAGAAGATGGAAGATAGAAGACAGAAGATAGAAGATAGAAGATAGAAGATAGAAGATAGAAGATAGAAGATAGAAGATAGAAGATAGAAGATAGAAGATAGAAGATAGAAGATAGAAGATAGAAGATAGAAGATAGAAGATAGAAGATAGAAGATAGAAGATAGAAGATAGAAGATAGAAGATAGAAGATAGAAGATAGAAGATAGAAGATAGAAGATAGAAGATAGAAGATAGAAGATAGAAGATAGAAGATAGAAGATAGAAGATAGAAGATAGAAGATAGAAGATAGAAGATAGAAGATAGAAGATAGAAGATAGAAGATAGAAGATAGAAGATAGAAGATAGAAGATAGAAGATAGAAGATAGAAGATAGAAGATAGAAGATAGAAGATAGAAGATAGAAGATAGAAGATAGAAGATAGAAGATAGAAGATAGAAGATAGAAGATAGAAGATAGAAGATAGAAGATAGAAGATAGAAGATAGAAGATAGAAGATAGAAGATAGAAGATAGAAGATAGAAGATAGAAGATAGAAGATAGAAGATAGAAGATAGAAGATAGAAGATAGAAGATAGAAGATAGAAGATAGAAGATAGAAGATAGAAGATAGAAGATAGAAGATAGAAGATAGAAGATAGAAGATAGAAGATAGAAGATAGAAGATAGAAGATAGAAGATAGAAGATAGAAGATAGAAGATAGAAGATAGAAGATAGAAGATAGAAGATAGAAGATAGAAGATAGAAGATAGAAGATAGAAGATAGAAGATAGAAGATAGAAGATAGAAGATAGAAGATAGAAGATAGAAGATAGAAGATAGAAGATAGAAGATAGAAGATAGAAGATAGAAGATAGAAGATAGAAGATAGAAGATAGAAGATAGAAGATAGAAGATAGAAGATAGAAGATAGAAGATAGAAGATAGAAGATAGAAGATAGAAGATAGAAGATAGAAGATAGAAGATAGAAGATAGAAGATAGAAGATAGAAGATAGAAGATAGAAGATAGAAGATAGAAGATAGAAGATAGAAGATAGAAGATAGAAGATAGAAGATAGAAGATAGAAGATAGAAGATAGAAGATAGAAGATAGAAGATAGAAGATAGAAGATAGAAGATAGAAGATAGAAGATAGAAGATAGAAGATAGAAGATAGAAGATAGAAGATAGAAGATAGAAGATAGAAGATAGAAGATAGAAGATAGAAGATAGAAGATAGAAGATAGAAGATAGAAGATAGAAGATAGAAGATAGAAGATAGAAGATAGAAGATAGAAGATAGAAGATAGAAGATAGAAGATAGAAGATAGAAGATAGAAGATAAAAGATGATGATCAAAAGCGAGAAAACGATAAAAATAGGTTATTTCTAAACATTCGGACATTCTACTGCAGAGGATTTCTCCAACTCTAATCGTCCAGTTTCTTCCTCCTTTGCAGTTGTTGTGGGCTCCGTGCTGGGAAAGCATTCAGCAGTAATTAAAATTGAAGGTTGTAACCAGTCTCCTCTCCTTGTGTTTCCCATCTCAAGAGGGGTGGTAGAAAATGTGAAAATAACAATTTCTCCTCATTGGAGCCACCAACAACACAACGGTCCAATATGTAGTTCTGACCGGGATTCCAGTAGTGTTGTGTGGAAAAATTACTCCATCTTTGTTGCTGGACACCTTTCGTTGTCTGGATTTGGCATGGCCATGGGAGGGGAAGAAGAACGATTATTACAAGTACGATTGCAGAGGTCGCTATTAAAGGGTGTGTAGCAGGGAATATTTCCAGCTGAGATGGATGCAATCAAGTGGATTTAGTTATAAAACTACAACCATCGAGGCATGGTCGTTGGTTTTTCTAACGAAATCATCGAATAATTACGGGGTGGCAATTTAGTAGCTGTACTCACTGTGAGTGCTATCGATCGTTGAGAGGTGTGCAGTACTTAGAATTTATGGCGTATGAACTACATTAATCTAGTTCAACCCGGTTTCTTGACTTCACTTGGTATTTTCAACTATAATTAGATTTGCTTTACATGAAACCCAGGAAGAATGATTGTAACGACTTTTCCGCAAGTTATTCTACAAGTAACCATTTTTTAAGAAATCTTAATCCATGAAAAGTTTTACGGACAGATTTGTGCAAACCCCTCCAGCTATAATGTGGCTCACAGCGCAAAACCCATTCGCAGTCACGTCCCCCGCAGACGTCCAGAGAGTGTAAATTGGATTATTCTATTTCCGATAGGCTCCATCGGGATCGCATGCAAATCACGTTTGGCCTCAATAGCCCGTTTAGTGCTGTGACATGACTTTTTCAAGCTACATTTATCCCGATCCTGACGATTACTCCACCCCACCTCCTCCGTGGAGCCACCATCTTCTTCGACCTTATATTTATCAAAAGTGCCATCGAACCGAACCTCTCAACCGAACCCAACTCGTCGAACTCGTCGGAAAAACAGTTTTCCCAAGCACGTCCCGCGTCTTCACAACTAGTGTGGCAACGGTGGGGACGACGACTCCCGTTCGAATCGATACCAACCGCAGCGCATCCAGATCACAAATAGCTATTAAATCGCGTGAGCGCACGGCGTCGGCGGTGGTGGTGCTTTTCCAGTGCTAATAGCTGCTTGCTGTGGAGTTCCTGCGAAGATTTTCCCGTCTTTCGCTGCCACCACTCCACTGAGCGGTAACCGACCATGGATGGAAAGGTGCGGTGCACTGGGTACAACAAAGGTTTCAGTCACGTTTCATTCGAGGACCGTAGCATAGCTACCAACTCTATTTTCTTACGACGATGACAACGACGACGATTTTGAATCTCGACTGGAGCATTGGGATCCTGAGTTCGCACGATGGTCGGTAACACAGGTTCTTGGTCGTTTTTGATTTTCTCTTGTAGTTTGATGATAGGTTATGGTTTCACTGGATTGGTATCAAGGAGAACTAGAAAAAATGATAGATAGAGTGAGTAGAAGAAAAACACGTAGAAGGAAAAAAAATAAGCGAAGAGAAGAATGAAGAGCAGAAGATATAAGTGAAAATAGCTTGTGCTTCAGTTGCTGTTTCTGCTTCAGATTCTGCTATAGCTTCTGCTTCAAGATCTACTTCAGCCTATGCTTCAGCATCCCCTTCATCTTCAGCTTCTGTGCCAGCATCTGCTTCTGCTCTAGCTTCTGCTCTAGCTTCTGCTCTAGCTTCTGCTCTAGCTTCTGCTCTAGCTTCTGCTCTAGCTTCTGCTCTAGCTTCTGCTCTTGCTTCTGCTCTAGCTTCTGCTCTAGCTTCTGCTCTAGCTTCTGCTCTAGCTTCTGCTCTAGCTTCTGCTCTAGCTTCTGCTCTAGCTTCTGCTCTAGCTTCTGCTCTAGCTTCTGCTCTAGCTTCTGCTCTAGCTTCTGCTCTAGCTTCTGCTCTAGCTTCTGCTCTAGCTTCTGCTCTAGCTTCTGCTCTAGCTTCTGCTCTAGCTTCTGCTCTAGCTTCTGCTCTAGCTTCTGCTCTAGCTTCTGCTCTAGCTTCTGCTCTAGCTTCTGCTCTAGCTTCTGCTCTAGCTTCTGCTCTAGCTTCTGCTCTAGCTTCTGCTCTAGCTTCTGCTCTAGCTTCTGCTCTAGCTTCTGCTCTAGCTTCTGCTCTAGCTTCTGCTCTAGCTTCTGCTCTAGCTTCTGCTCTAGCTTCTGCTCTAGCTTCTGCTCTAGCTTCTGCTCTAGCTTCTGCTCTAGCTTCTGCTCTAGCTTCTGCTCTAGCTTCTGCTCTAGCTTCTGCTCTAGCTTCTGCTCTAGCTTCTGCTCTAGCTTCTGCTCTAGCTTCTGCTCTAGCTTCTGCTCTAGCTTCTGCTCTAGCTTCTGCTCTAGCTTCTGCTCTAGCTTCTGCTCTAGCTTCTGCTCTAGCTTCTGCTCTAGCTTCTGCTCTAGCTTCTGCTCTAGCTTCTGCTTCAGCTTCTGTTTCAGCTACTTCTTCAGCTTTTGTTCTAGCTTCTGCTTCACGTTCTGATTCATTGGATCGCATCATCATAAAGAAAAGACCCTTCCACCCATACTTGAATAGCTCCAACATTTACCTATCAACCCCTCGCCATAACTCCCATCGAATTCCCACGCTGGCTGGTCGCTGTCTTCGACTATTTCGCATTAAGGATGCGGTTGTTCCATCCACTAACGGCTCTACTCCATATCGTCATCTCCATTCGCCATTCGATTCACCCCGAACCCCGGCGGAACTCCCGCCGTCGTCGTCGTCGTCATCGTTAAACCGCGAAGACGTTGACGACACAGTTTGCGGTGTTGAATTCGCGCAAAACATACCCCCTTTCAGAGCAGAGCGATGATGCAAAGAAAACTGAGCTGCTACTGCTCGGGAAAATGCAATTGCACTATTTTACCGTATCGCCTTCTTCATCGCGGTGCGGGGTAGCCTTACCGGTCCGCGCGGTCTAGCAGAGCCAGCGAGCGGGGTGGTGATGATTTGCAGACTTCGTTGCTGCAAATGTGTGGCTGTCAATGATAGGGGGTGCTTGCCGGCTAGCTGTTTTAAAGGAAGGAAAGTGCGCTCTTAGTTGACGTCCTTGTTGTCGTCGTCGTCGTACTTGGTGTTGATGGTGTTGTTCCCAGCCAGTTGCGAACACGGGAATGGGAGTAAACTGGCTGTAATCGAGTTATTTGATTTACTGCTTCTCGTAGTTGCGCTGCTCTGCTTTGGTTAGTTAGTTATGTTTGCTGCTGCCTAGATCGTTTTCTGCAACGGTCCACTTGTCGGTGCTTCTATTTGATTTGCGTTGATTGTGCTACTTATTTGACACTCCATTTGGTGTAAGTTTATTACAATTGTTAAAAGCTGTAAATATAGCTGTAAAAAGCTATAGTGTCACATTTCTACAGCTATTTACTTGTTTCATGTACATTCATGACAAAAACAATCTGAAGTCGCTGTTAACTCAGTCAAGAAACATTCAGTGCCAGCTTTTGCTTCTGCTTCTGATTATGCTTCTGCTTCAGCTTCAGGATCTTCTATGCTACTGCTTCAATCAAAGTTAGAAACTCGAGCTCCAGCTTCTGCTTAAACTTTTGATTCGAATTCTGATTCTGCTTCATCTGCTGCTTCTGATTCAGCTTCTTCTTCAGCTTCTGCTTCTGCTTCAGCTTCTGCTTCAGTTTCTACTTCAGTTTCAGGATCTACTTGTGCTACTGCGTCAATTTCAACTCAAGCTCCAGCTTCTGCTTCTGCTTCAACTTCTGCTTCAGCTTCTGCTTCAGCTTCTGCTTCAGCTTCTGTTTCAGCTTCTGCTTCAGCTTCTGCTTCAGCTTCTGCTTCAGCTTCTGCATCAGCTTCTGCTTCAGCTTCTGCTCCAGCTTCTGCTCCAGCTTCTGCTTCAGCTTCTGCTTCAGCTTCTGCTTCAGCTTCTGCTTCAGCTTCTGCTTCAGCTTCTGCTTCAGCTTCTGCTTCAGCTACTGCTTCAGCTTCTGCTTCAGCTTCTGCTTCAGCTTCTGCTTCGGCTTCTGCTTCAGCTTCTGCTTCAGCTTCTGCTTCAGCTTCTGCTTCAGCTTCTGCTTCAGCTTCTGCTTCAGCTTCTGCTTCAGCTTCTGCTTCAGCTTCTGCTTCAGCCTCTGCTTCAGCTTCTGCTTCAGCTTCTGCTTCAGCTTCTGCTTCTGCTTCAGCTTCTGCTTCAGCTTCTGCTTCAGCTTCTGCTTCAGCTTCTGCTTCAGCTTCTGCTTCAGCTTCTGCTTCAGCTTCTGCTTCAGCTTCTGCTTCAGCTTCTGCTTCAGCTTCTGCTTCAGCTTCTGCTTCAGCTTCTGCTTCAGCTTCTGCTTCAGCTTCTGCTTCAGCTTCTGCTTCAGCTTCTGCTTCAGCTTCTGCTTCAGCTGCTGCTTCAGCTGCTGCTTCAGCTGCTGCTTCAGCTTCTGCTTCAGCTTCTGCTTCAGCTTCTGCTTCAGCTTCTGCTTCAGCTTCTGCTTCAGCTTCTGCTTCAGCTTCTGCTTCAGCTTCTGCTTCAGCTTCTGCTTCAGCTTCTGCTTCAGCTTCTGCTTCAGCTTCTGCTTCAGCTTCTGCTTCAGCTTCTGCTTCTGCTTCAGCTTCTGCTTCAGCTTCTGCTTCAGCTTCTGCTTCAGCTTCTGCTTCAGCTTCTGCTTCAGCTTCTGCTTCAGCTGCTGCTTCAGCTTCTGCTTCAGCTTCTGCTTCAGCTTCTGCTTCAGCTTCTGCTTCAGCTTCTGCTTCAGCTGCTGCTTCAGCTTCTGCTTCAGCTTCTGCTTCAGCTTCTGCTTCAGCTTCTGCTTCAGCTTCTGCTTCAGCTTCTGCTTCAGCTTCTGCTTCAGCTTCTGCTTCAGCTTCTGCTTCAGCTTCTGCTTCAGCTTCTGCTTCAGCTTCTGCTTCAGCTTCTGCTTCAGCTTCTGCTTCAGCTTCTGCTTCAGCTTCTGCTTCAGCTTCTGCTTCAGCTTCTGCTTCAGCTTCTGCTTCAGCTTCTGCTTCAGCTTCTGCTTCAGCTTCTGCTTCAGCTTCTGCTTCAGCTTCTGCTTCAGCTTCTGCTTCAGCTTCTGCTTCAGCTTCTGCTTCAGCTTCTGCTTCAGCTTCTGCTTCAGCTTCTGCTTCAGCTTCTGCTTCAGCTTCTGCTTCAGCTTCTGCTTCAGCTTCTGCTTCAGCTTCTGCTTCAGCTTCTGCTTCAGCTTCTGCTTCAGCTTCTGCTTCAGCTTCTGCTTCAGCTTCTGCTTCAGCTTCTGCTTCAGCTTCTGCTTCAGCTTCTGCTTCAGCTTCTGCTTCAGCTTCTGCTTCAGCTTCTGCTTCAGCTTCTGCTTCAGCTTCTGCTTTAGCTCCTGCTTCAGCTTCTGCTTCAGCTTCTGCTTCAGCTTCTGCTTCAGCTTCTGCTTCAGCTTCTGCTTCAGCTTCTGCTTCAGCTTCTGCTTCAGCTTCTGCTTCAGCTTCTGCTTCAGCTTCTGCTTCTGCTTCAGCTTCTGCTTCAGCTTCTGCTTCAGCTTCTGCTTCAGCTTCTGCTTCAGCTTCTGCTTCAGCTTCTGCTTCAGCTTCTGCTTCAGCTTCTGCTTCAGCTTCTGCTTCAGCTTCTGCTTCAGCTTCTGCTTCAGCTTCTGCTTCAGCTTCTGCTTCAGCTTCTGCTTCAGCTTCTGCTTCAGCTTCTGCTTCAGCTTCTGCTTCAGCTTCTGCTTCAGCTTCTGCTTCAGCTTCTGCTTCAGCTTCTGCTTCAGCTTCTGCTTCAGCTTCTGCTTCAGCTTCTGCTTCAGCTTCTGCTTCAGCTTCTGCTTCAGCTTCTGCTTCAGCTTCAGCTTCTGCTTCAGCTTCTGCTTCAGCTTCTGCTTCAGCTTCTGCTTCAGCTTCTGCTTCAGCTTCTGCTTCAGCTTCTGCTTCAGCTTCTGTTTCAGCTTCTGCTTCAGCTTCTGCTTCACCTTCTGCTTCAGCTTCTGCTTCAGCTTCTGCTTCAGCTTCTGCTTCAGCTCTGCTTCAGCTCTGCTTCAGCTTCTGCTTCAGCTTCTGCTTCAGCTTCTGCTTCAGCTTCTGCTTCAGCTTCTGCTTCATCTTCTGCTTTAGCTTCTGCTTCAGCTTCTGCTTCAGCTTCTGCTTCAGCTTCTGCTTTAACTTCTGCTTCATTTCTATTAATTCTGCTTCAGTTTCAGGATCTACTTGTGCTTCTGCCTCAATTTCAACTCGAGTTACAGCTTCTGTATCTGTTTGAGCTTCTGCTTTTGCTTCAACTTCTGATTCTGATTTTGCTTCAGCTACTTGTGCTACTGCTTTAATCTCAACTCGAGCTGGAGCTTTTGCTTCATTTTTTTTAAGATTTTTTTAGAAATTCTATAAAACGTTTGTTATTCTTCCAGTGATTTCTTAAAAAAAACAAATATTGATTCAGAAATTCGTTCAGTTCACCATTGATGTAATATGGAATTGCTCTGAGGATTCCATTGCAAATGCCCACATGAATGCGTCCAAAAATTGCTCCAGGGTTTCATAAAAAAAATCCTGCAGAAATTCCTCCAGAGATTCTTGCATTACTACTTTCAGTGATTCAGGCAAGCTCTCTCTCCTCTAGAGATTCCTGCAGGAGTTCATCAGTGATTTCTCCACGTATTATCCCACTAATTTATCCGGCATTTCGTCTAAGGATAACTCCAAAAATTCCTCTACGGATTTGAAATATTTTTGAAATTTTTTTTTCTCAGTGATTGAAAAATTGAAAAAAAAGGATTCCCTTGGAAACTGATTCAAAAATATTCCTTAGAAATCTCTACGGAAATTTCTTTAGACATATCTCAGGTGTTTTTTTCTAGGGATCTTTGCAGAAGCTTATCCATGTGCTCCTCCAAATATTCTTACAGATGATGATTAACCTGGGCTTGTTAGGGGAATATCTGTAAATAAAAAGAAAATCGGGTTAAGTACTGTTCCTTTGAATTCCACTAAGAATTTGCATCCTTTGACAGATACGTATTTCAACCTCAACTGTAAGGTCGTCTTCAGTGTCTAGTCGAGTCAAGTACACGACACTGAAGACGACCCTACAGTTGAGGTCGAAATACGTATCTGTCAAAGGATGCAAATTCTTAGTGGAATTCAAAGGAACAGCACTTAACCCTAATTTCTTTTTATTTATTCTTACCGGTTTTTTTTTAGAAATTTTTCCACAGAATTCTCCAGGAATATGTCCAGAAAATCCCCCAAGAATTAAATTAAAGGATTTCTACAGGAAGTTTGTCTATAAATCACTCAATTTTATTTTCTGGAAATTCCAGCAAGAGCCTTCCGAGATGTTTTTGCTGGTATTTCTCCAAGAAATCTTAAGAATATACTTTTTTGGATATTTTTCTTGAGATTCAGTCAGAAGGATTTCCAAAGATTTCTACAGGCAGGGATTTTACTGAAGATTTCTTTAGGAATTCCTTCAGGGTTGCTTTCTGAAATTTCAGCTGGGATTCCTTCTAAAAATTACATTGAGAAAACATTTTTATCTCAAGAGATTTCTTCAAAGTTGAAGGAACTTCATTTTCAACGTTCTTCAGTTCATCCGTGGAGTTTTCAAAAATTATTCAAAAAATATACCAACAAATCCCACAGGAATTGCTTCGGAAATTCTGCCAGGCTTTCTCCAAGAATACTATGAAAAATTTCTTCAGTGACTCCTGCAGAAACTCCTACAAGGTTTTGTTTATTTTTTCAGAAGTTGCTCCTGCGGTTACGTTAGAAATAGCTCTTGAGATATCTTTGAAATGCCTGCAGAATTTGTTTAGATATTGTTCCCGGATTTTCTCAGAATCTTTTCCAAAAATTGCACAATAATTACTGAAATGTCCTGACAGCAATCCCTTGATAAATTTCTAAGAGATCTCTGGAATATTGTTCCAAGAAAGCTCCTAAAAACTTGTGGACGTAACTTTGAATACTTTCGGAAGAAATTTTTAAATTTTTTTGGAGGCAATCTTGGAAAAAACATGCCTGAGGAAACTATTGAAGAAACCCCTGAAGGAACTTCCCGAAGAATTTCTTGACAGTTTCTTAAGAAATTTTAGACAAAAAAATCCCGAGGAAATCTCTGAATAAATGAAGAAATGCCTAAGGAACCTCTGGCGAAAATGAAGCCATAATTTCTGAAAAGTTTCTGTGAAAAAATTCTGAATTTCTTTTAAAGAAATTTCAGGAAGAACCTAATTCTCCTGGATTTGCTTGTTTTGAAGAAACGTTTGAAGGAATTCCTGGAAAAAAACTCGTGGAGAAATTCCTTGACATATTTTCGGAGAAGTCCCTAGGAAAAAACCTGTGGGCCAGTTTAAAATGAATATTTCGAGAAATTTCTTCAAAAAAAACTCCTGAAGAAGTCCTAGCGAAAATTCCTGGGACATTACTGAAAGAATCTTTGGGGGAATCCCTGCAAGAAGTTTTAGGATGTTTGTCAGTAGGTTTTTCACTAAAGTTTCAACAGGAATTTCGAGAAAAAAAATCATGTAACTTTCTCAATAAATTATCTTGAAAATGCCCAAAGAAACTCCTCGGCATACTGAAGCATTATCTAGAAATGTTTCTCAAGGAATCAGGATATTTCTGGAGAATTTACAGATAAAAAATTGAAATACTTTCAAATGGGTTTCTGAAGGAATCTTTAATTGAATCCCAGAAAGAAAGCATGAAAAAATATCTGGTTGAAATCCTGCACAAATCTCGGGAGAAGTTTTTGAAAGAATTCCAGTAGTAGGATATTCCTTAAGGTATGAATAATCAAAAGAAGATTTTCTGAAGATATTTACAGAGGAATACTTGAAGACACTCTTGCGAAATCCCTGGCGAAGTTCACGGAAGAATCTCTTGAGAAATTTTCAGAAGTTTTAAAAATATAAGACATTACTCTACAAATTTAAAGTAAATATTTCTGGAGAAATTTCTTAATGTACTCTTAGAAAATCCATGAAAAAAAATCCCTGAAAGTTTCCTGCTTTTCTGAAAAAGACCCGTTTAAATTTCTGAAGAAATTTTTAAAGGATTTTCCAAAGGAATCCATGAAAAAAATCTGAATAAATGTCTATAGGAATTTATGAGGAAATCCCTTTACCAGTTTAAAAAAAACTGGAGAAATTTTGAAGAAAGTGTGAAGGTTTAATTTAAGGAAATATATTTAATATTTTGTAATTTTTTTTGTTTTTACATTTCTAAAAATTTATGAAAAAATCTTTGAAGAGATTACTAAAAAAATCTCATAACCAAAACAAATCTCATTTTCTTGCTTCGTCACAATGCTCGATCACTCGTCAAAGAGTAGGATAAAAAATACTCTAATTGTTTGAGTTTGAGGCAAAATTGTTAATCTTTCGTAAAGAAATTTTCAGGGCGATGGTAATTATCATTAACTTAAATTGTCTAATTTGTTTCAAGAAATTGTTTAATTATTTGTCTCCCTCTTCAAAATGCTGAATAACGAGCAAAATTTTCCCCGTGCGGGCGTGACAAATCAAACCTTGTCGCAGATAAATTCCCAATCTAGGGGCGGGACAGCTTCGATAAAAATTAGTAGTATTAGCGGTATTAGGAAACACTAATCCTGGAATATACCGTCTTGGAGAAACAATTTAACAAGCAAGCCATGAAAAACAAATTTGACATGTGTTATTCGACAGGAAACTTGTGACTAAGTAGGAGGGATGGCGGATAGGAGAAGCAGAAGTTTGCAATAGCTCTATCTTTTCACACGGTGATTTAGATTCAGTTTCTAGTCGCTCGATAATATTCTTGAAACCAACTGCACGAATATGCATTTGCATCGTGCTCCAGGAATGTAACACTAGTAGAAAAACCATGTTGTGAGCTGCTTCTGGATCAGGAGAAGGTTGAGAGAAGTTGCATCTAATTTACAAGGCTTGGCCAACGTAGCAAGAAAAACTATGCTGAAACTCATGCGCCTACCGTGGGGCATTTTCTGAGCACGAATTGATCCACTGAATGGTTTCTTTACGTTCGAATGCTAATCAAATAATCGTAAATGAAAGTTACTAGCATTGGAACCAAGTGCTAACTTTCATGAATGTCACTTAGAGTTTGTGTTTGCAAAAAGTCATGACATACTACAAAAATTTCGTTCCAATTTTGGTTGAGGATTAGGAATCGAATATTTATTAGCGAGTATTAGCGCAGGGATTAGGAGCTGTCCCGCCCCTAGTTCCCAATATTAAAATAATAGGCGCAAAGAAATTTTAAAAAAATGAGAAAGCGTTTTCTAAAACTGTGATTTAAAATACTTGTTTTTATTTAAAGAGATCGTTGAGAAACCTCGATTAAGCTACTGTACAGATCATAAGTTATATGTTATACTTTTTTCATCTTTATGTCGAGATTAGTGATTAAGTGGCTTCCACTTCTGATTCATATGCAGAAAGCCCTGAGTACAATCCTTAGCTTGTCCCTTTCCTCCTACTTTGTGTCTTTCTATTTAATTTCTCTATATTCTCTCCTCTACATATACATTTCACGTATGTTTATAGTCATCGCTAGAACCAGAAATGAATTGTAAAAATCGTTTTTTTTTTTCTTTCAAACTTTCACAGTACAGTGTAAATATATCATTTAACGACTACAAGTTATGAAATTACTGCGAACTGTGCCGCTTCATAGAAATCTTCACTGAATCACTTTACTCCTGACATCTACGCACCAATGCGTGAACCCATGTACTAGAAAATGCAACAAACCCATGCATGTGAGCCATCAAACCACGATATTTTCGATTATCTGATGAACGGTAAACAGAAAAATAGTCTCAGGCTATATCTGAACCGGTAACATTCCGGAACCGGTTCCGGGTGTCCCGCCGAAGGTGGTAAAATATATAAGTGAACCAAACTCATTAATGCGACACATCAAATCACCACTTTTTCTATAACCTTATGAATAATTAGCAGGAAAATATGCTCAGACCATATTTGAACCTGTAGTATTCTGGAACCGGTTCCGGGTGTCCCGCCGGAAGTGGCCAAACCAAACCCATGCATGCGACGCATCAAATCGCCACCTTTTCTATATCCTGATGACCGGTAAACAGGAAAACAGTATCAGACTATATCTGAACCGGTAGTATTCCAGAACCGGTTCCGGGTGTCCCGCCGGAAGTGGCCAAATATAAAAGTGAATCTAACATATACATGCGACACATCAAATCCTGGCCTTTTCGATAACCTAATAGTGCGGTTAGCAAGAAAATAAGCAAAGCCCACATTAGAAACTACTGATAGTGCTCCGAAATCGGTTCCAGGTGTCTCGCTGAAAGTGGCCGAATGTAAAAGAGAACCAAACCAAAATTTGCGACACATTAAATGGCCTTTTGGGTATCCTGATGAATGATTATCAAGACAAACTATCTCAGATCATACTTGGGGAAACTCTGGTGTTCGATTTGAATAGGTTGTATGTTGCTTCCAGAAAGGGCCCATATAGCCGAGGCGGTAAACGCACGGGTATTCAGCATGACCACGCTGAGGGTGACGGGTTCGATTCCCGGTCGGTCCAGGATCTTTTCGTAAAGGAAATTTCCACACGATACGCATGCGAAATGGTCATTGGCAGAGGAAGCTCTCAGTTAATAACTGTGGAAGTGCTCATAGAACACTAAGCTCAGAAGCAGGCTTTGTCCCAATGAGGACGTTACGCCAAGAAGAAGAAGAAGAAGAAGGTTGTATGTTTGCAGTGATTCCTATGCGGATTCGACCTAATCAAATCGAACGCCAGAATTAGTAGTGTCCCGGAATCGGTTCCGGGTGTCCCTCCGGATGTGGTGAAATAAAGAAGGGAACCGTACCTCATCGATGCGACACATCAAATTGCGGCTTTTTTGATAACCTGATGAACGATTTTCAAGAAAATCGCCTCAGATTACGTTAGAGACCACCACATGTTCCACAATCGATTCCGAGTGTCCCGCCGGAACAATGTTAATGATCCGGAACCGGTTAAGGTTGCCCCACCGGAAGTGAACAAATATAAAAGTGAACCAAACCCATGCTTACGGTACATCAAATCGCTTTTTGTCAGTGACCTGATGCATGGATAATAGGAAAATTTACACAGTCCACAGAAGTTACAATCGGTAGTGTTACTAGTTCCGGGTAACCTGATGAACAGCTAGCATTTACATAAGCTCAGATTACATTTAAATATACCTGTAGTGTTGCGGAATCATTTCCGGGTGTCTCGTCAAAAGTGGCCAAATATAAAACATAGCAAACTCATGCAAGGGACACATCAAATCGTGACATTTCGATGAGCTAATGAACGGTTAGCAAAAAAATCTGGCACAGACTACACAAGAGGCTGCCGGTGGTGTGGCAGAAGCAGAGTTGGGTGCTTCAGCGGAATCACGAAAATAATCAAAATCAATACAAGCGATAGATATGTGTAATAGAACCAAAAACCTAAAGAAATTAAAGTGATCTCAACAAATCACACCATTTTAGATTCCTGAGATGTAAATATACAGTAGGATAGGTCAATGTTGTATGAAAAAAAAAATTAACGCATCCGCCCTGAACAGAGTTTTTAAATCCCCTTTTGCATCTGAAATTACTGAGCAAAATTTTGATGCGACTGATCTGTGAAAAAAGGTTAATCCTAGCTTATAAATGTCATCTTGGTAAGGATCGGCCTCCATTGAAGGTGGTCAAGGAGTTAACTGAGAGGCCAGATATTTTCAGCTCTGCCTATACGTTAAACATAACGTCGGAATGAGTGCCATAATTCGTTGATGACTTTGATTAAATTCTTGCTTTTCTTAATGAAGTGTTCTCAAGATTCAGAAATTCATTTTTAGTACTGTCCCAGATCACTGTTATGAGAATTTCCTCCTTCTCGTCCGTTACCAAAGCACAGATTGATCACTGACTCTAAGGCAAGATTGATTGCGTCGATGGAAAAATCATGAATACATATTCGACGAGAAAGACACTATCACCACTAGGTGGATTAATCTGGGTTTTAATCTTTAGAGACGAGTTGTTTTACCAGGTGCTTATTCTACATGGACACTAGTAGGGATTTAATGAGGTTTTAGGATGTTTAAGATGATTTTTGAGGTTGTTCAGGGCATTTTGAGGGCTTTAGGAGTCATCGTGGAGTGTTTAGGGTCTCTTCAGCGGCGTAACTGGGAGTTCCTTGACGTTCCATGTTCCAAAAAGAGCTTCAAAGACGTTCCAAGAGAATTGCAGAGGAGTTACAACAGACTATGAACTATGAAATGATTTTGGAACCCTCTGACACGATTAAGAAATTGCCCTGAAACGCCTCTCTAACTGCCTGAAACGATCTGTAACGCCCCAGGAAATTCTTTCCTTTGAAAGCTTTCAATGAAAGCTTCCTAGAAACCCCCTTTCTATCATTCCAGCGTCGAAGTGGGATACGGTATAGTGATTCTATTCTAAGCTCTAACTAAACGAATTAATTTGAATATTTTTGAGAAGACTTGAATCTGGAGTTCCTCTTAACCGTTTCTTACTTGTTGAGCAAAGCAGTATTTCTTTAATAAACGTGATGTGAAATTTGACGAAACGCTGTTTTGAAACTTTCGTTACAGAATCTTTTAACACTTTGCTTTCGTCTTCCAAGGATCTGTTCTACCTTCTACAAACGAATCCTTCTAAGAAACTCGGTTCTACTTAGCATACCGCAGCCAGCTACATTGTGATACATGATTCCCGGAAACTTCATCTTTGTCTAACTGAATCTCTCAGTGCTCCATCAACCAAGCCCTCCAGCCAAGGATCCGACAAAAACGGTTTTGCATCAATTTCGCCAACCTACCAACCAACCAACCAAGACTGCCAAAGAGTTTAGATGAAATTATCCCATTCGAGTGCCTACCGTCGAGTGCGCCTCTTACATGAACAACGCGTGTTCCATTCTCTTTCCCCATCCGTCGCTCAAAGGACTTTCAAAACACACTGCGCGATGCGATGTAGGCAATCGCTCGCTGGGCTGGAAAACGTGAAACGAACGTCGTCGTCGTCGTCCTCGTCGTCGTGTGACAATAGACACACTTATCTGCCTGGAGGCTGCAGCGTGACTTGGTTCCTTGGTTCTTATTCAGGCTTTCAGGTCTTTTCTCTGGGTCGGTCGTAAAATCCTCATTTGCGACGCGGCTGCCGCCGCTGCCACCACCCAGAAGCGGAGGCACGATTCCTCCTTGAGCCTAGGATCTGATCTGCCACTGGAAGTTGCTCCGCAACGCGCGGCGGTATCGTTTCGCATTTTGTGTGAAAAGTTGAGAGCATAAATTTTACAACAATGAGATAAGAAATTAATTTCGAAATCACAATCCACCACCGCCGCCAGGAGGGCCTCCCCGCGATGACGGGGCAGGACGGGGTGGTGAAATCCGGTCCACCGGCAACGCAGGGGTAGATTTTGGAAACTTGAACACACCGCACCGCACGGGTCTTCACAGGAGGCGGGGCGGACAGGGGAGCCATTCTCTGTTCATTTTATTAACTGTGAGCGAAAGAATTTGACGCCTATTCAATTTCATTAGCCCTGACGCAAGTCCCGCCGCGTTCCACCGACACTCTTCCACCCAGTAACCTCCCCCTTAACCTTCCCTTTTACGGATAAATTTTAATTAAAATTGATTTATTGATTCGAATTTTGCAGACCCACCGGGAGCGCCGTACATCGACGGGTACAAGCAGGGCGAGACGCTGCGCCGTGGCCAGAGTGTGGAGTTGATTTGTGCCAGCCGGGGCGGCAATCCGCCGGCCCAGTTGATTTGGTACAAGAACGGCGTCCAGGAGCGGATGGCCTACCGGACGTCCGAGCGGCTGTCGGAGAATATCTACAAGTTTACGGCGGAAGCCAGCGACAACAAGGCGGTGTTGCGCTGCGAGGCGAACAACATCATGGCCAAGGCACCGCTCAAGACCGAGGTGGTGCTCAGTGTGTTGTGTAAGTATCGGCGGTTTTTTTGGGAGCAGGTAAGAGGTTTCTGAAATGGCATGTTATAATAGGGCGGGGTTCTAAGATGAACCGATGCTTGAAAGAGCTTTTCGTTTTACTTTTAATTTTCGTGAATTTTACCTTAAGAGCCAGTTCGCGACAGCCGCAACCCCTTCTTGTATCGATGTGCTCCGATTGAGCTGAAATTTTCAGGGTATGGTTTTCCATATAAAAGATGATATCTGGCCGATTTTCAGATTTTTCTGTTAGGGGGAAGTGGGGTAAAATAGCCCTCAAAGAATTCATGTCTAAAAATAGGTAAATCACAAAAATCGCAATAACTTCCGTAATATTCAACGGATTCAGCTGAAATTTTGCATGGACATTCTACTCCTATGGCACTTCCATTTAAGCCAAGCGTTGGATATTCTTTGATATTTAATTTGAAGAAATAGGTTATTTTCATATTTTTTTTTGACGATTTTCAGGGCGCCTGTTTTCGTACCAACAGAACTAGGATGAAAAACTGAGTACTACGTTTTGAAGGTTTACCCAAGAGCTTTCATTTGATATGTAACCCAGATGCGCCAACTTAAAAACTTTCGAAAAAAAATTTTTTTTTTCTCGGGGTATGCATTTTACCCCATATTTTTAGCTGTCTAAAGAAGTATTGTCGCAAATTATGACAACGATATTTAATTTTCAAGGGTTTTTCTTCAATATTAATTCAACAGAAAAATGATGGCTAAGAAACGCAATTATTGTTTTTTTTCATTTGGGGAAAGTAGGGTAAAACGGACTAACTCAACCTCTTTTCGAAATAACGTTGCTACAATGTTCTCTGATCGGACTTGAATTTTCAGAGTTCTTTATTCTATTCAAGAATAGATGCTTTATCACATATTTTTTTTTCTCTTGAGAGGGTAACAGGGTAAAACAATTCTCAGAAAAAAAAAGTTGAAAATAATCAAAATTTCAAAACCTACAAATGCTTTGGTAAAACTTGGCGAAATTTCATGAAATTAAGCGCAGTTTCGAGTTCGAAAGGAATCGCTCAAGAAACTTCTTGAGTGATTCCTGGCAGAAACTTTCTTCGGTGACTGCCATTTGAACTGTCATTTCTTCGCTACTGCGTACTGCGATCGAAGAAAAACCGGTTTCTTGAGCGATTCAGGCAAGGAATTTCCCATGCATCAAGATAGGCTGAGAAATTCCTTCTGATCTGCAAACAGCGCTTTAGACAAAAAATTCTTAATTTTTATTGCTTATTCAAATGAGCAAGTCTGACAACATTTTGACGTTTAGAAATGTACCAGATTAGCATGTGGTGTGTGATTCACCGGATTCTTTTTCGATTTTTTTTTACATGCATCTCCGGTTCAATTTTCTCTCTTTTTTTCTCGTGAAAGTTGCAGCAGTGCACAATGACCCACGAAAAAGATATACGAGGAAAGGTGCATTCAGCGCCTTCAAATGATTTTTTTGGACAAATATGGTCTTCTACAAAGTTGTTCCCAAAAATAAGGCCCTCTTTTCAATGTACATAAAAATTAGGGTGGTCCATATTTTCAAAGAAATTGGGAACCAAACTTATTTATTTGGTAGAATAACTGTATACATTCTATCAATTTTGAGCAAGTTTCCTGAAGACTCTTTTTATGTAGCTTTGAAATTGACCAATATAGAGATGTTTTTCTGAATAAGCTTAGGGTGGTTCAAGAAAAACCGGGTTTCTGGCGTTACCTTTTTCAGTTTCGATTTTTCATCAAAGTCGCCCAAGAAACACTTGTAGAGCATTTGAACACGCGTCGTTTCATACGCTGAAATGGTCTTTATCTTTTTTGGTTCAATAGTTACAAGTTTCTATCCTTAAAAAAATCATATTTTTTTGAAAAGGTGATATGACCGATTGGTTTGTGGAAAAAACTTGGAAAGTGCCTATTTTTTCTAGAAAATCATCAATATATTTTGAACGGAATGACGAAGCAACATTCCCAGCGCACGAAAGTGTGCGTTACTTTTGAGTTCTAATAATGGTTCTTAGACAACTTTGATGTGAAATTTGAAACAAAAAAGATAAAGATAAAGGGTGACGCTAGAACAAATCGCTTTATTGCTTTATTTTTTTTTTTGTTTAAAATTTCTCGTCTAAGTCGCGTAAGAACCACTTTTACAGCTTCCAAAAAAGCGCATTTTCGTTCGCTGAGAATGTTGCTAAGTCATTCCGTTCAAAAGTTATTGATCTAGAAAAAATGAGCACTTTTCAAGTATTTTTCACTTGAGTTACAAAAAAAAACACCCTTCTAATTTTTTTATATGTTTTATAACAACGTTTCTTTATTTGAATGCGGGCAAAAGATAATTTTTATGATTACCCCAACCCGTCTTAACACTTTTTCAAAAAACTATGCTCTACAAGTGTTTCTTGGGTGACTTTGATGAAAAATCGAAACTGAAACAGTTAACAACAGAAAACCGATTTTTCTTGAACCACCCTAAGCTTATTCAGAAAAATATCTCTAGATTGGTCAATTTTAAAGCTTTATGTAGCGTCTTCAGGGAACTTGCTCAAAATTGATAGATCTATAACTTTCCCGAAGAATGTATACAGTTATTCTTGCAAATAAAAAAAGTTTGGTTCCCAATTTCTTTGAAAATATGGGTCACCCTAATTTTTATGTACATTGAAAAGAGGGCCTGATTTTTGGGAACAACTTTGTAGAAGACCATATTTGTCCGAAAAATCATTTGAAGGCGCCGAATGCATCTTTCCTCATAAAATTTATGAGGATATTAATTTAATCTTTTTCGTGGACCAGAGGTTCCCAAACTTTTTGCTATCGCGGCGCCCTTTAAAATTTCCAAAAATGTCGCGGCGCACCAAAGTTTTTAACGAAGTTTTTTATTAATTTTGAACAACTTTCACTTTAAAATGTCAAAACAAAATCGTGCCACACTTTTTATACCATGTTTTCTTAGAATTCTGAGAAAATTTGGAATATGTACTAACTTTTTTTTAAAATAAATTTCAATATAATATAATAACTTCACAGAACTAGACCAAAATTTCAATTTTTTTGCGGCAACACACTTTCAAACACTTTTATTTATTTTGGAATATTTCGGCAAATTAAGACACATGAAGAGATTGTAAAAGACCTGCCAGGTGGGCTTTGATTGAACTTTTTATTGTCATAAATTTCAACTTAATCCTTTGGGGCTGGAGTAGCCATACATAATCCCGATTATGAAACCGAGCATACAAACTTGTTCGAATTCAGCAAGGTTGCAGCACACGGTGTCAAAATTTCGATTATTATCGAACTTTCATGTACCTCGGATTTTTCATCGAAAATGGTTAGTATTTGGGCTATATAGGTATTCATAATCGGAAAACTAGAAAATATTAACATCGGCGAAAATTTTTCCATACATTTTGTATGGGACGTTTTTTGGGCTAAAATAGTAATTATTGATTTTTAGTATGGGAAATAGCTAAAAACTCATCTAACTCAAATTTTCCCCGATAGAATATTTTCAAATTTTGCATTTATAAATTGTAGCCGAAATTCTAACATTCTATGAAGAAAAAACCGGGGTACATGAAAGTTCGATAATGATCAAAATTTTGACACCGTGCGGCAGTACTGATGAAACAATCCGGTTCAAAAAGGTTAAAGCTAGCTCTACTCACTATCAGACGGACAAACCTGGCAAATTTGGTTCTAAATGATATAGGGTAACAATGGGTATTATCGGCAGGTTTGTTCCCTTCGTCATGGGGGGTTTTTTTGTCAGCCAAATTGCCTGAAACTTGACCATATGATTCAGCTTTTTTTTTTTTTTGAAGGATTTGAGACCAACTCTGAGTTCAATAGGTTTCAAAAAAAAAAAACCCTAAGACGAAGAGAACAAAACGGCCGAGAATAGGTAATTTCCCCTATATAAAAAGGATACCAGAAATCCTATGTAACAATCGAAGAGCGAGGGAAAATTAAAAAAAAAAAGATGTGAAGCGACCCGAGTTTTACTAAACAAAAAAATTAAAAGTGTTTCGAAGTACAAATAAAGAGTTTGATCTTCTTGTTTCGTCACAACATATAAGCCTGCGGCGCACCTGGGAAAGGTTCGCGGCGCACCAGGGCGCCGCGGCGCACAGTTTGGGAAGCACTGTCGTGGACCATTGTACACTGCTGCAACTTTCACGAGAAAAAAAGAGAGAAAATTGAACCGGAGATGCATGTCAATAGAAAAATCGAGAAAGAATCCGGTGAATCACACACCATGTGCTAATCTGTAACATTTCTCGACGTCAAAATGTTGTCGGACTTGCTCATTTGAATAAGCAATAAAAATTAGGAAATTTTTTTCTAATTTCATGAAATTTCGCCAAGTTTTACCAAAGCATTTGTAGGTTTTGAAATTTTGATTATTTTCAACTTTTTTTTCTGAGAATTGTTTTACCCCGTTATCCTCTCAAGAAAAAATAATGATATGTGATAAAGCATCTATTCTTGAATAGAATAAAGAACTCTGAAAATTCAAGTCGTTCAGAGAAAATTATAGCAACGTTATTTCGAAAAGAGGTTGAGTAAGTCCGTTTTACCCTACTTTCCCCAAATGAAAAAAAAAACAATAATTGCATTTCTTTGCCATAATTTTTCTGTTGAATTAATATTGAAGAAAAACCCTTGAAAATTAAATAACGTTGTCATAATTTGCGACAACACTACTTTAGACAGCTAAAAATATGGGGTAAAATGCATACCCCGAGAAAAATTTTTTTTTTTTCGAAAGTTTCTAAGTTGGCGCATCTGGGTTACATATCAAATGAAAGCTCTTGGGTAAACCTTCAAAACGTAGTACTCAGTTTTTCATCCTAGTTCTGTTGGTACGAAAACAGGCGCCTTGAAAATCGTCAAAAAAAATATGAAAATAACCTATTTCTTCAAATTAAATATCAAAGAATATCCAACGCTTGGCTTAAATGGAAGTGCCATAGGAGTAGAGTGTCCATGCAAAATTTCAGCTGAATCCGTTGAATTTTACGGAAGTTATTGCGATTTTTGTGATTTACCTATTTTTAGACATGAAATCTTTGAGGGCTATTTTACCCCACTTCCCCCTAACAGAAAAATCTGAAAATCGGCCAGATATCATCTTTTATATGGAAAACCATACCCTGAAAATTTCAGCTCAATCGGAGCACATCGATTCCACTTCCTTTGGAGAGGGGGTCGCGGTTCTCGCGAACTGGCTCTTAAAGGTTCATCACGAAAGCAAACACTACTTTCACAATGGAATGAGTGAGCTTATCAATTAGGAAATTGGTGTACGAATGGATTGATGAGTGAACGCGTTTGTATGTTTATGAGCGACACTCACTCAGACATATCGTCTTACTCAGTAAATTTCACACACACACACACCTACAAATTTATCCAATAACTATCTCATCAACTGATATATTTATATTTTTATCTAGTAACTCACTCGTCAGCTCACTTATTGACTAACTCTCTTACCTCACCTGTTTTGTTTACAAGGATTTCTATATTTATCAATATTATGTACAAGCGTGTGTTCATCTAACTAATAAAGGCATTGATATCTTATCAAAGTCACATAAGCCAGCCAATTCTCAACAAAACGTCTTCCGAATCTGACTAAACTATCACCAATAGTGTTGATGTCTCAGCAGAAATGGTATTTTGCTAGTTAATCGGCTCGACGGAGTTAAAAGATTAAACAATGTTGAGATCTCAGCAATCTATATTTCATGTTTAAGTGCTCAATAACAAGTGATTTGATGATTACACTACACATGTTTTCACATCACATTCTTACTAACTTACTAACCAGATACTTACCAACTCACTCGAGAACTAAGAAACTCACTCTCCAATTCACTGACTAACCTTATAACTCACTTATTCACAAACTCATTCACCAACTCAATCTCCTAGCGATTGACTAACTAGTCAACTTTCAGAAATTTTTCAAAATAATATTTCAAAATTCCTTTTTGATTTCTTCAGAAATTCTTTGAGAGATTCCTTCAGAAATTCATTAAAGATTAATTAAGAAAATCCTACATGGATGTTTTCATAAACTCCTCCACGGGTTCCAGTAGAAAAATCTCCAGGTATTTCTCAACAAACTTCTCCGGCGATTTCCTACAGTAATCTGCCAGGATTTTTTTCAAGAAATTTTGCTAGGAATGCCTTCGGAGCTTTCCCTAACGATAACTTTTGGAACTTTTCCAGGCATTCTTTGAGTGAATTCATAGTCCCTTGTACAAATGTCTCGTTTCCTAAAATAATTTAAATACACCATCATAAAGCCTTGCTTCGATTCCCCCTGAAATTGCTCCACAGATTTCTTTAGAAAGGAGACTGGGCAAAAATGTATGGAGTCTGGGCCCGGAATGTACACCAATGACCCATAGCTCTTTCGGAAGGTCTAATTGAGACAAGACAAAGTTGCTATGGGGCCAAAAATATTCATCATGGGAGAAAAAAGTTATTTGACATTGTATGGGACGGATTTTAGTTGTTTTTGTTGTAATTATTTACATTATTTTTTATAAGCAACCAATCTCAAATAAACCAAATGTCTCATCTGTCAGTGTTATACTCACTAATAAGTCACTCTGTTACAAAAACCAGATAATGATGATTTCAGGAACAGGTCAGAGCTCAGAAAAGGTTGGGGTTTCTGCAAGTTTTTTTTTTTGAAAAGTGGAGGGGCACGTAGTGTATTAATCTATGTATTAATATTATTATAGTGAAATGGGTATAACCAAAGGTATTATATCTAAAAACGCTTCCCTTGATCAAATGATTGTGAAATGTACAGATTTCAATGTTGAAACACAGTGAAACATATTAAAATATAAGGGGGGTTTGAGGCTACCTTAGCAGCCCACCACTAGGGAGCATCTGAATGACTTCCATTTGGCTAATGATGTAGCCCTACTAGACCAATGGTGCTTTGTCAAACAGAGTAAGCTCAAAAACCTAGCCGAACGTTTCTTTGCGGCAGGTCTAACTATCAATGTTAGCCAGACCAAATCATTAGATGTCAACACGGACTACCCCTCCAACTTAACAGTAGCTGGAAGAGTAGAAGAGAAGGTCAAAAACTTTTAATATCTTGGATATCTTGGAATTAAGGAATAAATGATCGATGTGGTGAAGAAGGTGCTCCATCGTTAAAGAAGCCTGTGGGGTACATATGCACTCTTTTCCACTGCCACTCGTGGGATTGCAAACTGAGAACAACAATAATCGAAAATCAGTTAGTAGCGGTCTTGGTAGCGGTTGTGGCGAGCCCCAGACAACCAGTTGGCACGTATAATGAAGTTTATGATCGTGTTATACGCGCAGTTAAGTTACATCGCATACGATGCAGCAAAAGATCCTTATGCGTGCAAAAGTGGAGCCAATATACGTGCATTGGCGTGACAACAATAACGCCATAAGAGTTGAAGCTCCATCTTATGTGAAGTACGGTGTGCCTTATTGCGACGTAACATAACACCTTATGCGACCTTATAATACATATTCGAAAAAAAAAACATTATTGTCATCTCAGTGTCAAACTAATGACCTTTGAATTATCGAGCCCCACTTTACGTGCGTGTTCGCCAGACTATCTGGAAATAAAACCGACTAAGTGTGATTTCCCGCACTGTTTCCACTTCCTCTCTCTGGCTAGCGACATCTATTGTTGATTATCAGAGCCACAAAACAAAACTAATGAGTTCATAATCATAACGATGACTATTCACTGTTTTGTAGTTATTTGGCACTGCGTGGAAAAACCAACAGCACCTCTTTCAATATTCCAATGTTTTCACATATCAAATCGCATTATGTCAACGTAAACGTTTCTAGCTTATGCGAGTTATGCACCCTTTAACGAGTTTATTTTTTTCATTCATGCGATATCATTCGTACACCAATGCGAGTTAAACTGGCATAATATGGCAAGTACCAAAAGAAGTCGTATGTATGTGTAATCATCGCAGTATGCTATTAAGCGAATTTATTTGATACGTTGCGAGTTCGTTCGCTCACTTTTGAGAAAAATAAAAAAAATATACAAAGGTTGATTTGTATTCTTATGCGACTTTCCAGATACATCGCAATAAGTACAAAAATAACATCATATGCGATGAAAATTATTCCTCCGCCATACATATATGCGATAGAAGCTTAAAGCCGCCGCACTCGAAAAAAAAATACCTTGTACTAAAGCACGACAAAATCTACAAAGGCGCGGTCTACTCATTGTACATGGATGAATTGACATGGATGAATCTTTATTGTTAATAATCGACTCCTTTTCGGTTAAAGGCATTTCAGTACCGACAATAGCCAGAGCGAAACCTAGCATGGTCAGAGCCTTTAGCAGAGTCTGACCAAGCTGGTTCGTGAAACGGCATCCCCTTCACACAACACAGGCATTGGCATCACCTGTCACCCGGTCTTTGCCCTATCAGCTAGCGGTCAAACAGTCCAGTATCTGAGTGAACTGTTCCAACACCTATTCCTGGACGGGGTATTCGCCCGTTGTTCATATCGCCGATCCAGTTGCCATTATCGGTGGGTATTCGGTATGGGTGGTCCGTTATGACGGCGATATCCATCTCCCACACAGCGACTGTCTGAATCAGCAGTTGCTGGTTTGCGTCACAGTAGTTCTGGTTTGTTCTGTGACTTATCAACAAAGTTCTTTTGAAGACTAAGACCGCTGTACATGTTATTCGCGTATTTCCCGCAACAAATCAAGCAATTGGGATGGTTTGACCTGCCTTGCACTTTATGACATTCGTCCTCACATCGCCTACAAAGCTTGCTATTGTGCCTCTCGATATCAGTGATATCATATCACAATTAATCACCCGTTTATTCAAACACAAATAGCTGTCCCTCAGAAACCCTTGTTCCCTTCAGCCTTATCCAATCCTAGCCAAAATCCAAAGCTTCTATCTTTAAATTCCATTATTTTTTTCTATTTCCCTTGAAATCACCGCCAGAATGTTTCTAGAGCCCTCGGTTGCTTTCCAGAATACCCGGTTTTTTTTTTCAAGTTTCTTGAGATTTTCTCGACTTCTCTAGAATTCATCTACTCCTTCCCAGAATCTTCAACTTCCTGCTCTAATATGAGCTTTTTTCTCAAATCCACTAACTCTTTGCTTTTTACTAGCATCTTGCTCCATAAATCGCCAGCTTTTTATTGAGTCCCGTTTTATTTTTGGAATAGCCCTAGGTATTTTCCGACTCTTCTTAGATCCACTATATGTATATTGAATTCACTTATTATTCCCAAGGTTACAATGTTTTTGCTGAGATCAAACATCCCAAGTAACCGAGCTTCTTATTGAAAGCATTGTCGTCTACCTAAAGTCACAATATTTCTAGTATCCTCACGGTACAGCAATGAATATTATCCATAGAGCCTTGTGCATCACATACATAATTAAAACACCTTAATTAAATGCCAAGTTTCACTTGACTCAAAATGTTTTTTTTTCATACTCCCCTTATATTTTGACATGTTTCACTGTGTTGCAACATTAGAATCCGTACATTGCACAAGCACTTACTCAAGGGAAGAGTTTTTAGGTATAATACCTTTGGATATACCCATTTTACTATAATAATATTATGTAATACATATTAATACACTACGTGCCCCTACACTTTTTCCCAAAAAACTTGCAGAAACCCCAACCTTTTCTATGCACTGGCTTGTTTCTTAAATCATTATTATCTGCTTTTTCAAATAGAATGACTTATTATTGTGTATAACACTGACAGATGAGACATTTGGTTTATTTGAGATTGGTTGCTTGTAAAAAATAATGCAAATAATTACAACAAAAACAATTAAAATCCGTCCCATACGATGCCAAATAACTTTTTTCTCCCATGATGAATATTTTTGGCCCCATAGCAACTTTTTCTTGTCTCAATTAGACCTTTCGAAAAAGCTATGGGTCATTGGTGTACATTCTGGGCCCAGATTCGCCCAGTCTCCTTTATGGCTAGTTTCCACCTGGTAAGTACTGTGTAAAAATATAGGACAAGTCATGGCCACGTAAAACTTTTGCAATCAAAATTACTTAAGCGTTCGCAGTTGAACAGTAATTTGCAGCCAGAAAGATTTACCAACAGATGGCACTGTCATGCGATGCTGTCAGTCATGTTGTTAATTTTCCGTACACGGAGAAACTGAAAAATTCAAAATTAGGTACTTTTAAACTCAATTTTGAGTTCTTTTTCATCTCCCTTTTCATGCGCTCTTTCTATTGTTGTCAGAGAGTGAAGAGAGAAACAGCCCAACTTTTGCAGTTCCGTGCGTCAAGCCAACACTGAGTTTCTAGCACAGTACTCAAATTTGAGTAAATACAACGTAGTCGAAATTTCGGTTGGGTGAAAAAAACTTAAAATTAGGTATTTTTTCACATGGAAGCAAGCGGGAACAACCCAACAAAAACATCGATTCCATCAACTCAAAATTGGCTTGACGCACGCAACCCCGAAGTTGAGTGGAAAGAACTCACTTTTGGGTAGTTTCGTCTCTCCGTGTACGGAATAATATGTCAATGTATTATTCCGTGGACAAAAGTGACATTTCTCTTTCTTTTTTGTTTCTTCTTTCGCATCAAAGACATCAGTGTACATTAAGCTGTAAGTACACAGGGGCCGTAGGCCTGTAGTACACAGGGTCAAATATTTGACAAGTAAAGAACTCGAGAAACAACATCTATTTGAAGCGGAAAACGCAATGGGGCCGGCAACGGAATGAGGAAGCACTGCAGAATGTACTAAAAAAAATCCGAAAGTATGCCGCTGCGGCAAAACACAATGAGCGCGGATTTCCTGCGGTTAATTTCAAAACAGCTTCAGTTCGGTGAATATGTTTGTTTCCTGGAAGAAAAGAATTACGTGAGAATCTGCAGCATTGCTCTCGGTCTATCTTGCGAAAGAAATCTTAGATTTCCTAGATCTCGAAAATTCCTAAAAGAGCTCTTTCAGGAGTTTCCCGATATTTCCTCTAAAATGTCCCTCAGGAGTTCACGGGAATTCATCCAGAAGTTCTCCTCCAGTTATTCCTCTAGGAGATTATCAGGAAATCCTCAGTAGTTTCCCGGATATTCCCATGGGAGTTACCCGTAAATTACTCCAGGAGTTCCCCGGGAATTCCTCTAGTGCTCCGGAGATTTCTCCAGGGATTACCGAAAATCATCCAGAAATTATCAGGTTCTTCCTCCAGGAAATCCCCGATAAAACTTCCGAGTGTTCCCCGGGAATGCCTCCAGAAGTTCCCCGTTAGTTCCTTCAGGTTTTTTCCGGGAATACCCGAGCAGAGGAAAAAAGCTCAATAACAACATATTTTTATATGGAGAACAAAACGTGATATTTGTTTGTTTGAGAGAAGAGGTAAAAGTACTGAAAATAATATCTCAATTTTACTCCTGGAACATCATTATCATAGCACATTTAGCTCTTGGTAAGATCTAACCAATAGCAGTGAGCTATTTGATTGATCTTCAAATATCATATTTTGCTATTGGTTAGATGGTTCAAGAACAATTTTTTGCTTTTATTTTCAGTACTTTTACCCCTTATCTCAAACAAACAAATATCACATTTTGATCGTCAGTACTTGAACTCTGCCCGGGTATATCCAGGAGTTCCCCGTGAATTCTTGTAGGAGTTCCCCGGGAATTCCTGCCGAAATTCCCTTGGAATTTCTCAATGAGTTTCCAAGAAATTCCTCCAGGAGTTTCCCAGGAACTCATCTGAAATTACCTCAGGAATTCCACCAGAAGTTCACCAATAATTTCACCAGGAATTTTCCGGGATTTTTTTTTCAGGAGTTCCTTTGAAATTCCCGTGCAATTCTTCCAGAATTCCTGCAGGACTTCCCCGTAGGGATTCCTGTAGAAATTGCCAGGAGGAATTCCCGAAGGAATTTATGCAGCAATCGCCAGAGGATCTTCTGGAGCAAATCTCCAGAAATTTCTTTCTGAGATTTCTCCAATAATTCCTCCGGAGATTCCTTCAGGAATTCCTCCGGAGATTCCTCCAGAAATTCTTCCAGAGATTCAATCGGGAAGTCTTTCGGAGATTCATCCGGAAAATTTTCAGGACATTCCTCCTGGAATTCCTCTGGAGAATCCTCCGGGAATTCTTCCGGCGATTTCTCCGGAAACTCCTCCTGAGGTTCCTCCGGAAATTCCTCTGCAAATTCCTCCGGAGATTCCTGCAGTAAATTCATCGGAGATTCCTACAGGCATTCCTGCGAAGATTCCTTCAGGAATTCCTCCGGAGATTCCTCCAGAAATTCTTCCGGAGATTCCTCCAGAAATTCCTCCGGAGATTCCTTCAGGAATGCCTCCGGAGATTCCTCCAGGAATTCCTCTGCAGATTCCTCCAGAAATTCCTTCTGAGATTTCTCCAATAATTCCTCCAGAGATTCCAAAGGAATTCCTCCGGATATTCCTCCATGAATTCCTCCGGAGATTCCTCCAGGAATTCCCCCAAAGATTCCTGCAGTAATTTCATTGGATATTCCTCCAGGAATTCCTTCGTAGATTTCTTCAGGATTTTTCCCGGAGATTCTTCCGAGGAATCCTCGGAAGAATTCGTGGAGGAATCCTCGGAGAAATTCCTGGAAGAATCCTCGGAGAAATTTGAAGGACTCCTCGGAGGAATTCTTGGAGGAATCCTCGGAGAGATTACTGGAGCAATCTCCGGAGAAATTCCTGGAGGAATCTCCGGAGGAATTTCTGGAGGAATTCTGGGAGGAATTTCTGGAGGAATCTCCGAAGAAACCTCCGGAGGAATTCCTGGACGAATCTCCGGAGGAATTTTTGAAATCTCCAGAAGGTTTTCCTCAAGGAATTTCCGAAAAAAAAATACTGCAGTAATCTCCGGAGAAATTATTGGAGAAATTTCAGGAGGAATATATGGAGAAATCTTCGGAGATGTAGGAATCTCCGGAGGAATTACGGAATGGATACCTGGAGGAATTTGCGGAGGAATTCCTGGAGCAATCTTTGGAGCGATTATTGGAGAAATCTCCCTGATGCCACTCCTGGTGCAATCTTAAAAGAAAATCCTGGAGAAATATCAGAAGAAACTATAAGAGGAACCCAAAATTTACCCCTAGAGAAGATCTAGAAGGAGCTTCTGGAGGAATCCCGGAAGAAGTTGCTGTAGCAAGGATTTCCCAGATAAACCAGAAAAACAATTCCTGGGGAAATCCCAAAAGGAAATCCTTGAGGATTCATATAAGAAACACCCAGAGAAAACGTTGAGGGATCCCAAATGGAAAAAAAACTCCTGGAGAAATCTTAGAACGCATTACTGTAGATATCCTAGAAGGATTTTGGAATGATCCCAGAAGGAATTCCTGCAGAAATCTCCGAATAAATATCTCAGTGAACCCCGAAAAAAATACTAGAGAAATCCCGGTTGAAGTTATTTGAGGATGGTTCGAAAAAAAACTCTTGGTAGAATCATAGAAAACCTCTGAAAACCCTGAAAATTCCATCCCAAGTAACAATTTTAACTTTATCAAAGTTTTTTAGCGATTCAAAAATCCTAAACATAAAACCATTGATGCCGACTTGAAAATGCTCTCGAGTTCTTGTATGCCTCAATAAGCCCACGTTCTGGCTAGTTGGCCCAGTCTTATTAGGGTCTACAGGACTTCGTATGCAAACCGGCTTGGGATTTCGGGTTGTATCATAGTTTTATCAATCTTCTAAATAAAACCATCTTCTGACTTGTCAAATAATTGTTTTGATTATTTATCACTCTCAATGTTCGATCGTCAGAATGAATTATGCTTGGTTGTTTATCTAGCCATCAATTGGAAAGATGCAGATATGGAATTCAGATTTGTTTTCCTATTTAATACGTGTCAAGAGACATGCCACGGAAAATTTGTGGTGAATGTGACTGAGATAATGACAAAAACTAAGTGCGCCACACAAACTATGCATAATTTGGAAGTTAAATGCATTTAATTTACTCGGAGGAATTGGGTGCAAAAAAGATTTTTTCAACACAGTGGAGTTTAAAAGACATTATGTAATTTTTCTGACAAAATTAAATGACGGAAACGTGTTGTATGGTTTAATTTGATCTTAAACTGTACGTGGAATCATAAAATTGAGTACCGTCAAATGGGGTAACTTGCAACACTTTTCGACTTTGAAGCAATATCACTGAAAATCTAAACATTTGAAACATCCTGTGAAGCATCGTGTACGCTAA
Organism: Aedes albopictus; assembly: GCF_035046485.1. Taxonomy (NCBI): domain Eukaryota; kingdom Metazoa; phylum Arthropoda; class Insecta; order Diptera; family Culicidae; genus Aedes; species Aedes albopictus. The sequence goes on along the minus strand of NC_085138.1, from coordinate 378,674,631 downwards.
TTACCCCGATTTGAATACTATGCAGCACTTGGTTTACCAAAATACGTTGCCACCTAATCAGGAGGTGCGAAATACATGCTTGTTGCAAGTTTTCCCATCTGTGGGGTAACTTGCAACATAGGACATGAAGCTAAGTTAGCTATTATTAAACAGCACTAACATTCTAGTATTTAGTCGTATTGTAAATTTTTGATGTTATGCATGAAACATACCATGAAAAGATGTACACTAACCAATTGACATATAATTTTTCATGAAAGGATTGATAGTTATTGCAAGCGAGAGTATATCGTTTAGCAACAGGTCTCACGTCCCTCAAACACAAAATATATATGATTCTCGTGACTTAGCACTCATTACAAAATGTAAACAATGATTATTGTCATTTCTTGACAAGGTAGAGTGAGTCATCTTCAAGTAGTTTTCAGTTTGAAGTGGTGTTTGACAATTTCAGCTAAATTAACATGATTGAAACACACCTATTCTACTTTGCAAATTTCAAACTCGCTAATTTGGGTATTAAACTGAAATAATTTACTCCATCTAGGTTCCGAATTGATATTGGTGATTGTTTTACAGCGTTCATAAACAAAAATTGAACTTTTAACATGATGAAACATGAATAGAATGTGGTATTTTCTAACAATATTTGAAGGTCACGTGCAAAAAAATGTAAAAAATGAATTGTCATTTGAAAATGAACGCGTTACGCAATCAATAAATGATCCATTTCGGTTATTTCTGTCAAGTATATCGTGAAATGAAGATAAATAATAGAAGGTTTCGTCAAATTCAACTGTTGCAAGTTACCCCATAGTGGTTGTCGAATATAATAATGATTTTTTGCATTACTTAGTCGATAAGTTTATCAAACTTTTATCGTTTAGCCAAGCTTACTATTAGGTACCCTAGCTGCAAGCAAGGTCATCAGACTTATCGCACTTACCATAAGGGAGAGGTCAAGCACGATTTTCATACTTGTTTTTATGGCATAAAATGAGCAATCCGTTTTAACAGTGTAGCTAAACCATAAACAAAGAAACAAAGCTAATTTTTATACTAAATCGATCTTTGATGCACATAATCTCTATAACCGAAATAGTAGGGCATACTTGTTTTTATTATTATTAGAAAATGCTTCACATTTAGTGTATGTCATTGTGTTGCAAGTTACACCGCTGTTGCAAGTAACCCCGTTTGACGGTAATAATTTTTCTGTATTTACATAAATTATCCCGGCTAGGCGACATATTTATCTGATAAAACTCCGTGTTCCTGATGATTCCTCCAAAACGGCTAATCCTCCTGAGGTTGTCATAACTGAGCTCATGATAGAACTAGCAGTTTTATCACAGCATTTTTTGGTTTATGTTACGGCCACGAAATCTTTTGTTGGTTTTATGCATTGTCTCACAGTTTTGTGTATTTGTTACCAAAAAAAGTCTCTCCGACAACAACCGCAAATGCAAGTTTTATTGAAATGGTATATAATAAGTGATAAAACCAATTCATGTCTACTTGCAAGTCATTAACTGAAGATGTTTATAGCAGAAGTTATATGATAGTTTTATGGAACGCCAAAGGTTCAAAGTAAAAAACTACCACATAAAACTTATTTAGAACAACTAGCTTTTTGACATGCTCGTATAAAACCAGGATAAAACATGAATAAACCTTCAAGGCATGCTGATTGTTACTTGGGATGCCAATAAATCCTAGAAAAAAATAAAATCTCAGACATTTCACGAGATTCCCTGGCGAACTCCTGGTGGATGTTCCGGTGGAACACCTGGAAGAAATGTGAGATGATTTTCTGCGAAATCCCAGAGAAAAGCCTTCGTACGGAATGCCAGAAGACTCATCACAAAGAATCCTTCGTTGATCTTCATAAAATTTTCCGTGAAGCTTTGTCCCAGTATTTCTTCAACAGCTCCATAAAGTAACCGCCAGAGTCCCAGCAGAATTTCTCCCACCGTAGTCTGAACCCCTAAATTGCAGAACTTATGATAAATCCAAATTGTAAACAACCTGGTGCCATTTGCTTCACATCCTTCTTACAGCATCGTTTCGTTAAAATGCTGTCAGTTTAACAAATGTCAAAATTACTTACGGAAAAAGGTGACATTTTACTTGAGCGCTCTACTTGGCAACAGGAAACTTATGCCATTTTTCTTTATTATCCAGTTCCAACCTGGGATGGAACTGGATCAGATGACAGTTTCAACCCCAACCAGATTTCGGTTTCGCTTGTACTAAAGTTTGTTTGACGTTGTTTGTTTACACATTTTCCGCCAATCCAGTTCCAACCCAGGTTAAAAGAGAAAAACGGCATTAGCTTCAGAAAGTCACGGATTCTCTTGGAAAGTTCATCTTCTATTGATTCCTTCAGAAATCCCTAAAAATTTCTTTCAAAGTTTCCTCTAGAGGGTTCTCTTCAAATTTATCCTAGAATTCCACTAGAAAGGCGTCTTTGATTTTCCTCAGAAGATCTTTCTTTGAATCTTTCAGAAATCCGTACGTTCGTTCGTTCGTTCAGGAAATCATCCACGAATTTCATCGGAAAATTTCATTTGAGAATATTGCACAGTCTTCTTCAAAAATTCTTCAGAAGCTTTCCAGGTAACATTTTTAGTCAAATTGGCTGGAAGAGGTTCTTAAAATCATCATAAAACTAAAAAACATTAGATTGTATTCCGGTTCTCAAAATGTGACTTGATTTCCTCGAGAAATTCCAGGAACTTCTTTATAAAGTGCCCTGAAGATTCATTCGCAAAAATATTTATGAGATACCTCATTAAATTTGTTCAAGGACTCCTTGAGGACATCTGACATGTTTTTTTTTATCACAATTACTCCATCGATTCATTCAAAAAATATTCCTGGAATTCGGTTTTTAAATCCACCAAGGTTTTTCTTTCAGAAACATAGAAGAGATTTTATGTCACGTTTCCAGCATTTTCTCCAAACCTCCTCAAACAAATATCCGAGAAATTTCTAATAAAAGTTCTTTAAGGAAGTTTCTTAAATTTCAATAAGGATTACTTTTGTAATTCATCTTGGGATTCATATGAAAAAATCTTCGGAAGTTTCTGCAGGATTCCTTCATAAACTCCTTCGAAGAAAACCTTCCAAAGACTTCTACAGAAATATGTACAGGTACTAGGGATTTGTTCAAAAGCCTGCTTCACATAATTTAATGAAATTTGCCGCAGGGAATCATCCAGAAAATACTGCTGCAATTCCTTCAGAGGTTCTTGCATTATTTCTTACAGTGTTTCAGGCAGGATTTCAACCAGATATTCCTCCATATGTTTCCCCAGAAATTCCACCGACATTTCTTCTGAGGATAACTCCAAGAATTTCTCCACGATTTCTTCAAGGAATTTATTTATAAAAAATCAATCTCAGCAGGAATTCTTTAAGGAACATGTCAAGTGTGTTTTGAAGAATCTTTACGTATGAGTCAACTTTCAGGAAATCCTCCTAAAACTTTATTAGAAAAAATCTCAAGGGAATTTCCTAAAAATTCCTCAATAAACTTTTTCAGGAATTCCACCAATGGTTTCTCGTGATGTTTCACTATGAAGTCCTTTTTCAGATATTTCTCTAGAGATTCATTTAAAAGCACTTACTGAGATAGCTACGGGTATTCTACTAGAGATTTCTTCAGAAATTCCTGGTCGTTTAAAAGTATATCCAGAGACTTTTTCAGAATTTAAGGTATTTCTTCAGACTTTTTTAAAAGTTTCACAACTTTCAAAAAAAATCCAGCAGACATTTGTTCCCAAATTCTTCCAAGGCTTCCAATGGTTTTTTTAGATGTTTCTCCTGCGATTCCGCCAGAAATATCTCCAGGGATTCCTGCAAAGAATTGTTCCAGATATTCCTCTAGAAATTGTTTTAAGAAATTACACAAAAAATGCTGGAACGAAACTTGAAAGAGTCCCTTAAAAAATTTAGGTAATACCTTTTGAGATTCTTACAAACTTTTTTTGAATTTTTCTGGAGAGATTCTTGGAAAAAAATCCTTAAAAAATGGTTTAAAATGGCCATTCAGAGATAGAATTTTGAGATGAATACCTTAAAGCACCTGTACTACAATTCCAAGGAGAAATAGGTTGAGAAATTTCGAAAGAGATTTCTTAAGGGATTCCTGTCAACAAATGTATACAAAACCTGCGGACGAAGGTACTTGCAAGTACTTTTTGATTTTGTGGAGATACTTCTGGAGGATTTTTTATAAGATTTTCTAATGCAATTTAAAATGAACTGTTGCAGGAATTTTCGAAAGAATTTTAAGAAGAGTTGGAAAACCCTCTGCAAATGTTCATACAAGTTTTTTTTACTATTATTATTCAATTCCAAGGAATGTATTCGTATTCCTGCAGAAATTTATGAGAGAACATTTGGAGAAATCCCCGAAGCATAACCGGACAAAAATCTGAAAGAATCCCTGAAAGGTCTGAATAAATCCTAAGCAGTTCTTGCCGGAGAAATATCTGGAGGAATTGCAAAATAAATGACTGAGAGAATCCGTACATAGTAAGACCTGAAGGAATCTCTGGAGAAAATCCAGTAATAATTCAAAAAGAGTTCCTTGAAAATATTCTGAAATTCAATCGGGAAACTTAGCGGAAATTCCCGAAAAAGGAATCCTAATTTGCATAAAAAATGTTTCCTAGAATGGCAGCTTTTGAAGAAAACTTTGGAGAAATCCGTAGGAGAATTGCTTTAGAAATTTCTAGAGGAGCCCAGGAGAATTCCAGGAAAAAAAAACTACTGAAGGAAATTCTGATATTTTCTGTGAGGTACTATTTCTGTGAGGTACCTATTTTTTCCATTGTGCATTATTGGGGGTATAATGCACAATGGAAAAAATAGGTATTAATAGCAAATAAATTCAATATCTTTGCTCGAAGTGGATGGATTGGAATGATTTTCTGACACGAACTGCAAAAATTTTTACAGTTTCAGATAAGGAATGTATCAAAGAAAAATTTCACTGAAGAGGGGACTTTTTTTTGGAACTTATAAGTTTCAAAATTATTCTTTTGAGAAATTTCTTCTCCTGACTCCTGAAGAACACGCAAAGAATATTTCTGGAGGAATTCAACAAAGAGTTTCCGAAGGAAATCCCGGAGAAATTTCAAAGAAATGTGCTCATTCTGCGAATGGAGTGACGTGAGAAAAGTCGGAGTCGTATATCGAGCAGAGAAATCTCGACTCGAATGAAGTGACTCACCGTGTAAATCAAATGGAAAGTCACCTCATCCGAGTCGAGATTTCTCACCTCGATGTACGACTCTTCTCACGTCATTCCATTCGCAGAATGAGCACAAAATACATGGGTGTCAACAATGCATTTTAAAGGGCTACCAGGAGGAATTTCTGAGATAATTCTCGCTGGAATCATTCTTGGAAATCCTCCGAGAATTTTCTATCTATAAATATACTGAAAAAGATTATGAATTCTAAGAGAATTCCTAAAGAAACCTGTGGCAGTGTCCCTAGAGGTCATCGTGTAGAAAATTTTGAAGAAATATTTGACAAGGAAAAGATTCTAAAAGAATCCTCAGAGGGATCTTTAGATGAATCTTTACTGGAGCCATTAATTGAATTCCTGCAATAATACACGATAATAAGAAACAAAAATAGTGATAAAAAAGTGAAAAACTATTTCAAGGGTGGCCAAGGACTGAAAGTCTCTATAATAAAGACAAATCAAATCAATATTTCATGGTTTTCATGGAGGTTCCCGGTAATAATTCTCAACTAGGGGCAATATTGAAGTTGTTTTCATGGGAGCGTGTCAGTATAGGGGTACGGAACAAGACACTTTTGTGTAGTTATTTAAACGTTTAAGAGAGAAAATTGATTAAATGAGTATGTTGGGAAGCAAATGTATTGATGAGTGAACGCCTTGGTAGGAAAGAAAGACATTATTTTATTGATAAGGATAATAAGGATTGTGAGTAGTACACTTCCCACTAGCTCACAAAATTGTTTCACTCACTCGCCACCTAGTTTACTCATCAGTTCACATACTTACAAGTTCACCCATCAATCATCTCACTGACTAATCTATTCACTACTTACCCACTCAGTAGCCCACACCCTTAAATTAAAGTACACAGCGAATGAGTAACTTGCAAAAAGACAAAGGATTTTTCACTCATATTTGTGTACGACTGGATCAACACAAAAAATGTGCTGATCCGGTGTTACACAAATTTGCGTGAATTTTCACACAAGTTTGCATGAAATCTTTTGTCTTTTCGATCGCTGCGTGAAAGTTACTCCTTGCTCTGTGTACATCGATCTTTCCGTGCACCAACTTACTTACTTACTAAATCAGTGAGAGTATCGGTGCATGGGTTGCAGAAAATTTGCAACCTCTGGCAATCAGCTGATTGATTCAGAATGTATCCATGAGCTCTCAAGTTTTGTAGCGATTCATGTTGAAGTTTATTTTTCTTCAATAGGCCGAATAAATTGAGATCGCAACCGTTGGAGGAATAGTTTTGTTAACTAGAGGAAAAGCAACTTCGCTTTAGAACATTTGTGGAAAAGAGTGAGCAAAATGTAGAAATTAAATCACTCTCCACTCCACATCTCACTTGGTTACCAAATTATTTGATCACTAATCAAGTCAATCGCCCATTATATTATCGATCAAATTTTTCCCCACCACTCTCGTCAACTCAGTAACTGACTTATGTCCCCTTTCCATTATTCATTAACCAACTTATTTACTTGGCAACTCACAGTCTCACCAACTCGCTCAATAAATTACTCAAATCATTAACAAGTAAATAGTTGTGTTAGATGAAAAGTGAGTTCCCGAGTAAGTGAAATTCTATGGTTTGTAACCACAATGACGGACGAATTGGAGTGCAAGAGTGGAATTATAAGTAAGCTGGTGAGCTGATCTGTAAGTAAATGACTATGTTGATGAGTAGGATTGTGAGTAATGGAAATTTAGAAAGTTGGCGAGTGATTTGAAATGTGAATTAGTCAGTCAAAATTACGAGTATTTATGCGATTTTCACGTGGATGAGCAAGTTCGTAGAAAAGAGAGATGACGAGTAAGGTAGTTAACTAATTTATGAGTAAATTAGTGGGTTTATGAGTATGTCTAAAATTGTGTGAGTTAATGGAAGCTCAGTTAAGTGAGTAAGTTGAAATGTGACATAATTAGTCAAATGAAGAAGCTAATGAGTGGATTTCTACGATTCGCAATTGAATGGCTCTGGTGATGAGCTTGTTTGTAGAAAAGAGAATTGGTGCGTAAGCAGAGAGCTAATTGGTTAACAAATGAGTGAGTGGATGAGTAAGTCAGTAAGTTAAGTGAGTTGATGGATGATATGGTAGCTTGGTACGTTGGTTTGTGAATAAGTTGGTGACTGAGTTGACCATGCATTTTTAAATCAGTGGAAATATGAGTGACTGAGTGTGTCCATTATTGAGTGAACAAATCAAAAACTGATAGAATTGAAGACAGATTAATTATCATACTAACTTACTGGCTCATTTTTTAACTTACTCAGTTATTCAAGTAGGGAAATGGAACCATCTCGGCAGGGGTCCTATTTTGAGCACTCTTCTGCTATAACTCAGCCAATTCTGAATCAATTGGCACAATTTTTGGGACATATTTGCGATTCACGGCAGTATAGTACATAGCCGTGTACAAAATTTCAAGTCAATTGGTTTGGATTTGACTGAGTTATAGCGAAGAGTTCCCAAAATTCCGGCCGCTACCCAAGTGGTTCGCTACCCTAGTCAAACACTCAATTGAATTTCCAATGACTAATTCACTCATATGTCACTTACAACCAGCGGTGCCATATATACAGATTTTTCTGAATCATACAGATTTTTGGATTTCCGTACAGATGTCATTTTATATGAAATACAGGTTTTTGAGCTAGAAGGTCTATTTTATTTTTGTATGAGATACAGATTTGTCACCCAAATTTTGTATGGAATGCAGATTTTTGAAAATAGCGATACAGATACAGAAAAACATCTGGCATCTCTGCTTACAACATACTTTGCACAAATACACTAAAACGGGCCCCTGTAGCCACAGCTGTGAAGGCGTGAGTATTCAGCTTGATCATGCTGAGGATAACGGGTTCGATTCCCTCTAAATATGCATATTAGTTAAAAACTCTCGAGAAAAACACAAACTGATTACTGAGTAATCTAAAAAGCGACAGGTGGAAGAATAAATAGAAAATAGAAGATACCTCTTTAATACCGAATTATACTTTTGAAAAAGTTTCAAAAAGTCCAACCCAACTTGCCATATTGAATCCTCAACCTGATTCTCACCGCTAATATAACCTCAAACACACTAATCAATTCATCTGGTCTTCCCTCTCCCCCAGTCGCACCAACGCACGTCACCATCTCGGGCCCATCGGAGGCCCGCGTCGGCGACCGTGTTCCGCTGCAGTGCCAAACGGCGCCCTCGAACCCGCCGGCCGAAATCAAGTGGAGCGTCGGTGGACACCAGGTGAAAAATGCCACATCCCGTACCGTCGAAAGCCCGGAAGGTAAGTTGGTCGTGTTGTGTTGTCTGTTCGCTGCTATCTGTAGCATTCGGCTGTCGGTCGAGGCTGTCGAACGGCGGTGATTGCTTCTGGCTTCTGGTTTTGCTGCTGCTGCTGCGACGACGCGACGCCGTGGATAACGATGATAGTAATTAGCCGTGCTGCTATCAATATTTTGCACCCCAGCCAGGTCCATGCGGTATTCGCAAATCGAATAAACAAAATCAGAGCTCCGAGGGGGCTTCCGAGGGTCCCTCGATGGAATTAATTTTCGATGGCTCTCTGCGTGACATGGAATAGTGGGGACTTCGCTTTCTAGCTGTTTTTTAGTAAAAATTTTTACGATTTATCATGAAGTTTAAAAAAATCCAAAAGCTTCTACAGCATGTTCTATGACATGTTTGTTATTTTTTGTGGAATGTATTGGAGTATAATGTATATAGTATAGATTTTGTCCAAAAATTCGAACTCCTAGTACATAGTGCCACAACCGCAGTTTGCCCCACATATGCATTGCAATTTGACCTGAAGGCGCGCGTTCGGAACACGATGGGATGATCATCATCGATTTAAGCCGTTGGACAGCCCAATTTATCGAATTGGATCCGTGTCTGCAGCAGCACCGACGTCGATTGGCAGACGACCGGTCTTCCTGACCTGATCGGCCGAGAGTAGTGCGCGCATTTCTCATTATCCATATTTCAATTTATGGCGAAACGTCACTCAATCGCCCGGCTGGCTGGCTGGCCGTCGAAGAGCTGATGGCTGCTGCCTCTCCAGAAAAGGTCATCAATTTCGAGGAAATTTATGAGATTTCCGGCTCACCGATTTCGGGCAGGACTTTGAAGTTTGATAGGCACGGCCGGTCGTCGGTAATAATTTCATCAATGCAGGCAAATTAGTTGTACTTGTGTGTGCGTGTAGGTGGGATTTATTGCTTTTCGTGTCATCTGACTGATTGAAAATCCCAGTCGACGCAATTACAACGGCAAACAGAGCCCTCGAGGAGGGCTCTCCTGTTTGCTCACTGCTGCCATCTCTGGACGTGGTGTGCAGTCAGCGTGAAATTTTATCGCCTAAATGCACGCTTCAATGAATCAGGCTAATGTCACACTAGAGCGCGTCCGTGGAAGACCGAAGGAGAGGTCGCCCTCTCTCGCTGCTGCTAAGTGTAATAAAATATTTACCCATATTCATCACCGTTCCGGTCCGGTCCCGGTCCGGTGGCGGTGTACGTTATCCTTCTGGTTGGTTCCGCAGAAACAGTAGCAATCACTCGGTGCAGCGGCCAAGAGGACCCGTGAAGTCCGAAGCTCAGCTTTGGTGCATCACAGCAGCATCAGCATCAGAAGTTCAGCAGCACCTAGGACTATTCTGCAAGCAATTGCGACGTGCGTATGAATTGTTGATATAACCGATTTGTATTTGTCTTTTATCTATATTTCAAACAAACCCTGGCGCGCTTGCTCTGGTCTGGTCCGGTCCGGTGGATTCCGTGCACTGAAACAGGCGGCTGGATCACGATGTCGAACATCACGGCTCCGGTGGACGCCAGCAAACGCTCGCTGGTGGTCATCTGCCACGGACTGAACATGCAGCTGACCGAGAACGTCGTGTCAACCCATACCGTGAACATATTGCGTAAGTATTTGTCCTTCCTTGCTCTCTCTCTCTGATAGCGAACGGACGCCAAGGCAGATGTGGACAGAAGTCGTTTGTTTTGATTATGTTTTCGGTTCCATGACGTGCCGGTGTTTAGGTTAGAAGGATGTTGGATGACATATGTAGGTTTTGATGGTGCATAAACACGCTGGAAGTGACTCTGAAATGCATTTCTGGAGTCGTCAAGATACTCTATTCTAATCTTTACTATTCCTTGCTAGTATTCAGTTAAAGTAGCTTCACCCTTTGGAGACCTAAAAGGTCATATAAGACCCCGGATGAAAAATTACTGTTGCTCTATGAAATTATCAACTTAATAAAAGTGAACTCTGTCTTCCGATAAGTTATTGCAAACCTACTTCTCTATTAACTTTTTGGAGCCGGAGGGGTCATATATGACCCCAACATAGAAACGGCTGTATAATTCACCCATTCGATAAATCAGAATTCTGCCTTCGGCAAAGTTGCTGTAAATTGAGTCCTCTGTTAGGAAAAAATGAGCACATTTGTATTTTAGGCTTCATTGAAAATCAAGAACATCCTGAACATCATGAAATTTGATAAAACGAAATAATTGACATATCAGTTGATCTAAAAGCTGAAATTGGATATGGGTTACGTTTATATGTATTTATTTAACCTTTGCCAAGGACATCAAAAGGTGGTTTATATCCTGTGATGTTCTAGGTGTTCCAAACTGTCCTACAATGAAGTCCTTCAAATCTACAAGAATAATTTTATGTATTTACGCCACAAATAATAGCATTGCATAACCTACTAAGATCCGTGAAGTTCTTGACATCTACAATGTCATTCATAGACACTATAGAGATATTCCAGGTCAGCCAAACTACCTTGGAGTTCAGAACTTCAGGGCTACACTCGTAACAAGAGCTATATATGTTAAACTGTTATACCGTAGACTTTAGAGTGTAATCTCAAGAACAGTTTGGATGACCTTGGGAATCCCAACAGATCTGATACTGTATATTGAATTTGCAGAAGATTTACTGGATATGATAGATTACAAATCGTAGCTTTCTATAATGAAAGAAGTTACCGTTACACCCGTAGACTTTAGGATTTTAACTCAAGAACAGTTTGGATGACCTAGGATATCCCGACTGATGTTATACTGCCAATTAACCATTGAGAAGACTTACTGGACATGATCGATAACAAATCGTAGCTTTGTATACTGAAAGCAGTTACCGTTACACCCGTAGACTTTTGGATCTAAACTCAAGACTAGTTTGGATGACCTAAGATATTCAGACAAAATATTCTGTATGATATTCTACCCTTTTCATGCTATTGAGCACCAAAACAATAGAAAAACGTAGAAAAAGTTCCATAATAACGCTTGGAAAAATGCTGGCTTCAAAGGATTAAGTAAAACCAATATCAGTAATTAAAACCCTGAACACAAAAAATCTTGAAAATAATAATTATTTGACATAACAGTAGCGTGAAATGCTGATCTACGATGTGGATTACAATTATACGTATTAAAAAACCTTGTTCATGAATATGGAACGGTTTTCCATATCTTGCGATGTCGTAGATCCAAACTGTTCTGAAAATCAGTTCTTCAAATCTACAGGGGTAATTAAGTTCATTTCAACAACAAACTGTCACACCGCATAAGTTGCTATAATCCGTGAGTCTCTTGGAAACTCGGAAGTCACTCATTGACATCATTAAGCTCACACAGGTCATCCAGACTCGGAGTTTAAAGCCGTTGAATAGACATTCCTGATTTCAACGACCGCAGCTGCAAAGCGCTTCAGTCTATGCTGCAAAAGTTCGTTGCTCACAGATCCATATCAACTTGTTTCGATGCCCTCCGCAGACTCATACGATCCCATATGATGTTGAATAGGATGCAAAGGTGGAAGCGATATACGCACACTTTACACGCGAGTCAATGGAAGCATGCACGTATATGGCCTCTACTTTAGCATCTTATTCAACATTATATAAGACTTTATGTTAGCTGGGTAGTTAGCGGACCAATGGTTCTATGTACTAAATTTAGTCATGGCATTTCATTCGGATTACGCTAGCATGTTCTTTTTTCTGAAATTCTCTCAGGGATTTGTTTACTTATTTACTTTTGTGATTTCATGATTTTGTGGCTATATCGGTCTCTTTCTACTCATAGTATAAGGGAGTAGAGATCAAAGTGCATAATGAAATGATAGATATGATAGAATTCGCATTCTATCTATGAAATTAGGCAAGTAGGCCATGTATTGAACGAATACATCGAATGCGTGAAACTTCTGCCGTGCGACCTGTGCTTTTAAATACATACATACATATATACTGAACTGGGTCAACAAAGTCGATTTTTCGGAACAAAGCTTTTTCGGTTCATTTTAGCGTCCAAAGTAAGTGTGCAAAATTTGGGTGCGATTGGTTGCTTCCCCGTATTCCGCATTGCGATTGAAATTTGGAATTTGGGCGAATTTAGTATGGGAAAACGTGCTTTTTTGCATTTCTCTCATAAATTGAAATTTTTCGTTTAAAACAATCTAACCAATGACGATAATGTATAGCCTAGGATATGCCGAAAAACGTTGCCGAAGACCGCAAAGTGATCCGACACTTGAGAAAAAAGTTATACTGTACAGATTGCCCGGTGAAGCTTATAATTTAACATGTAAAGGAATAACATCAATAATAAAATCTCAATTTTTGGCCTAAGTTACCAGGCGAATAACTTTTTTCACAAGCGTCGGATCACTTTGCGATCCTCGGCAAAGTTTTTCGGCATATTCTAGGCTATACTTTAACGTCATTAGTTACATGATATTGGACAAAAGAATTCAACTTATAAGTAAAATGCAAAAAAGCACGTTGGGAAACCATACTAACTTCCATACAAATTTCAATCGCAATGCGGAATACGGGGATGCAACAAATCGCTTAAAAATTTTGCACAGTTGTTTTGAACGATTGAATTGATTGAAAAAGCTTTGTTCCGGGTTGATACGATCAAATTTAAAGTTTCTCCATACAACGATGACCCACTCTAATATATACATAGGCAGTCGGGTGCCTGAAACTTTTGCCAGTCTTGGTCAGGTGGTATGAACTACCAACCAAGCCGATCTGTTTAAAAGCACAGGTCACACGGCAGAAGTTTCACGCATTTGATGTATTCGTTCAATACATGACTCATGCAGGAACTTCTTGTGGAAGTCCTTCAAGAAATGTCTGCAATTCCATTAGGGTTACTTACGGGCTTCTTCTATTTTTATTTACAAAAAAAATCATCCGGAAAATCCCACTTAATTTCGACGAGAATTACTTTTTGAATATCTCCAAGATATTTCTGAAATTCCTGCAGGAATTTTTAGATCAATTCTCGAGAAAATTCCTAGCTAAATTTCTGGGAAATTTTCTAACAGAATTTCTGTGGACATTTTTATTGAAATTGTTGGATAAGTTTATGGAAAAAATCTCTACGCAATATCTCAGAAAATTCTTGGAGAAATTCATGCGAAATTTCCTATGAGAATTGGGTTGTTTAATGAACAAAATATTGCTATTTTCTATAGCCTAATCGAAAGAGCTCATTTAGTTGAGTAAAACGTGATTTTATTGGATTCCAATACCTTTGTTTTGAAGGTTAAATTAATAAAACAGTTTTGATTTTCGTGGCTAGAATGACAGTTCCATCGATAAAGTGACAGTTGGACCCGAACAAAAAAATTTCCCCATACAAACTTCAAATGCATTTTAAAAATAGTTCCCGGACTCCAAAAATTATGAAATTTTGGATTTCGACTAATTTTTGGGCGGAGAATCCGATTATGGAATAATCCGGATACCCCTAAAGAACCCAATTCCGACCATTTTGAAATAATTACTGGAGGAACTCCTGAAAAAAATCTTACACGAATTCCAGAATGAATTCCTAACGAAGTTCTTGGAAAAAAACACTAGGAAAACTGCTGGAGGAACTCCTTGGAAAATATCAGAAAGAATATCTTTTGAAATCCCAAAACCTGGGAAAGTTCCTGAAGGAATTCCTGGGCATATTTCAAGATGAATTGCTGTAGAAATTTCTGAAAAATGTTTGTGAAGACAAATTTAGAGGAATTTATGTGGAAATTTCTAAAGAATTCCCTGAGGAAATTTCATGAAGGAATTCCTGGGAAAATAATTTTAAAAAATATGGGAATATTTGCCAATGGAAATCCTGGGGAATTTTCCGAAGGAATCTCTCGTGAATTGGTGATGGAATTTCAGGGAAAATACCTGGAGAAATTTCTGGGAAATATCCTGGAAAAATCCTAAGTTGATTCTGATAGAATTCCTTTTGAACTCTTTTATGAAAAGCTTGATAGAGTTCTTGTGGAAATTTTGAGAAAATGCCTGGAAAAAATCCTAAGGAAATTCTTAGAGAGCCCTCGGTAATTTTTAAAAAAGCTTCTAATGAAATTTTTGGAAAAAAATATCTAGGAAATTTTCAGTAGGGATTCATAAGGAAATTTGTAAAGTAATTCCTAGAGGATTTTTTTTGAAATATTTCCTAGACGAATTTCTGAATGAAATCCTGGTGGATTTCTTATGGTAATTACAGGGGATTTCTTTTAAGAAATTCCTGAGAATTTGTAAAAATTCAACGGACATTTCATATAGAGATTCCCGAATAAATCTCTGTAGAATTCCTGAAATAGTTTCTAGGTAAATTCATGGAGAATTTTCTGAAGAAATGTCTAAAAGAATTCCTGGAAAATATATGAAGAAATTCTTGGAGCAAATTGGGCTGAGGGAGTTGGTTGATTCTGAAATAAACTTCTGGAAAATTTCCTGGAGAGATTCCAGACGAAATTTCCAAAAAAAAATTATGAAGGAATTCTTGGACAAGTTCCTGGTAAGTTTTTGAATAAAGGCTTAGAAATTTTTTAACTGGAATTCCTGGGAAATTCCTAGAATTCCTGGTGGAACTAATGGAACCATTTTTGTTGCGGAAATTTATGGGGGAATTTTTCCGGAGAAATTCTTGGGGAAATTTTTTTTTAAGAATTCTTGTAAAATTTTCAGGCACATGTTTATGAATAAATCTAGTAAAACTTTCGAAAGGAATCTCTCCATACATTGTTGTGAAGATTTTTGAGGAAATTCCTTAGCTATTTTGTATATTTCTGAAAATGGAGGCTTCTCGGAAAAACCTCTTGAAGGAATTTGTGGAAATATTCCTATAGAAAATCCTTAAAAATTTCTTGGAGAAAACTTTCTGAAGAATTCTTTGAGAATCGCAGAAAGAATTTCTATTAAAATTTCCATTAGAAAAAATGGAGAAATTCATGGCACTGTTTTCGACAGAATTACTGAAGAAATTCTTGGATTAGCTCATGGGAAAATTTCTGAATGAGTTCCAAGAAAAATTCTTGACCAATATGTGAAAAGGAACAACCATTGTACGCCTCAGCTTCATCCGTCGTCGCTTCTAAGCGTATTTCAAATTTTTATACAGTTTTTTCTCGTCATCAGGGGGGGGGGAGGCTGCTCTACCTGTTACTGGTCAGAGATAACATGAATAATGGGTAAACGTCGTCTAGAATTATCAGAGGTACTCCTGAAGGAATTCGTAAGGAAATTTCTAAAACATATTTCTGAAAAAAAATTTGGAGAATTTTCTGATGGCATTTTCTATAGCAAATTCTTGGGAAATTTCTGAAGGAATCTTTGGAGAAATCTTAAACAAAATTCCAGCAGAAATCCGGAAAAAAAATTTGGAGTAGCATCTGTGTAAATTTTTGAAAGAAATCCTGGAGAAATTCCTTTAGGCATCTGTGGAGAATTCTTGAAGGAATTTCTGGGAAAATTCTTAGAAGAATCCCTGGGAAATTTATTGGTGGAATTTCTGAAAAACATCCTGAAAGAATTCTTTGTTATTACTAATGGGAATCCTTAAGGAATTCCTGGGAAATTTTCTAGAGGAATTATAGAGGAAAATTCTAAAAAAGTTTCTAAAGAAATTCCTGGAGAAAATCCTGAGGATATTTTAAAAAGATTTTTTGTGAAAATTCTTGAAAGAATTGCTGGCTACAGGATTCTCTGAGGCGTTGAAGGCATTCTGGGGGAAATCCTGATTAAATTTTCTACAGAATTTCTGTACAAATTTTGAGGAGACGCTGTTAGGCAAATTTCTGAAACAGTTCTGAAGGAAATATTTTATGAACAAATATACATGTTTTTAAAAGTGTTTATTTTTTATTGTAAGTCACACAAAATCAGTTAAGATACACATAATCAACTATCTAAATTCCAATTTGCCCTGATAAAAGCGACCTTCCTAAAGTGCCGAAACGTTGTTTAAATAATAATCCCGTTTCAAGAATGAGGACTCAATCCACTGAATAAAATGATTATGATTTTAAATCAGCCTTCATTTGAACAAAAGCTGAGCACAAGAGGTACAATACTTTATTCAGCTCCTAAACAGTTCTGGAGATTTTCTTCAACCATTAGATGATTTGAGGTTTATTGGAAGGCTGATTTAAGGCTTAATATGTGCTGTAAACAATGACATTTATTAATTGTGTAAAAATAAAACAAAAATACTTCGTGAGCTTATTTTTACCATTAGCTGCGTCTGTTTCCAGAAGAAATGTTTAGGAATAGGACAGGTCGGTGAAGTACTAGATTTGTAGTAATGAGCTGAATTTTAGTAGGGTGAGAAGGTCAATTCTCCGTTTCTGCAATTAAATTGTGCAAAAAGCGTGGGTATTATGATTCCTTGCCTAATTTGATGCTGTTTGAGCAAAACTTTGGGCAACAGTGGTGATGTTTTCTCCATTTCTTGCAACATAAACAACATTGTTGCCCAAAGTTTTTCTCAAACAGCATCAAATTAGGCAAGGAATCATAATACCCACGCTTTTTATACCATTTCATTGCAGAAACAGAGAATTGATCTTCTCACCATACTAAAATTCAGCTCATTACTACAAATCTAGTACTACACCGAACGAGCCCCATTAATCTGTGGGAAAACTGGGAATTGAACTCGGAACTCCTGATTTATTGCTGTGTGCATTTGATATGCAAATATCAAATGCGGGAACACCAAATGCGGTAAGATCTTCTAACAAGTAACCCGATGTCAGTGGGAGTATTTGGATCCAAGGTTGGCTATGATTTTGGCTATGGTTGCTAAGTTCCCTTTGGTAACACTGTGTTACCGCGTTTGGAGCGCATTTGGGCACCGTTTGCATCTTGAACGCACACAGCAATAAAGTCATTCACCTTAGCACCTCCACCACACATAAGTATACATATCCTCGAAAACAAGAGCATTACTTATTGTGTCTGAATATTCAAAACATAAGTTGAACTAAGTCTGTATTGAGGCTAAAAAAACGATGTGGACTTCACGAAAACATGCTTGGGTCAGCCGTCAAAAATTACTTGATTAAAGGTTGAGCAACAGATGCTTAATTCTGCATGTTGGTATTTGTTTTAAAGCTGGTTACCCAGATGAATATTATTCTATTCAACTTAATATTCAGCCATCTATGTATTACTGATTAAAGATGTCGAACAAACCGTACCTCAGACCAATATTCAGCTGTCATTGTGTTCAGCCATTAACACCATTAACCAGCTATTGTTCAGCTAATACTCTCACTGTTCATCATTCATTGTTACTTGGATTTTCCTAAAATGTTCGTATCAATAGATATGATGTTATGTATTTGATTTTAAGTAAAAGCTACAAAACAAACTTTCCATTCAAGAAGAAACTTAAATTTGTAGGCATATTTTGGTAATGTTTGATGAAAAATTGATTGATTGATTGATTTATCTTTATTTGAGAGACTTTCAGCCTTTGATGAAAAAGCATTATATGTTCAAGACAGCTTTAGGCAACATAAATATCAACAAAACAAGGCTCGAAGATTTGAAATCGGCCCAGCAGTTATAATTTTGAGTAAAAAAAAAGAAAAAAAAGCTCAGACAATGTTTTTTTTTCTGAAATTTTCTTTAAAAACCCATAACTTTTATTTTTTTTTTTCAATGAAGAAATGAATTTTCAAATCCCTTTCGAAATTCCATCAGCATATTCTTTGAAAGAACCTTCAAAAATGCCGACCTCATTGAAATATTGTACCAAAATTTCCTTGAGAATATCTTTGGCAATTCTCAAAGTTATTGCTTCGGAAATTTCATTGAATATTTTTCCGGCATCTTCTTTTGAAATTCCCTCGGCTATTCCATTGGAAATTTTCGGTGCAATTTTTGGAAATAACACGGTGTTTTTTTTCCACATATCCGTGGAATATTTATATTGGCAATTCCGTTCTAAGATTCTGTTGGCCTGTATTTTGGAAACGGCATATCTTCGTAAATTCCTTCTTAACCCTCTAATGGATAACTGGGGTCCATTTGGACCCCAGACAACCTTGGAGGAATGGCAAACAAGTTGGGTATCATATACTGACTTTATTTTTTCAATACCTTCAAACTATACCTAGTCCTATAATTTAACCCTCTAATACCCAACCCCACCTTTAGACGGGGTATAGTTTGAGCATTTTTGTAATTTTTGTTTCGTGGAAAATCAAAATTTTAATATTTTTGGCTGATATTTAGGACTGTTCTGTATATCTCAAAACGGTTTTAGGTGTATTTTAAAGCGTATTTACATTTTTTAAAAATCATTGAAAAATTGATGTTTTAGTCACCTTTTAGAAGTCATTGTTTATTTTGTATTGAATCGCTACAATTAACATATTTTAAATTTTTCCCAAATCATTCTATCCTTGTTTAATAGTTTAAGGGAATCGAATACACTTTAATATTATTTTCCTTAAATTACACGGAAAATAAAATTTTCTATGAAAAAAATTAAAATAATAATATTTCAACAATAATCATAAAATCTCAAAATGTTTTCATCTCAAAAAATCCGTTCCCCAAATAGGCTTCCAGGAAAAATGTAAAAGTGTGGGGATGTTCAAAAATAAAAATTAGAAAAATCAAAAACTGAGATTCACGAAATCGAGAATTAAAAAGAATCATCTTCCAAAACATGTTTAAATCGATTTTAGATGACGAAAAATGAAATTTAGATCAAAATCAAAAATTTGGGTATTAGAGGGTTAAGCAAAAATAAAGTTGATTTCATGGCATACTTTAATTTTTATTCCATGTCAAAGTTGAACCGGGCGATTTTGTATACCTCCCGAGCAGAGTTCAAGTACTGTTGATCAAAATGTGATATCGGTTTGTTTGAGATAAGCGGTAAAAGTACTGAAAATAATAGTAAAAATTTGTTCTTGAAACATCTAACCCATAGAAAAATATGATATTTGAAGATATGATATTTGAAGTGATCTATTTCACTGCTATTGGCTAGATCTTACCAAGAGCTAAATGTGCTATGATGATGTTTCAGGAGTAAAATTTAGATATAATTTTCAGTACTTTTACCTCTTATCTCAAACAAACAAATATCACTTTTTGTTCTCCATATCAAAATATGCTATTATTGAGCTTTTTTCCTCTGCTCGGGCTGGGGTCCATTTGGACCCCAAATTGACCCCTCTATATCTTTTAATTCTGTTTTAGAATATTCATGTTTTCGGCAAATTTATTCGGTAAGTCATGCGCCATCTGGCGATGAATTGATTAATTCGAAATTTCCTCACTAGATGGCGCGCATTAATAATTCAGTAATAGAATATCTTCAAACGAAACTATCGGAAGAAATAGAGCTTGTAGAAGCGCCACGTCTTCGGGAAAGTTGCTCAGTAAGTCGAGCGCTTACAGATAATGGACCGATTGATTCGAAATTCCACCACTAGGTGGTGCTAGTGAGGATGTAAATTTTGGCTCTCATATATCACTGGATCCTTATCACTTAGAAAGATGACACCTTCGAGAAAGTTGTTGTGTTTATCAAATACTTCCAGACGATGGGCCGTTTGATTTGAAACTCCACACATAGGTGGCGCTAGTGAGCATGTAAATTATACATCTCATATATCTCAAGATCCTGATCACATAGAAATATGGTGTGTTCAGCAAAATTGGTTCATAGGTCAAGAACTTACAGATGATGCAGAATATGATTTGGAAATCCACACTTAGGTTGCGCCACTGAGTATGCAAATTTAATACTTTAATTATCCCAGGGTGCCAGTAACTCTACTAGGACTCCGTCTCTACTATCTTCAGCAAAGATGTTTGGTAAATCAAGAATTTACAGATAATGGACCGTTTGATTCGAACCTCTGCCACTAGATGATGCTAGTGAGCATACAAATTTTTAATCATTTATACATAAGGATGCAGATAATCCAGTAAGTTAACCAATCAAGCCCAAAATAATCTTTCTATGTGCTCAAGACCCTGATATATGAATTATGAAATTTTCACGATTTGTTGCGCCATCTATGTGTGAAATTTTTGAAACAAACGGTCCATAATTTTTTATGAGATTTTCAGGAGGTTCAAAGAGGCTGGTTCATCTCAGCAGGTCCATCATTAGTAATCACTTGACCCTATAAACTACTTTGCCAAAGACACCAAATTTCTATGTGGTTAGGATCTTGACTAGCGCCACCTATGTGTGAAGTTCCAAATCAAACGGACCAGCATATGTCAGTCCCAGTCAGCAACTCTACAACTTTGCCGAAGATACCATCATTATAGGTGATCAGGTTCCTGTGATATATTAATATAAAATTTACACACTCAGAAGCGCTATCTATGTGTGAAATTTTCAAACAAACGGTCCATCATTAGTAAACACTTTACCTAATAAACAACTTTTCTGAAGACACCAAAATTCTATCTGGTCAAAATCTTGATATATACACTACCCGTCATAAGTACGGACTCACAAAAAGTATTGCAACAATATTGCATCACCCTGACTCACCTCAATATCTTCAAAACCAGAGGACTTACAAAGATGCTGTCTTCAGGAAAGTTATTCAGAAGATCAAAAGCAACAACTTTCCTGAAGGCGGCATTTTTGTAGGTGTTCTGGTTTAAGAGATATCGAGGTGAGTCAGGGTGATGCAATATTGTTGCAATACTTGTTGTGAGTCCGTACTTATGACGGATAGTGTATGTGCTCAAATACTGAATACTTACATGCTCACTAGCGCCACCTATATATGAAATTCAAAATTAAACGGTGTAGCATCTGAAAGTCCTTGACCATCCCAACAAATTTACTGAAGACACCGATATTCTAATAAGTCAGGATCATGCGATGCAGAAGAACGAATTTGGTTTTCAAATGGACCCCAGGTTTCCCGAATGGACCATCATTTAAGGTTTCCTGTGGAGGGTTAAATAAATTCCAATATAAAATTCTTCAGCAACTCCAATATTTTTTTTTTTATTGACTTACCCTATTTTTACAGCATACTCGTCTATTTCAAGATTTTTTCGTTTTTTTTTTCATGATTTGACTTTAAATGTCAATATTCCACCAAGTTTATTTTATTTCAACATTATTTATTTTTATGGCATATCTGCACAGGGGAATATAACGGTCATGGTTTTTAATGAAAGTATCAAAACAAGCTCACAAACAGACTTTCCATAAAATAATTTTATTTTTAAAATACCTAAAATATAATGGGCTGTGGAACTTTAGATGTCATAGCATGATTTGTTTATTTTGTCAAAATGAACATTTTTTCAATCTTCCCACAGAATTTTGAAGGGCACTAAAGCGATTGCTACCGTTGCATTATTTATTTCAAGTTTTTCTTCTAAAACTCGATGATGATTTATCAGCTTAAAATCTCATACTTTTGAAAACTTGCTCAAATACCAAACTGCCATCAATCTTGTATAATTCAAGCAATAAATCATCTCAAGCACAATCCTCAGAATTTACACAAGAAGCCTTGTCATGCATGAAGACAAACACACATCTTCCCCCGAAGTCTAGTGATAGTCATTCTCAATCATCTGGCGGCGAGCTCCAGCAAGAAAGCAAATTTGCCTGTGTTTCCAGTTTTAATTAAAACCAATCTTCACAGGAATAAAATTTTCCAAGCGACTGGAGCCAGGCAGGCTTGTGCTGCTTAGTGCTTACCTACCAAGTGAGGCAGATTCATAAGCTGATTAAAATGTACGTTATTACCACCGCCCCTGCATAATCATCATCATCACCATCACCACCATCGGATACGGATGGGATTCTTTTGTGGGGAACTTTCAAGAATCGGTTCTTTCTTTCAAAACTACTATCAAGTATATAAGCCTTTTCACCGGGATTGGTACACTAACACTTACCGGGGGGGTTGCTCGTAACCTGCTGTTTCCGATTACCGGGTGACACATCTGGCAGTGTGGAACGGGGATCTGGCGTAGCGTCTAGGTACCAGAAGCTGCTTCCGGTAATTAAATAATTCAATTTTAAGGCACGATCTATAATCCAATTAAAATCTCTGTCGCTGATAAAAAGCCTCTCTTCTTTGTTTTCGTCGTCGTCGTCGTCGACGACGAGAGATCTTTCATCACACGCCGCCACCACAATGTTGCTGGATGGTGTGAACTCGAGAAATCGTTCCGGGCTGGATGGAATTATTAAAATTTTCCCACCCCTGCCTCTGCCCGGTTGCTAGTTTCATCGTGAACATATTGGAAAAACGGGTGTTTTAGGAGCGTTGGGCGTTCGGTGAAGGGTATGCCACAGGATACGTGCGTGATAGGACGAGAAACCACGTCGCTTATTTTACGACGCTTTCCCTATCTCATATCTCGTTTTTCATCGGTACCGTTATTTGTGCTTCTGATTGTAAAATATTAATAGAACATCGTATAAACAGTTTATTTTTTGAATTTAGGGATTCAAATCAGTCTCTTCTATTGGCTGTTAGGACGTGGCCGAGGTCATAGTTCAATAACTACTTGTCAAACTATTCCTTCTAAGTTATTGAAGATCTGTAAAAACCATATGCATTCTCTCGTTGACAGCCTCGAAACAGCATGACTGCTTAAACTTTCTGAATAATAAATCAGGCGTGGCCGGCAATATGGACCTTCGTGCTTGTTGGGGCTACACTGAAGGTAATGGTTCAATGCCTTTCAATACGAAATGTTATAAAACCTCAGCTGAAAACAATTTCAAATATAAGTAAGAGTAGGCATTAAATGAACGTATAATTTAACCAGAATCTGGTTAATCACACTTCGGATTACTTCAAGACGACCGATTTTATTTAAAATATTTAGGTTTTCTAATCTCCTTCGATTTCCCGGAAATCCGTTCACCCGTGACCAATCAAACACAATCGCGTGATAAACAGCCATTTTTCACCGTGGTTCCTCCACCCTCTTTTCAATTCCCTCACTCTTCAACCATTGCAACCCATCCCCCTTGAAACCCCAAAATCACAGTAACGGAACAATCCAGCCTCCCACCAGTTCTCAGTTAATCGATTTCCACCTTGGGATTTCTCCACCGAGTGGTCCCTCCCATCCCCGTCGACCCAACCCGAAGTGGTTTACGATTAGACGCGGGCCCATATTGATGGAGACAATTTTGATTTAGCCAATAAATTTTACGATCCCATCGTATCCCATCCCCATTCTCCATCCTTATCCCCATCTCTCAGAGGTATACTTTCTCCGGGCAATAAAGATTTCATGGCAGGTTGGCGCGCGCGGAGATAACGGGAGCGGAATTTAAATCGCCGCTGTCACACCTTTTCTCCTCCCACCAGCGCGCGCTCTCTCGGTGGAGTAATTTCGGAGACGGGAAGTGATTTCTGATGGCACTTTGGCCTCTAAGTGAAAAGACGGAAGGGGATGGGCGGGGATGGGCGGGGAGGCGGATGAGATGGGGTAGCTTATCGTTCCGAATTTGGGAAAAGTTTTAAAAATTCAGATTTGCGAATAAAAGATTTTGTTTGGGTTGGTTCTGGAATGGGCCTGATTCGGTTTTTGATTACCCTTTGGTAAACTTTGAATCAGAAATCATTGCAAGTTTTTATATAGAAAATCATTCGGAAACTCCTTCCGAAACTCATCCGAACATTATTCCAAAATTCTTCCAAATAAAAAAATTCCAGGAATTCCATGAATTGCTTGGATTCTTCAAAAAACCCCTTCCATAATTCATAAGGAAACTGAATCTAGGAATTGCAGATTTTTTTTTTCAATAAATTCTTTAAAAAATCCGGAATTTTCTAAATGTGTTTTTTTTGGAAAAAAATGCGTGGATTGTATCATAAGTCCCTTAAGAATTTATTCAAAAAAATCTCCTAGAGTTCCTTTAAAAATTTCTCGAAATATTCAGAATTGCCTTCATTCCTTTCGGAAATCCTACAAGAATTTCATTAGTCATTTCTTAATTAAGGCTTCCAGGTAATTTTTCTATGATTTCTTCAGAAATTATTCGTTCGAGACGCATCTCGACAAATTTCTCCAAGTTGGGAAATTCGACCAACTCAGTCAATTTTCTGTAGAGATTCCTTAAAAATTTCTCCTGGGATTCCTTTAAAATATTTTCAAAGATTTATTTTTTAAACTCTCGTGGGCTTCGCCTAGAAAATTTTCTAAAAATTTTCCAATTTTTTTCTTTAAAATACATTACAAAAATTTGCTCAGTATTTATCCATAGATTTCTTCAGATAATTTAGAATCTTTCAAAAATCTCTTTAAAGATTCTTTGAAAAATTCAAAAAACCCTCCGAAAAATTATCTTGGGATTTCTCTATGGATTCCACCTAAAATTGCTTGGATTCTTCAAAAAAGGTTAAAGGATTTATAGCGAAATGTTCTCCAGGAATGGCTTCGAATTTTTTTACAGAAATGTTTCGCAATCTTTAAGAACTCTTAGAAAATCTTAGAAAACCTTCTGAAAAAACCTCCTGCGATTTTTCTACGGATTACTCTCAATGTTCCTTGGATTCTTCCGAAAAATCTTCCAAGGATTTATCAAGGACTCATAGGGGAATTTTCTCCTGGAATTGCTTTAGGAATTTTTAAGGAATCTTATGAAAATTCCGGAAATTTTAAAAGTTCTTTTGGAAAATGTAGCGCAGATTACTTCATAAATTTCTACTGAACCAAAAGAGATTTTTTCAGAAATTTCACGATTGAGACTTTCAAGAAATTTGCCGGAGATTTCTTCGGCAATTATTCTTGACATACCTCCACAAATTTGATCAAGTAAGCAAATTCTACCATCCAGGCAGGGCTTATATTTTGGGATTTTTTTTCTTAGTATTTCAGTCAATGTTCTGCAAGGATTTCTTCAAAAAATTCTCTTGAGTTTCTTCAGAAAATCCTCTAGGAGTTTTTCAGAAACTTCTCGAGTGTTTTGCTGAGATATTCTTCAAAAAAAATCACGAAATATTTCTTTGGAAAAACTTGTTGCTATTTTTTCAATTTTTTAGAAAACTTTCCAGGGATTCTTTCAAAAATTCCTTTAAAGATTCTTTCAGAAATTCCTCCCAAAAATTTTCAAAAATCCTCCAGGGCTTCGCTTGGAAAAGCTTTCAATAATTTCTCGAAACATTTTTTCACCACCACAGAAATTAACACGGTGATTTTCTATCGGCTTCTTTAGAAAATTCTCCAAGGATGCTTTCAAAAATCCCTTCAAGGATTCTATTAAAAATTCTTCCACTGGTTCTATCAAAAATTTCTCCAGCAACTTACTCAAAAAACTTCCAGAGATTATCTACGAAATTTATGCAATGATTCCTGTTGAAGTTCTACTAGGGATTCGTTGTCAGGATGTTTCAAAGATTCCTTACAAAATTCCTCTAAAGTTTCCTTTAAAAAATGTACCAGAGATGAAAATCTTCCATACATTTCTTAAGAAATTTCTCCAGGAATTTTCTTCTGATTTTTTTTAGTAATTCCTACAGGGATTTTTCACAAATTTCTCTGGCGATTCCTTCTAGAGTTATTTTTTCTCATAACTCCCTAGAAAAATATTCCATGGATTTCTTCCAAAATTGATGTATGGGTTCTAACGAAAACATCTCTAGGAATTACATTCAGAATATATCCAACTGATTTTTCTTTCGAACCTTTCTTCAGAGAGTCTTCAAGAAAATCCTCCATTGATTGTTTATTACTTCCTGCATGAATTCTTTTTGATTTGCCTTCTACATTTTTGATCAGAAATTTCCCCAAATAATTGTCAAATTTCCTTTCAAACTTCTCCGTAGGATGTTTCAGAAATTCCTCCAACGATTCTTTCAAAAAATCTTCAACGGATTCCTCTGGAAATTCATCCAGCAATATCTTTTGAAAATCTAAAACACAGATTTTTTAGAAATTTAGTTGAAGTTTGTTCAGAAATCTTCCACGGATGTCGTAAGAAACCCTTCAGAAATTTGTCGAAAAATAATCAAAAACTTTTTTATAAATTCTTTCACAGGGATCAGATTTTCTTCCAAGAAATACTTCAGAAATTCTTTTAGGAATATCTCCAGCAACTTCTCTAAGAAACTTTTCAAAATTGCTTAATTGATTCTTTCAGAAACTCCAACAGGAATTCTTTCAGAAAATCTTCCACGGGTTCCTTTAGTAACAGCTTTAGAAATTCCTTCATTAAACTTTCAATGATTTTTTCAGAAGTTCCTTCAGCGGTTCCTTAAAAAATCGATAGGGTTTTTTAAGAAATCCCTCCAGGGATCCGTTGAAGTTCACCTTAAGCATTTTTTCAGAAATTTCCTGATTGAGGTTTTCTGGAAATGTACAGGTATTTCTTCAGAAACTATTCTTAATAATATACCTCCACTAATGTTTCCAAGTAGAGAAGTTCATGCATATCGGAGGCACTTTCAACTTTCAACTTATTGACTCGATTTGATTAGAAACGTTTTATATTTAGCCATGTGCAAAAATTCAAGGCAATTGATTTGAAATTGACTGACTCATGATAGAAAAGTTGCCCAAAATACTTTCAAAAAATCTTCTGAGAGTTCTTCCAGAAATTTTTCGGGGGCTTCATTTAAAAAATCTAACAGAAATTTCCCACAGGGCTTTTTTGGAAGACCTTCTATAATTTTTATTAGATGCTCCTCCATCGATTTCTTTAGATGATTCTCCATGGATTACTTCAAAGACCCCTCCAGGGATTCTTTTAAAACATCTTTTGAAAAATTAAAACTTGTTCCAGCGATTCCTCTAGAATTTTTGTGTATTAACTTATTCAGAAGCCGTCTATGGATTGCTTCCAATTCCTGCAAAAAAACCTCCAGAGATTTCTCTTAGAAAATCTAAACAGAATCGTTCAAATTTTTCTTCTGGGATTCTTCAAAAAAATTTTTCATGCATTGCTTAAGACTTACTCCATGAATTTTTGAAGATTTTTGTAGGTTTTAACAATATTTTTTCTACAACTTTTTCCAGAAACTTCTCTAAAGATTTTTCATGAAAATCTTTCTGCTTTTCTCTGGAATTCCTTCGAGAAATATTTCAGAAATCCCTCCAAGGGTTTTTTATTTTCGGAAAACCTGTAGTGGATTCCTGTAGAAATTCATCCAACAATTCTTTTCAGAAATAGGAACATCAGATTTTTTTTTTAATTTTTTTAAAGATTTCTTTAGAAATTCTTCTTTGAATTGATTGAGAAGATCTTTCGGGGATTCATTGGGGAAATCCTGGAAAGATTGTTTATGAATTCTTTCAGGGATAACACATTCCTTCTAGGGTTGCTGCAGGAATTCTTCTAAATATTTTTCTGGCAATTTCTCAAAAAAAAATTACTCTTTAGATTTCTTTGAGAATTCTTTCATTTTATTTAATAAAATCCTGCACGGAAATATATCATATAATCTATCATGCGGTTTCTCCATAAATACTTCGAACATTTTTAAGATATACCTCCGTTAAAATACACCTTAAAGATTTTGCTTTCAAAAATGTCTCCAAGGATTTTTTTAAGAAAGCCTTACTACGTTTCATTTGGTTAATTTTTCAGATTGTCTTTCTGAAACTTTTCCAGACATTCCTCCGAAAATTTTTTTCAAATGGTTTCTTCAGAGAGTTCCTTTAGGGGTTTTTCCATGGATCCCTTTGGATTAACCAATAAGAATTTCCTAAAAAAAAATCCGTAAATAAGTTTTTTTTATAAATTCCTTAAGAAACTTCTTTACAAATTCCCTTGGAAAATCTTCTAGGTATTTCTCCAACTTCTTCAGAGATTCCTTTAGAAAGTTTTCCAGATGTTCCTTCAGAGATACTTCTAGTGATTCTTACAAAAATTCCAGCCGTGCTTCATCAAACATTTTTTTCAGAGATTTCTTCATGAATTTCTCCTTGGATTTTGTTGGAAGTAGCTGAAGGAGTTTTTGCAGGAATTTTCAGAAATTCGGGGAACTACACATACACCTAGATTCTAGGGATCTCCTTAAGAAAACTTTCAGGAGCTCATTTAGAAATATCTCCAGAAAATTCATGGGCGTTTTTGTAGAAATTTCTTTGCAACTCGTTAAGAGATATTTCTAGAAATATTTAAAGACATTTGCCTATTTATTCCTCCAGATGTTCCTTCAGTAATACGTTTACATACTAATTTCTCGATGAATTACTTCCGAAAATCTTACCTAAGTTCCCTTGGGAATTCCTCCAGAGATTTCATTGGAAAATCCTCCTTGAGGGATGCTCTGTAAATGTTTCTGCAGCAATTCTTCCAGGATTTTTTTCATAATTCTTCAGAAATCTGTTTTTAAATTTCCTTATGAGAATCCTTTTCTAATTATTCTAGGGTATCCTTCAGATATCTGAAGACTCAGTGTTATAGCGATTTTTCGGAAGTTTTTTTTTCCTTGTTTTTTCAGTTTTTTTAATCATTATTCTAGGGATTCCTCAAAAAATCTTTAAGGATTCCTTCAGAAATGTCTACAAAGATTCTTCCATACATGGACGCCTCAAGGAATTCCTTCAGAAAATCCTCCAAGATTTTCTCTAAAATATTTAAAAAGATTCTTCAGTAACACCACCAGGGTTTTCCTAGGTGTTCCAGGAATTTAATCTGAAAATCCTTCATTGATTCCCCTCAAATAATTCTCCAGGAATTCTTTCAATATTTGCTTTATAGAATTTTATAGGAAATCCGTAAGAAATTTCCGTTGGAATTCTTTCAGGATATCATTTAGATATTTCTTCAGAATGCAATATTTCTAGAGTTTTCTTCAGATATCACAAGATACTCTTTCAGTTATCCTAGATGTGTTTCAGAAATGTTTCCCTTGATGTTTCGGATTTTTTATTTTCTATTCAAGGAATTTAATTTAAAAAAAAAATCTTATTGGTTTCTTCAAAAAATTTTACAAAGTTATTTTTTCAAATTTTCTTTCGTAGATTCTTTCAAATTGTTTTTCAGGAATTTTTCAATATTTCTATAGGAACTCTGACAACAAGGGGTCTCCAGTTAGCCTAGTGGTTAAGGCTATGGATCGCCAATCTAGAGACGGCGGGTTCGATTCCCGTTCCAGTCGCGAAAATTTTCTCGATTCCCTGGGCATTGTGTATCATTGTGGTTGCCTCACAATATACAAATTCATGCAATGGCAGGCAAAGAAAGCCCTTCAATTAATAACTGTGGAAGTGCTCAAAGAACACTAAGTTGAAGAGAGGCAGGCCAAGTCCCAGTGGGGACGTAGAGCCATAAAGAAGAAGAAGAAGAAGATAGGTACTCTACGAGTTTTATTTTTTCAGAAATTGTTTCAGAAATTCATTTAGAAATGTCTTCGTTAATAAAGGTAATAATAATAATTCAAGTATATTATCAGAAATATGTTTTAAAATATTTTCAGTGATTTCTTCTCTATTTTTTCTTGAATTTTATTCAGATCTGAAGATATCTGAAGATAATCTTTTGGTTTCGATGGTTCTGTTTTTCTAATATTTCAACAAGGATTGTTTTTAATTTCCCTCAGTTTGTTTCAGATTTTTTAAAAATATTTTTTTCAGAAATTCCTCAAAAACTTCCTAATGATTTCTTCAAAAATGTCAACAAAGATTCTTCCATTCCAGATTCCTCGAGGTATTCCTTCAGAAAATCTTCCAATATTTTCATTCAAGGATTTCTTGAAAAATATAACTAAAATATCTCAAGAGATTTTGTTCGGAAATAACGCCAGGGTTTTCTCAAGAAAGGTGTTCCTCAAGGAATTTCATAGGAAAATCCTTTATTGATTTCATTCGAAATTGTCTTCAAGGTTTTCTTAACAAATTCTTTCAAGGAAATCCACTAGAGATTTCTACAGAAACTCTTTCAAGAAATCATTCATGTAATTCTTCAAATATCGATTTTGATATTTTGCAATTTTGCTAGGGCTTTTTTTCAAAGGATTTCTTTTTTTTTTCAGAAATTACAACCAGATTTCTGCTGGAATTTTTCCCTGGATTTTGAGGAATTATTTTAAAGTAACTATTTAAAAATCTTTACGGATTCCTACAGAAAATTTTACACAGATTTGAGAAATATCTTCGAAGATTCCTTCAGATTGTCCTCCATGATTTTTTTTTAAATATTTCTATAGGCATTCTACGAGAGATTTCCGCCGAAAATTTCTCAGGATTTTTTTTAGATATTTCTTAGGAAAAATATTTTGGAATTCCTTCAGTGATTTTTTTCAGTACTTGTTTTGGGTTTTATTCAGACATTTGAAGATGCTCTTTCAGTGCTCCAAGGTATTTTTTTTTCAGGAAAGTTAACGCAGATTATTCCAAAAATTTTCCCCCATTTCTTTATGAAATTTTCTAATATTATTTTTCTAGGCATTCCTTATAAATTCTTTGAGGTTTTTTTCAGAAATGTCTACAAAGACACATCCATACACAAATACCTCGAGGAATTCCTTTAGAAAATCAACCAGGTTTTTTATTACCCCTCCTTTGACATTATAGTCAGTTTTGACCCAAACCGTACACTGCGTCAGCGAGCTACTCCCAAAGTCCCAACGTGATGCAAAATGAAGATTCAGATAGTTCTAAGGGAATTCTTAAGGGAGTTTTGTTTTTTCAGGGGTTTTAAACTATCAGTGGACTGGTGTTGGATTTGCAAAGGCTGGGATACAGATTGTTCTGGTTCTAGTTTAACACTCGCTTGCCTGTAAATTGGCTTTCAACTGTCATTTGGATTGGAATCGGTGCTGATATGTGTTGTCAAAAGTGTAGATTGGTCCTATCTGGCTTGGATATTGATTTTGGCAAGCTAAGGATTTGGCCCATTCTATAAACAAATATTTCAAAACTTTTAATTAAAACCAGACTCTTGCCTATTGGAAGCAACCCACTGTGACCAGGGAATTCCTTCACATAAATTTAGAAAGCATCGTAGAGCTCAACAAAAACAAAAAAGGAAGGAATGCTCTTCATAGGAATTCTTGGATTCCAAGACATTTTGGTCGCTTATCCAAAAGCAGCACCCGTTCGGTTGTGTTTCGCTCTTTTGTTGATAAAAAGCTCCATCCGAAAACTCCGGCCGTCCCCTTTCATGCGTGACGCCTGTGTGGAAGTAGGATTCCACAGAGCTAGAATAATTCAAAGCGCAAAATTATGCTGCTGCTTCTACTGTCTGTCTGCCCGCCATGATGATGAGCAGACGGGATCATCATTAATCCTCCTACTCCCACTGTTATCATTCTTCTTCTTGGTCTTCTGGTGCGGAACAACTGCTTCAAGCATCCCCGTAATTAAAAGCATCGACTTTTCAGCGTGGTGTGCAAAAACCGTCTCGTCGCCGTCGCCATCACCACCACCGACACCGCCACGACCGTCATTTTATTTTACACAAGGTGGTGGTAAATGTGACGTTTTCTCACACCAGCCAACGTGGGATCCACACTGCAGTTGTAAAAGATTTGAACATTCTCTTAAACTACATACGAACAAGTGAAAATTTGATTTTGGAATCAAATCTGGCTAAAACTATGACAATGAGAAATCGAAGCTTTTGCGTAATTTGTGGTATATTGGTAATGCGCTCGTCTACTGTAATAAAGCGACGTCAGTTCAAATCTCGCTGAGGTGGCAACTTTCGTTTTTTTTTTTTCTTTTTACATGGATATTCAAGGTTCTGAAACTTCTGCTTAACGATGTATGCTTAGACAGACGTCGAATGGCGAAAAAGGGTTTCCTGCTCCCACTGTCTAACACACATAAGTTGCGTCTAATTAGTATGCAAATCAACTTTTGACGCGGAAGCCTTCCCAAATTTGGCTTCTTCTGGGGAAATTTTCCCCGAGTGGATGCTTGTTTGTTTATTTCTAACCGATTCCGATCTTAACTTTATGATGAAAAGTGGGAAAAGCGTTCGAGTTTTTTGGGAAATTTCACGAAACGGGAATCAATAAGAGTTAGCTCATTAGATAATTTCCCACTGAGCCTTTTCGGGGAGAAGCCATAAAATTTCCGTCCCAAGCACTTCATAAATTGCTCCTAAATAAACACGGCGAAATGGGGTTCCCGCCCTGGCACAACCCAGAATCCATCTCACTGCGCGAGAATATTGCCAGGCAAGGCGAGAAACTTTCCACCCACATCAGCACTATCAATTTTTTGGTCTGACGCTCGTCCCTGTCGACGTCAGTGTCGTCGTCGTCGTTGTCCTACGTCCTGACTGGAGCTTCAAAGTACTTATTCGGCACGTTTTGCACCTCCCTTTTCGGGGACCGCAGCAGTGTGTATGACAGTGCCAAAAACTGCACCAGTTTTAAAATTACACACTGAGCTCCGGGGGCGGGATGGAAAACCATCACAAGCAAGGCAGCTTCTGCTTCTGTTGGCAATTTTCCCAGAATCTCATCAATCTGCTGCCGTTTCCGCAAAGTGAGGAATTTTATTACCCCTAAGTAGCGGGGGGTTTAGCTCGGAACTTGGAAGGGATCGAAGCTGAGGTGGTTCGTGGAAAAGGTGGGAAAACATGAGATGGCAGTGAAATGGGCTAAATGCGCTCAGATTTAATATAAGGTCATTGGCGGTTTTCGAGTCAACTCGAACAAATGTTGGCAGCACCGTCTCAGGCTACAATGGACAGCCACTTGTCATCCCAATACTGTCCCACTGGAAAATAGCGAGCCAACATCTCTGACCCTCATAGTGTGCTGAA
Source organism: Aedes albopictus (assembly GCF_035046485.1). Lineage (NCBI taxonomy): Eukaryota > Metazoa > Arthropoda > Insecta > Diptera > Culicidae > Aedes > Aedes albopictus. The sequence goes on along the minus strand of NC_085138.1, from coordinate 378,641,340 downwards.
CCCCAACTGAAAACTCAAAGTTTGTAAACATACCGACATTCCGGAGCAAGAATCGAAAAGGCGAAATATATTTCACAACGAAAAATATTGTTTTCCAAAATACTAGGCGTATAGCTAGGAAAACTAATTCTGTTAGTTAATATATGCTACTATGGATGAAAATGTGTTTAAATTAGGTCGCAATTGCTGCTGTAGAGAGTTTAAAAAAGGAAAAAACTTTATTACGCGTAGATTACGCCTAAATCTGATTTTTGTCCTGAAATTGATGCTGATCTCAAAAACATGGCCGCATCGCAGCCGGTTGACAATGGAACTTTCTGGGTGTGTAGTCCTTAACTAGGACTGTGCGATATTTGCCAGAAAACCTTTCGCCAGAAAACCATTTGCCTGAATGTACCAATCCCCAGAACTTAATATTAAACATTATATTAAATATTAAATTCTGGGGATTGGTACATTCTGGCAAATGATACTTTCGAGCAAATAGAAATTTTCTCTATTTTCTATGAATTAATTTAAACTTAAGATGTGATTGTGAGAATTTGGTGGATATATTTCAGCCCATTAACATTAAAAATGTCGTCAGTTTCAACATTTTACTATAACTCAATATGTTCACTGTTAGAATGATCTCTTGGCTTGTTTCGATAAAGGACGACTAGGGCTAGAACAACGAAAACAACTAAAAATGATTCACCGGTAGTTATTGAACAAAGAGAAATCAATGAAGAGAAATCGAACATTGCAGATACGCCTGTATGATACTGAGCGCGAGACTTCGATGTAACTAGGCTATAAGTGCATAGGTCCACAAACATCTGGTATGGTGAAAGTACTGCTGAGCGAAGTCCATTAGACCGAATGGTCAATGAGTAGAATGATGATCACGAATCGCAATTCAGTGATTATGGAACAGGAATCGGAGCGGTTTCTTAAATTTGTTCGGTTTTCCAATAATTAGCTGATACTTCTACAATATTAATATTGCCTTATTGTTTTATCGCAATCAACAATAATGTCAAAATCTAGTCTAACTAACTAAGAAGAACAGCTTATGTTTAAAGAAGGCAAAATTCACTAATTGAACATCAACGGTTTCGGTGCAAAAAAACTATTTTTCTACAACAAAACTATTCCCTCTAGTTCAAATAGTGGATTTATCCTTCTTCTAAACACAGGCTGTTCTTTCTAGTTTCATTGTAAGACTAGTTTTTGGCATAAATTGTTGATTATGTTAGAACCATAAAGCAATATTGGTATTGCGGAACTAATAGTTTTATTATTGAAAAAAAATAACAGGTCTTAAACCCGTTTATTGTTCCTATATTTAAAAGAAGAAAAAAATCTGCCGTGTGCAGCATAGTTACATTTTGTCGATTTTGACTTTTTTTCGCCAAACGGTCTATTTTTACGTATTCTTTTAGAAACTGCCCTCGGTTAGTACACTTTGTTCGGAAAATCTATAAAAACAACATCAAGTCAATTTGTCCCATGTTCATTTTTGTCATCATAAGCTGTCCCATGTTCCAATTTTCAGCATAAGCTGTCCCATGTTCAATTTTCCAGCATAAGCTGTCCCATGTTCAATTTTGCAGTAATCCCATGTTCTATTTTGCAGCATAAGCTGTCCCATGTTTTTTTTCTCAGCTTTTAAAGCTAAATTGGAGTAAGCTATGAGTAACCAGTGGAGGGTGTAATCAGTAACCAGTCCAAAGATGGCGACCATAATATTCAAGATGGCGGTCTACAATCCAAGATGGCGGCTCAAAATTCAAGATGGCGACTGTTTAATGGAGTTTTAGGCTCTAAACCATGCAATCTATATATATAAAAGTCAATGTATGTATGTTTGTGTGTTAAATTGTATGTTAATGTGTATGTAAATTTGTATGTTTGTTTATTTGTTTGTTAAAGAGGTGGTTATAAGGGTATTGGAATTCAAGATGGCGGCTTAGGTTCCAAGATGGCGGTCAAAACGTCAGAGTGCTTGCTATTTAACGGTGAATCTGTTACGGATACTATGCAATATGGGTATCTATCGATCGGGTTTGATGAGTAGAAGTCAAAAATCAATATCCGACCCCATTTTGAAATCCAAGATGGCGGACCATAATCTAAGATAGCGGTCACGGAATGGTGTTTTGAGCAATGTTTCCATGAAATATGGGTATCTATCGATCGGACTTGATAAGTAGAACTCAAAAATGAATATTTGACACCATTTTGAAATCCAAGATGGCGGACCATAATCCAAGATGGCGGCCACGGATTGGTGTTTTGAGCTATGATACCATGCAATATGGGTATCTATCGATCGGACTTGATGAGTAGATGTTAAAAATCGATATTTGACGTCATTTTGAAATCCAAGATGGCAGACCATAATAAAATATGGCGGCCATGTAATGGTGGTATGAGCTATGATACCATGCAATATGGGTATCTATCGATCGGACTTGATGAGTAGAACTTAATAATCGATATTTAACGCCATTTTGAAATCCAAGATGGCGGACCATAATCCAAGATGGCGGCCATGTAATGGTGGTATGAGCTATGATACCATGCAATATGGGTATCTATCGATCGGACTTGATGAGTAGAATTCAAAAATCGATTTTTGACGCCATTTTGAAATCCAAGATGGCGGACCATCATCCAAAATGGCGGCCACGGTATGGTGTTGTGAGCTATGATACCATGAAAAATGGATATCTATCGATCGGATTTGATGAGTAGAAGTCAAAAATCGATATTTGCGCCATTTTGAAATCCGTTCCGAAAATATCCATATTTCATAGGTTTCCATTGATGTCCAGAAAGCGGAAGCCTCCATCTTGGATTTCAAAATGGCGTCGGCCATCGATTTTCAACATCTACTCGTCGAGCCGGTTCATGAAATTTCCATATTGCGTAGGTTTCCATTTATTTCCAGAAACTGGAAGCCGCCATCTTGGATTTCAAAATGGCGTCGGACATCGATTTTCAACATCTGCTTGTCGTGCCCGTTCCGGAAATATCCATATTGCGTGGGTTTCCATTTTTTTCCAGAAACCGGAAGCCGCCATCTTGGATTTCAAAATGGCGTCGGACATAGATTTTCAACATCTGCTCGGTGAGCCCGTTCTGGAAATATCCATATTGCGTGGGATTCCATGGATTTGCAGAAACCGGAAGCCGCCATCTTGGATTTCAAAATGGCGTCGGACATCGATTTTCAACATCTGCTTGTCGAACCCGTTCCGGAAATATCCATATTGCGTGGGTTTCCATGGATTTCCAGAAACCGGAAGCCGCCATCTTGGATTTCAATATGGCGTCGGACATCGATTTTCAAAATGGCGTCGGACATCGATTTTCAACATCTGCTTGTCGAGCCCGTTCCGGAAATATCCATATTGCGTGGGATTCCATGCATTTGCAGAAACCGGAAGCCGCCATCTTGGATTTCAAAATGGCGTCAGACATCGATTTTTAACATCTGCTTGTCGAACCCGTTCCGGAAATATCCATATTGCGTGGGTTTCCATGGATTTCCAGAAACCGGAAGCCGCCATCTTGGATTTCAATATGGCGTCGGACATCGATTTTCAAAATGGCGTCGAACATCGATTTTCAACATCTGCTTGTCGAGCCCGTTCCGGAAATATCCATATTGCGTGGGATTCCATGCATTTGCAGAAACCGGAAGCCGCCATCTTGGATTTCAATATGGCGTCGGACATCGATTTTCAAAATGGCATCGGACATCGATTTTCAACATCTGCTTGTCGTGCCCGTTCCGGAAATATCCATATTGCGTGGGTTTCCATGGATTTCCAGAAACCGGAAGCCGCCATCTTGGATTTCAATATGGCGTCGGACATCGATTTTCAAAATGGCGTCGGACATCGATTTTCAACATCTGCTTGTCGAGCCCGTTCCGGAAATATCCATATTGCGTGGGATTCCATGCATTTGCAGAAACCGGAAGCCGCCATCTTGGATTTCAATATGGCGTCGGACATCGATTTTCAAAATGGCATCGGACATCGATTTTCAACATCTGCTTGTCGTGCCCGTTCCGGAAATATCCATATTGCGTGGGTTTCCATGGATTTCCAGAAACCGGAAGCCGCCATCTTGGATTTCAATCAAGGATCGGTATATTCGCCTCACTCCATTCATATTCACTCCTCTTTGCTGAAGCTAATCGAGAAAGATGCAGCAAACGGATCGTCGTGATCAAACACGCAACCCCATCACCAGTGGGAAGCGATGAGCCAGCTGCTTGACATGAATATTCGTTTCCATTCGTCGCAGTTTGGATCGCAAGCGAATGAATGAATGGCGAATGGTGAAGAATACTGGTGAGCGATTGAAGCGGCTATTATCATAAGTAGAAGAGAATTTCTGCATGTAATGCATACATTTTTACTGTATTGTTGTTGAAATGCTATATTAGCAAAGAAAATAATTCGAAAACATCAAAAATTCGTATACACAATATCAATTGCATCACTCACGAATCGCATTCGCTTGCGATGCGAATGTGGACGAATGAGTAATTTCCAAGTGTGGCTTCCCACCGTTCGCCGGAGTTTGCGGTCGTCGCTGACAAGCATACACACGAATATAAAGCGACAACCGTTCGCTGCTGACTGTCTTCGAATGTGGAAGAAGATGAAAAGTGGAAATCAGGAACCCTGATTTCAATATGGCGTCGGACATCGATTTTCAAAATGGCATCGGATATCGATTTTCAACATCTGCTTGTCGTGCCCGTTCCGGAAATATCCATATTGCGTGAGATTCCATGGATCTCCAGAAACCGGAAGCCGCCATCTTGGATTTCAAAATGGCGTCGGACATAGATTTTCAACATCTGCTCGGTGAGCCCGTTCAGGAAATATCCATATTGCGTGGGATTCCATGGATTTGCAGAAACCGGAAGCCGCCATCTTGGATTTCAAAATTGCGTCGGACATCGATTTACAACATCAACTCGTCGAGCCCGGTTCGATAATACTCACATGGATTTTTAAAAATTATTTTGGCAATTTCATGAAAAGGTACGTTTCACCCCTCCCTCCCCAAAGTCCTCCAGAAATCCTAACAATACTACATGAATTCCAAAAATTCGCCGGGAATGCCGAGAATGTCTGTGTGAATCCTGGACATTCTCCGGGAATCCTGATAACATCCAACATGGGACAGATTATGCTGAAAAATTCGACATGGGACAGCTTATGCTGAAAACTGAAACATGGGACAGCTTATGCTGAAAATCTCGCATGACATGGGACAGCTTATGCCGATAAAATCCCGAAATTTGCTAGATTTATCGGCATTACAGTCCCACCAGAGTTTTTATTTAAAAAGTTAAAGTAAATTTAATACCTATGAAATTTTTGGTTCATACTTCAATGATAAATACCAATTCTAACGCTCTCCTGATGAATTCACTTTGATTTTTTATTACACTTGTTCGTAGAGAGGGAAACAAGGCTGGAACTTAAAACGCGTTTTTCTCGGTTTGCTGTTTTGTAACATGGGACAACTATGCTGCACACGGCAGAAATCATGGGTAAAATATTGTAGCTCCAACTTCAACAATTATTTTAACAGCAATAAAGAAGAAAACAAAAAATATGGTCATTCGGCAAAAAAACTTTTTGACCTAATGAACTTCGACCAAATGACATTCGACCCAATGGCCTTCAGCCGAATGACGGACGGCACTCCTCCGACATTATCGACGTCAGGACCTATCGTGGCGCCAATATCGACTCCAACCACTATCTGGTGATGATCAAACTGCGCTCAAAACTCTCCGTCATCAACAATGTACGGTTCCGGCGACCGCCACGGTACAACCTCAAGCGACTGAAGCAACCGGATGTCGCCTCAGCATACGGACAGAATCTCGAGGACGCGTTGCCAGCAAGGGCGAGCCCGATGAGGCCCCTCTAGAGGACTGCTGCAGTACAGTGAAAGCAGCCATCAACGGCGCAGCCGAGAGCACCATCGGGTACGTGGAACGGAATCGACGGAACGAATGGTTCGACAAAGAGTGCAGAACGGTTTTGGAGGAGAAGAACGCATCGAGGGCGGTAATGCTGCAGCAAGGGACTCGACAGAACGTGGAACGTTACAAACAGAAGCGGAAACAGCAGACCCGCCTCTTTCGGGAGAAAAGCGCCGCCTGGAAGAAGCGGAGTGTGAAGAAATGGAACTGCTGTGCCATTCCCAAGAAACACGGAAGTTCTATCAGAAGCTTAACGCATCCCGCAACTTCTTCGTGCCGCGAGCCGAAATATGCAGGGATAAAGACGGAGTCCTCTTGACGGACGGACGTGAGGTGATCGAAAGGTGGAACCAGCACTTCGATCAGCACCTGATCGACGTGGAGATCGTAGGCACGGGAGCCCACGGCAACGGAGAAAACGACGACGCCAGTGCAGCGGAGGACGGAAATGAACCAACTCCCACGCGGAGGGAAGTTAAGGATGCCATTCACCAGCTCAAAACCAACAAAGCAGCTGGTAAGGATGGTATCGCAGCTGAACTCATAGAGATGGGTCCAGAAAAGTTGGTCACCTGTCTGCATCGGCTGATAGTCAGGATCTGGGAAACCGAACAGCTACCGGAGGAGTGGAAGCAAGGGGTAATCTGCCCCATTCACAAGAAAGACGACCATTTGGAATGTGAGAACTTCAGGGCGAGCACTATTTTGAATGCTGCCTACAAAGTGCTGTCCCAGATCATCTTCCGTCGTCTGTCACCTAAAACAAATGAGTTCGTGGGAAGTTATCAAGCCGGCTTCATCGACGGCCGGTCGACAACGGACCAGATCTTTACCGTACGGCAAATGCTCCAGAAATACCGTGAATACCAGGTCCCAACGCATCACCTGTTCATCGACTTCAAAGCGGCATACGACAGTATCGACCGCGCAGAGCTATGGAGAATCATGGACGAAAACGGCTTTCTTGGGAAGCTGACTAGACTGATTAAAGCAACGATTGACGGTGTGCAAAACTGCGTAAGGATTTCGGGTGAACTATCCAGTTCATTCAAATCTCGCCGGGGACTACGACAAGGTGACGGACTCTCGTGCCTACTATTCAACATCGCTCTGGAAGGTGTGATGCGACGAGCCGGGCTCAACAGTCGGGGAACGATTTTCACAAATCCGGTCAGTTTGTGTGCTTTGCGGACGACATGGGATTATTTCCAGAACATTTGGGACGATGGCAGAGCTGTATACCCGCCTGAAACGCGAAGCAGCAAAGGTCGGACTGGTGGTGAATGCCTCAAAAACAAAGAACATGCTGGTAGGCGGAACCGAAAACGACCGGATTCGTCTGGGTAGTGTTGTTACGATAGACGGGGATACTTTCGAGGTGGTGGAGGAATTCGTCTACCTCGGATCCTTACTGACGGCTGACAACAACGTGAGCCGTGAAATTCGGAGGCGCATCATCAGCGGAAGTCGGGCCTACTACGAGCTCCAGAAGAAACTGCGGTCGAAAAAGATTCACCCTCGCACAAAATACACCATGTACAAAACGTTAATAAGACCGGTGGTCCTCTACGGGCACGAGACATGGACCATGCTCGAGGAGGACCTGCAAGCACTCGGAGTTTTCGAGCGACGCGTGCTAAAGACGATCTTCGGCGGTATGCAGGAGAACGGTGTGTGGCGGAGAAGGATGAACCACGAGCTCGCTGCACTTTACGGCGAACCCAGCATCCAGAAGGTGGCCAAAGCCGGAAGGATACGGTGGGCAAGGCATGTTGCAAGAATGCCAGACAACAACCCTGCAAAGCTGGTGTTTGCAACTGATCCGGTTGGCACAAGTGGAGCGCAGAGAGCACGATGGGTGGACCAGGTGGAGCGTGACCTGGCGAGCATTGGGCGCGACCGAGGATGGAGAGCGGCAGCCACAAACCGGGTATTGTGGCGCACTACACGGTGTTCAATAAGTTCGGATACACCATATAACATGAATGAATTTCACATCTGTAATTCAGATTTTCAAAGTAAATGTATTTATTGAAAGGTCATATAACACTGATCAAATATAGCATATGGTTTTGAATAAAGTATTTTTCTACTTTTTTATAAGCCTTAGATGTATCTAAAGTTTGTTAGCTCCGGCACGCTGGAATAATTTTCGATAAGTTGCTCAAGCTACAGGAGTCTAAAACGTTGACTTTTGAGTTTACATCTCACTATACTACATTAAAATAATTAAATTAATAGACAAAAGCATTACACCGCTATTTCAGTGCTGCTTTCACCTTCGAGCGAAAAAGCTTGCTATCGGTTCCATACAAACAATCCAAATGGTATATTCGAGGATAATGACCTCCTACCTACTAAGTCCCGGGACGAGAAACTTGGTTTTTTCCTATATTCAAAATACAATGCGTTACTTATAACTAGCTAACCTGCTCGCACACTCGCAAGGTGCGGGAATGTAGATCTGCGGCGGACGGGTTTGACGAAGTGCAGGTAGCATTCGCTCGCTCGAGAAACTGCTGTAGACTCGGCTCTGAGTAGCCGACGGGGTTGAGAGTCGTCGGGTTGTCGACGAGAGGTAACGGTGGTTGGTAACCGCCACAACACCCCGAGGCCAGTCACTGTCGATTCCACAAGGTGCGGATACCGGCGGCGGACGAGTTGAACGTAGTTCAGGTAGCCTTCGTCCGATCGAGGAATTTCCGAAGACTCGGCTCTTCGCAGCCGACGGGTTACAGAGTAGTCGGGTCGACGTCTAGAGGTAACGGTGGTCACCGCAACACCACCACGAGGCCGGTCACTGTCGATCTCACCAGACCCCAAAGAGAGAGCTCAGAGCTGCACGCTTTCGGCGACGAGCAATCCTCTAACGGACTAGTCAGGATGCTCTTTTCCTTGGAGAGGCTCCCTACTTGAGGGGGTGGGTTTTCCTCAGACGGATCCTCGCACGGTTACTACCCAGCGCGCACCTGGGAAATGTAGCGTTCGTGCCGCGTCTCTGACGTCACTGATGAGCCCAAACAGAAACCCACGTCGACGCGGGTTTCACACCCGCTTGACGTGACGGATTAAATCACGAGTTGAAATTAAGATTCATGTCTTTCGTTACCTGATTATTCGCAAGATCAAGCGCGCGAATTGTTGGGCGCGTTTTCGGGAAACTATGCTAAGAAGGATAGCTCTAAAACATAACAATTTTTGATTATCTATGGCCGCCATCATTTCACTAATGCCACGTGTAATCTACCTGTGGGGTCTATCTTCCACCACGCGGGCTTTCCTTGGAAGACCCTTGGAAGAGAGCACTAATTTCCGTCGTAGCACAATTTTGGTTCAATTTGCTTTTAGTCCAGTCTTAGCTTATAAGTCTTTCTATCTTCTTAGTGGCACAGGTTTAACTTTTTCTTCGGCTCACAAATTTAGCTACTAACCAACGTTCTGAAGGCTTTAGTGGTCCAAACTCAAGTGATCGCTTTTCTGATCGGAACAATTGCGTAATCGCGTGATCTACTACGAAGCCCAGGTTTTATTGTCTTCATCTATTCATTTAACTTCCTCCCGCATTCCTCCGCGGAAAGCCTAAGCTATCTTAGCGATGCGGGGAGGATATTTTTCAGTACTCATCTTGAAGAGAAAAGAGCGAGGATTTTTGGAGCGGAGCCACATTTACAAGTGCTGCAGTTCCCTTTTTCACAGGTAGGCAGCGGTTATCGCATGCTGGCAGTTTATTAGGGTTTAAAAGGGGACTAACGGGTAGGAGTATCGTTACAGACTTAGAACAAAGTTCTTATAATTGATTAAAAAAACTCGTCAACAAAAATAGCCTTGGGCACTCCGAAACAGATACCGCCATTGCAGCGTCAAATCAATAATCTGATTCTCGGAAAATCACTTTCCATGGGCGCCGCGGCATCGTAGGCGGAGGAAGCCCGACCAATATAGCAGCCTACCCAGTTATTAATAATTCATCGCACGTCATGGACCAATCTCATCGTCGTTGTCATCCGAGGACGCACCCACCCACGCCTCTGCAGCCACGAAAACGTCCCCCAGCAACTGACGCAATGTTTCTTTCTTGTTGTTTTTTTTTTCTTTCTGCAGTGCCACCGAGCCCACCGATAATTTCCGGCTACGAGGAAGGTCAAATCATCCCGGCTGGATCCGTCCAGAAGCTGGGCTGCATGTCCACCGGAGGCAACCCCCTGGCAACGCTGACCTGGTACAAGAACGACAAGAAGGTAAGTGCCACCTCCTCTGGGTTGCTCTGAAAACCGTTTCTAAATTAAGCCGACTGACATCGGAAAATTTCCTGAGAAATCGGAGGGTGCAGTTTTTTTTTGGTTGGTGTGTTTAACAGAAAGACATTGTTGATTTGGGTACAAACATTTTCAGCATGAACTTCAATTTGATATTACGCGTTTACAGACTCTAACTGTGGTTAGGGGTGTCTTTGAAATTTATAATTCGAAAAATCGACTTGAAACTTCGATCAACTATACATTTGAAATGGCATATTTGAAAAAAAAAAACAAGAACATATCTTTTGAGTAACGAGTATTTCTTACTCCAATTATTCAACGATTCGAGTCGATTAATCGATATGATCGATATTTTTGACCGTAGAGATGGTAGCAGGTGTAACAGATATCATAATCTTTGAGAAACTTGAACTTGGATATGACTCAGTTTCCCACTGTAAAAGCTGACTATTTTCTTAAAAATGACAAAACCTGTGAAAGTCATTCTGATCTCATGTAGGGATGTTCAAAAAAAAATTAAAAAAATACAACTAAACGACAATTTTTTCAGTCGACTTTAAAGTAATAAAAGAATGCAGAAATCCATTTCTAGCTATTTGTTGTTCAAATCAGCTGTCTATAATCGATTAAACAACAAAACGAAAACACCCCTAGTTCTTCCGTAATTAAATTGTCATCGCTCACCTGAATCTTTAATCCCCACCTACCTGTCACCCGACCGTCGTCATCCGTCGTCATCGCTGGTTGGTCATCCGATGACCGAAACATAAACAAACTCCGGTACCCAAAACCCAGGGCAGGACTCTGTTTCCTGGTAGGACGAGATTTGATTGCATAAACATAGGAGAGTGAGGGAAATCAACCGATGCGTGTATGAAACAAGCACACATATACACACTAGGTATTATTCCGGCTGGACATTCGGTACGTGGTGCGTGCCTTACCTAGAGCTTGTGTTCAGCTGGAAGGTCGGTTTTCTGCGAAAATATTTGTCTGGAAAGGTACCAACAACGTTTTCGTTACGGTCAGGTTACGGGTTAGCTGTCGCCTTGTTTCTGCTTTCCGGCTGCACACGGATGAGTGCTCTTACGCATCTGAAAGCTTCTGGGAAATCGAGGTTTGGCAAATAACATTCCGGTTGTCAGAGTGCGTTACGTCATGTGTCATATTAATGGCGGTTGTTCGATTTAGATTGGAGATTTAAGCTTATTTCGAAGCTTTATTATCTCAAAAGGATAACAAAATACAAACAAATTATCAGAAATGAACATTAGGTTTTTATGCCTGCAATAAAGAAGTTCAGGGCTTGAAAAACTTTTCGAGCTTTAAAAAAAAGTTTTCCAGCTTCAGAGTGGAAGCTTTTCCAGCTTCCAGTCGGAACCTTTTCCAGCTTCCTGTCGGAACCTTTTCCAGCTTCCAGTTGGAAGCTTTTCCAGCTTCAAGTTGGAAGCTTTTCCAGCTTCCAGTTGGAAGCTTTTCCAGCTTCCACTTGGAAGCTTTTCCAGCTTCCACCTGGAAGTTTTCCCAGCTTCCAGTTGGAATCCTTCCCAGCTTCCAGTTGGAAGCTTTTCCAGCTTCCAGTTGGAAGCTTTTCCAGCTTCCAGTTGGAAGCTTTTCCAGCTTCCAGTTGGAAGCTTTTCCAGCTTCCAGTTGGAAGCTTTTCCAGCTTCCAGTTGGAAGCTTTTCCAGCTTCCAGTTGGAAGCTTTTCCAGCTTCCAGTTGGAAGCTTTTCCAGCTTCCAGTTGGAAGCTTTTCCAGCTTCCAGTTGGAAGCTTTTCCAGCTTCCAGTTGAAAGCTTTTCCAGCTTCCAGTTGGAAGCTTTTCCAGCTTCCACTTGGAAGCTTTTCCAGCTTCCACTTGGAAGCTTTTCCAGCTTCCACTTGGAAGCTTTTCCAGCTTCCACTTGGAAGCTTTTCCAGCTTCCACTTGGAAGCTTTTCCAGCTTCCACTTGGAAGCTTTTCCAGCTTCCACTTGGAAGCTTTTCCAGCTTCCACTTGGAAGCTTTTCCAGCTTCCACTTGGAAGCTTTTCCAGCTTCCACTTGGAAGCTTTTCCAGCTTCCACTTGGAAGCTTTTCCAGCTTCCACTTGGAAGCTTTTCCAGCTTCCACTTGGAAGCTTTTCCAGCTTCCAGTTGAAATCTTTTCCAGCTTCCAGTTGGAAGCTTTTCCAGCTTCTAGTTGGAAGCTTTTCCAGCTTCCAGTTGGAAGCTTTTCCAGCTTCCAGTTGGAAGCTTTTCCAGCTTCCAGTTGGAAGCTTTTCCAGCTTCCAGTTGGAAGCTTTTCCAGCTTCCAGTTGGAAGCTTTTCCAGCTTCCAGTTGGAAGCTTTTCCAGCTTCCAGTTGGAAGCTTTTCCAGCTTCGAGTTGGAAGCTTTTCCAGCTTCCAGTTGGAAGCTTTTCCAGCTTCCAGTTGGAAGCTTTTCCAGCCTTCATGTGGAAGTTTTTTCAGCTTCCAGGTGGCAGCATTTCCAGCTTCCAGGTGGAAGATTTTCCAGCCTTCATGTGGAAGATATTTCAGCTTCCAGGTGGTAGCTTTTCCAGCTTCGAGGTGGTAGCTTTCCAGCATCCAGATAAAAGCTTTTCCAGCCTTCCAGGGGAAGCTTTTCCAGCTTCCAAGGGAGGCTTTTTCAGCCTTCCAGAGTAAGCTTTTTCATTCTTCCAGGGGAAGCTTTTCCATCATACTAAGAGGAGCTTTTCCAGCCTTCCAGGGAAAACTTTTCCAGTTTTCCAGGAGAAGTTTTTCCAGCCTTCCAAGGGAAGCTTTTCCAACATTCCATGGGACGCTTTTCCAGCATTCAGGTGGATGCTTTTCCAGCTTCCAGATGGAAGCTTTTCTAGCTTCCAGATGGAAGTTTTCTTAGCTTCCAGACGAAAGCTTTTTCTGCTTCCAAGTGAAAGCTTTTCCAGCTTTTCAGGGGAAGCTTTTCCAGCCAGCCTTCCAAGAGAAGCTTCTCCAGCCTTTCAGGGGAAGCTTTCCAGCTTTACAGAGGCAGTTTTTGCAGCTTCCGGGAGATGCTTTTCCAGCTTCTAGGTGGAAGCTTTTCCAGCTTCCAGGTGGAAGCCATTCCAGCTTCCAGGTGGAAGCTGTTCCAGCTTCCAAATGGAAGCTTTTCCAGCTTCCAAATGGAAGCTTTTCCAGCTTCCAGATGGAAGCTTTTTCAGCTTCAGGTTGAAAGTTTTTGTAGCTTATACATAGAAGGAAGATTATCCAGTTTCCAGGTGGAAGCTTTTCCAGATTCCAGGGGAAGCTTTTCCAGTCTTCCTGTTAAACTTTTCCAGCTTTTCAAATGAAGCTTTTCCAGCTTCCAATTTTTTTTCAGCTTCCAGAGGAAGCTTTTCCAGTTTCCAGATGAGAGCAATTCCAGTCTTCCAGGGGAAGCTTTTCCAGCTTCTAGGTGGAAGCTTTATGAGCTTCCAGGTGCAGCTTAAAGGAAAAGCTTTTCCAGCTTCCAAATGGAAGCCTTTCCAGCTGCTAGGTGGAAGCTTTTCCAGTTTCCAGGTTGAAGCTTTTCCAGCATGGTGAGCATGATACATGACTTTAAATTCCAAATCGACTCGAATAAAAAGGAAAATCCTTTCTAAATTTATTCCCCATTTACATTAAGCTCATACCTCACTTCATCTTAAATTTTAAACCTCCATCGTACCCAGATGGACCCAGTTTAGGAGCATCTATTCACCATTCAGCGGCAATAAAATTCCCTAAATTAGGTCAATTCCAGGTTCCAACTTCCAGAGCGACGAAGGAAAACCTATCTCCCTCGTTCCAAAAATAAAAAAAAAATAAAAAGGAAAATGGTTACCTCCCACAACCCTGAATCATTTTTATCGCTTTTTCGCTTCTTCGGATTTTCACACCGCAGCAGATGGAATTCGATCGAACCACGGCGGTGCGGTGGTGGACCTGATGCAATTCCGAGAAGAACTCCTGTGCAGTCTGTGGGTTTCGGATTTGGGGCTTTTTTTTTTTATTGGAACCACCGAAAAATTTCCACCCACTTTCTCCACGGAAGGAACCATCCATTGCATGGCCAGGCGGGCGGCGGGACCATAAAAATATCGTCCTTTCGGTCGGTTTTGAAATTTGAGCTGAACTTCCTCCGTATCGCACCGACCACCGACCGCCGCGCCGAATGGGATACTGTCTTCGGTGCGCGCAGCTGGCAGCTGGGAAGCTGCTCCTCGCTCAAGGCCTGTGGCTGTAGAGCGCAGTCGTCGCTTCTGTTATTGATTTCGTAATAATAACAAGATATTGTTTATTTTATTGCTATAAATATTTATGGTTCCAATGAAATAAATTAAAATTTAATGTCCTTTCTCACGCTATTCCTTATCGATTCGGCAGTTTCGAAGCCCGCCCCCCGGGTGGGAAGTTGGTTCATCCTTCTCGGGTTTCCACCGAGAAGACGATTCACATCCCGTCGCGTCGACGGGAGTGCTGGTCGAATCGAGGGAGTTGATCAGAAAATACACGAGAAGGGAGCTCTGGGTTTATTTTTCGGCGAAAGCTGCGGTTATCGTCTGCTCTCTTTATCTGATTATGGTTCCAGGGTTCCAGCATTGCTCATGTGATACATGTGATGATGATATGCTCCGGTGCCCGGATATTTCCATTTCCTTTCCTTTTGTGTCTTGTGATTTCACATGAAGGACATGGTTTCGTATTGCATAAATTTAGGCGTTTTCCGAGCGTTACTTGCATCACACATAGATGGCGTGGTTTTGTTCAGCTTACTTCAGCATCCAGAAACTAAAAACTGAATCAAGTTGTTCTTTTTTCAGACAGGCAATCAAGCAAAATGATGACGGCAATCGGAATCGGTATGAATCCAATTCGATTTTTTATTATCACCAAAAATTCGATCAAATATATTGCTATTGGAAAGATAAGGTTTCTCAGAACCCACCCCAGTAGCACAGTTCCCATCGAACGGGTGTGTATGTGTGAATTCATCAAATCGTAAAGTTATTGCTTTATTGGAGCCAATTTGGTTCCATCCTATCAAGTTGCGATGAGGAAATCAGTCTTCCGGAATCGAGTATTGCTAGTTATATATCAACTAGCTGCAGGACACAAAATTGCTGGCTTCTAGAAGAAAAAACAAAACCCAGATTGGCCGGGTCCGATCCATCAATTGTGCAGATTTCGATCGAAAAATTGGTCATGCTTCAGGTGAGGACACTTGATGGAGAAAACACAACGCACAGCCGGAAAGGACCTTCGGCGTTTTTTTTTGCTACTTCTGCTTATAATTCATCTTCAAGGTAGACACGGACCCTCCTTCCCCTTTCTTCGGGCTGCTAAGAAAACAAACGAAAGATGACTTGTTTGTTAGCTTTTGATAGGACAGTGGCCTGCCTTCCGGATCCGTGCTGGAAGTAATTGAATTGTGCCGTCCCGGGGTTGAAAGGCAGCTGCCAATGAAAGACGCCCGAAATCAGGTCCGAACGGAATCAACAACAACGTCCTTCGGTAGATACGCAATATTGGAGGATGGGACGACGACATTCAGAGTGGGTGGGGTAGAAAACATATACGACAAGCAGACGGAGTAGAATATGATTCATCTTGTGTGACATACAATTTGGAGTAACAAAGGATTCCTGATGGAATTATTCTTCACGGTGGATGAACAGAAGGTGGTGAAGATGAATTGAAAATGATTTCCTTAGAAAATTTGTATGCTCAGAGTTTTCTGAGCAATAAATTCGTGGTTTCGGATTTTCCAATCTGTGATTTACTAAAACTCAAGCTGCTGTGAAGATTGAAATTCTGTTTCAGTGAAAAAGCTCGACGTCCTCTGCATGCTCGGAAAGCTTTCATCCTAAGGCTGGAAAAGCTTTCATCTGGAAGGTGAAAAACTCCACCTCCTGGAAGTTGGAAAAGTTTCAAGATGTAAGCAGGAAAAGCTGCCACATGGAAGCTGAAAAATGCTTCCATTTGGAAGCTGGAAAAGCTTCCACCTGGAAGCTGGAAAAGCTTCCACCTGGAAGATGGAAAATCTGCCACCTGAAAGTCAGAAAAGCTTGCACCTGGAAGCTGGAAAAGCTTCCATCTAGAAACTGGAAAAGCTTCCACCTGGAAGCTGGAAAAGCTTTCACCTGGAAGCTGGTTAAGCTTCCATCTGGAAGCTGGAAAAGCTTCCACCTGAAAGCTGGAAAAGCTTCCACCTGGAAACTGGAAAAGCTTCCACCTGGAAACTGGAAAAGCTTCCACCTGGAAGCTGGTTAAGCTTCCACCTGGAAGCTGGAAAAGCTTTCACCTGGAAGCTGGTTAAGCTTCCATCTGGAAGCTGGAAAAGCTTCCACCTGAAACTGGTTAAGCTTCCATCTGGAAGCTGGAAAAGTTTCCATCTGGAAGCTGGAAAAGCTTCCACCTGGAAGCTGGAAAAGCTTCCACCTGGAAGCTGGAAAAGCTTCCACCTGGAAGCTGGAAAACCTTTCACCTGGAAGCAAGAAAAGCTTGCACCTGGAAGCTGGAAAAGCTTCCACCTGGAAACTGGAAAAGCTTTCCCCTGGAAGCTGGAAAAGCTTCCACCTGGAAGCTGGAAAAGCTTCCACCTGAAAGCTGGAAAAGCTTCTACTTGGAAGCTGAAAAAGCTTCCACCTGGAAGCTAGAAAAGCTTCCACCTGGAGGCTGGAAAATCTTCCACATGCAAGATGGAAAAGCTGCCACCTGGAAGCAAGAAAAGCTTGCACCTGGAAGCTGGAAAAGCTTCCACCTGGAAGCTGGAAAAGCTTCCACCTGGAAGCTGGAAAAGCGTCCACCTGAAGTTGGAAAAGCTTTTACCTGGAAGCTGGAAAAGCTACCACCTGAAAGCTGAAAAAGCTTCCACCTGGAAGCTAGAAAAGCTTCCACCTGGAGGCTGGAAAAGCTTCCACCTGGAAGCTGGAAAAGCTTCCACCTGGAAGCTGGAAAAGCTTCCACCTGGAAGCTGGAAAAGCTTCCACCTGGAAGCTGGAAAAGCTTCCACCTGGAAGCTGGAAAAGCTTCCACCTGGAAGCTGGAAAATCTTCCACCTGGAAGCTGGAAAAGCTTTCACCTGGAAGCTGGTTAAGCTTCCATCTGGAAGCTGGAAAAGCTTCCACCTGGAACTGGTTAAGCTTCCATCTGGAAGCTGGAAAAGTTTCCATCTGGAAGCTGGAAAAGCTTCCACCTGGAAGCTGGAAAAGCTTCCACCTGGAAGCTGGAAAAGCTTCCACCTGGAAACTGGAAAAGCTTCCACCTGGAAGTTGGAAAAGCTTCCACCTGGAAGCTGGAAAAACTTCCACCTGGAAGCTGGAAAAGCTTCCACCTGGAAGCTGGAAAACCTTTCACCTGGAAGCAAGAAAAGCTTGCACCTGGAAGCTGGAAAAACTTCCACCTGGAAACTGGAAAAACGTTCCCCTGGAAGCTGGAAAAGCTTCCTCCTGGAAACTGGAAAAGCTTCCACCTGAAAGCTGAAAAAGCTTCCACCTGGAAGCTAGAAAAGCTTCCACCTGGAGGCTGGAAAAGCTTCCACCTGGAAGCTGGAAAAGCTTCCACCTGGAAGCTGGAAAAGCTTCCACCTGGAAGCTGGAAAAGCTTCCACCTGGAAGCTGGAAAAGCTTCCACCTGGAAGCTGGAAAAGCTTCCACCTGGAAGCTGGAAAAGCTTCCACCTGGAAGCTGGAAAAGCTTCCACCTGGAAGCTGGAAAATCTTCCACCTGGAAGCTGGAAAAGCTTTCACCTGGAAGCTGGAAAAGCTTCCACCTGGAAGCTGGAAAAGCTTCCACCTGGAAGCTGGAAAAGCTTCCACCTGGAAGCTGGAAAAGCTTCCACCTGGAAGCTGGAAAATCTTCCACCTGGAAGCTGGAAAAGCTTTCACCTGGAAGCTGGTTAAGCTTCCATCTGGAAGCTTGAAAAGCTTCCACCTGGAACTGGTTAAGCTTCCATCTGGAAGCTGGAAAAGTTTCCATCTGGATGCTGGAAAAGCTTCCACCTGGAAGCTGGAAAAGCTTCCACCTGGAAGCTGGAAAAGCTTCCACCTGGAAGCTGGAAAAGCTTCCACCTGGAAACTGGAAAAGCTTCCACCTGGAAGCTGGAAAAGCTTCCACCTGGAAGCTGGAAAAACTTCCACCTGGAAGCTGGAAAAGCTTCCACCTGGAAGCTGGAAAACCTTTCACCTGGAAGCAAGAAAAGCTTGCACCTGGAAGCTGGAAAAGCTTCCACCTGGAAACTGGAAAAACGTTCCCCTGGAAGCTGGAAAAGCTTCCACCTGGAAACTGGAAAAGCTTCCACCTGGAAGCTGGAAAAGCTTCCACCTGGAAGCCGGAAAGCTTCCACCTGGAAGCTGGAAAAGCTTCCACATGGAAGATGGAAAAGCTGCCACCTGGAAGCAAGAAAAGCTTGCACATGGAAGCTGGAAAAGCTTCCACATGGAAGCTAGAAAAGCTTCCACCTGGAAGCTGGAAAAGCTTCCACCTGGAAGCCGGAAAGCTTTCACCTGAAAGCTGGAAAAGCTTCCACCTGGAAGCTGGAAAAGCTTCCACCTGGAAGCTGGAAAAGCTTCCACCTGAAGTTAGAAAAGCTTCCACCTGGAAGCTGGAAAAGCTACCACCTGAAAGCTGAAAAAGCTTCCACCTGGAAGCTAGAAAAGCTTCCACCTGGAGGCTGGAAAAGCTTCCACCTGGAAGCTGGAAAAGCTTCCACCTGGAAGCTGGAAAAGCTTCCACCTGAAAGCTGGAAAAGCTTCCACCTGGAAGCTGGAAAAGCTTCCACCTGGAAGCTGGAAAAGCTTCCACCTGGAAGCTGGAAAAGCTTCCACCTGGAAGCTGGAAAAGCTTCCACCTGGAAGCTGGAAAAGCTTCCACCTGGAAGCTGGAAAGGCTTCCACCTGGAAGCTGGACAAGCTTCCACCTGGAACCTGGAAAAACCTGCACCTGGAAGCTGGAAAAGCTTCCACCAGGAAGCTGGAAAAGCTGCCAGCTGGAAAGTTTCCACCTGGAAGCTGAAAAAGCTTCCTCTGGAAGGCTGAAAAAGAGAAGCTGGTTAAGCTTCCCCTGACAGGCTACAGAAGCTTCATATAGAAGACTGGAAAAGCTTTCACCTTGAAGCTGAAAAGACTTCCGAATGTAAGCTGGAAAAGCATCCACTTGGAAGCTGTAAAATTGCTGGAAAAGCTGCCACGTGGAAGATGGGAAAGCTTCCACATCTAAGCTGAAAAGACTTCGGGGTAGAAGCTGGAAAACTGTCACGTGGAAACTGGAAAAGCTTCAACCTGCTAGCTGAAAAGCTTCCCCTGGAAGCTGGAAATGCTTCCTCTGGTAGCTGGAAATGCTTCCACTTGGAAGCTGAAAAGACTCCCGGACGGAAGCTGGAAAAGCTTCCACCTGGAAGCTGCAAAAGAAAAGTTCATACTTTCAGAGTTTTACGTAAAAAAAAACGTTTTCAGAACGTGTTACATTTTGGTGCACGTCCTATTTTGAACAAATAATCATTAATTGTTACAATGAACCATCGTTATATCCATTCCCCCTCCATTTCAGGTCAACTCCGTCATCAAGACGGCGGACAAGTCCGTTTCGGCGGAGCTCACCATCCTGGCGAACGTAACGGACAATCAGGCACGCTACCGCTGTGAAGCGCACAACTCGGCCACCGAAATCCCGTTGTTCC
Source organism: Aedes albopictus (assembly GCF_035046485.1). NCBI lineage: Eukaryota > Metazoa > Arthropoda > Insecta > Diptera > Culicidae > Aedes > Aedes albopictus. The sequence goes on along the minus strand of NC_085138.1, from coordinate 378,621,438 downwards.
AGACGAAGACCCTCAGCGTTCACTGTAAGTACCAACCAACGCAACGCAACGAACCGCCGCCGCAAAGCAATCTAAAGATTAACCACAGCCGCCATTTTTCCGCTAATATCCCGAGCCTATTTCCGAGGATATTGTGCGCGCGAATTTGCGGTATCGTTCCATCAGGTTAAATCTACTGCTGCTGCTGCAGCAGCCAGCAGTTTAATCCTGATGCAATTTCGCCTTTTTGCTCTGACTCTGACACGACTATAACCAATAACCATTACCGTACACATATATTCCGCAGTTGCCCCGGAGACGGTGAAGATAACGATCGACCCACCCGAACTGAAACCCGGCATCGAAGCGACGCTGATCTGCGACTCGAGCTCTAGTAATCCGCCGGCGATAATTTCCTGGTGGCGCGATGGCATCGCAGTACAAGGTAAGTCCTCTCTCTTTCCATCTCCATCTGCCCGAAAGCTGGGTTATAATCGAATTCGACATCCGCGCCGGGACCAGCCGGTAGCAGCGTAAGGTACCTACCATTTAAGCCACACGTCCTTGTTGGAACGGGGTTTTTCCTCACCGGATAGGGCACACGGTTAGTCGGAACTCCATTACAGCGCAACTAGCTATTCCCGTATTCCGGCTCGTTCGTCGTCGCCGGTCGCCATCCTGGGAATACGGGAATTAGTGCGTGTATCGAAAGCCCCCGAACAGCAGCTTCAGAACACACGGCGGCGTGGTGGCGGTGGCGGTGGCTGCGACGATGTCAACGTGGACTGACATTGATGCCACCGCAAAATGTGTGACACATGTCGCTTCGTTTCGCGTGGAGGATGCTGTCGACCTGCCTGCCTGCAAGATGCATCCACCGATCGTCGTCATCGTCGTCAGCAAAAGAGCCTATTCCATCCTGACTCTGGCGCTGGTGTAGTGATGGAAATGCGCTCAAATACACGTCTGGAGCACTTTATCCCGGGTGGAGGAAAACCCCACCTAGCATAAAAGCAACAGCCGTGGGATGGTTTGGTTATATGACAGAAAGGACACAGTGGGCAAATGTTGAACTGCAAGCTGGATTTCCAGGAAATACCAACATATGAAGCTCTTTTTCTTGTTCACAATCCTTCACTGCTAAAGTGCCAACCCACTCCTGACTCTTCACTGTTCATTTCTCCACCTCATCCATCACTGATTTACACTTCTCACTCTTCATTCCTGCATCTTCACTGCTTACTCTTAGTTCATCACTTTGTACTCTCCTTACTCTTCAATTTTCACTGCTATTTTATCACAGTTCTATTGTTCTTAAGTTTTCACTACTCTCTTCTCATTCCTCATCTCTAGCTTTTCACTGCTCACTCCCCACATCTGTTTCACCTTCCTCACTGCTCATTTTTCTTTTCACAGTACTCACAGCTCATTTCTCACTTCTCGCTGCATGACAGTTATTCTGACTCTTCGCTGCTCACTTCTCACTGATTCACACTCCTCACTCTGCGCATTTCATTGATCACTCTTCGCTGCTTACTACTCATCTCACAGTTTTTACTGCTTACTCCATATTCCTCACTCTCACTACTTCAGTGCTTATGCCTTACCACGGCTGGAAGGGAGTGGAGTTGCCTTGGCCGAAGGCCCACACAAAAACTTTTTTTTTTACTACACATTAACTTTTTTCATATCGAATACAAAGAAAATGTATGCCTTTCGCTTTTGAAACTCCGAGAGACCTCTCATCCATTCCGGCACCTGGTCGCCTCAATCTTTAATCCGGGTCTGTTTCTCTAGAGTGCGTTTCTCGCGCTTCACTGCTTGCTTCTCTCTTTTCACTCTTGCTGCTTTGCTGTTCACTGCTCACTACTCCTTTTTCACTACCTGACACTCCTTGTTACCCACAGCTTACTTCTCATTCCTCACTTTTCAATGCTACTACTTATGAGTAACTCTTCAATGCTCACTTCGCACTGCCTACTTTACACTTCTTACTTTTCCCTCTGCACACTTCACTGCTCAATACTTAGCTTTCACTGCTCACTCTAATTTGCTCACCCCTTTCTCATCACACTTCTCACTCTATATAATTCAGTGCTCATCCCTCATACTTCACAACTAACTCAAAGCCCTTCACTTACTCACAAACCCACTGGTAACTCCTCACAGCTTACTCCAGCTTCTCACTCTCCACTGCTTATTCCGCATTCTACACTGCTCACTCCTTACTTACTTTTGCTAACTTTTAACTCATTCCTCAACCTTTACTGCTTACTCTTCATTCCTCTCTTTTCACCATGCTTTTCACTCTTCGCTTCTCACGAACCATTGCTCACTCTCCAATTCTGCTTCACACTGCTCACTCCTGTTTCATACTTCTGGCTACTCATCCTTCATTTCACACTACACACAGCTCATTCAACACTCCTCACTGCTTAACACTTATTATGACTCATCGCTGTTCACTTTTCACTAATTCACACTATCTTCACTCTTCGCTTTTCAATGATAACTCCTCGTTGCTAACTTCTCACCACGCACTTTTACGCTTTTACTACTTCAATGCTCATTGTTTACCAGAGCCGGATGTAGGAAAAAGAGTTGGTGGGGCCTTGGAGCCATGCGGGGTCAACAACTTTTTTTAATACTTCACATTAACTTTTTATTTCATATCGCTCAAGTATTGTTCGAAAACAAGAAAATATTTTTTGCTTGTCGCTCTATAGCTCCGAGAGGCCCCACATCCGTTCCTGAACAGGGTCGCCACAATCCTTAATCCGGGCCTGTTGCTGAGAGTGCACTTCGCATGCTTCACAGCTCACTTCTTGCTTCTCTCTTCCCATTCTTCATTTTAAATTGTTTGCGACACATTCCTCACTTCTCCTTTTATACAATCTTACACAACTTACTGCTCATTCCTGACAGATAACTTCATATCTCACCCTACACTGGTTGTTACTTCTCACTCCTCATTTTTCATTCATCATTCCCAACTACTCATTTATAGCTCTTCACTGATCACTTCGCACTGTTCACTCTACACTTCTAACCTCTCACTGCTCACACTTTACTGCTCAAAAGTTAGTCATCTCTACTCATTCCCAATATTCAGTTCTCACCCCTAACTAACTACATCTCACTTATCACTCCGCACAGCTGACTTCTAGCGTCTCAACGCTCCTATCTCTGCTTTTTTCTCTGGTTACTCATCAGTTCTGGACGAAGCATTCGCTGCTTCTAGACAAGCTTTCGTAGCTTCTGGACGAGGCATTCGCAGCTTCTGGAGGAAGCTTTTCCAGACTTCTAGAGGAAGCTTTTCCAGGCTTCTGGAGGAAGCTTTTCCAGGCTTCTGGAGGAAGCTTTTCCAGGCTTCTGGAGGAAGCTTTTCCAGGCTTCTGGAGGAAGCTTTTCCAGGCTTCTGGAGGAAGCTTTTCCAGGCTTCTGGAGGAAGCTTTTCCAGGCTTCTGGAGGAAGCTTTTCCAGGCTTCTGGAGGAAGCTTTTCCAGGCTTCTGGAGGAAGTTTTTCCAGGCTTCTGGAGGAAGTTTTTCCAGGATTCTGGAGGAAGCTTTTCCAGGCTTCTGCAGGAAGCTTTTCCAGGCTTCTGGAGGAAGCTTTTCCAGGCTTCTGGAGGAAGTTTTTCCAGGATTCTGGAGGAAGCTTTTCCAGGCTTCTGGAGGAAGCTTTTCCAGGCTTCTGGAGGAAGCTTTTCCAGGCTTCTGGAGGAAGCTTTTCCAGGCTTCTGGAGGAAGCTTTTCCAGGCTTCTGGAGGAAGCTTTTCCAGGCTTCTGGAGGAAGCTTTTCCAGGCTTCTGGAGGAAGCTTTTCCAGGCTTCTGGAGGAAGCTTTTCCAGGCTTCTGGAGGAAGCTTTTCCAGGCTTCTGGAGGAAGTTTTTCCAGGATTCTGGAGGAAGCTTTTCCAGGCTTCTGCAGGAAGCTTTTCCAGGCTTCTGGAGGAAGCTTTTCCAGGCTTCTGGAGGAAGTTTTTCCAGGATTCTGGAGGAAGCTTTTCCAGGCTTCTGGAGGAAGCTTTTCCAGGCTTCTGGAGGAAGCTTTTCCATGCTTCTGGAGGGAGCTTTTCCAGGCTTCTGGAGGAAGCTTTTCCAGGCTTCTAGAGGAAGCTTTTCCAGGCTTCTGGAGGAAGCTTTTCCAGGCTTCTGGAGGAATCTTTTCCAGGCTTCTAAAGGAAGCTTTTCCAGGTTTATGGAGGAAGCATTTCCAGGCTTCCGGAGGAAGCTTTTCCAGGCTTCTGGAGGAAGCTTTTCCAGGCTTCTGGAGGAAGCTTTTCCAGGCTTCTGGAGGAAGCTTTTCCAGGCTTCTGGAGGAAGTTTTCCAGGCTTCTGAAGGAAGCTTTTCCAGGCTTCTGGAGGAAGTTTTTCCAGGATTCTGGAGGAAGCTTTTCCAGGCTTCTGGAGGAAGCTTTTCCAGGCTTCTGGAGGAAGCTTTTCCAGGCTTCTGGAGGAAGCTTTTCCAGGCTTCTGGAGGAAGCTTTTCCAGGCTTCTGGAGGAAGCTTTTCCAGGCTTCTGGAGGAAGCTTTTCCAGCTTCTGGAGGAAGCTTTTCCAGCTTCTGGAGGAAGCTTTTCCAGCTTCTGGAGGAAGCTTTTCCAGCTTCTGGAGGAAGCTTTTCCAGCTTCTAGAGGAAGCTTTTCCAGCTTCTGAAGGAAGCTTTTCCAGCTTCTGGAGGAAGCTTTTCCAGCTTCTGGAGGAAGCTTTTCCAGCTTCTGGAGGAAGCTTTTCCAGCTTCTGGAGGAAGCTTTTCCAGCTTCTGGAGGAAGCCTTTCCAACTTCTGAAGGAAGCTTTTCCAACTTCTGGAGGAAGCTTTTCCAGCTTCTGGAGGAAGCTTTTCCAACTTCTGGAGGAAGCTTTTCCAGCTTCTGGAGGGAGCTTTTCCAGCTTCTGGAGGAAGCTTTTCCAGCTTCTGGAGGAAGCTTTTCCTGCTTCTGGAGGAAGCTTTTCCAGCTTCTGGACGAAGATTTCGCACCTTCTGGAGGAAGCTTTCACAGCTTCTGGAAAAAGCTTTTCCAGCTTCTGAAGGAAGCTTTTCCAGCTTCTGGAGGAAGCTTTTCCAGCTTCTGGAGGAAGCTTTTCCTGCTTCTGGAGGAAGCTTTTCCAGCTTTTCTGAGGGAAGCTCTCGCAGCTTCTGGAGGAAGCTCTCGCAGCTTCTGCAGGAAGCTTTCGCAGCTTCTGGAGGAAGCTTTCGCAGCTTCTGGAGGAAGCTTTCGCAGCTTCTGGAGGAAGCTTTCGCAGCTTCTGGAGGAAGCTTTCGCAGCTTCTGGAGGAAGCTTTCGCAGCTTCTGGAGGAAGCTTTCGCAGCTTATGGAGGAAGCTTTCGCAGCTTATGGAGGAAGCTTTCGCAGCTTCTGGAGGAAGCTTTCGCAGCTTCTGGAGGAAGCTTTCGCAGCTTCTGGAGGAAGCTTTCGCAGCTTCTGGAGGAAGCTTTCGCAGCTTCTGGAGGAAGCTTTCGCAGCTTCTGGAGGAAGCTTTCGCAGCTTCTGGAGGAAGCTAACGCAGCTTCTGGAGGAAGCTAACGCAGCTTCTGGAGGAAGCTAACGCAGCTTCTGTAGGAACCTTTCGCAGCTTCTGGAGGAAGCTTTCGCAGCTCCTGGAGGAAGTTTTCGCAGCTTCTGAAGGAAGTTTTCGCGGCTTCTGAAGGAAGTTTTTGCAGCTTCTGGAGGAAAGTTTCGTAGCTTCTGAAGGAAGCTTCAGGAGGAAGCTTTCGCAGCTTCTGGAGGAAGCTCTCACAGCTTCCGGAGGAAGCTCTCGCAGCTTCTGGAGGAAGCTTTTGCAGCTTCTGGAGGAAGCTTTCGCAGCTTCTGGAGGAAGCTTTCGCAGCTTCTGGAGGAAGCTTTCGCAGCTTCTGGAGGAAGCTTTCGCAGCTTCTGGAGGAAGCTTTCGCAGCTTCTGGAGGAAGCTTTCGCAGCTTCTGGAGGAAGCTTTCGCAGCTTATGGAGGAAGCTTTCACAGCTTCTGGAGGAAGCTTTCGCAGCTTCTGGAGGAAGCTTTCGCAGCTTCTGGAGGAAGCTTTCGCAGTTTCTGGAGGAAGCTTTCGCAGCTTCTGGTGGAAGCTTTCGCAGCTTCTGGAGGAAGCTTTCGCAGCTTCTGGAGGAAGCTTTCGCAGCTTCTGGAGGAAGCTTTCGCAGCTTCTGGAGGAAGCTTTCGCAGCTTCTGGAGGAAGCTTTCGCAGCTTCTGGAGGAAGCTTTCGCAGCTTCTGGAGGAAGCTTTCGCAGCTTCTGGAGGAAGCTTTCGCAGCTCCTGGAGGAAGTTTTCGCAGCTTCTGAAGGAATCTTTCGCGGCTTCTGAAGGAAGTTTTCGCAGCTTCTGGAGGAAAGTTTCGTAGCTTCTGAAGGAAGCTTCTGGAGGAAGCTTTCGCAGCTTGTGGAGGAAGCTTTCGCAGCTCCTGGAAGAACCTTTTGCAGTTCCTGGAGGGAGCTTTTCCAGTTTCTGGAGGAAGGTTTCGCAGCTTCTGTTGAAAGCTTTCGCAGCTTCTGGAGGTTGCTTTCGAAGCTTGTCAAGGAACCTTATGCAGCTTCTGGAGGAAGCTTTTGCAGCTTCTGGAGGAAGCTTTCCCAACTTCTTAGAAAAGATTTTCCCTTTCCCAAACTTTTCGTATTCCAAATAACATTTTGATAACCTATTTCTCTTGTATAGGTTTTGAAAACCATTATAAAACCCAATACATTTTATTTTGGTTTTATGATGGTTCCCAGAACCTCCAAAGCGATTTGGACTTATAATTGCCGCTCGGGTTGTCATTCACACTAAGCTGTGAGAAAAGATCTTATTTAGTCTAAAAATATCCGTTCAGGGTCCCCATTTGGCCCCTGTGCGCAGCAGAGTGATGTAAACCCACGTAAGCCAGAACCCGATCGTCCTAACCCGACTTTTCTTTCTTCTCTTTCCCCCTTCTAGGTATAAATAACTCGTCCAAAGCGGGCCTCTGGGGTGGCACCGTGTCGTCGCTGGAGCTGAAGGTAAACATCACCCAGGACATGAACGGGAACGTCTATACGTGTCAGAGCACGAACGAGGCATTACAGCGCAGCGTACACGAGGCAGTCAATTTGCAAGTACTATGTACGTAGACGTCATTCAGCCCCGCATCGGCAGTGGCCCTTTTTCCTTCTGGTTTACTTAACTATTCGGATGGATGGATGGCCCACGGAATGGGAGGATGCTATTTTCCGAGCGGAATCCGGTGTTGCACCCGGATTTAGATGCTAAGTTTCCTGAAATGTGCTTCGTTCGACGAAAGCGTATGACTGACGGGAGGGGTTTTCATTTCAATTACATCCGACAATAACTGATTTGATGGATCGCTAATCGGTTTTACTGAGGGATTGAATCAGGTCCACATTTCGCTGAAGAAAATGTTTTGTGAGTTATTCCTAGAGTTTCAGCATTTGTGTTTTTCATGACGATTCTATAGAGATTTATGCTCACACATCCAGGAGGAAATCGAAACATAGCATATGCCTTAGTATTCTGTTGACGAGATAATATGGAACAAGCTCACCATTTTTGGTGAGCTTTTTCCAAATTTTTCCAAATATAAAACCAAAAGTAGGTCAGAAGCGGAGATTCTAAATAGAAATGTTCTTTCATATGCCTTGAATTGATGATGAATTGAAAAAACAGAAATGCAAAGCAAAGCTCCTAACCTAATTGGCATCTGATATGTTTTTGATGTTCTCGGCTTCGTTCAGTCAGAAGAAAAAAACACGTAAGCAAAAGTCTATTGAATTCGCTGGAAATGGATTTGCTTGAACCCCATCAACTGCCGGTAACCCATCAATACATCAACAACCCCCACCCATCTAACAGACAGACAACGGCTTAGCCCTGGCTGGCGATACATAGGAGGCCAAAGCGCAACAGCCCGTCAAATCCGTGGAAGTCGACGAAACAGCACATTCAGGAAACTTGCGCCTCCACTCGGAAAGCCATCAATCAAAAGCGCCTAATTCCGCCATCGCCCATCCATTCCATCCGATAGAGCACCACATCTCATCTCACTCTATATGAATTTCCTCCGCATTTTCACCGCCCTCTCCCATGTAGATCCGCCGAAATTTTCGCCACCGCCCTCTTCCACCGTGGTCGGCTTCGAAGGCGAATCACTTACGGTTGGCATGGTGGCCAACGGTAATCCCATGTCGATTGCATACACCTGGACCAAGGAAGGCCTCCCGATTCAAACGCCCGGTAAGTATCGAGCAGCAGCAGTCGCCATGCACTCACTATAGGTGGGCACTAGGGTGGTCCAAACTAGATAAATTAGAAAAATTTCAAACCTTGCCCACAAAAGGAAGGTTTTAGTCGTCAAGACGATCCACTGAAAATTTGAGAAACTTGGGAAAGTGCTTCCACCATGAGCTGAAACATCCCGTGTTAAAAAATCGATGTGCATTTGTGAGGTTCCGGAATTTGTAAGGTTCCAGGAGAAACTTACAAATCCATTTCAAATTCTTCCTTTCAGATTTATGGATTCTTTATTGAATAATACCAATTTGTCCTACTTTTGAGCTTCCAGCGCTCAATTTTCAGAGGAAACTTTAAAATTCCATATTATTACCAATCACATGAAGATTTGGACCACCCTACCAGCCACCCACGCTCTCATATCATATACGCCCATGATGTTTGTGCCATTTCGTGCGACCTATTGTTCCTTGCGACCCATGGCTCCTGCTTCCAGGACCCAACAACAATGAACAATGGAACCCCATTAGGGCAGTCTAATCACTCTCGATTAATTCACTTTCTCCCTTTCTCCGCGTCCCGCTCGCGTTACAGGTGTCCAGCGAATCGTCTCCGAGGGACCAATCCTCAACATCACCAAGTTGGCGCGGAGCGATGCCGGAGTGTACACGTGCGAGGCCGTCAACTCCCAGGGCTCGGCGATGATTAATATCACAATCGTGGTCGAATGTAAGTACAACAACAACCAACATGTTGGTCGGGCCCTAGATGGCCTGTATATTTCTCTTGCTCTGTCTATAGAAACCGGTGTGCTTTCGTTACTGTCGAGTAGGTGGATAAACAGTGGGTCTTCAAATAAGATTAATGGTAGGGATTACATGATGACTATTGACTATCTTTGTAACTAACAGTATATTTATAATTGAAAATTGACTATTTCCAACATCATCTCATGGAACAGCAGTCTCCCAACAACATGTTATAATATATTGAACTATAATAAGAATGGAACGACCTCACTAATAATCTTTCGAAACCTTCCTTGAGCACTTTGTCGTCAACGAAATCAGAAATCAGAAATCAGAAATCAGAAATCAGAAATCAGAAATCAGAAATCAGAAATCAGAAATCAGAAATCAGAAATCAGAAATCAGAAATCAGAAATCAGAAATCAGAAATCAGAAATCAGAAATCAGAAATCAGAAATCAGAAATCAGAAATCAGAAATCAGAAATCAGAAATCAGAAATCAGAAATCAGAAATCAGAAATCAGAAATCAGAAATCAGAAATCAGAAATCAGAAATCAGAAATCAGAAATCAGAAATCAGAAATCAGAAATCAGAAATCAGAAATCAGAAATCAGAAATCAGAAATCAGAAATCAGAAATCAGAAATCAGAAATCAGAAATCAGAAATCAGAAATCAGAAATCAGAAATCAGAAATCAGAAATCAGAAATCAGAAATCAGAAATCAGAAATCAGAAATCAGAAATCAGAAATCAGAAATCAGAAATCAGAAATCAGAAATCAGAAATCAGAAATCAGAAATCAGAAATCAGAAATCAGAAATCAGAAATCAGAAATCAGAAATCAGAAATCAGAAATCAGAAATCAGAAATCAGAAATCAGAAATCAGAAATCAGAAATCAGAAATCAGAAATCAGAAATCAGAAATCAGAAATCAGAAATCAGAAATCAGAAATCAGAAATCAGAAATCAGAAATCAGAAATCAGAAATCAGAAATCAGAAATCAAAAATCAGAAATCAGAAATCAGAAATCAGAAATCAGAAATCAGAAATCAGAAATCAGAAATCAGAAATCAAAAATCAGAAATCGGAAATTCAGGAATTGAGATTCTTTAGATTCTTCAGATTCTTCAGATTTTTCAGATTTTTCATATTCTTCAGATTCTTCAGATTCTTCAGATTCTTCAGATTCTTCAGATTCTTCAGATTCTTCAGATTCTTCAGATTCTTCAGATTCTTCAGATTATTCAGATTATTCAGATTCATCAGATTCTTCAGATTCTTCAGATTCTTCAGATTCTTCAGATTCTTCAGATTCTTCAGATTCTTCAGATTCTTCAGATTCTTCAGATTCTTCAGATTCTTCAGATTCTTCAGATTCTTCAGATTCTTCAGATTCTTCAGATTCTTCAGATTCTTCAGATTCTTCAGATTCTTCAGATTCTTCAGATTCTTCAGATTCTTCAGATTCTTCAGATTCTTCAGATTCTTCAGATTCTTCAGATTCTTCAGATTCTTCAGATTCTTCAGATTCTTCAGATTCTTCAGATTCTTCAGATTCTTCAGATTCTTCAGATTCTTCAGATTCTTCAGATTCTTCAGATTCTTCAGATTCTTCAGATTCTTCAGATTCTTCAGATTCTTCAGATTCTTCAGATTCTTCAGATTCTTCAGATTCTTCAGATTCTTCAGATTCTTCAGATTCTTCAGATTCTTCAGATTCTTCAGATTCTTCAGATTCTTCAGATTCTTCAGATTCTTCAGATTCTTCAGATTCTTCAGATTCTTCAGATTCTTCAGATTCTTCAGATTCTTCAGATTCTTCAGATTCTTCAGATTCTTCAGATTCTTCAGATTCTTCAGATTCTTCAGATTCTTCAGATTCTTCAGATTCTTCAGATTCTTCAGATTCTTCAGATTCTTCAGATTCTTCAGATTCTTCAGATTCTTAAGATTCTTCAGATCCTTCAGATTCTTCAGATTCTTCAGATTCTTCAGATTCTTCAGATTCTTCAGATTCTTCAGATTCTTCAGATTCTTCAGATTCTTCAGATTCTTCAGATTCTTCAGATTCTTCAGATTCTTCAGATTCTTCAGATTCTTCAGATTCTACAGATTCTTCAGATTCTTCAGATTCTTCAGATTCTTCAGATTCTTCAGATTCTTCAGATTCTTCAGATTCTTCAGATTCTTCAGATTCTTCAGATTCTTCAGATTCTTCAGATTCTTCAGATTCTTCAGATTTTTCAGATTCTTCAGATTCTTCAGATTCTTCAGATTCTTCAGATTCTTCAGATTCTTCAGATTCTTCAGATTCTTCAGATTCTTCAGTTTCTTCTTCAATCTGGAATCTGGACGGGATTCTGGACGGAATCTGGAAAGAATCTGGAAGGAATCTGGAAGGAATCTGGAAGGAATCTGGAAGGAATCTGGACGGAATCTGGACGGAATCTGGACGGAATCTGGGTGGAATCTGGACGGAATCTGGACGGAATCTGGACGGAATCTGGACGGAATCTGGACGGAATCTGGACGGAATCTGGACGGAATCTGGACGGAATCTGGACGGAATCTGGACAGAATCTGGACGGAATCTGGACGGAATCTGGACGGAATCTGGACGGAATCTGGACGGAATCTGGACGGAATCTGGACGGAATCTGGACGGAATCTGGACGGGATCTGGACGGGATCTGGACGGAATCTGGACGGAATCTGGACGGAATCTGGACGGAATCTGGACGGAATCTGAAAGCAATCTGAAAGCAATCTGGACGGAATCTGAACGGAATTTGGACGGAATTTGGACGGGATCTGGAAGGAATCTGGACGGAATCTGGAAGGAATCTGGACGGAATCTGGACGGAATCTGGACGGAATCTGGACGGAATCTGGACGGAATCTGGAAGGAATCTGAACGGAATCTGGAATCTCGAATTCTGAGGCAGCCCTCAAAATTACATCGCATTTGGAGACCTTGCTGTACCCCGCGTAAGCGAGAGATTGCCGGCACGTGAAAGTCTAGCTAAAATCTAACCCCAAGGAGACGGATGGAGATGGATGGTAATCTATCGTGTTCCGCGCTAGCTTTGTCAGCGGTGGCGACGGCGTCGGCGGTCGTCATCAGTGGCAAAGAAAAGTTACTTTGGCAACCGTGTAACCAAATTCAATGGGTTAGAAGCGCCTCAAATTACATTTCCCCGTCCTTAGGGAGTAAAAGGTGACGACGACGACGGCGGGCTGCGGCTGTTGTTGTCGTGCTTTGTTAGCAAACACCTCATCCCTCTAATTAATCCACCCTGTATGTGTGTGTGTGCGTGCTTGCCCTACCACATCGTGTTTGGTGGCGCCGGAAATCGGCAACTAATTTCTACGGCAGACGACGCGCGACTGCCAACAACCAACAAACAACCTCATCCGCTGCTGATTTACGACCGGAAGTGGGGCTCTAATTTTCAGCGATAAATCATCAACTTTTTATCTGGGCGGCTTTGGCTGCTGCGTGGTAGTAAATACTTTCGTTAACCAGCTTCAACAGCAGCAGCCACTGAAGTTAGAACATGAACATGGACCGAGAGGGAAATGAAGTGGTATGGTGGTACAATCGGACGGGGTTCTGCTAGCCACAAAATTGACGGGGTTATTTACTGACTGCTCTCACCTCCTAGCTTGTTTTTCCGGTCAGCACTGGGGAGGAATTATGGACGGGTGGGTGATTGTAGCTGAGTATGGCGAGAGGCATCAAGTGCTATAACCATCAACATCAGCGAACGAACTGATGATCGCCAGTTACCGGGGTGATTTACCAAATTGTTATGATAGGTTGTAACCGTTTCAAAGGGAATAATTTTCATTTTATTTTATGAGCCATAAGTCAATCAAATTCATATGATGATTGGAAATATAAACTGTTCAATAGAGCTGAACACAACTTCTTCTATAAACATTCGAAACCTCTACTTTAGCATTTAACAGTGCCGAAATATAGTAAATTTGACAAAATGAAGTTTTGAAGTTGAGAAAAAAGATGTAAATTCAATGACTTGAGTAATAGACACAATACAACTGAATTCAAAACGCGGCATCTTCCATACGAACCATATATGATTTCCCATTTCATTGACACTTCAAGCCTGTTTATAGCACCTGCTTAAAGCAACATCTAATAAATTGTCACAACTCCTGCTCCGCAAAAGCAGCAAATTTCAATTCCCCCGTCCAAGGGAATCTTCCGTCTAATAGCTCCGGTCCCGGCCCGGAAGTAGCCCTTAATCCCAATAAATTTGTTTTATATCATGTGTGTGATGCAAACACACATCCTTGTAGTCGTCGTCGTCGTCATCGGCACACAGGACTAGGAGGTACATTTGGCCTCAACCTGGTGTGTTGGTCACCACCCACACACCAGGACCAAGGACGAAAGACGACCTGTGCGTGGGCCATATGGATGGGCGAGAGCTGAACGGCAATTGTGTGCTAAAACTAGCCAAAGGCTAATAAAATAAGGCCAAAACCGCAGGGAGACATATAAACTCGGACGGATCCGTTCGTGTCCGGATGTTGGTCTCGTCGGTTCGTTGCAGGCCAGCCGCCAGCAAAAGCAAAAGTGTCTGGAGGTTGTTCCCAGCGCAGCGCTGCGTCTTACCGGAGATGCCGGAACAGTTGGGGATCTAATGAAGGAAAATCAATAAAGTTTCTTCTCCTGGACGTGTGTCTGTTTGATCCATGCTCATGCATAAGGCTAGGTGCGGGTCGGGTGTCTTTTGTGTGTGCTTCCCTCCTGCCAAGAGGATCAATGGAAATCACTCTCAGCAGGAGGTTGGTTTGCTTCCACTGAGATCGGGAAGTGATCCGGTGTGCTCGCCGGAGGTGGTCTCATGGGCGTAGCCAAGCGAACGGACGGAAGGTGTAGCCGAGTAGGTACATACATACATCATACATATTCTTACAACGTCTTTAAAAACTCGATAATTTGGGACATGTTTTCATATTTTTTTTTTTTCAACCAAGGGGCCATTCTTTATTACCTACACCAGCGAACCTAACCAAAACATGATTGACAATTCTCAGGTCATTTTGACAGATGTAACATGAGCATGAAAAGGACGGCAACAAGATCAATAAAGTAGAATATATGATCCGCCTTTTTCGTGCATGTGTGTAGTCTGTCAAAATGACCTGAGAAGTGTCAAACATTTCCATGGCTAGCTTTGTTGGTGTAGTGAAGTATTACACTGTTTGTCCTTATGCCAAATATTTGCCATTGAAGTCCGACATTCATCCAAGGTTGCTATGATTCACATTGTGTCGGTTATTTGTTGGGCTTGTTTGGCCAAATATGTGTCATGTCTAATGGTTTCTTAAGAGGAAGCGTGTTCCTTTTTGGACCACCCTAATTGAAACCAAATTTCCACAGCAACACTTAAGTTATGACAGCTTTAAACTATTTATTGTTAAATCATAAACAACAAATGAAATATAAACGTATCTCAATTATTCGTTTCTTTTTAAGCTTACTCCTAATTAAAACTACTCACATTTAATGGTCTTCTATTTTTCCTTCCAATAATGGTGGTTTCTAGGCACGGGTTTCGATCAAATTGGATCCTGCAGATCAATATCAACTTTACAAACAAATCCAACAAAATTCGATCAATTTAGTTCACCTTTCGAATAAATTAAAATCGCAAGCTTCCACTATTTTCACCACGACTATCGGCTCTACCACAAATTCAATTTATACTATGTTTTTCTATCTCGAACTCAAAACTTCTAATTTCTTCGTTCACTTAAAAACCATTTTGCCAGGCTTCTCCGTAATCCTGTTTGTTTTTATTTACAACTATTTCTGACTCTCTCTTTTCCAACATACCTGCTGACAGCTATGCTTTGCTCATGGTTGATCCATCACCGGGGTGGTCTCGTCCGTTGTGGACCGCATGTTGCGCAATGGTTGTGCTGTCGAAAGGTGGTACGGGGCTGTGCCAACAAAGCGGTTTCACTAAATGAAGTCTATTCCAGTCAATATTAACAGAGAATTCTTCCAAGGATTCCTTTAAGAAATTCAAGTTTCAAGTTGAGAATTTCTCCAAAAGTTTCCAGTGATTATCCCAGAAGTGAATGAAAGAAATTATTCATTAAACTACGTTTCCTTGTGAAAGTTCTACTACTATTATTTTTAATAAACTTCCATGGGCTTCTTCTGAAACATTGCCAGGAATTTGTTAAGGAAATCCTTCGGAAATTTCTCTAGAGATTTGTACAGACTTTTCTACAGGAATTGCTTCAGGAATTCTTTCAGAGATTCCTCAGAAATACGAACAGGTATATTTTAAAGAAGTACATCAGGAAGTGCACTATGTATTTTATTGAAAATTCTCGCAGGAATATGTACAGGGATTGATAAAAAAATCGGCAGCAGTTCCTCCATAAATTCTAACATTTTAAATTTCAGTGTTTCAACAGGAATTCTTTTAGAGATACTTTCAGGAGTTTATACAGACATTCCTTTAGCATTCACTCCAGATATTGCCTCAATTTTTAAATTTCTCCGGTATTCCCTCTAAGTATAGCTAAAAGAACTTCACTTCGGATTTTTTCGGGAATAATTTTGGAATATTTATCGCCCATGTTTTTCAGGAATTATTTTAGGAATACACTCCCGATGAAAAGTTTGGGGTCACCTCCTCAATAACATGCAATTTTTTTAGGCCCATATCTGCGCCATATTGCTTTCTATTTCTATACCATCATACATGATCATGATCAAAGAGAGTTTTTTACAAGAACTTTTTTTATATAAACTTAACCTACAGCTGCAAGATTTTCCAAAAAATATGTTTAAACTTACGGCTGTGTCACTGGAAATTGCGTTAACCAAATTTTAAGATGAAAGCGGTAATAAAACCTAAATTCTATTAGCTTTCAACTGCTTTTAGCAAACTTAGCTGAAAATCTAGAAAAAAAAGTTATTAAGTGAACTAAATCTTGATGTCATCGGCCAAAATTTTGGGGTCACATTTTAGTTCACATGGAAAAGTTATTTTATGATATCTTCGTCATCTTTAGTTCAATTTTAATGTATGTCAGGAGTAAGGAGTTTTTTTCTGTGCAGGAGCTTATCTAAGCTTGTGTTCAGAAATTTGTCCATAAAATGTTTCAGAAATGCTTTTAAGAAATCTACCAAGAATTTTCAGTGATTTTCCCAAAAACTATTCAACAAACTTTTCGTGGAATTCCACCAAGAGTTTCTCAAAAAGTTTCTCGAAATTTCTTCCGGTATTTCTTCAAGAATTTCCCTGGCACTTCTTCACTTATTTCTCTAGAGATTCATTCAAGAGTACTTCTGAGACTTTTACATGGGTTCTACTGAAAATTTCTTCAGAAAATTTTTCAGGGATTCTTTCGGAAATTTACGCTCGGATTCCTTCTAAAATTCCTTCAAAAATATCCTCAAAGAGTTTTTCAGAATTGTACGGATTTCTTCAGGAATTACAGAGAGGGCTTTTTTTAATTCCTTCATGGATTTTTTATAGAAATTCCTCTAAAAATGTATACATTAATCCGTCTTAGGTTCTTCTAGAAAGCCTTGCAAGGATTTTTCAAAAAATCCTTCTGAAGTTCATTCAGGATTCTTTTCATAAATTGGCTCTGCAGTCTCTGTATCTCCTGGACTTCCTTTTGAGATTTCTGCAGGAATTATTTCAAAAATTCTTCCTTCAGGATTTTTCAGAAGTTTTTCCCAGAATTAACACAAAAACGACTTGCAGAATTCTCGAAAGAATCCCTTACGGATTTTTTAAGGAAAAACATGGAATCGCTTGAAAACTGCTAGTGTGGTTTGTGAAAATTCCTAGAAAAAATTATTGAAAATTTTCTAGAAGGACTCTCGGGCAAAGGGAACCTAAATCAGTTTCAGGCATTATTTCTGGAGGAATTCCTGGATGAATGCCCGGGAGAATACCTGAAAAAGTTTCTTAAGATACCTTTTTAATTCCTAGATAAAAAAAAAACAGGAGAAACTTCTGGAGAGGAACTATGGAATATATTCCAAACAAAGCATGGCTTAGAAATTTCTGGAGGGATTCCTGAAGAAATCTGTGGAGGACTTAACTTACAAAAAGTGGACTTAATACAAAAAGTGTGACATATGGGGGAGGGGAATTGAAACTCGGCAATTTTTGCGTGACATAATTTATGGAGGTTCCCAAAAAAAGGGTCACACAAGGAAGAAGTACTTTGACAATGTTCTTCGCAGAGGGAGTGCAAAGCATTGAATAAATTGGACATGATGTCTACGATTCCAGACAGCGTAAACATTGGGACACCCTAAGGTTGCTTCTGGTGCTCCGAATGATGTCTTTCTGGCTGAGAAGTTGGAAAATATGGGCCATCTGGGATTCAGGATGTTCCGCACCACAACCTTGCTTGATCGCCTCGCATGCCAAAGACTCGTCGGTGACCTTTCCCTTGATCTCGACTTCGTGGATTGGAAGATATACGTGGTACTCCAAGGCAAGCCCGTGCGCAAGGGGGGGGTTTTGGGTGTTAAACCCTCCCCATTACCGACGCTTCATATACTAGGCGCCCCTCCGCCTTTTGCCGAAATTGGCAAAAACCCCTCCCTTGGTGCCACTTCTGTGCACGGACCTGCTCCAAGGTAAACCCGAGCAGAGGTCAAGTACTGACAACCAAAACGTGATATTGGTTTAATTGATATAAGAGGTAAAAGTATTGAAAATAATATCAAAAAAAATTTCTTCGGACTTCTGACCAATACCGAAATTTGATATTTCAAGATCAACCAAATAGCTCGCTGCTATTGGTTAGCTCTCAAAAGAGCTAAATATGATATGCTGATGTTGGTCGAGGAGTGAATTTTACCTATTATTTGCAGTACTTTTACTTCTTATGTCAAACAAACCAATATCAATTTTAAATCTTCATATCAAAATACATATGCTTTTATTGAGTTTTTTCCTCTGCTCGGGAAGAGCTCAACGGCTACAACGCTACAATCTCTCGAGCACTTCTTCACTTATTTCTCTAGAGATTCATTCAAGAGTACTTCTGAGACTTTTACATGGGTTCTACTGAAAATTTCTTCAGAAAATTTTTCAGGGATTCTTTCGGAAATTTACGCTCGGATTCCTTCTAAAATTCCTTCAAAAATATCCTCAAAGAGTTTTTCAGAATTGTACGGATTTCTTCAGGAATTACAGAGAGGGCTTTTTTTAATTCCTTCATGGAGTTTTTATAGAAATTCCTCTAAAAATGTATACATTAATCCGTCTTAGGTTCTTCTAGAAAGCCTTGCAAGGATTTTTCAAAAAATCCTTCTGAAGTTCATTCAGGATTCTTTTCATAAATTGGCTCTGCAGTCTCTGTATCTCCTGGACTTCCTTTTGAGATTTCTGCAGGAATTATTTCAAAAATTCTTCCTTCAGGATTTTTCAGAAGTTTTTCCCAGAATTAACACAAAAACGACTTGCAGAATTCTCGAAAGAATCCCTTACGGATTTTTTAAGGAAAAACATGGAATCGCTTGAAAACTGCTAGTGTGGTTTGTGAAAATTCCTAGAAAAAATTATTGAAAATTTTCTAGAAGGACTCTCGGGCAAAGGGAACCTAAATCAGTTTCAGGCATTATTTCTGGAGGAATTCCTGGATGAATGCCCGGGAGAATACCTGAAAAAGTTTCTTAAGATACCTTTTTAATTCCTAGATAAAAAAAAACAGGAGAAACTTCTGGAGAGGAACTATGGAATATATTCCAAACAAAGCATGGCTTAGAAATTTCTGGAGGGATTCCTGAAGAAATCTGTGGAGGACTTAACTTACACTTAAAAATGTTTGCAGAAATTACAAAGGCATTGGTGAAATTCTTTGATAAAAATCCCTCGATAATTTGCTAAGGGATCCTTGGAGTATTTTCTGAATCAATCCTTGGAAGATCTCTTGGAGATACCTCTGGAATTTCTGTAGGAATCGTTGAAGGAATTTTCTAAAAGATTTCTGAAGGAATGTCTTAAGAAACCCATGGAATAGTTTCAAGGAATTCAAGCAAGTATTTCTCGAAGAATCTCTAGCGATATCTCAAATAAATATATACATAAACAGGAACTTATTTTTAACGGATATCTATAGAAATCTTCGGAGGAACTCCGCTGAAACCATTCTAAAAGAAATCCTGCACGTATCTCGAGAAACATTTAGGTAAATCCTGAATGATAAAAGGAATTGCTGGCGATATTCCAGGAAAACATCGTGGAGAAAGAAGTTCATGGGAAGGAATACGGTTTAAAAGATTTCTCGGAGGAATCTTGAGGAGAATTCTTACTGAACTCATGAAAGAAACTTCTGCCTGAATGCCCTTTCTGTGATAAATACATTTAAAATTTACGAAGAAATAATTCATGGTAGGGTTTCCCCGGAACAGTTTTCAAATAGATGCCATTTTGAAATTATTTCCTTGGAGACGTACCAGCCTAGGGGGCGCAGCAATGTGGTAGCCTTGAGTTACACGATCTGATTTTACCATGGCAGCACTGATCCTTATATGTCTGCAATTTTTGTAGAAGTTTCCAGTTTAGGGACGATTCAAATATGGCGTCCATAATTTCTCGGGAATTTCAAGCGAAAATTCTGTTCAGTTTTAATTAGTTAGACTACCGGTGAACCCGTGAATGTAGGCAAGATAAATAAGAAAATAATCAAAATCATTTCAGAAATTCTTTTGGATAAATTTCTGAACTATTCATGTTTTTTATTTCTATGTATTCCAAAAGCTTTGACATAAAATCCAAAGACTTTCTCCACTCCAAAGTAGTTTCTAACGGACATTCTTCTAAGATTATATTTTGTTTTGTTGTAGGAATCGGTCTGACAGTTCCTCTAAGGTACACCGGGCAAGTTGAAACGGGTGGGGCAAGATGAAACAGCGGGTTATCATAATGTTTTCTAATGATGATAAACAATTTTATTGGCATAACACATAGTTTTTGATTCAAACTATCTTTTAGCGAAGGATAAATTTCCAAATTATATTGAAATCTATTTCATAACTTCGCGTTTCATCTTGCCCCACCCGTTTCAACTTGCCCCGGTGTACCTTATTAGTTTTTAAAGATCTTCAAAAAAAAATAATTGTTGCCTTCTAAAAATTCCAACTAGGATTTTTGTTACAAATTTCTCTGGAAAAATTTTCAACTACATCTAGAAGCAGCTCTTATCAATATAGCGATAATTCCTTCAAATCCATGAAAAATGTCCTGGAAAATGCACTTCAAAAAATTATGCAGTTTTTTTATGAGAAATTATTTAGAAAACCGCTTCTCCCGAAGGCCGTATGAAGCCCTAAAATGTTTTGCAAGGATTGCTACAAAATGTTTCCTATTAGAATATCCCCTGAATTCTTCCAAGAAACACTTTCAGAATTTTCTTCGTTGAATCTTTCAGAAGCTTCTCCAAAGAGTTTCTCAAGATATTGCCCTGGGGTATCTAAGATTCCATCCAAAATTTATCTGATTTTCTTTTGGAATTTATTCAAAAAAATAAATCAGATATTTCTCTGGCAATTCCATTGAGGACTCCTTCACAAGTAATTCCAGGGACTCCTCCGAAAATTTAGCAGCAAATTATTATGAAAACAAGTCCACTGATAATTTTACCACAAATACTTCTAAAGACGCCATTTCCTACTCCCCTGAGTATTCTTCCGTGGATATTTCCTGAAATCTTCGCGTCCATAAATTACGTCACGCTCTGAAGGGGTAAGGGGGTGGGGGTCTGCAAACTGTGACGACCCATAGATTTTTTTTCATGGTTCTGATACAAAAAGTGTGACATATGGGGGAGGGGAATTGAAACTCGGCAATTTTTGCGTGACATAATTTATGGAGGTTCCCAAAAAAAGGGTCACACAAGGAAGAAGTACTTTGACAATGTTCTTCGCAGAGGGAGTGCAAAGCATTGAATAAATTGGACATGATGTCTACGATTCCAGACAGCGTAAACATTGGGACACCCTAAGGTTGCTTCTGGTGCTCCGAATGATGTCTTTCTGGCTGAGAAGTTGGAAAATATGGGCCATCTGGGATTCAGGATGTTCCGCACCACAACCTTGCTTGATCGCCTCGCATGCCAAAGACTCGTCGGTGACCTTTCCCTTGATCTCGACTTCGTGGATTGGAAGATATACGTGGTACTCCAAGGCAAGCCCGTGCGCAAGGGGGGGGTTTTGGGTGTTAAACCCTCCCTTACCGACGCTTCATATACTAGGCGCCCCTCCGCCTTTTGCCGAAATTGGCAAAAACCCCTCCCTTGGTGCCACTTCTGTGCACGGACCTGCTCCAAGGTAAACCCGAGCAGAGGTCAAGTACTGACAACCAAAACGTGATATTGGTTTAATTGATATAAGAGGTAAAAGTATTGAAAATAATATCAAAAAAAATTTCTTCGGACTTCTGACCAATACCGAAATTTGATATTTCAAGATCAACCAAATAGCTCGCTGCTATTGGTTAGCTCTCAAAAGAGCTAAATATGATATGCTGATGTTGGTCGAGGAGTGAATTTTACCTATTATTTGCAGTACTTTTACTTCTTATGTCAAACAAACCAATATCAATTTTAAATCTTCATATCAAAATACATATGCTTTTATTGAGTTTTTTCCTCTGCTCGGGAAGAGCTCAACGGCTACAACGCTACAATCTCGTTGGCCTGTCTGCGATCACACACGGTGATGCAAAACTTAGTTGTACCCAACCTGTCAATGGAATCAGTAGGGGGATTAACTTAACAGCGTAAACTGATTAAACTGATTAAACGTCGCAATGACCAAAGCAATCTTTGATTATTTCATTCGCAAAATCATGAAACATTTCGAATATGCAGAAAATCATGGCATACGCAGCCATTTAATCCGTTTAGTGAATACCCCTAGTGATTGCTAAATGCTTAGTCAGACCCTTGCTTATCTGATCGGGATTCAATCGTTTACCCACAGACAAACAGACGTAACACTCTGATAATTCCCATCGTCAACCGGTTTAACGGTATATTTAAAACTTTGATAATTGGCCAACTGCCCATCCATGGCGCTCGCATCGTTTCAGTTCGAGTTTGACGTTTGCCCACTATACCTCCACCTAGTTGATGATTGGCCAAACTCAGTCCTGAAATGAAATGTTTTCCATTAACAGCTAGAGCTTACTTCCCTCTATCTGTAATCTGAATAAATCGAAATACGCTTATGGGTGGGACGGGAGATGTTGACGTTTGTAATGGTTGTTCTGCCCTTTTCACATGTTGGTCTAGAGTTATCTCACAATGAAACGAGCTTGCAGACTGTAATTATTCTGTGCGGAATTTGTGCCGCTCCCAAATAACATAACGTTTATGACATTTTTAATTTCTCATCTATTATACATTGCATGTACATTAGCGTGGTTCAAAAAATCTTTTTTGCTCCACAACGCTTATTCGATTCCTAATCAGATTATATGCCTTCTCCCAAAATTTAAGATCATTTGGTTGAAAATTGAGATTGCACAAGCCCTCCAAAGTTTGTATGGGAATTACTATGGGAAAACGATGTTTTTCATTCAATCCACCGTAGCATTTCCCCAAGTGTCCTAGTGGGTTAGTTCACTCTTGTTAATCCTAGGCTACTCTATCAGCCACAACTTTGCCGAAGACCGCATTCAAATCGGACGCCTCATTAATTAGCTACCGATTTTTATCCAGAATCGAAATCTTTACTCATGATGGTTAAACTATTCGGTGGGCATCACTGCATTTTGCAGTGAAACATAGTAGCCATGATTTCAGTGTGCTATCTTTGGCGCCATATGCAGCAATGTTGCCTGCTGGGAAACTGGAAGATCACTGTTAAAGTTTGCAAAGTTGGATACAAAACGATAACTGATTAATGAGGCGTCCGATTTGAATGCGGTCTTCGGCAAAGTTGTAGCTGATAGAGTAGCCTAGGATTTCCAAGGGTGAACTAACCCACTGGGACACTTGAGGAAGTGCTACGGTGGATTGAATGAAAAACATTGTTTTCCCATAATAATTCCCATACAAACTTTGAAGGGCTTGTGCAGTCTCAATTTTCAACCAAATGATCTCAAATTTTGGGAGAAGGCATATAATCTGGTTAGGAATCGAATAAGCGGTGTGGAGCAAAAACGATTTTTTGCACCACGCTAATGTACATCTAGCTACGCCCCTGACGGTGTCATATCTTTCCATTACAACGCATTCACTGACTGGGCCCAGTAAAATGCAATAGCCCAATGAAGGTTGTCCTAATTCAGACCAGCAGCCGTCGTCGTCATCGTTGTCGTACCTAGACCAGCAGCACCCTGGGGAGCACTCGCCGCACTCCATGCTCTGGATGGGTGTGTGTACTTTAATGGCATTGTTTGGAGTCATTTCCACCGAAAAATACTGAAGCAGCTCTTGTAGGTGGGTAGGACACACGCTCTACTTCTGTTTGGTGCTGGACAGAACATCCGAACAGACCCCGGACTGCACTGGGAGTGTCATCTTACATGTGGGAACCGCTCTGTAAGGAAGCGCAAGGACCATCATCCTTCCCGGCGATTTAATGAACAAACTTTGCTTGCTCGGAAACCACTTGCAACCACCTGGCCCTCCCAGCCCAGCCCCCACCAAATTCAAATTTCAGAGGTGCACTAGAACTCCCTCCTTGTATGTATGTGTCTGTGTGTGGGTGCTCGGTGAGCCGTGTAAGACAATTGTGTGCACTGGGACAACACATTTCTCCAGCATACAGAAACAGAAGTGCTGTGTGTAAGCCATGGTTGGTTGGTTGGTACAGCAAGGTGACTGTCGGGACTTACCCAACAACCCGACGACTGTGGGACTGTAGCTGTAGGTGGAGGAAAGAGCTTAAGGGTTGCTTCAGATTTGCGTACCTACATATCTTCCGTACACTTGTTGGAACGTCTTAAGATCAAACTAAATATGTGTACAAACGCTCGGGAGAAACTTTGAAGGGCACTGTCAGGCAATAAGAATGCAAGGGACGATTTCGTCGCAAGTGGTCGTATAATCCTTCCAAATTGGCACTTGTTTTGGGATAGTGTCGAACGAGATCTGCTAAGGATTTGCCTGGGCAGTCAAGTTCCATGGAAATTTAAGACAACTTGTATTGAGCTTTTAAGAAAAGTGATGCACATTTACTGGAAATCCTGAGGCAAAAAATGATGGGATAGATGAAGCTTTTCCAACTCCCGAAGAAAGCTTTTCCAGCTTCTGGAGGAAGCTTTTCCAGCTTCTGAAGGACGCTTTTTCAGCTTCTGAAGAAAGTTTTCACAGGATGCTTCCATTTTCTGGAAAAAAAAACTTTAACAGCTTCTGTAAATTTCAGAGGTTTCTGGAGGAAGCTTTTCCAGCTTCTGGAGGCAGCTTTTCTAGCTCCTGGAGGAAGCTTCTCTAGCTTCTAGAGGAAGAATTTCCAGCTTCTGGAGGCAGCTTTTCTAGCTCCTGTAGGAAGCTTTTCCAGCATCTGGAGGAAGCTTTTCCAGCTTCTGGAGGAAGTTTTTTATGCTTCTGGAGGAAGCTTTTCGAGCTTCTGGAGGAAGCTTTTCCAGCTTCTGGAGGAAGTTTTTTAAGCTTCTGGAGGAAGCTTTCCCAGCTTCTGGAGGAAGCTTTTCCAGCAGCTGGAGGAAGCTTTCCAGCTTCTGGAGGAAGCTTTTCCAGCTTCTGGAGGAAGCTTTTCCAGCTTCTGGAGCAAGTTTTTACAGCTTCTGGAGGAAGCTTTTCGAGCTTCTGGAGGAAGTTTTTTAAGCTTCTGGAGGAAGCTTTCCCAGCTTCTTCAGGAAGCTTTTCCAGCAGCTGGAGGAAGCTTTCCAGCTTCTGGAAGAAGCTTTTCCAGCTTCTGGAGGAAGCTTTTCCAGCTTCTGGAGGAAGCTTTTCCAGCTTCTGGAGGAAGCTTTTCCAGGTTCTGGAGGAAGCTTTTCCAGCTTCTGGAGGAAGCTTTTCCAGGTTCTGGAGGAAGCTTTTCCAGCTTCTGGAGGAAGCATTTCCAGCTTCTCGAGGAAGCTTTTCCAGCTTCTGGAGGAAGCTTTTCCAGCTTCTGGAGCAAGTTTTTCGAGCTTCTGGAGGAAGTTTTTTAAGCTTCTGGAGGAAGCTTTCCCAGCTTCTTCAGGAAGCTTTTCCAGCAGCTGGAGGAAGCTTTCCAGCTTCTGGAAGAAGCTTTTCCAGCTTCTGGAGGAAGCTTTTCCAGCTTCTGGAGGAAGCTTTTCCAGCTTCTGGAGGAAGCTTTTCCATCTTCTGGAGGAAGCTTTTCCAGCTTCTGGAGGAAGCATTTCCAGCTTCTGGAGGAAGCATTTCCAGCTTCTTGAGGAAGCTTTTCCAGCTTCTGGAGGAAGCTTTTCCAGCTTCTGGAGCAAGTTTTTCGAGCTTCTGGAGGAAGTTTTTTAAGCTTCTGGAGGAAGCTTTCCCAGCTTCTTCAGGAAGCTTTTCCAGCAGCTGGAGGAAGCTTTCCAGCTTCTGGAAGAAGCTTTTCCAGCTTCTGGAGGAAGCTTTTCCAGCTTCTGGAGGAAGCTTTTCCAGCTTCTGGAGGAAGCTTTTCCAGCTTCTGGAGGAAGCTTTTCCAGCTTCTGGAGGAAGCTTTTCCAGCTTCTGGAGGAAGCTTTTCCAGCTTCTGGAGGAAGCTTTTCCAGCTTCTGGAGGAAGC
Organism: Aedes albopictus; assembly: GCF_035046485.1. Lineage (NCBI taxonomy): Eukaryota > Metazoa > Arthropoda > Insecta > Diptera > Culicidae > Aedes > Aedes albopictus. The sequence continues at coordinate 378,595,800 of NC_085138.1, read as the reverse complement.
TTTTCCAGCTTCTGGAGGAAGCTTTTCCAGCTTCTGGAGGAAGCTTTTCCAGCTTCTGGAGGAAGCTTTTCCAGCTTCTGGAGGAAGCTTTTCCAGCTTCTGGAGGAAGCTTTTCCAGCTTCTGGAGGAAGCTTTTCCAGCTTCTGGAGGAAGCTTTTCCAGCTTCTGGAGGAAGCTTTTCCAGCTTCTGGAGGAAGCTTTTCCAGCTTCTGGAGGAAGCTTTTCCAGCTTCTGGAGGAAGCATTTCCAGCTTCTGGAGGAAGCATTTCCAGCTTCTGGAGGACGCTTTTCCAGCTTCTGGAGGAAGCTTTTCCAGCTTCTGGAGTAAGTTTTTCGAGCTTCTGGAGGAAGTTTTTTAAGCTTCTGGAGGAAGCTTTCCCAGCTTCTTCAGGAAGCTTTTCCAGCAGCTGGAGGAAGCTTTCCAGCTTCTGGAAGAAGCTTTTCCAGCTTCTGGAGGAAGCTTTTCCAGCTTCTGGAGGAAGCTTTTCCAGCTTCTGGAGGAAGCTTTTCCAGCTTCTGGAGGAAGCTTTTCCAGCTTCTGGAGGAAGCTTTTCCAGCTTCTGGAGGAAGCTTTTCCAGCTTCTGGAGGAAGCTTTTCCAGCTTCTGGAGGAAGCATTTCCAGCTTCTGGAGGAAGCTTTTCCAGCTTCTGGAGGAAGCTTTCCCAGCTTCTGGAAGAAGCTTTTCCAGCTTCTGGAGGCAGCTTTTCTAGCTCCTGTAGGAAGCTTTTCCAGCTTCTGGAGGAAGCTTTTCCAGCTTCTGGAGGAAGCTTTTCCAGCTTCTGGAGGAAGCTTTTCCAGCTTCTGGAGGAAGCTTTTCCAGCTTCTGGAGGAAGCTTTTCCAGCTTCTGGAGGAAGCTTTTCCAGCTTCTGGAGGAAGCTTTTCCAGCTTCTGGAGGAAGCTTTTCCAGCTTCTGGAGGAAGCTTTTCCAGCTTCTGGAAGAAGCTTTTCCAGCTACTGGAGGAAGTTTTTTAAGCTTCTGGAGGAAGCTTTTCCAGCTTCTGGAGGAAGCTTTTCCAGCTTCTGGAGGAAGCTTTTCCAGCTTCTGGAGGAAGTTTTTTAAGCTTCTGCAGGAAGCTTTTCGAGCTTCTGGAGGAAGCTTTTCCAGCTTCTGGAGGAAGTTTTTTAAGCTTCTGGAGGAAGCTTTTCCAGCTTCTGGAGGAAGCTTTTCCAGCTTCTGAAGGAAGCTTTTCCAGCTTCTGCAGGAAGCTTTTCCAGCTTCTGCAGGAAGCTTTTCCAGCTTCTGCAGGAAGCTTTTCCAGCTTCTGCAGGAAGCTTTTCCAGCTTCTGCAGGAAGCTTTTCCAGCTTCTGCAGGAAGCTTTTCCAGCTTCTGGAAGAAGCTTTTCCAGCTTCTGGAGGAAGCTTTTCCAGCTTCTGGAGGAAGCTTTTCCAGCTTCTGGAAGAAGCTTTTCCAGCTACTGGAGGAAATTTTTTAAGCTTCTGGAGGAAGCTTTTCCAGCTTCTTTAGGAAGTTTTTTAAGCTTCTGCAGGAAGCTTTTCCAGCTTCTGGAGGAAGCTTTTCCAGCTTCTGAAGGAAGCTTTTCCAGCTTCTGCAGGAAGCTTTTCCAGCTTCTGCAGGAAGCTTTTCCAGCTTCTGGAGGAAGCTTTTCCAGCTTCTGGAGGAAGTTTTTTAAGCTTCTGGAGGAAGCTTTCCCAGCTTCTGGAGGAAGCTTTTCCAGCAGCTGGAGGAAGCTTTCCAGCTTCTGGAGGAAGCTTTTCCAGCTTCTGGAGGAAGCTTTTCCAGCTTCTGGAGGAAGTTTTTTAAGCTTCTGGAGGAAGCTTTTCGAGCTTCTGGAGGAAGCTTTTCCAGCAGCTGGAGGAAGCTTTCCAGCTTCTGGAGGAAGCTTTTCCAGCTTCTGGAGGAAGCTTTTCCAGCTTCTGGAGGAAGTTTTTTAAGCTTCTGGAGGAAGCTTTTCCAGCTACTGGAGGAAGCTTTTCCAGCTTCTGGAGGAAGCTTTTCCAGCTTCTGGAGGAAGCTTTTCCAGCTTCTGGAAGAAGCTTTTCCAGCTACTGGAGGAAGTTTTTTAAGCTTCTGGAGGAAACTTTTCCAGCTTCTGGAGGAAGCTTTTCCAGCTTCTGGAGGAAGTTTTTTAAGCTTCTGCAGGAAGCTTTTCGAGCTTCTGGAGGAAGCTTTTCCAGCTTCTGGAGGAAGTTTTTTAAGCTTCTGGAGGAAGCTTTTCCAGCTTCTGGAGGAAGCTTTTCCAGCTTCTGGAGGAAGCTTTTCCAGCTTCTGCAGGAAGCTTTTCCAGCTTCTGCAGGAAGCTTTTCCAGCTTCTGCAGGAAGCTTTTCCAGCTTCTGGAGGAAGCTTTTCCAGCTTCTGGAGGAAGCTTTTCCAGCTTCTGGAGGAAGCTTTTCCAGCTTCTGGAGGAAGCTTTTCCAGCTTCTGGAGGAAGCTTTTCCAGCTTCTGGAGGAAGCTTTTCCAGCTTCTGGAGGAAGCTTTTCCAGCTTCTGGAGGAAGCTTTTCCAGCTTCTGGAGGAAGCTTTTCCAGCTTCTGGAGGAAGCTTTTCCAGCTTCTGGAGGAAGCTTTTCCAGCTTCTGGAGGAAGCTTTTCCAGCTTCTGGAGGAAGCTTTTCCAGCTTCTGGAGGAAGCTTTTCCAGCTTCTGGAGGAAGCTTTTCCAGCTTCTGGAGGAAGCTTTTCCAGCTTCTGGAGGAAGCTTTTCCAGCTTCTGGAGGAAGCTTTTCCAGCTTCTGGAGGAAGCTTTTCCAGCTTCTGGAGGAAGCTTTTCCAGCTTCTGGAGGAAGCTTTTCCAGCTTCTGGAGGCAGCTTTTCTAGCTCCTGTAGGAAACTTTTCCAGCTTCTGGAGGAAGCTTTTCCAGCTTCTGGAGGAAGCTTTTCCAGCTTCTGGAGGCAGCTTTTCTAGCTCCTGTAGGAAGCTTTTCCAGCATCTGGAGGAAGCTTTTCCAGCTTCTGGAGGAAGCTTTTTATACTTCTGGAGGAAGTTTTTTATACTTCTGGAGGAAGCTTTTCGAGCTTCTGGAGGAAGCTTTTCCAGCTTCTGGAGGAAGTTTTTTAAGCTTCTGGAGGAAGCTTTCCCAGCTTCTGGAGGAAGCTTTTCCAGCAGCTGGAGGAAGCTTTCCAGCTTCTGGAGGAAGCTTTTCCAGCTTCTGGAGGAAGCTTTTCCATCTTCTGGAGCAAGTTTTTACAGCTTCTGGAGGAAGCTTTTCGAGCTTCTGGAGGAAGTTTTTTAAGCTTCTGGAGGAAGCTTTCCCAGCTTCTTCAGGAAGCTTTTCCAGCAGCTGGAGGAAGCTTTCCAGCTTCTGGAGGAAGCTTTTCCAGCTTCTGGAGGAAGCTTTCCCAGCTTCTGGAAGAAGCTTTTCCAGCTTCTGGAGGCAGCTTTTCTAGCTCCTGTAGGAAGCTTTTCCAGCATCTGGAGGAAGCTTTTCCAGCTTCTGGAGGAAGCTTTTTATACTTCTGGAGGAAGTTTTTTATACTTCTGGAGGAAGCTTTTCGAGCTTCTGGAGGAAGCTTTTCCAGCTTCTGGAGGAAGTTTTTTAAGCTTCTGGAGGAAGCTTTCCCAGCTTCTGGAGGAAGCTTTTCCAGCAGCTGGAGGAAGCTTTCCAGCTTCTGGAGGAAGCTTTTCCAGCTTCTGGAGGAAGCTTTTCCATCTTCTGGAGCAAGTTTTTACAGCTTCTGGAGGAAGCTTTTCGAGCTTCTGGAGGAAGTTTTTCCAGCTTCTGGAGGAAGCTTTCCCAGCTTCTTCAGGAAGCTTTTCCAGCAGCTGGAGGAAGCTTTCCAGCTTCTGGAAGAAGCTTTTCCAGCTTCTGGAGGAAGCTTTTCCAGCTTCTGGAGGAAGCTTTTCCAGCTTCTGGAGGAAGCTTTTCCAGCTTCTGGAGGAAGCTTTTCCAGCTTCTGGAGGAAGCTTTTCCAGCTTCTGGAGGAAGCTTTTCCAGCTTCTGGAGGAAGCTTTTCCAGCTTCTGGAGGAAGCTTTTCCAGCTTCTGGAGGAAGCTTTTCCAGCTTCTGGAGGAAGCTTTTCCAGCTTCTAGAGGAAGCATTTCCAGCTTCTGGAGGAAGCTTTTCCAGCTTCTGAAGGAAGCTTTTCCAGCTTCTGGAGCAAGTTTTTACAGCTTCTGGAGGAAGCTTTTCGAGCTTCTGGAGGAAGTTTTTTAAGCTTCTGGAGGAAGCTTTCCCAGCTTCTTCAGGAAGCTTTTCCAGCAGCTGGAGGAAGCTTTCCAGCTTCTGGAAGAAGCTTTTCCAGCTTCTGGAGGAAGCTTTTCCAGCATCTGAAGGAAGCTTTTCCAGCTTCTGGAGGAAGCTTTTCCAGCTTCTGGAGGAAGCTTTTCCAGCTTCTGGAGGAAGCTTTTCCAGCTTCTGGAGGAAGCTTTTCCAGCTTCTGGAGGAAGCTTTTCCAGCTTCTGGAGGAAGCTTTTCCAGCTTCTGGAGGAAGCTTTTCCAGCTTCTGGAGGAAGCTTTTCCAGCTTCTGGAGGAAGCTTTTCCAGCTTCTGGAGGAAGCTTTTCCAGCTTCTGGAGGAAGCTTTTCCAGCTTCTGGAGGAAGCTTTTCCAGCTTCTGGAGGAAGCTTTTCCAGCTTCTGGAGGAAGCTTTTCCAGCTTCTGGAGGAAGCTTTTCCAGCTTCTGGAGGAAGCTTTTCCAGCTTCTGGAGGAAGCATTTCCAGCTTCTGGAGGAAGCTTTTCCAGCTTCTGGAGGAAGCTTTCCCAGCTTCTGGAAGAAGCTTTTCCAGCTTCTGGAGGCAGCTTTTCTAGCTCCTGTAGGAAGCTTTTCCAGCTTCTGGAGGAAGCTTTTCCAGCTTCTGGAGGAAGCTTTTCCAGCTTCTGGAGGAAGCTTTTCCAGCTTCTGGAGGAAGCTTTTCCAGCTTCTGGAGGAAGCTTTTTAAGCTTCTGCAGGAAGCTTTTCGAGCTTCTGGAGGAAGCTTTTCCAGCTTCTGGAGCAAGTTTTTACAGCTTCTGGAGGAAGCTTTTCGAGCTTCTGGAGGAAGTTTTTTAAGCTTCTGGAGGAAGCTTTCCCAGCTTCTTCAGGAAGCTTTTCCAGCAGCTGGAGGAAGCTTTCCAGCTTCTGGAAGAAGCTTTTCCAGCTTCTGGAGGAAGCTTTTCCAGCTTCTGGAGGAAGTTTTTTAAGCTTCTGAAGGAAGCTTTTCCAGCATCTGCAGGAAGCTTTTCCAGCTTCTGCAGGAAGCTTTTCCAGCTTCTGCAGGAAGCTTTTCCAGCTTCTGCAGGAATCTTTTCCAGTTTCTGCAGGAAGCTTTTCCAGCTTCTGGAAGAAGCTTTTCCAGCTTCTGGAGGAAGCTTTTCCAGCTTCTGGAGGAAGCTTTTCCAGCTTCTGGAGGAAGCTTTTCCAGCTTCTGGAAGAAGCTTTTCCAGCTACTGGAGGAAATTTTTTAAGCTTCTGGAGGAAGCTTTTCCAGCTTCTTTAGGAAGTTTTTTAAGCTTCTGCAGGAAGCTTTTCCAGCTTCTGGAGGAAGTTTTCCAGCTTCTGAAGGAAGCTTTTCCAGCTTCTGCAGGAAGCTTTTCCAGCTTCTGCAGGAAGCTTTTCCAGCTTCTGGAGGAAGCTTTTCCAGCTTCTGGAGGAAGCTTTTCCAGCTTCTGGAGGAAGCTTTTCCAGCTTCTGGAGGAAGCTTTTCCAGCTTCTGGAGGAAGCTTTTCCAGCTTCTGGAGGAAGCTTTTCCAGCTTCTGGAGGAAGCTTTTCCAGCTTCTGGAGGAAGCTTTTCCAGCTTCTGGAGGAAGCTTTTCCAGCTTCTGGAGGAAGCTTTTCCAGCTTCTGGAGGAAGCTTTTCCAGCTTCTGGAGGAAGCTTTTCCAGCTTCTGGAGGAAGCTTTTCCAGCTTCTGGAGGAAGCTTTTCCAGCTTCTGGAGGAAGCTTTTCCAGCTTCTGGAGGAAGCTTTTCCAGCTTCTGGAGGAAGCTTTTCCAGCTTCTGGAGGAAGCTTTTCCAGCTTCTGGAGGAAGCTTTTCCAGCTTCTGGAGGAAGCTTTTCCAGCTTCTGGAGGAAGCTTTTCCAGCTTCTGGAGGAAGCTTTTCCAGCTTCTGGAGGAAGCTTTTCCAGCTTCTGGAGGAAGCTTTTCCAGCTTCTGGAGGAAGCTTTTCCAGCTTCTGGAGGAAGCTTTTCCAGCTTCTGGAGGAAGCTTTTCCAGCTTCTGGAGGAAGCTTTCCCAGCTTCTGGAGGAAGCTTTTCCAGCTTCTGGAGGAAGCTTTTCCAGCTTCTGGAGGAAGCTTTTCCAGCTTCTGGAGGAAGCTTTTCCAGCTTCTGGAGGAAGCTTTTCCAGCTTCTGGAGGAAGCTTTTCCAGCTTCTGGAGGAAGCTTTTCCAGCTTCTGGAGGAAGCTTTTCCAGCTTCTGGAGGAAGCTTTTCCAGCTTCTGGAGGAAGCTTTTCCAGCTTCTGGAGGAAGCTTTTCCAGCTTCTGGAGGAAGCTTTTCCAGCTTCTGGAGGAAGCTTTTCCAGCTTCTGGAGGAAGATTTACCAGCTTCTGGAGGAAGCTTTTCCAGCTTCTGGAGGAAGCTTTTCCAGCTTCTGGAGCAAGCTTTTCCAGCTTCTGGAGGAAGCCTTTCCAGCTTCTGGAGGAAGCTTTATCAGCTTCTGGAGGAAGCTTTTCCAGCTTCTGGAGGAAGCTTTTCCAGCTTCTGGAGGAAGCTTTTCCAGCTTCTGGAGGAAGCTTTTCCAGCTTCTGGACGAAGCTTTACCAGCTTCTGGAGGAAGCTTTTCTAGCTTCTGGAGGAAGCTTTTCCAGGTTCTGGAGGAAGCTTTTCCAGCTTCTGGAGGAAGCTTTTCCAGCTCCTGGAGGAAGCTTTTCCAGCTTCTTGAGGAAGCTTTTCCAGCTTTTGGAGGAAGCTTTTCCAGCTTCTGGAGGAAACTTTGGCGAAGTTTTTCCAGCTACTTGGAGAACTTATCCAGCTTTCGATATAATTGAGCTATTGGGGTTTAATTTTCTCAATAAATCCACACCGTATCGTTTTGTAAATCTCCTTTGAGAAGTGAGCATCATTATCAAAAGTCATGCAACTTATCCTTATCACAAAACAACTCTCAAACTACTATTATTGCTCCATTCTCTAAAACGACCGCATTCTATCAAACTACCACCAAAGTCTATTTCCACTCAATTGAATTTAATAGAAATTAAATTTCACCCATCCCAAAAGCACTTTCCTTTCTTTTCTTGTACTTATTCCTTATCCACACATATCCCTTGCCTCAGCTAACACATTTCGCAATAAAGACGAACCAACGGGAACATAACAAAACCCAGTTTATATGTACACAATAACGGACAAGAAATGCAATCTGCAGCAAATGATGCCCTCTCAGTAGCAGTCACTCCGCCACCCGCCCACCCATAAACGAATCAGTCTCATTCTCTTCTAAGCTGGAAGCGAAATCCTCTGCTTCCCGAAACTGTCGTCATCCAGCAGCGAGAAGTGATTTCGGTCGCAAAAAGGAAGCGACAGAAACAAACAGCCAAATAGCCATCCCCCCCGAACTAGGAAACTGCTCCTCGGAAACACTGAAGAAGCGAGCGAGCTGAAGCATCCTGCGGTTATTTTCTCTTGTTCGCCATCGCCGGGTGCAGTAGTGTTTGTTCAAGACATTTTCGCGTCATCGTTTTCAAACAAAAATCTAATAACACAAAGCTCTCATGTGGCAAATATGTTCCAAAGGAATAGCGGGGTTTGCTGGTCCACGGGTATTCTGCCTTGATTGGGGAAAGAAGAGAAATGTTGAGGGGGTATCTGAAAAATTTGTCTGATAAATATTGTGTTCCGTCTCTGATCAAGCTTTGTCCATGCTTTATGTCAACGGTTCTTTTAGATTTTCTCTGCCTCTTTTCATATTACTGATCATTTCTTTCCTGACATCTTTGGATTTTCTGATTTTATGGACTTCTTTGACTGATTTCTCTTTGATTTTCTGGCTTTCTTTGTGTGTTTTTTTAAACTGCCCTGAGTTGTCTGACTGCTATGATTTCCCTCAAGTCCCTGACTTTTTTTTTTCAATAAATTCTCTTATTTTTCTTTTTCTCTTTCTTTCTTTTGAATCTCCTTTGTTTTTTTTTCTTTTCTGACTACTGCGACTACTTTGAATTCTTCAAATGCTCTGGTTTCTCTTACTTATTTTAGTTTTTTTTTATTCTATGACTTCTAGAGAAGTCGCTGCGCCACAGTATTTTTTATTTTACTTTTTACCATTTTTATTTATTTTTTTCACTTCTAAGATTCCTTAGACTTTCTTGACTACTTTTCTGATTTTTTCTTTACTTCTTTAACTTCTTTTTCCAACCTTATTGCCTTTCCATTTTTTTCTTGACTAATTAATCTAATTCCTCTGACTTTTCTGATGACTTTGACTACCGTCACTTGTCTGACTGCCTGATTTTTCTGGCTACTCTAACTATTTTGACTTCCATGCCTTCTGAGACTTTTATTTTTCACTTTTTTTTTCCTTTTTTGTTTTTATTTCTGCGATTCCTATGACTTCTCTGACTGCTCTGATTGCCTGATTTATTTTTCTTCTCTGACTTTTTTGACTTCTATAAATTATCCTTCTCACCTCTTTGTGGTTTACCTCTTGTTCATTTATTTTTCTTTCCCTTCTGACTTCTCAAACTTTCTGACTAACTTGACGTCTTTGACTGCTCTGATTACTGTAACTTTTCTAAACTTTCTGGTTCACATGGCTTTTTCGACTTCTGTTTAGGTTTTATTTTTATTTTTTATCATTTTTTTGTTTATTTCTTTCCTTTTTGCTTTTCTTTGACTCGTCTGGCTTCACGGATAAGTTGAACAACCAAGACTTTTCTGTTTCTTATGACTCCTCTGACTGTTTTGATTTCAAGAACTTCTCTGACTTTTCCGACCATGTTTTTTTTAAACTGTTCCATTATTGCTTTTTTATTTATGTGATTTCTCTGACTACTTTGACCACCCTGACTGCTGAGATAGCTCTCACTTCTTTGATTTTTTTTAAACTTTTATAACTTGTATGAGTACTCTTTTCCACTTTTTTCCTTTTTTTACCGTTTCTTTTTAGTTGTTGTATGTACTTACTTCTGTGACTCCCATTACTGCTCCACTGTAAATTTTTTCTTACTTGTCTTTTTTACTTCTACTAATTCTCTTTCACACCTCTTTTTTGGTTTACCTTTTTTCATGTTTTTACATTTACATTTATGTGACTTCTCTGACTTGTCCGACTTTTTTTATTGCTTTGATTTCTCTAACTTATCAGAATTTTCTGGCTTCTTTGTCTTCTATTTCAATTTTTATTTATATTCTATCTTTTTTCTTTTTTTTTTCTTTTGCTTTTTCTTACTCTTCTGCCTCTATTGACTACCCAGAATTCTCTGCTTCCTATGACTTCCCTGACTTGTTGGACTTTAAGAACTTTTCTGAGTAATTTGACTACTCTAACCGCTCTGATTCCTTACAGTTTACTGGCATATTTGACTTTTCTGACTTCTCTAACTTCTGTTTGTCACTTATTTGAACTTCTTATTTTTTTCCATTTCTATCAGTTTTCTTACAACTTTAACTACCCTGACTTCTCTAACTGTGTTGATGTATCTCACTTTCCTGACTTATTTTACTTCTATAACTTCTAGACTAACATTTGAGAAGGGCGTATAAGCTGTAATGATTTTCTGCTTCTCCAGTTCCTCCTGAGCTTATTTCTCATCATTCATTCTATCTCTGACCAGTAGAGCAGACTCCCCTATATCTGAATACGCCTAGAAGAGACGGAAGAAACTGAGGCGTGTAATAGTTGTTCCACCCTTTTCACATGTTGGTCTAGACTTCTAGAAGAGAGTTCGATCTTTTTTTTAAATATCTCTGTTGTGTTTTTTCTTTAACTCTTATGATTCCTTTGGCTACTCCGATTTCTCTTACTTGTTTTCACCTCTATAAATTCTCTTTCGCACCTCTTTGTTTTTTTCGTTTTTTTCCATTCTGACTTCTCTGACTGCTTTAACTGCTCTAATTACTCTAACTTCTCTAAATTTTCTGGTTTCCATTTCCATGGTAGTCGAACAAACGTTTTTCGATTTTTTTAATTTTTTTATCAGTTTTCTTTTTTTTTCCTTTTTACTTTTCGTTGACTCGTCTGGCTTCTCGGACTACTGCTTTTCTGCTTCCAATAACTTCTCTGATTGTTTTAACTTCTATAACTTCTCTGACTTCTCTAACCAAGATTTTTATATTTGTCCTTACTTTTCTTTTTATTTGCTTTTTTATTTCTGTGCCTTCTTTGACTACTTTCACTATCCTGACTGCTGAGATACCTTGTACATTTCTGACTTTCCGACTACTATAACTTCTTTGACTTATCTTTGTCACTTATTGTTAACTTAATCGTTTATTTCATTCCTGTGACTTTATAACAACTTTGACTACCCTGACTTCTCAGACTGCTTTGATTTCTCTCGCATCTCCAACTTTTTATACTCTGATTTCATTTTTCAATTATTCTTTATTTTTAACTTTTCCCTTCTGTTTATTTTTTTTTTTTGTATTTTTTGCATCTGTGACTACCACGGCTTCTCTCACTGCTCTGATATCTCTCACTTGTCTGACTTTGTTGACTTCTACAAATTCTTTGTCCCATTTTTCAAATGTTTTTCCTTTTCCGTTTATGTAACTTCTCTGAATTTTTTGACTACTCTGATTTCTCTAACTTCTGGCTTGAATATTCTGGCTTTTGTGGCTATCTGAATACGCCTAGGAGAGACGGAAGAAGCTGTGCCGTAAAATGGTTTTACCATTTCGCAATAAAGACGAACCAACGGGAACATAACAAAACCCAGTTTATATGTACACAATAACGGACAAGAAATGCAATCTGCAGCAAATGATGCCCTCTCAGTAGCAGTCACTCCGCCACCCGCCCACCCATAAACGAATCAGTCTCATTCTCTTCTAAGCTGGAAGCGAAATCCTCTGCTTCCCGAAACTGTCGTCATCCAGCAGCGAGAAGTGATTTCGGTCGCAAAAAGGAAGCGACAGAAACAAACAGCCAAATAGCCATCCCCCCCGAACTAGGAAACTGCTCCTCGGAAACACTGAAGAAGCGAGCGAGCTGAAGCATCCTGCGGTTATTTTCTCTTGTTCGCCATCGCCGGGTGCAGTAGTGTTTGTTCAAGACATTTTCGCGTCATCGTTTTCAAACAAAAATCTAATAACACAAAGCTCTCATGTGGCAAATATGTTCCAAAGGAATAGCGGGGTTTGCTGGTCCACGGGTATTCTGCCTTGATTGGGGAAAGAAGAGAAATGTTGAGGGGGTATCTGAAAAATTTGTCTGATAAATATTGTGTTCCGTCTCTGATCAAGCTTTGTCCATGCTTTATGTCAACGGTTCTTTTAGATTTTCTCTGCCTCTTTTCATATTACTGATCATTTCTTTCCTGACATCTTTGGATTTTCTGATTTTATGGACTTCTTTGACTGATTTCTCTTTGATTTTCTGGCTTTCTTTGTGTGTTTTTTTAAACTGCCCTGAGTTGTCTGACTGCTATGATTTCCCTCAAGTCCCTGACTTTTTTTTTTCAATAAATTCTCTTATTTTTCTTTTTCTCTTTCTTTCTTTTGAATCTCCTTTGTTTTTTTTTCTTTTCTGACTACTGCGACTACTTTGAATTCTTCAAATGCTCTGGTTTCTCTTACTTATTTTAGTTTTTTTTTATTCTATGACTTCTAGAGAAGTCGCTGCGCCACAGTATTTTTTATTTTACTTTTTACCATTTTTATTTATTTTTTTCACTTCTAAGATTCCTTAGACTTTCTTGACTACTTTTCTGATTTTTTCTTTACTTCTTTAACTTCTTTTTCCAACCTTATTGCCTTTCCATTTTTTTCTTGACTAATTAATCTAATTCCTCTGACTTTTCTGATGACTTTGACTACCGTCACTTGTCTGACTGCCTGATTTTTCTGGCTACTCTAACTATTTTGACTTCCATGCCTTCTGAGACTTTTATTTTTCACTTTTTTTTCCTTTTTTGTTTTTATTTCTGCGATTCCTATGACTTCTCTGACTGCTCTGATTGCCTGATTTATTTTTCTTCTCTGACTTTTTTGACTTCTATAAATTATCCTTCTCACCTCTTTGTGGTTTACCTCTTGTTCATTTATTTTTCTTTCCCTTCTGACTTCTCAAACTTTCTGACTAACTTGACGTCTTTGACTGCTCTGATTACTGTAACTTTTCTAAACTTTCTGGTTCACATGGCTTTTTCGACTTCTGTTTAGGTTTTATTTTTATTTTTTATCATTTTTTTGTTTATTTCTTTCCTTTTTGCTTTTCTTTGACTCGTCTGGCTTCACGGATAAGTTGAACAACCAAGACTTTTCTGTTTCTTATGACTCCTCTGACTGTTTTGATTTCAAGAACTTCTCTGACTTTTCCGACCATGTTTTTTTTAAACTGTTCCATTATTGCTTTTTTATTTATGTGATTTCTCTGACTACTTTGACCACCCTGACTGCTGAGATAGCTCTCACTTCTTTGATTTTTTTTAAACTTTTATAACTTGTATGAGTACTCTTTTCCACTTTTTTCCTTTTTTTACCGTTTCTTTTTAGTTGTTGTATGTACTTACTTCTGTGACTCCCATTACTGCTCCACTGTAAATTTTTTCTTACTTGTCTTTTTTACTTCTACTAATTCTCTTTCACACCTCTTTTTTGGTTTACCTTTTTTCATGTTTTTACATTTACATTTATGTGACTTCTCTGACTTGTCCGACTTTTTTTATTGCTTTGATTTCTCTAACTTATCAGAATTTTCTGGCTTCTTTGTCTTCTATTTCAATTTTTATTTATATTCTATCTTTTTTCTTTTTTTTTTCTTTTGCTTTTTCTTACTCTTCTGCCTCTATTGACTACCCAGAATTCTCTGCTTCCTATGACTTCCCTGACTTGTTGGACTTTAAGAACTTTTCTGAGTAATTTGACTACTCTAACCGCTCTGATTCCTTACAGTTTACTGGCATATTTGACTTTTCTGACTTCTCTAACTTCTGTTTGTCACTTATTTGAACTTCTTATTTTTTTCCATTTCTATCAGTTTTCTTACAACTTTAACTACCCTGACTTCTCTAACTGTGTTGATGTATCTCACTTTCCTGACTTATTTTACTTCTATAACTTCTAGACTAACATTTGAGAAGGGCGTATAAGCTGTAATGATTTTCTGCTTCTCCAGTTCCTCCTGAGCTTATTTCTCATCATTCATTCTATCTCTGACCAGTAGAGCAGACTCCCCTATATCTGAATACGCCTAGAAGAGACGGAAGAAACTGAGGCGTGTAATAGTTGTTCCACCCTTTTCACATGTTGGTCTAGACTTCTAGAAGAGAGTTCGATCTTTTTTTTAAATATCTCTGTTGTGTTTTTTCTTTAACTCTTATGATTCCTTTGGCTACTCCGATTTCTCTTACTTGTTTTCACCTCTATAAATTCTCTTTCGCACCTCTTTGTTTTTTTCGTTTTTTTCCATTCTGACTTCTCTGACTGCTTTAACTGCTCTAATTACTCTAACTTCTCTAAATTTTCTGGTTTCCATTTCCATGGTAGTCGAACAAACGTTTTTCGATTTTTTTAATTTTTTTATCAGTTTTCTTTTTTTTTCCTTTTTACTTTTCGTTGACTCGTCTGGCTTCTCGGACTACTGCTTTTCTGCTTCCAATAACTTCTCTGATTGTTTTAACTTCTATAACTTCTCTGACTTCTCTAACCAAGATTTTTATATTTGTCCTTACTTTTCTTTTTATTTGCTTTTTTATTTCTGTGCCTTCTTTGACTACTTTCACTATCCTGACTGCTGAGATACCTTGTACATTTCTGACTTTCCGACTACTATAACTTCTTTGACTTATCTTTGTCACTTATTGTTAACTTAATCGTTTATTTCATTCCTGTGACTTTATAACAACTTTGACTACCCTGACTTCTCAGACTGCTTTGATTTCTCTCGCATCTCCAACTTTTTATACTCTGATTTCATTTTTCAATTATTCTTTATTTTTAACTTTTCCCTTCTGTTTATTTTTTTTTTTGTATTTTTTGCATCTGTGACTACCACGGCTTCTCTCACTGCTCTGATATCTCTCACTTGTCTGACTTTGTTGACTTCTACAAATTCTTTGTCCCATTTTTCAAATGTTTTTCCTTTTCCGTTTATGTAACTTCTCTGAATTTTTTGACTACTCTGATTTCTCTAACTTCTGGCTTGAATATTCTGGCTTTTGTGGCTATCTGAATACGCCTAGGAGAGACGGAAGAAGCTGTGCCGTAAAATGGTTTTACCACCCTTTTCACATGTTGGTCTAGACTTCTTTGAACTCTCTTTTATTTAAGTTTATTTTTTGTTTTTGTTTTTTTTTCTTTGACTCTTCCTTTGGCTACTCTAATTTCTCTTACTTGTTTTCACCTCTATAAATTCTCTTTCCCACCACTTTGATTTTTCTTTTTTTCCTTTCCCATTTATGCGTATTCTCTGACTTCTCCGATTGCTTTGACTGCTCTAATTACTCTAACTTCTCTAAATTTTCTGGTTTCCATGGCTTGTTCTACTTCGTTTTTCGATTTTATTTTTATTTTTAATCAGTTGTCATTAATTGTTTTTTTTTCTTTTTGCTTTTCGTTAACTCGTCTGGCTTTTCGGACCACTTTATCAACCCAGACTTTTCTGTTTCCAATAACTTCTCTGATTGTTTCAACCTCTATAATTTCTCTGACTTTTCTGACCAAGATTTTTATGTTTTTATAACTTTTCTTTTTATTTCCTTTTTTTTATTCCTGTGCCTTCTTTCACTACTTTCACTATCCTGACTGCTGAGATACCTTGCACATTTCTGACTTTCCGACTTCTATAACTTCTCTGACTTATCTTTGTCACTTTTTGGTAACTTGATCATTTATTTCATTTCCTGTGACTTTTATAACAACTTTGACTACCCTGACTTCTAGAGACGAACCAGCCAAGGGCTGAAAGTCTCTCAAATAAAGATAAATCAATCAACCCTGACTTCTCGGACTGTTTCGATTTCTCTCACTTCTCCGACTTTTTTTAATCTGATTTCATTTTTCAACTATTCTGTTTGTTTTAACTTTTCCCTCTCGTTTATTTTTTTTTTTTTGCAACTGTAACTCCTTCGGCTTCTCTCACTGCTCTTGAAATCTCTCACTTGTCCGACTTTGTTGACTTTTACAAATTATTTTTCCCACCTCGTTACTGGCTTACGTTTGACATGTTTTTCCTTTTCCATTTATGTGACTTCTCCGATTTTTTTGACTACTCTGATTTCTCTAACTTCTTTGAATTTTCTGGCTTCTGTGGCTTTTTTGGCTTATTTTTACGATTTTGTTGATCATTTTTCATTTTTTTTTTCTTTTTTCTTTCTTAGATTCTTCTGGTTTATTTCACTACTTTGACAACCCAGACTTCTCTGTTTCCTACGACTTCTTTGTCTGGTTTGACTTCTATAATTTTTTTGACTGCATTACCAAAATTAAACAGCAAAAAAGCAAAAAAAATAAAAACGAAAATATTGAACATTTTATTTTTTTTTGTGGTCTCTCTGACTACTCTGACTACCCTTACAGCTCAGATTGCTCTCACTTTTCTGACTTTTCTCTTCTAGAACTTCTCTGACTTATCCTTGTCATCTTGTTTAGTTTGTTCTTTTTTTTCATTTTTGTGACTTTCCTGACAATTTTTATTACCCTGACTTTTTCGACTGCTTTGAATTGTCCCACTTTTCAACTTTTTCTGACTTTTATAACTTCACGTATTTCTCTGTTTCACTTTTTTTTTTGTTTTCTTTTTTTTCTGTTCTGTTTTTGCGTCGGTTTTCCATGTTTTCATATTTGTTACTCTACTTATTTATCTCTTTTCTGTCACCTCTCTCATTTATTTAACTTCTTTAACTGCCCAAACTTCTGTAAGTTCTACGATTCCATGCACTTTTCTGACTTCTACAACTTCTCTGAACCTTCTCTTCCGCTATTTACCTTATTGATCTTTTCTTCTTCTTCTTCTTCTTTATGGCTCTACGTCCACACTGGAATTTGGCCTACCTCGCTTCAACTTAGCGTTATTCGAGCACTTCCACAGTTATTAATTGAAGGGCTTTCTTTGCCTGCCATTGCATGAATTTGTATATTGTGAGGCAAGTACAATGATACACTATGCCCAGGGAGTCGTGAAAATTTTCTCGACCGGAACGGGAATCGAACCCGCCGTCTCCGGATTGGCGATCCATAGCCTTAACCACTAGGCTAACTGGAGACCCCTATATAATAGAATATGATTGCTCCAACTATAACTAAGCTTAATACCCTGACTGCTCTGATTTTTCACTCTGCTACGACTTTTTTGACTTCTTTCGAATCTTTGAACACTTCTTCAGCTCTTCTTTTTCCCACTTTTTGTTTTTTACCTTTTTTGTTTTTCTTTTCTACTTTTCCCTTTTCTTTAACTACTGTGACTGCGCTGACTTCTCCGACTGCTCTGATTTCTCTCACTTGTCTGTCTTCTCTTTACACTTTTTTTATTTTTTCGCACTTTTTTCGCCTTTTTTCATTTTTGTGATTCCTCTGACTCCTCCAAATACTTTAACTGTCCTGATTTCTTTGTTTTTTTTACTTCTCTGGCTTTCCCGACTTCTCTTCCTTCTTTGGCTTCTTCTTCTTTTTTTAGATTTAACATTTTTCATCATAATTTTATAGTATTTTTGAAATTGTGCTTCCAAACCATATTTCAAACATGTTTCTGTCATTATTGTTTGCAGTGTTTTCTGTTAATCCCTCTAACTTTAATGCTTTAATGTTTCGTTATTTCCAATTTTCTACTTTATTTGGTTTTTCGATTTCATATAAAAATTTCGTTAAAACCGTTGTTCAAAACAACACTAACTGCTATCAAACTTCTCTGACTTCTCTTTGTCATCTTGTTTAGTTTGTTCTTTTTTCGACTGCTTTGAATTGTCTCACTTTTCACCTTTTTTTTTTTTGACTTTTATAACTTCAGAAATTTCTCTGTTTCACTTTATTTTATTTTAATTTCCTCTTTTTTCTATTTTTGCGACGGTTTGCCATGTTTTAATATTTGTTACTCTATTCATTTATATCTTTTCTGTCACCTCTCTCATTTATTTAACATCTTTAACTACCCAAATCCTGTAAGTGCTACGATTCAATGCACTTTTCTGACTTCTATAACTTCTCTGAACCTTCTCTTCCGCTTTTTACCTTTTTGATCTTTTCTGTAATATGACTTCTCCAACTGTTTTAACTAAGCTGAATACCATGACTGCACTGATTTTTCTCACTGCTACAACTTTTTTGACTTATTTCAAATCTTTTAACACTTCTTCAGCACTTCTTTTTTCCACTTTTTGTTTTTTTTTAACCATTTTTGTTTTTATTTTCTACTTTTCCCTTTCTTTAACTACTGTGACTGCGCTGACTTCTCCGACTGCTCTGATTTCTCTCACTTGTCTGTCTTCCCTTAACACTTTTTTTTTGCTCTTTTTTCGATAATTTTTTTTTTTTCATTTTCGGGATTCCTCTGACTCCTCCGAATACTTCATCTGTCCTGATTGCTTTGTATTTTCTTACTTCTCTGACTTTCCCGACTTCTCTACCTTCTTCCACGCGTAACGAAAGCACACCGAAACGACATCCAGAGAAAATGGTTCTGGCTTATTTTTTTTCAACTTTTTCAACATTCATTTTTTTTCTTCTCTGTTCTAAATAAAATTCCAGATGGCGCATCGATAAAATCCATCTCCGAGAACGTGGTCGTAAATCCCGGCGAGGATGCCATGCTGTCCTGCACCGTTGAAGGTAAGTCGCCTGCCTTCCTATCCTGGGTTTCCCCGAAGTCAGCCGGGCAGGGGAAGCTCGTTTGCGGCGGGCGTTCAAAAATATCAAACCATTTGCGTTTAGTAGAAATAGCAGCAGCGGCAGCACTAGTAGCAGAAGCAGAAATAGTGGTGTGGTCTTGGAGCCAAAGCTCTAAGCTTGATTCTCTCCGAAACGATGAGTGTATGATTTTTTTTTCTTTTTTGCTCCATAATTTTATATTGGTCGTATAAATTTCAACAAGCTTGAGGAAGCCTCGATTCGCTGGAGAAGCCAACCATGGTGCATAAAAAGGCGGCCCTCCGGCTGCATTTATTCGGGGTGTTGGCTGCAGAATGTGACCACGCTCTTAGGACGGCTGCTGGTGAGATCAAATGCTGCACCTAACATCCAACATATATTTGGAGTTTTTCTTTTTTTTTTGAGGTCGTCTATGGCCGGAATGGGACTTTCTCTTCCGCAAAAGTGTAAAAGTGAAACGGATTCGATTCAACGCTTTTCGGTTTTATGTTATGGGTGGTTTTCATATGCTGTGAATGGAAATATGGCTGCCGGAAAGTGTTTAACGATGTGATGAGGGAAATTTTATTCAGGTTAGAGTTACCATCATCACTATTGCCACTCATGGCAATGGCTACTCAATGACAATCTATGATACAAATTTCGATAAAATAATAGGTTTGCGCTGAAAACTAGAATCCAAATATAAAAAATGTTTTTTTTTTAATTTACTACCAACAATCTAAATTTTTAAAAAAATTTTAAATAAAAAAAAAGAAAAGTTTTCATTTTTTTTAATTTATAAATTTTTAAATTTTAATGACTTGGGTCATTTCATCAACATTATATTTTAAGCTTATTAATGTAGGACATAGAAAAATTAAAAGTAAAAATTTAAACAATAAAATTTAAAGAAAATCTTTCTAAAAATTAAAAAGAAAGATATATCCAAGCTTTTATTGAAAGTTTATTTCTTATTTATTTATTAAACCTTAACAAAATGAAACTTTCAGATTTGCACATGAATTTTTAAGTTTCATTCTCTTCCTATTGTAAACTTTTGAAATTTTTTGAATTATTTCTAAATTTTTTGAACTTATGGCAGCATAATTTTTTTATTATTTATTTGACTACATCTTCGGCTGAATGCCGCACAGACTGATCAGCTAGACTTAATTCTATTTTTAAACACTAATTTACTTATATTAAAATCAAACGAGTCACACACATCATTAAATAACCTACAACACGAATCAAACGGGCTGTGATATCCGTAATCCGAACGATGAATGGGAATCCACAGCAATCTTGAATTACGAAGCCGGCGGGCTGGAGCGTGGAAGCGCAAGTTGCTAAGAAGACAGCTGCAATCGATTTTGCCGGTGACCACGACGAAAACAAACAGTCTTTGCAGCAATGTTCGACGGTTGGCTAAAGACTCCATGTCAATCAGCGCACAACGTTGATTATAAGGAGGCAGGTTAACAGAATCATTCCACGGTAGACCTCGGAGAGCATATCTGATGAACCGCTTCTGGACTCTCTCGATGCGTTCAGCATAGACGGCATGATACGGAGCCCAAACTTGCACTCCATACTCCAATACACTGCGAACTAATGCACAGTACAGCGATTTAAGTGCATAAATGTCATCGAAATGCTGAGTGTTGCGTCGCAGGAAACCAAGCATTGCATTGGCTTTGGCCGTAGTTATGGCAACATGTTGGTCGAAGCGAAGTTTAGAATCGAGAATCACACCAAGATCCTTGATCGACGAAACTCTCTCCAGAGGATTGCTATCTAAGCTGTACTCAAACCTAACAGTAGACCGGCGGCGGTTGAACGAGATCACTTTACACTTATTGGCATTCATCTGCATACCGTTCATATCGCACCATTTCGACACACGTTCGATGTCGGCTTGTAAAGCGCAGCAATCTAGTATCGTTTTTACTACTCGAAACAGCTTCAAATCATCCGCGTAGAGCAGTTTGCCAGCCTGCAAGCGATCGCATAAATCATTTATAAAAAGGACGAAAATGAGCGGTCCAAGATGGCTGCCTTGCGGAACTCCAATATCAAAGATATTGGATTTAGCATCATGTATTTTGACGAAAGCTTTTCGCGAAGTCAGGTAAGATTTCAGCCATTGGATGATCCAATGAGGCAGTCCAAGGCGATTTAGTTTAGCAATGGCTAAATCATGCGGTACCTTGTCGAAGGCTTTTGAAAAGTCCACATATATGGCGTCGACTTGGCGCTTTCTTTCGAATTTGTCGATCACTGTATGGGTGAACATCATCAAATTTGTCGTTGTTGATCGCTTTTTCACAAATCCATGCTGATGCTCCGATATCACAGACTGAACAACCGGATACAGAGCATCATGCAACAAGCCCTCAAACACTTTTCCCAGACAGCTGAGAATCGATATCGGTCGGTAATTCTCTACGTCATGTATGTTCCCCGACTTATGAACAGGGGTTATAGAGGCGAGCTTCCATGCTTCAGGAAACACTCCTTCCATCAGCGAGCGGTTGTAAATCGACGCGATGGGGGATGCTAGCGATTGGGCACATTGCTTAACAAAGATTGGAGGAATGAGGTCGGGTCCGGGACCTTTGGATGCATCCACCTTGCTGAGAGCAGCACGAATATCAGCGTCATTGAGTGTTATTTGAGGAAACTGGAGGTTGTATGACGGGAGACTGTTTATATAGTCAGGATCAACTGGAATAGGGTTTTCGTTATACACCGAACCGAAAAATTCAGCGAAAAGGTTAGCGGTTACATCCGGCGAGCAGGAACTACGAGAGCGGAAAGACACATCGGCTGGGACACTGGCTGTGCTTTTTCTTTTGTTGATGTACGCCCAAAAGGATGACGGATCTTGCTTGAAATTTGCTTGGAGGCTGTCGGTGTATTCCCGGAAGCGGTCGCGTTGAAGAAGGGAGAATTCCTCTTCGGCATTCTTTAGATGGCCACTTGTTATGGGGTTCCTATTGCGAAAGTACCTTTTCCTAGCTTTTCGTAAACGGTTACGGAGGTTTCGAAGCTGCGGAGTCCACCATGGCTGACTCAATATTTTCTTAGGCCGCTGAGGTTTCACAGGAACAGCTTCACGAATGATTTGGTCGATGGTGCAATAGAAGGCAGCAACGGAGTCGTCAATAGAATCTTGATTTAAAAGCTGATTCCAATCCTGAGAAGCTACCAGTTCATTCACGACTTGATAATCACAGCGAGTGAAATCATAAACGCTAAGAGCGGGAGATGACGACGGGGTTTCTTCACGAGAACGGGCGTCAACACATAAAATAATTGGCTTATGATGGGCGTCAATTTTTAGAAGCGATGATGGTGACTCGAAGAGATCTATTCTGCATGGATCACTTGCGAAGACCAAGTCAAGCAGCCTACCGTTCACGTTCAAAACATTATTCACCTGATGTAGACCAGCCGTAAGCATGGGCTCAACTAAGGCAATCTCCTGCTCGGTTGAAACATTAGTTGGCAAATACCCTAATACGTCTTCATCGAAACGCCAAATCAAATCCTTCAGATTGTAGTCCCCTATACATACAATAACGTCATGAGCGTTGGCTTGATTTTGAATCTGCTCTACCGATTCCACGTGTTTAGTGTAGATGTCGGGACGGGTGTTCGGCCTTATATATATGCAACAAACATACAAAGAGAAATGCGGCAATACAATCTGTACGGCAGTCTGTTCCAGCTCCACGCAATTAACTAGCTTCGCAGCCTTGCAATTCAAATCTGATTTCACTGCAATCAAAACCCCACCGCCTCTACATAGATTGCTGGTAGAAGCGTTTCGGTCACATCTGTAGATAACGTAGTTGCATGCCAGTTCACTGGAAGCAATGCCGACATGGAGCCAGGTTTCGGTTAAAACAACAATGTCGAAGTCACAGGCGAGCAAAGAGAGGAGCAAATTATTCGTTTTGGTACGTAACCCCCGGACGTTTTGATAGTATATCGTCAAAGAAGTAGAGGAACTGCATCTACGAGACGATGGAGCAGGAGCACAAATCGTAGTACTTGAAACTGAGCGAGGTTCGGAGTGAACAGGTTGACGATCGGGATATTCTACAATGGCTGCTGCTGACTCGACGCTGGTCCAGACATAGGATGGGATTCTTTGTTGTTCGAAGCTCCGGGATCGGCTGCCTGCCCTGGTTTCCAAAAATGTCGAACGCTTGAGCCAGTTTCAACAAATTCTCGGAATTGGATTTCCTGGGGCCAGGTAGAAGGGTCCATAGCTTTGTGCTTTAACTCTTGACTGACACCTACCTTGAAGGATATAAACGTAAGGGACGATAGTGGTCGCCCTCTCGGTACCAATGCCTTCGCTACCACATTGTCCACCTGCAAACAGTTCTTGGCTAGATTGACGACCTCATCTTCGGTAACCTTGGGTGAAATTTTCGTCAGATAAATCCAAAAGTTGCTCTCAGGCGTCGTAACAGGAACTCCCGTAGAACTGCTGGGCTCATTCGTCCCGCGGAAAACCTTCGCAGGCTGGGCTGGTTGATGAGCGGGAACGTCGTCTGGCTCACGAGACCTCTTCGAAGCAGATCGGTAGTTGAACTGAAACCGGTTGGGAGCCGGAGACAAAATAGCTAGAGAAAGCTTGCTGAAACCGCCTTGGATTTCCAGCCTCAGTTCGGCAATCAGACAGTCTTTTATCTCGGACTTCAGATCTTCGACTAACTTCTGATACCCATCGTTCACCTCTTTCGTCGCAGCGTTCATGGATACCAACGTGTTTTTAAATCGTGCATTACCCATTATTTCTCGACACTCCGGGCACATCCAGTATGATGCAGAGTTTGCCACGATTTCCTTATAAAATGTCTCAGATATTCTGGCACACTTATAGTGGAAGGTCGCCTTGCAAAATCCGCCGCAAACGGCTTCCGGAGAAGTCAGGTTGACGGCACAACTATTGCAGATTTCCATAGCGTCGAAAATTAGCAACGACCGGTGGAGATGCTCTTAGCTCGTGCCGCTTCGAAAGCAAGGAGGTATGGCAACACTGGTAAAATGACGGATGATCGCGTTGGACGTGTATGTGTTGTTCCCACACAGACACGGAACGTTCGAAGCGATATAGGAAACGGCGTTTGTTTACCTTTATATGCTGGGTCTGGATGCGACGAGCTGCGGCGATTGGAATACGATTTGCGGGAGGCCGGTATTATGCTTGGTTGGTTTCGGATCGTGTAATGAAAACAGCGGAAGGAAATCGGGATGTATTTCACAGGCTTGGCGTTTACAGGTGTCAATGGTAATGTAGCTGAATCTCAGAAAAGAGAGCTCACTGTTGTTGATAACAGGGCAGCGGCAGAGGAGGTGGGTTTATTGGTAGCGAGGGTATTTGAGCAGCAGCAGCTTGGCAGCAGAGCAGCAGCAGCAGTACAGGTGGAGAGGGGCGAGGTGGGAGTAAAACTGGCAGGCGGCTTGCCAATGGGATCAATACTCAGACCACACTCAAGCCGGCTCGGAATTTTCGAGGAAATTCTACTATCCTACCTGACTGTTTTTGATGATATGACGGGTGGCGGGTTTGCAGTGGATGATAAGCTTGATCGTGGGCGGTTTATGGCAAATATTGGGTCGATTTGCAGCGAGAAAAGCTAGAAAAATCAGCGCAACGAAAAACGAAAACAAACGATGATCACAAGCAGTGCACAATGGGTTTGTTTCTGAAATTTGTATCCATTATTCGAAACAGTACCTTTCCGTGCAGTTCGAATTCGATTTGCACCCCTATCACCTTCTAATCAACGGTTCATTGTTTTTGAAGCAACGAATGCTTAAGTTTTCAAGTGACCTTTAAAGGCCAAAAACTCACATCTCTATTCCACATCGGTCACTCGCAAGCAAAAACTGCATTCCACCCAAAAGCCTCCATCGAACCCTTCAGAACCAACGCCTGCGGCGGTCACCGGTGCAATGTTCATCCCAACACACCGCACCGTATTTCGACTGACCCATAAAATCTAATCTGCCAGTAGCGAACGGAGACGAAAGAAAAAATGGAAACACATTTCTAATGCGTTTTGTTTTTTTTTTTTCTCTCGGTGCCATGAAGGTTCGATCCAACCTTTCGGGGTTCGGGAAATCCTGACACAATCATCGTTCTTCGGCGAAACCGAAAACCAGAGGCAAAAAGCACTTTACTTTGGCACGTTGGTTGGTTTTCGGCTGGAGTAGCCAAACGGGCAGTGATGGTCGGGGATTTTGAGTGTGGCGGATCACTTTTATCTTCGAACTTCTGTTAGAAGATGCAGTTGTTACGAACCCAGTCAAAAGTTTTGAAATATCTCGATATTTCAAAGTTATAATCGCAAAACAGACTTATTTAATATCATTTGGTTTTGTGATGGTTTTAATAACATCCTTAAGTCTGTTCTGATCCAAATTGTTGATGAAGTCCTAAATTATATTGTTTGAAAGTGATTAGAAGACGAATTATCTGATTGTAACTTGGTTTTGTTGTCACTTCGAAACTAAAAAGACCAATAATGCTACCATAAAACCTTAAAAATGCCAAACAAGAAGTAGAATAATAAGAGCATGATAAAACCAGAAAAACGATCATCTTGAAAAATTTGGTCGTGGAAATCGTTCTATAGGTATTAAAACCTTGAACTTTAGGTACTTTTAAAAGTCTAGCTAAGCAAAGTGCTTGATTTTGAGTTCTCATTAGTGATCCGTGCTTCACACCTTGAGAACCACTGCTCAATCCAATGTTCCAATTTGCCGATGACTCTGTCTCTCGGAAACCATCTGAAAGCCCACTGTTGGCGTTGGTTGCCTCTGGTGAGGCTGTCTGCCTGACCCGTATCAGCAGAACCCAGACTCCCAGGTCTATCCGACAGAACCGTGACCTAGGAATTTACCG
Organism: Aedes albopictus; assembly: GCF_035046485.1. Lineage (NCBI taxonomy): Eukaryota > Metazoa > Arthropoda > Insecta > Diptera > Culicidae > Aedes > Aedes albopictus. The sequence goes on along the minus strand of NC_085138.1, from coordinate 378,571,052 downwards.
ATGGTGATGGTGATGGTGGTCTGAACACAAAAAACCGGACCAAAGCAGATGGATTTTTTCGGCATCAGGACCGAAACCGTCCACCGTTCGGATTGAACTTGGTCGAACGAAGTGCACACTTCATTTTCATCCCAACCCGCGTAAGGATGCCCTTGCTCGGCTGCCCGAAAGAATGACGTCCACGCAAAGGTTTGTGCGGGTGCCAAAAAATGCCGGATTTTGCACCGTTGGCGAAGTCGATGCTTTTAAGGTTTTTTTCTCCGGGGTTGGGAAAAAGCAGGTCTAGGAATGGACGGCAGTGATGTAGAAGGGGAAATGTCTGGGCTTGTTGCTATGACCTCTCTAAGTTTTCTGAATTCTCGGAATTCTCGGAATTCTTGGAATTCTCGGAATTCTCGGAATTCTCGGAATTCTCGGAATTCTCTGAATTCTCGGAATTCTCTGAATTCTCCGAATTCTCTGAATTCTCCGAATTCTCTGAATTCTCCGAATTCTCTGAATTCTCCGAATTCTCTGAATTCTCCGAATTCTCTGAATTCTCCGAATTCTCTGAATTCTCCGAATTCTCTGAATTCTCCGAATTCTCTGAATTCTCCGAATTCTCTGAATTCTCCGAATTCTCTGAATTCTCCGAATTCTCTGAATTCTCCGAATTCTCTGAATTCTCCGAATTCTCTGAATTCTCCGAATTCTCTGAATTCTCCGAATTCTCTGAATTCTCCGAATTCTCTGAATTCTCCGAATTCTCTGAATTCTCCGAATTCTCTGAATTCTCCGAATTCTCTGAATTCTCCGAATTCTCTGAATTCTCCGAATTCTCTGAATTCTCCGAATTCTCTGAATTCTCCGAATTCTCTGAATTCTCCGAATTCTCTGAATTCTCCGAATTCTCTGAATTCTCCGAATTCTCTGAATTCTCCGAATTCTCTGAATTCTCCGAATTCTCTGAATTCTCCGAATTCTCTGAATCCTCCGAATTCTCTGAATTCTCCGAATTCTCTGAATTCTCCGAATTCTCTGAATTCTCCGAATTCTCTGAATTCTCCGAATTCTCTGAATTCTCCGAATTCTCTGAATTCTCCGAATTCTCTGAATTCTCCGAATTCTCTGAATTCTCCGAATTCTCTGAATTCTCCGAATTCTCTGAATTCTCCGAATTCTCTGAATTCTCCGAATTCTCTGAATTCTCCGAATTCTCTGAATTCTCCGAATTCTCTGAATTCTCCGAATTCTCTGAATTCTCCGAATTCTCTGAATTCTCCGAATTCTCTGAATTCTCCGAATTCTCTGAATTCTCCGAATTCTCTGAATTCTCCGAATTCTCTGAATTCTCCGAATTCTCTGAATTCTCCGAATTCTCTGAATTCTCCGAATTCTCTGAATTCTCCGAATTCTCTGAATTCTCCGAATTCTCTGAATTCTCCGAATTCTCTGAATTCTCCGAATTCTCTGAATTCTCCGAATTCTCCGAATTCTCCGAATTCTCCGAATTCTCTGAATTCTCCGAATTCTCTGAATTCTCCGAATTCTCTGAATTCTCCGAATTCTCTGAATTCTCCGAATTCTCTGAATTCTCCGAATTCTCTGAATTCTCCAAATTCTCTGAATTCTCCGAATTCTCTGAATTCTCCGAATTCTCTGAATTCTCCGAATTCTCTGAATTCTCCGAATTCTCTGAATTCTCCGAATTCTCTGAATTCTCCGAATTCTCTGAATTCTCCGAATTCTCTGAATTCTCCGAATTCTCTGAATTCTCCGAATTCTCTGAATTCTCCGAATTCTCTGAATTCTCCGAATTCTCTGAATTCTCCGAATTCTCTGAATTCTCCGAATTCTCTGAATTCTCCGAATTCTCTGAATTCTCCGAATTCTCTGAATTCTCCGAATTCTCTGAATTCTCCGAATTCTCTGAATTCTCCGAATTCTCTGAATTCTCCGAATTCTCTGAATTCTCCGAATTCTCTGAATTCTCCGAATTCTCTGAATTCTCCGAATTCTCTGAATTCTCCGAATTCTCTGAATTCTCCGAATTCTCTGAATTCTCCGAATTCTCTGAATTCTCCGAATTCTCTGAATTCTCCGAATTCTCTGAATTCTCCGAATTCTCTGAATTCTCCGAATTCTCTGAATTCTCCGAATTCTCTGAATTCTCCGAATTCTCTGAATTCTCCGAATTCTCTGAATTCTCCGAATTCTCTGAATTCTCCAAATTCTCTGAATTCTCCAAATTCTCTGAATTCTCCGAATTCTCTGAATTCTCCGAATTCTCTGAATTCTCCGAATTCTCTGAATTCTCCGAATTCTCTGAATTCTCCGAATTCTCTGAATTCTCCGAATTCTCTGAATTCTCCGAATTCTCTGAATTCTCCGAATTCTCTGAATTCTCCGAATTCTCTGAATTCTCCGAATTCTCCGAATTCTCCGAATTCTCTGAATTCTCCGAATTCTCTGAATTCTCCGAATTCTCTGAATTCTCCGAATTCTCTGAATTCTCCGAATTCTCTGAATTCTCCGAATTCTCTGAATTCTCCGAATTCTCCGAATTCTCTGAATTCTCTGAATTCTCCGAATTCTCTGAATTCTCCGAATTCTCTGAATTCTCCGAATTCTCTGAATTCTCCGAATTCTCTGAATTCTCCGAATTCTCTGAATTCTCCGAATTCTCTGAATTCTCCGAATTCTCTGAATTCTCCGAATTCTCTGAATTCTCCGAATTCTCTGAATTCTCCGAATTCTCTGAATTCTCCGAATTCTCTGAATTCTCCGAATTCTCTGAATTCTCCGAATTCTCTGAATTCTCCGAATTCTCTGAATTCTCCGAATTCTCTGAATTCTCCGAATTCTCTGAATTCTCCGAATTCTCTGAATTCTCCGAATTCTCTGAATTCTCCGAATTCTCTGAATTCTCCGAATTCTCTGAATTCTCCGAATTCTCTGAATTCTCCGAATTCTCTGAATTCTCCGAATTCTCTGAATTCTCCGAATTCTCTGAATTCTCCGAATTCTCTGAATTCTCCGAATTCTCTGAATTCTCCGAATTCTCTGAATTCTCCGAATTCTCTGAATTCTCCGAATTCTCTGAATTCTCCGAATTCTCTGAATTCTCCGAATTCTCTGAATTCTCCGAATTCTCTGAATTCTCCGAATTCTCTGAATTCTCCGAATTCTCTGAATTCTCCGAATTCTCTGAATTCTCCGAATTCTCTGAATTCTCCGAATTCTCTGAATTCTCCGAATTCTCTGAATTCTCCGAATTCTCTGAATTCTCCGAATTCTCTGAATTCTCCGAATTCTCTGAATTCTCCGAATTCTCTGAATTCTCCGAATTCTCTGAATTCTCCGAATTCTCTGAATTCTCCGAATTCTCTGAATTCTCCGAATTCTCTGAATTCTCCGAATTCTCTGAATTCTCCGAATTCTCTGAATTCTCCGAATTCTCTGAATTCTCCGAATTCTCTGAATTCTCCGAATTCTCTGAATTCTCCGAATTCTCTGAATTCTCCGAATTCTCTGAATTCTCCGAATTCTCTGAATTCTCCGAATTCTCTGAATTCTCCGAATTCTCTGAATTCTCCGAATTCTCTGAATTCTCCGAATTCTCTGAATTCTCCGAATTCTCTGAATTCTCCGAATTCTCTGAATTCTCCGAATTCTCTGAATTCTCCGAATTCTCTGAATTCTCCGAATTCTCTGAATTCTCCGAATTCTCTGAATTCTCCGAATTCTCTGAATTCTCCGAATTCTCCGAATTCTCTGAATTCTCTGAATTCTCCGAATTCTCTGAATTCTCCGAATTCTCTGAATTCTCCGAATTCTCTGAATTCTCCGAATTCTCTGAATTCTCCGAATTCTCTGAATTCTCCGAATTCTCTGAATTCTCCGAATTCTCTGAATTCTCCGAATTCTCTGAATTCTCCGAATTCTCTGAATTCTCCGAATTCTCTGAATTCTCCGAATTCTCTGAATTCTCCGAATTCTCCGAATTTTCTGAATTCTCCGAAAATTTTCTAAATTTTCTAAATTTTCTAAATTTTCTAAATTTTCTAAATTTTCTAAATTTTCTAAATTTTCTAAATTTTCTAAATTTTCTAAATTTTCTAAATTTTCTATATTTTCTAAATTTTCTAAATTTTCTAAATTTTCTAAATTTTCTAAATTTTCTAAATTTTCTAAATTTTCTAAATTTTCTAAATTTTCTAAATTTTCTAAATTTTCTAAATTTTCTAAATTTTCTAAATTTTCTAAATTTTCTAAATTTTCTAAATTTTCTAAATTCTCTGAATTTTCTAAATTTACTAAATTTTCTAAATTTCCTACATTTTCTAAATTTTCTGAATTTTTAAAACTTTCTCATTTTTTTTCAATTTATCTGTCTTTCTTCTCTTTCTTTTCTAGTTTTTTTTCTGGCTATTTTAGCTTTTTTTACTATTTTCGCTTTTCTGACAACTCTGACATCCTTTCTTATTTAATTTCTGTGTTTTTTTATTCACTTAATTTAACAAATAAAAAACTTGCGGGATCACAGAATATCGCATCTTGAATTATCCCACGAGTGGCACTATCTACGACTCTGATTTGCGTGTGCCATCACCGCTACCACTGCTGCTGCTGCTGCTACAACTGCAACTGCAACAACTTCCCACTTTTTTTTCCACCAGGATCAACGATAACACTTGCATATTCCTATACTACAAACAGAGCGTTTTTTTTTTCTTCTCTTCCAATTTTTCCCTCTCCCTCGAACAAAAAAAAACACCCATCCAGGCAAACCGCTGAACGAGGAGCACATTCGCTGGGAACGGATCGGGTACGACATGACGATAAAAACGTCGACAACGTACGCCAACGGGACGAGCTATCTACACATCAAGGATGCACGGCGCGAGGATGTTGGCAATTTCCGCTGTATCGCTGATAATCGTGTTGCGAACCCAACCAGCCGTGATGTTTTATTGATTGTGAAATGTAAGTACCGCTCAAGCACAAGCACAACCGAAAGCCTTCCCCCTACAGAGGTACCCAGTCAGTACAGCGTGCCCAAACCGAGCCGACGACCTACATAAATTTGTAGGTGCACACACGGCACACATACAGAGCGGCTTGCACAGTACTTGCTGTTTTGAGTACAGTTCTCTGATTTCGCAGTTGGTGACGTCTGGGATCAGGGTACCAGTTTTGGACATCATTTCAAAAAACTTTAAATGTTTGTTTTCATATAAAATAAATAAATAAATAAGATAATCGACCATTAGGAACTTATTTGAAATTTTCTAAATTTAAGAAATGCTTCAAAATTTAGAAGTTTTTTTAAACTTAAGAAATGTTTCAAGTTTTCTAAAAGTTTCAAAATTTGAAACAGTTTTAAAATTTATAAAAATTTATAAGATTTTTAAAAATTTTTAAGATTTTTATTTTTTTTTATAAATTGTAAAATTTTAAAATTTTTCGGATTTTTTGAAAATTTAAAAAATTTTTATTTACATTTTTAAATTTTGTAAAATTTGTAAAAACTTGTACCTAAACTTTTGAAATTTATATTTCTCGATCTCCAATGTTTACAAAGGGCTTTAATAACAATACTTTCTTATGAAGCTATGAATTGTTTTCATTATAATCAGCATCTGCTTATTTTACTGTTACCTTTGCTGATTCCAAAAGCAACTATGAACTTTAAAAATCTTGGAAACAAAACCCTGGAGTTATAAGGACTGTGTTTTGGACCACAGCTCTGATAAAAGCTAGATTCCGAAGAAATAATGAAATTTTCAAATACTTAGTGCCAAATTTTAAAAATTGAAAAAAAAGAAAAAATTTCCTTTTTTTATTTTTGTTTTTTTTATAACTTGACGTTTTGCGACACTTTTTTAATTTTTGTTTGCGCTATGTTAGAATATGTAACCCCCAGCCACCCTAACTACGAGTCGAGCGAGTTGTATTTCGACGAGTTATGGACAAATGCACATCAAAGTTGGTCTCTATCGCGCTACTGCTGCCTGCCACTGCCAGTGATGGGTGTTTTTCGCTTTGAAACCGTAGAGATGTTCCAAACGAATGACTGACTACCTATCTGAATCTACCGCCTACGTTGGTTGCTGGCATGGCAGGTACCAGGTGAATTGGTAGTCCCAGGTAAAATCTGATACTCACAGTTGCTTTACACAGTGTCATTTGCACCTCCACCAACTGCCTATCTTCGCCCACGCAGTCGTCCTTGTTGTTAGCCGGCCTCGGCTTCGGAATGGTGATGATTGGACGGCGAGAGCAATGCATAAAACATTGTTAGTTTCACAGTAAATTTAGCAACAGGTAGAGAACCCGGGATTTAAGTGGCACGGCTGCGCTGGCGAACGAATGGGTTTGTTGATGTGGCTGGCTGAGCTGAGCCGAATGGAGATAGCTTTCGATTGGTGAAAATTTAACGGTTTGTAACGGGCGGACAATTTTCGGCGAATTTCTGGCAATTGAAACTCTGTCGACTCCGGTGGGAAGTTAGCGGTTCCAGATAACACTCGAACGGTCCCGAGATGGGTACTTTGATGGGTATAAAATTTCAGCTGGTATTTGCCAGTCTGAGTGTGTGATTTGTTTTGTAACTTTGTGTTTTTTTTTTTTTGGTTTTGCAACTATTTAATTTTGCGTTATTCTTCTAAAAGACCCTTAGAAGAGTAAACTTTAAGGTTTCTAAAAAGACAACGAGCTTAGAAAAAGATGAGAGATATCAGATAGAAGATCTGGCAAAAAGATTAAGAAAATAAAAATGGAAGAAACAAACAAAAATATATGAAAAATGATCAAAAAAGTAGAAAAGCACAATAAAAAATAATGTTGCAGAGAATCAAAATAAAAATTGAAAAATAAAAAGATTAAAAAAAAGAAAACAGAAAGTAATCAATGTTTGCAAGAAGATAAAAGAAAAAAGATAAACAAGAAGATAGAAAATAAAAAAATGAAAGACATTGAGCCGATGGTAGAAGACAAAGACAGAAGACTCTTCAAATTTTCTTCCGATTCTTCAGATTCTTCAGATTCTTCAGATTCTTCAGATTCTTCAGATTCTTCAGATTCTTCAGATTCTTCAGATTCTTCAGATTCTTCAGATTCTTCAGATTCTTCAGATTCTTCAGATTCTTCAGATTCTTCAGATTCTTCAGATTCTTCAGATTCTTCAGATTCTTCAGATTCTTCAGATTCTTCAGATTCTTCAGATTCTTCAGATTCTTCAGATTCTTCAGATTCTTCAGATTCTTCAGATTCTTCAGATTCTTCAGATTCTTCAGATTCTTCAGATTCTTCAGATTCTTCAGATTCTTCAGATTCTTCAGATTCTTCAGATTCTTCAGATTCTTCAGATTCTTCAGATTCTTCAGATTCTTCAGATTCTTCAGATTCTTCAGATTCTTCAGATTCTTCAGATTCTTCAGATTCTTCAGATTCTTCAGATTCTTCAGATTCTTCAGATTCTTCAGATTCTTCAGATTCTTCAGATTCTTCAGATTCTTCAGATTCTTCAGATTCTTCAGATTCTTCAGATTCTTCAGATTCTTCAGATTCTTCAGATTCTTCAGATTCTTCAGATTCTTCAGATTCTTCAGATTCTTCAGATTCTTCAGATTCTTCAGATTCTTCAGATTCTTCAGATTCTTCAGATTCTTCAGATTCTTCAGATTCTTCAGATTCTTCAGATTCTTCAGATTCTTCAGATTCTTCAGATTCTTCAGATTTCTCAGAATTTCTGAATTTCTGAATTTCTGAATTTCTGAATTTCTGAATTTCTGAATTTCTGAATTTCTGAATTTCTGAATTTCTGAATTTCTGAATTTCTGAATTTCTGAATTTCTGAATTTCTGAATTTCTGAATTTCTGAATTTCTGAATTTCTGAATTTCTGAATTTCTGAATTTCTGAATTTCTGAATTTCTGAATTTCTGAATTTCTGAATTTCTGAATTTCTGAATTTCTGAATTTCTGAATTTCTGAATTTCTGAATTTCTGAATTTCTGAATTTCTGAATTTCTGAATTTCTGAATTTCTGAATTTCTGAATTTCTGAATTTCTGAATTTCTGAATTTCTGAATTTCTGAATTTCTGAATTTCTGAATTTCTGAATTTCTGAATTTCTGAATTTCTGAATTTCTGAATTTCTGAATTTCTGAATTTCTGAATTTCTGAATTTCTGAATTTCTGAATTTCTGAATTTCTGAATTTCTGAATTTCTGAATTTCTGAATTTCTGAATTTCTGAATTTCTGAATTTCTGAATTTCTGAATTTCTGAATTTCTGAATTTCTGAATTTCTGAATTTCTGAATTTCTGAATTTCTGAATTTCTGAATTTCTGAATTTCTGAATTTATGAATTTATGAATTTATGAATTTATGAATTTATGTATTTCTGAATTTCTGAATTTCTGAATTTCTAAATTTCTAAATTTCTGAATTTTTGAATTTCTGAATTTCTGAATTTCTGAATTTCTGAATTTCTGAATTTCTGAATTTCTGAATTTCTGAATTTCTGAATTTCTGAATTTCTGAATTTCTGAATTTCTGAATTTCTGAATTTCTGAATTTCTGAATTTCTGAATTTCTGAATTTTTCTGAATTTCTGAATTTCTGAATTTCTGAATTTCTGAATTTCTGAATTTCTGAATTTCTGAATTTCTGAATTTCTGAATTTCTGAATTTCTGAATTTCTGAATTTCTGAATTTCTGAATTTCTGAATTTCTGAATTTCTGAATTTCTGAATTTCTGAATTTCTGAATTTCTGAATTTCTGAATTTCTGAATTTCTGAATTTCTGAATTTCTGAATTTCTGAATTTCTGAATTTCTGAATTTCTGAATTTCTGAATTTCTGAATTTCTGAATTTCTGAATTTCTGAATTTCTGAATTTCTGAATTTCTGAATTTCTGAATTTCTGAATTTCTGAATTTCTGAATTTCTGAATTTCTGAATTTCTGAATTTCTGAATTTCTGAATTTCTGAATTTCTGAATTTCTGAATTTCTGAATTTCTGAATTTCTGAATTTCTGAATTTCTGAATTTCTGAATTTCTGAATTTCTGAATTTCTGAATTTCTGAATTTCTGAATTTCTGAATTTCTGAATTTCTGAATTTCTGAATTTCTGAATTTCTGAATTTCTGAATTTCTGAATATCTGAATATCTGAATTTCTGAATTTCTGAATTTCTGAATTTCTGAATTTCTGAATTTCTGAATTTCTGAATTTCTGAATTTCTGAATTTCTGAATTTCTGAATTTCTGAATTTCTGAATTTCTGAATTTCTGAATTTCTGAATTTCTGAATTTCTGAATTTCTGAATTTCAGAACTTCTGAATTTCTGAATTTCTGAATTTCTGAATTTCTGAATTTCTGAATTTCTGAATTTCTGAATTTCTGAATTTCTGAATTTCTGAATTTCTGAATTTCTGAATTTCTGAATTTCTGAATTTCTGAATTTCTGAATTTCTGAATTTCTGAATTTCTGAATTTCTGAATTTCTGAATTTCTGAATTTCTGAATTTCTGAATTTCTGAATTTCTGAATTTCTGAATTTCTGAATTTCTGAATTTCTGAATTTCTGAATTTCTGAATTTCTGAATCTCTGATGATTCTTCTGGTTATTTTTGTGATTATTCTTCTGATGATTCTTTTAAAGATTCTTCTGATAACTATTTTGATGGCTCTCCTGATGATTCTTCCGATGATGCTTCTGATGATACTTCCGAAGAATTATCTGATAATTTTTCTGATGGTTCTTTTAATGATTCTCTTGATGACTCTTTTGATTATTCTTCTGATTTTCCTTCTGATGTTTCTTCTCATGATTCTTCTGATGAATTTCTGATAATCTTCGAATGATTCTTCTGAAAATTCTTCTGAAGATTCTTCTGATGATTCTTCCAAATATTCTTCTGAAAATTCTTCTGATGATTCCTCTGAAGATTTTTTCTGAAGAGTCTTCCGAAGATTCTTTCGAAAATTCTTCTGAAGATTCTTCTTAAGATTCTTCTGAAGATTCTTCTGAAGATTCTTCTGAAGAGTCTTCCGAAGATTCTTCTGAAGATTCTTCTGAAGATTCTTCTGAAGATTCTTCTGAAGATTCTTCTGAAGATTCTTCTGAAGATTCTTCTGAAGTTTCTTCTGAAGATTCTTCTGAAGATTCTTCTGAAGATTCTTCTGAAGATTCTTCTGAAGATTCTTCTGAAGAGTCTTCTGATGATTCTTCTGATGATTCTTTTTAAGATTCTTCTGAAGATTTTTCTGAAGAGTCTTCTGAAGATTCTTCTGAAGATTTTTCTGAAGATTTTCTGAAGATTCTTCTGAAGACTCTTCTGAAGATTCTTCTGAAGGTTCTTCTGAAGATTCTTCTGAAGATTCTTCTGAAGATTCTTCTGAAGATTCTTCTGAAGATTCTTCTGAAGATTCTTCTGAAGATTCTTTTGAAAATTCTTCTGAAGATTCTTCTGAGGATTCTTTTGAAGATTCTTCTGAAGATTCTTCTGAAGATTCTTCTGAAGATTCTTCTGAAGATTCTTCTGAAGATTCTTCTGAAGATTCTTCTGAAGATTCTTCTGAAGATTCTTCTGAAGATTCTTCTGAAGATTCTTCTGAAGATTCTTCTGAAGATTCTTCTGAAGATTCTTCTGAAGATTCTTCTGGAGAGTCTTCTGAAGATTCTTCTGAAGGTTCTTCTGAAGATTCTTCTGGTTATTCTGTAGATTCTTCTAAAGATTCTTCTGAAGATTCTTCTGAAGATTCTTCTGAAGATTCTTCTGAAGATTCTTCTGAAGATTCTTCTGAAGATTCTTCTGAAGATTCTTCTGATGATTCTTCTGAAGATTCTTCTGAAGATTCTTCTGAAGATTCTTCTGAAGATTCTTCTGAAGATTCTTCTGAAGATTCTTCTGAAGATTCTTCTGAAGATTCTTCTGAAGATTCTTCTGAAGATTCATCTGAAGATTCTTCTGAAGATTCTTCTGAAGATTCTTCTGAAGATTCTTCTGAAGATTCTTCTGAAGATTCTTCTGAAGATTCTTCTGAAGATTCTTCTGAAGATTCTTCTGAAGATTCTTCTGAAGATTCTTCTGAAGATTCTTCTGAAGATTCTTCTGAAGATTCTTCTGAAGATTCTTCTGAAGATTCTTCTGAAGATTCTTCTGAAGATTCTTCTGAAGATTCTTCTGAAGAGTCTTCTGATGATTCTTCTGATGATTCTTTTTAAGATTCTTCTGAAGATTTTTCTGAAGAGTCTTCTGAAGATTCTTCTGAAGATTTTTCTGGAGATTTTCTGAAGATTCTTCTGAAGACTCTTCTGAAGATTCTTCTGAAGGTTCTTCTGAAGATTCTTCTGAAGATTCTTCTGAAGATTCTTCTGAAGATTCTTCTGAAGATTCTTCTGAAGATTCTTCTGAAGATTCTTTTGAAAATTCTTCTGAAGATTCTTCTGAGGATTCTTTTGAAGATTCTTCTGAAGATTCTTCTGAAGATTCTTCTGAAGATTCTTCTGAAGATTCTTCTGAAGATTCTTCTGAAGATTCTTCTGAAGATTCTTCTGAAGATTCTTCTGAAGATTCTTCTGAAGATTCTTCTGAAGATTCTTCTGAAGATTCTTCTGAAGATTCTTCTGAAGATTCTTCTGGAGAGTCTTCTGAAGATTCTTCTGAAGGTTCTTCTGAAGATTCTTCTGGTTATTCTGTAGATTCTTCTAAAGATTCTTCTGAAGATTCTTCTGAAGATTCTTCTGAAGATTCTTCTGAAGATTCTTCTGAAGATTCTTCTGAAGATTCTTCTGAAGATTCTTCTGATGATTCTTCTGAAGATTCTTCTGAAGATTCTTCTGAAGATTCTTCTGAAGATTCTTCTGAAGATTCTTCTGAAGATTCTTCTGAAGATTCTTCTGAAGATTCTTCTGAAGATTCTTCTGAAGATTCTTCTGAAGATTCTTCTGAAGATTCTTCTGAAGATTCTTCTGAAGATTCTTCTGAAGATTCTTCTGAAGATTCTTCTGAAGATTCTTCTGAAGATTCTTCTGAAGATTGTTCTAAAGATGCTTCTGAAGATTTTTCTGAAGATTCTTCTGAAGATTCTTTTGAAAATTCTTCTGAAGATTCTTCTGAGAATTCTTTTGAAGATTCTTCTGAAGATTCTTCTGAAGATTCTTCTGAAGATTCTTCTGAAGATTCTTCTGAAGATTCTTCTGAAGAGTCTTCAAAAGATTCTTCTGGAGAGTCTTCTGAAGATTCTTCTGAAGGTTCTTCTGAAGATTCTTCTAATTATTCTGTAGATTCTTCTGAAGATTCTTCTGAAGATTCTTCTGAAGATTCTTCTGAAGATTCTTCTGAAGATTCTTCTGAAGATTCTTCTGAAGATTCTTCTGAAGATTCTTCTGAAGATTCTTCTGAAGATTCTTCTGAAGATTCTTCTGAAGATTCTTCTGAAGATTCTTCTGAAGATTCTTCTGAAGATTCTTCTGAAGATTCTTCTGAAGATTCTTCTGAAGATCCTTCTGAAGATTCTTCTGAAGATTCTTCTGAAGATTCTTCTGAAGATTCTTCTGAAGATTGTTCTGAAGATGCTTCTGAAGATTGTTCTGAAGATTTTTCTGAAGAATCTTTTGAAGATTCTTCTGAAGTTTCTTCTAAGGATTCTTCTGAAGATTCTTCTGAAGATTCTTCTGAAGATTCTTCTGAAGATTCTTCTGAAGATTCTTCTGAAGATTCTTCTGAAGATTCTTCTGAAGATTCTTCTGAAGATTCTTCTGAAGATTCTTCTGAAGATTCTTCTGAAGATTCTTCTGCAAATGCTTTTAAAGATTCTTTTGAAGATTTTTCTGAAGATTCTTCTGAAGATTCTTCTGAAGATTCTTCTGAAGATTCTTCTGAAGATTCTTCTGAACATTCTTCTGAAGATTCTTCTGAAGATTCTTCTGAAGATTCTTCTGAAGATTCTTCTGAAGATTCTTCTGAAGATTCTTCTGAAGATTCTTCTGAAGATTCTTCTGAAGATTCTTCTGAAGATTCTTCTGAAGATTCTTCTGAAGATTCTTCTGAAGATTCTTCTGAAGATTCTTCTGAAGATTCTTCTGAAGATTCTTCTGAAGATTCTTCTGAAGATTCTTCTGAAGATTCTTCTGAAGATTCTTCTGAAGATTCTTCTGAAGATTCTTCTGAAGATTCTTCTGAAGATTCTTCTGAAAATTCTCCTGAAGATTCTTCTGCAAATGCTTCTAAGGATTCTTTTGAAGATTCTTCTGAAGATTCTTCTGAAGATTCTTCTGAAGATTCTTCTGAAGATTCTTCTGAAAATTCTTCTGAAAATTCTTCTGAAGATGCTTCTGAAGATTCTTCTGAAGATTCTTCAGAAGATTCTTCTGAAGCTTTTTCTAAAAATTCTTCTGAAGATTCTTCTGACGATTTTTCTGAAGATTTTTCTGAAGATTCTCCTGAAGATTCTTCTGAAAATTCTTCTGAAGATGCTTTTGAAGATTTTTTTGAAGATTCTTTTGAAGATTCTTCTGTAGATTCTTTTGAAGATTCTTCCGCAGATTCTTCTGAAGATTCTTCTGAAGATTGCTTTGAAGATTCTCCTGAAGATTCTTCTGAAGATTCTTCTGAAGAGTTTTCTGATGATTCTTCTGATGATTTTTCTGATGATTCTTCTGATGATTCTTCTGAAGATTCTTCTGATGATTTTTAAGGATTTTTTTGAAGAATTTTTTTGAAGATTTCTCTGAAGATTCTTCTGGAGATTCTTCTGAAATTTCTTCTGAAGATTCTTCTGAATATACATCTGAAAATTCTTCTGAAGATACTTCTGAAGATTCTTTTGAAGATTCCTCTGAAGATTCTTCTGAAGATTCCTCTGAAGATTCTTCTGAAGATTCTTCTGAGTACTGTTCTGAAGATTTTTGTGAAGATTTTTCTGAAGATTCTGTTGAAGATGCTTCTGAAGATTCTTTTGAATATTCTTCTGAAGATTCCTCTGAAGATTCTTCTGAAGATTCTTCTGAAGATTCTTCTGAAGATTCTTCTGAAGATCCTTCTGGGTCTTCTGATGATTCTTCTGATGGCTTGTCTAATTATTTTTCTGATTATTTAAGATGATTCTTCTTGCAATTCTTCTAATGATTCTTCTGATGACCATTCTGAGGATTCTTCTGTTAATTATGCTTGTTCTTTTTGTTGTTCTTATTTATCGTTTTTTTTATTTAAAAATTCTTCGATTATCTTATCATTTCAATTCTTCTCACTTTAATTTATTTTTAAGTGCATTCTTGATAGCATACGTGATAACTGCGTACGACATCAATGATCTCAAATAATCCCAATTTACATTTCATCTTCCCATTCTCCACAGTCATCCCCGAGATCGACAAGTCCCCGCCGATGCTTCGTGCAGCAGCCAGCTCCGGTGAGCGTGGTCGTCTACCATGTCGCGCCCAGGCAGCACCCCGTCCCAAGTTCTACTGGTCCCGGGCCGGTCAGAACCTCAGCGTCAACCAAACGTCCAAATACCTGGTGGAGTACAAACACATCGACTCGCTCACCTACGAATCGATCCTGCTAATCGAACGGGTCAGCTCCAACGACTACGGAGTGTACGAGTGCATCGCCCGCAACGAGCTCGGTAGCGTCAAGGAGAGCGTCCGTCTGGACGTGACCTCCCCACCGGATCCACCGCTCAGTCTCAACGTTCTGAACGTAACCCACGACACGGTGACCGTCGCGTGGACTCCCGGCTTCGACGGTGGCATGAAGGCTAACTACCGGGTGCGGTACCGGGAAGCCAACAGCGACCACTACCGCTACGAGGACAGTCTTCCAAACTCGCACAAACTGACCATCGCCGGACTGCGAATGAACACGCTGTACCTGTTCTCGGTGATGGCATCCAATGCGCTTGGATCCAGCAAGTACCTGCCGGACCTGACCCGGGCACAAACCAAAGGTAACGTTGACCGTTTTTTGCATATTAATGACCCTCTCAACCAACAACAACGGATTGGATTCGGGAGGGCTTGGCTGCGCGAAGGCGGGTTCGAGGTGCTTCCACGGTTCGGCTTACAGCCATCAGGTGAAGTAGCCTCCCCTAAATACGCGAGAAAAAAGCTTTCCCTGAATTCATTTCCGTTCCGTTCTTATCCTCCCGAACCCCGCTCCAAACTTACCCGCTCCGGACCACCCCGTGCTGGACGGGGATTCCGTAAATTTTAATTAAAGACTGAAATTAATCTTACATCTTTCTCCGTTTTCCAAACGCTTACTAACACACACACACATACACTCGTTCACCCATCGAACCCGAAACGCCCAACGACGACAACGACGACGCGGCGATCCAACCTTCATTATCCTAATCCGCGTTTGACCGGACACGAACCAAACCGAAATCCCTTCCCTCACCCCTTCAAAATCCCTTAACCGTTCCACCCTACGACAGACTCCCCTCCGTCCCAGCCGGCATCGTCGCTGGGCAGTAAGCCCCCGGTCGGTGGCCCTCCGCCGTCCTCCATAGGGGCGTCCGGGCTGCTGCTGCTGATCGGGGTCGCGGCCGGCATTTGTCTAGTGCTGCTCAATATCCTGCTCATCGGGTGCTGCATCCACCGGCGGACCAGCCACAAGCGAGTGAAACGGGGTAAATGACGCGCTGATGATGATGATGATGATTTTTTCTTGTTTCGTCAACATTCCCAGTGACGACGATAGCAGGGAACTGTCGTCCCGTTACCGGGAATGTTCCATACTAACAAGTATGGTTCCGGATCATGATTTGCTCTCGTCGTTGGTGTGCAGTCGTGGTGGTTTCCTAATTTCGGTTAGTGCAATGGTAGGACACAACTGAACTGAACAGTACAATCGAAAGCTGTTGTTCTGAATCTCTCGTTACGCTAATTAACTCTCTCTTATTTCCGTTGAGGCTTCTGACCTGTGCGTTGACTTTCAACATACCTGTGACCTAAAACAACGTTTTCAGCTCAACTTTGCGTGAGGAGCGACTGGGCAAGTGGAAGCACTGAAAAAGTTTATGGTACAAGCTCCTGATGAATAAAACGCGTAATTGTTGAAGAAAAATTTAAAAAATTAAAAAAAAATAAAAATTTAAAAATTTTAAAAAATTTAAAAAATTTAAAAAATTCAAAAAATTTAAAAATATAAAAAAAATTAAAAAATTTAAAAAATTGAAAAAAATTGAAAATAAAAAAAATGAAAATCTTTAAAAATTTAATCGATTCAAAATATTAAAAAAAATTAAAAATTAAAAAGATTCAAAAGAAATAAAATTTTTAAAAAATTTAAAAATCTAAAACAATAAATTTAAAAAAAAATATTTTTTTTTAATTTAATAGATTCAAAATATTTTATAAAAATTTAAGAGATTTAAAAAGTTTAAAAAACTTAAATATTTTTAAATTTAAAAAAAATATAAATTTGAACAAAATTGAAATATTAAAAAAATGAAGAAATTTTAAAATATTGAACTAAAAATTTTTAAATTTATTAATTTAAAAGTTCTTAAAGCTTTATCATTTTGTAAACATCAAAGTGCTTGTATGTCAAATCAATAGTATCAAAAATTGTCCCAAATTCAACTACTTTCCGATATACTTCTTCATTCAGTTTATTTGAAGTAAATTTAATACCCCAGTGGTCAACCAGCTGTGTTAACAATTTAAAACATTTTCAAACTGTTTTCAAATGTTTCACGTCGCATCAATTGAACACACCGAACAAATCCAAACTTTGAAATCCAATCTACTCCCCCTATTTTATCATCTGCTTCCGAGAAACTCTCAATTCAATATATCGTGGCGTAGAACAAGACAGCAACCAATAGTCGTCAATCGAAAGTTCCCACAAACGAACAAACGGACGAACGAACGACTCTGTTGCAGTCAACTTTACAACTACTGTTCCTCCTTCTGCACTCGTCTCCAATAAAACTGGACAGATATGGTGCTTCGCACCAGAATATGTTGCAACAGTTCCTCCCGCTGGAGGAAGGGTCCCGTTGCATTGACCGCAGGTCCAAACCGGAGACCGGAAGTTCACTGTCGACATCGACCAGCGCCCCCGACAAGCGGATGGCAAATTAAACAAAAGCGAAAAATTACTGCTTTCAACAAGTCATTGCTTGCTTTCCTCTGGAACTGCGGCGACTATGGGTGGCGGTGGGGACTGAGTGTGAGATCCGAGGGTGGTGAGTGGCAGAAAAAATCGAAACGAAACGAAACTCAAACTTGAACTTGTCGGTCGGTCGGTCGGTCCGACAGAAGAAAGTCGGTGGAGCGCAACGTGGCAAATAGTTTCCAATTAAATTTTGCTCGGAATGTCCGGAATGTCTTGTGTAGGTTGGGCGGGGTGGTTGTTATAGTGGGTTTCGTAAAGATGTGATCGTTTAGTATTATTTTTAAATGGGAAGTCAACCCTCTCTTTTTTTTTGACACACATTCAACTCACTTTCAAATGAGTCATCTAATACTAATTTACCAGTTTACTTACTTTGAAACCATTTTGAGTTCACTATCGATGTACGAAACTCCTAACTCATTTTCAACGCACTGTCAACTCACTTTCAACTCACTTTCGACTCACACTTAACTCACTTCTATTTTTTTCTTCATATTCTCGTATCATTCTCGACCTACTCACGACTCACTTTGGATTGAGACTCATTCTCAACCCAAAGTCTTAGCTTACTCTCCATTTTTTATTTATATTTTTTACTCATTCTCGACTCATTTTCAATTCGCTCTACACTCACTTTCAACTCACTACTGTATTTTGTGCTTATTCTCTTCTCACCCTTGTCTTACTTACTACTAACTTCGGATTCACTCTTGATCTACTCTCCAACTTACGCTTCCGATTCATTTCTGAATCAACTGAATTTTTATTTCACAGCTAAGTCTTAACTCACTTTCGTTGCAAGTTGAATTGATTTTGATATACTCTAGCTAGACTCACTTTCGACACACATTTTACGAACTTTTATCTATTTCTCTCTGAACTCAATTCTACTTCTTGTCTCGCATTCTCATCTCACTCTAGATTTAGTCACGACTAACTTTTGACTCTCTTGTCGAATCACTTCTACTTCTACATTGGTCACTCGGTACGCATCCTCAACTCACTTCTATTTTCCGTCTTCTATTTCCTCCATTTCATTCGTTTGTCATAGTCATTGCTTGCTCTCCACTTTTTATTCACTATGGGTTAACTCCTATCTCACTTTCAATATTAATCTAATTTATTTTGACAAACAGTCAATTGACTTCTACATTTTTCCTCTAATTATCATGATCCAACATACATACTTTCATATTATTTTGAGTTTACTTACTCATTCAATACTCATTCTCGACTTACTTTTAACTCACAATCATTTTTTCTAATTATTCTAGTCTCATTTTTGACTTACTCACGACTCACTTGGTCTTCTCTCTGACTTACCCTTGATGCACTGTCGACTCACTTTCGATATATTATCGGATTACCTTCAACTAATTTATATGTTTCCTTGTTCTCATCTCAGTCTTGACTTACCTTCGAATCACTTTCTGTCTTGATATTCTCTAGCTAGACCCATTTTATACACACATTTAACGAAATTTTACCTCTCTCCGAACTCGAACTCAGTTCTACTTTTTGCCTCATATTACCATCTCACTCTTGATTTACTCACAACTCACCTTTGATTCACTTTTGACACTCTGTCCAATCACTTTCGACCACCCGGGACTCATTTTCAACCAACTTCAATCTTCCGTTTTCTATTTTTTCTATTACATTTGTTTATCGCGTAAAGACTAGCTCTCCACTTTTGGTTCACTTTCAGTTAACTCCAGTCTCACTGTCAATATTAATGGAATCTATCTTGACAAACAGTCAACTGACTTCTATATTTTTCCTCTAATTATCATGACCCAACATACGAACTTTCAAATTATTTTGAGTTCACTTACTCATTCAGTACTCATTCTCGACTCACTTTCAACTCACTTTCAACTCGCTCTCGACTCACTTTCAACTCACAACCATTTTTTCTACTTATTCTCGTATCATTTTTTGACTTACTAACGACTCACTTCGTGATCTACTCTCTGACTAACCCTTGATGCCCTGTCGACTCACTTTCGATTTATTATCGGATCACCTTCAACTCATTGATATTTTTTTCTTATTCTCATCTCAGTCGTGATTCACCTTCGGTTCACTTTGAAATCTGTATCGATATACTCCGGCTAGACTCACTTTTGACACACAATAAACTAACTTTTACCTCTCTCTGAACGCAGTTCTACTTTTTGTCTCGTTTTCTCATCACACTCACAACTCACCTTTGACTCACTTTCGATTCCCCATCGAATCACTTCCTACCATTCGGGACCTATTCTGTCAATTTATACATCCTTGACAAAAACACAACTCACTGCTATGTTTGTCCCCTAATTATCATGATTCGATATACTTACTTTCAAATTAATTTGAGTCTACTCTCGATTCAATCTTTCCTCATTCTCGACACACTGTTGACTCACTTTCAACTCGCTCTTGACTCACCCTTAACTCAGTACTATTTTTTCTACATATTCTCGTCTCATTCCTGACTTACTCACGACTCACTTCGGCTGAAGTCTTGATTAACTCTCTGACTACGCTTGATGAACTGTTCAATCACATTGAATTTGGTTTTAATATGCACTAATCACACTCACTTTCGACATTCATTCGTCGTGAAATCTCACTCTGAACTTAATTCTACCTTTTGTCTCGTTTTCTCATCTTACTCTTGATTGACTAACAACTGATTTTGGATTCATGTTTGGTCTACTTATAACTCACTATTGATTCACTGTCCACTCACTTTCGACCACTACATTCTCATCAAACCTATATTTTTTATATCTTCTTTTCTTGTTTTCTATTCTCGTCGCACTCTTTGCTTATACACGACTTACTTTGGGTTGACTTTCTGCAAATTCAGGACTAACTGTTAATCTCAGTCTACTATGTCTACTCAGTCTACATACGCTCAACTCATTTCCAAATATTTTCTCTAATTATTATAACCCATTTTACTTTTTTCCAATCGTTTCGGGTGCACTCTATATATATTTCTGACTCAATCTCGACGTACTGTCGACTCACCTTTAATCAAATTTCGTCTCATTCTTAATTACCTTCTATTTTTTCTACATATTTTCGTCTCATTATTGACTGACTCGTGACTCACTTTCGGTTCACTTAAAAACATAAATACTCTCTCACCTACCCTTGACGCACTGTCGATTCACTTTCGATCCAGTGTTCAATCACCTTCAACCTACTACTTTTTCCTTCATCTCAGTCTTGACTCACTTTCGATTCATTCCCAATTCAGTCTGGATAGAGTCTAGACTCACTTTCGACACATATTCGAACAACTTTTATCTCTCTCTCTCTGAACTCTGATCTACTCTTTGTCGCATATTCTTACCTCACTCTTTATTTACTCACAACCAACTCTTACTCTTGATTCCGTTTCAAGCCATTTTCGATCACTTTGGACCCATTTTCAACCAACTTCAATTTTCCATCTTGTACTTTCTCCCTTTTTCCATTTTCTCGTCAAAGTCTTGGCTTTTTTCTGTTGGGGACATAGTACCACTGCGACCATTAATTTGATCTATTGTAGTGTCATCCTCTTTATTTTTGCCGTACTGAAAAGACTCATCACTATGGATAAATGATCATCCTCACAGCTATTGGCGTGTTTCCCAATCAGGTACTGCATTTCGTATGAAATCCAATACCTGCTTGGGATGAGAGGCCCAGATTTCCCAAGTCTCCATCAAGCCCTTATCTAGTCTTGGCTTACTCTCATCTCATGTTAGGTTCACTATCGTTATACTCGACTCACTTTAACCCTTATGAGGCCGACAGAGTACCCGGGTACCCAGCGCCCATTTAAAAAGCACGGTGTAGAAAAAAGTAAAAAGTTTGTCGCACACATAACGGTTAAACATACTATTTACTCTCGTCTAATTGAGTTTTACCGCGCTCTTGCCTCGTTCTTGAGCTTTTCTCAGCTCACTTGATAGAAAATTCTATTGATCTACTCTTGAATCCTTCTTAATTACCAGTTAATTTAAATTTAGCTACTCTCTGCTCAACCGCTCAACCCATGTCTCACTCTTGATTAATTTGCGACTCTCACTGAGCTCACTCTTTTTAATACACGTGAAACTTAACATGCTCATCGAATGAGTAACTTTCTCACAGTGATGGGCAGCTCTCTCAACTGAATTCTGAAATGTTTTTTTGCATAATCTCGGCTCACTTTTAATTTTGATTTACTCTTGACTTACTCATACTGCACTTTTATCTCACTTTAGAACTGAATCTTGACTCACTGTCAAGCTACTTTTAAAACTATCCAGTTATTCTCATCTCACTCTTGACTCACTTATAAGTTACTCTCAATCTGTTCTTGACTCACTACAGACAAGGTTCTAATTAATTCCTCTTAAGCACTGTCCACAAATTACGTAACGCTCTAGGGGAAGGGGGGAGTACGATCAAGCGTTACGGCTCATATAAAAATTTTAGAATTTTCATACAAAAAAGCGTTACGGAGGGGGGAGGGGGGTCAAGAAATGTCGATTTTAGCGTTACGTAATAAATGGATGCTGCCTTATTAGTATCTCTCTCTTGACTTATGCTCATCATACATCAGATTCATTTGAGACATACTTCCAGTATACTTTGATCCACTCTCTTCTAACTCACTTCTGTATTTTTCACGTTTACTTTTGACTTACTTTTCACTCACTCTCGATCAAGCCGCTCTCACGTTCATCCCACTTCTGACTATCTATCTCACTCTTTAAACGCAGTGCTTATTATTTCCACACACTCTCGTCCAATAATAGACTTACTCACGCTTCATTTTGGACAAACATCTGATCTACTGTTGACTCACTTAATTAAGAGTATTTTCAACAAATATTCAACTTGTTCTTCATCAACTAAATTCAACTCATTTCTATTTTTTCATCTGCATCGCCTGATTTGCTCACGGTTTATTTTGGATTCATGCAAACCTACTCTTTATCCCATTCATGACACTCACTCTTTCAACTTAGTTCTATTTTTTCAACGTATTCTCATTTCACGCTTGGCTTACTGACCACTCACTTTGGAGTCACTCGTGATTTACTAATGACTCACTCTTAATGCTTTGTAACCTCACTCTCGATCCATGTTGGACTCTCATTCTCTCAATCCACTACTTCCACTTCTTTTTAGTTTAAACATTGACTCTCTATCATCTTTGATACTATCTCTCTTGCTTCTTGGCGTAACGTCCTCACTGGGACAAAGCCTGCTTCTCAGCTTAGTGTTCTATGAGCACTTCCGCAGTTATTAACTGAGAGCTTCCTCAGCCATTGACCATTTTGCATGTGTATATCGTGTGGCAGGCACGAAGATACTCTATGCCCAAGGAAGTCAAGGAAATTTCCTTTACAAAAGATCCTGGACCGACCGGGAATCGAACCCGTCACCCTCAGCATGGTCATGCTGAATACCCGTGCGTTTACCGCCTCGGCTATATGGGCCCTGCCTAGAGACCTCTTTAATAGAGAATGCTCTACGCACTGTCGACTCACTTTTAATTTAATCTTGACTCATTCTTAATTAACTCACTCTTGACTGACTCGCTACTCACTACGTTACGGGTTCACATAAATAAATAAAAATAAATAAATACTCTCACTCACCCTTATCGTCGATTCATTTTCGACGCAGTCCTCAATTGCCTTTAGCCCATTTTTTTTATAATCAAGACCCCTTGGCTTAATCACGTCTCACTTTCTCTTTTGATTTACTTTTGACTCGCTCATACTGCCCTGTTGTCTATTTATTGTCATCTCACTTTTGATTCACTAATAACTTGCTCTCAATTCATTCTTCACTCACCCTAGACTAGGTTGACACTTTGACCCAAGACTAGGTTGACATCATTCGACCCACCTCACTTTCGCCCCACTCTTCACACTCTATCGACTTTCTCACGACTGATTTTGGATATACTTCTGATCGAACTTTGATTCACTTTATATTCACTTTTGATAAACTTCCAACTTACTTTCAATTATAACAAACTCGTTCGTGACACAATATTAAACTACACTCAACTGTCTGTATCACTAGTTTAACAAATGATTCACTCTACTCATGAAACTCACTTTTTCAACTCAGTTCTATTTTATTTTTCGTATTTTCGTCTGATTCTTGACTAACGCACCACTCACTTTGTATTCACTTGTGACTCACTCTGAGTGCTTTGTCATCTCACTTTTGATTAAACTTTTTCTCTCCCTCTCAATCTACTCCACCCTTTTCTCGTCTTAGTCTTGACTCGCTCTCAACTTCAATATAATTTTCAATCTAATTGTGACTCACTACCGTCACATTTTCCACTCATTATTGACTCTCTCTCTCATCATCAGCTAAGTTTAAATTTCCTGCTTATTTTCGTCTTCTTCTTGACTTACGTATTGCCAAGTTGAACTTCTGATCTACTCCTGACCCACTCTCACTGCACTTACGTCTCACTTTCATACCGACTCTTGGTTCACTCTCAAGCCACTTTAACACTCCCACTTATTCTCATCTCATTCTGAACTCATTATGAATTTACTCTCGTTCTACCCTTGACTGAATTGTCCTTGACAGACAGAAAAAAAATCCTAACTCATCTCTAACTCTATAACGATTCTGATTTACTTTCCCATTTCTCTCGTTATTCACTATGCACCGATATTCGACTCAGTACTTGGCATGCATTCAACTCACTATCGACTATTTTTTTTACTATTTAGCTTACCATCCAGTCACTCTTGGCTTACTCTACTGACTTAGTCAAGAAACACTGTAAACTGACCAACAATCCACACTTGATTCTTTCTCGCTTCAATTTCAGCTTGCTCTCCACTCACCCTCGGTTTATTCTACTGAGTTACTTTCTCTCAGCTCATTCTCGACTCACTTTTAGCTTGTTATCCAGTCACTCTCAACTCACTCTCAACTAACTATGTCAAAGTAACACTGTCAACTCATTAACAATCCTTTCTTGGCTTAATCTCGCCTAAATTTCAGAATGCTCTCCACTCATCCTCGCTTCACTCCACTGACTTAGTCAAGAAACATTGTCAATTCAGCAACAGGCCACTCTTAGCACATTCTCGCCTCACTGTCACTTTGCGGTCATGTTACTCATGACTCATTCTCGCCTTATTCTCAGCTTGCTCTCCACCCACCGTCGGTTTACTCTACTGAGTTAGTCACAATACACTTTTTGCTTGTTATCCAATCACTCTTGGCTCACTCTACTGACTTAGTCAAGAAACTCTATCAACACACTGTCGACTGATTCTCGCTTCACATTCAGTTTGCAACTTTCAGGTATTAGTAGGTCCAGAGGCCCGTTCTCCTCCATTTGAAAAATTGGTGCCAAATGGCTCACTTTAGTGAGTTTGTTACGATTCACTGTCAACTTACCAACATCTCACTCATGATTCAAAGCGAGATTATTTTCAGCTTGCCTTCCAGTTACCCTCAACTCACTGATGTTGATTAGTCACGAAACACTGTCAGCTCACCAACAACCCATTGTTGGCTCATTCCACCCTCAATTTCAGCTTGTTCTCCACTCATCCACGGTTTATTCTACTGAGTTAGTCACGAATCACTTTCTACTCACCAACAACCCACTGACTGTAGACTCATTTTCGCCTCACATCCTGTTTGCGATCTAGTTACTTTTGGCTCGCTTGACTAAGGCAGTACAGTGAGCCAAAAATGACTAAATAACAAACCAAAAGTGAGTTGGGAATAAGTGAAGATTCATTTGATTCATTTTAAGCTTGCTTTCCACTCACTCAAATGAGGAAATCAAACATTGTCAACTCACCAACAACCCACTCTTCACTTATTCCCGAAACACTTTTAATTTGTAATGCAGTTATTCTTGGCTCACCGTTCTGCCTTAGCCAAGAAACATGTCAACTCGCCAACAACCCATTGTTGACTCATTCCATCCTCAATTTCAGCTTGCTCTCCGCTTACCCTCGGTTTACTCTACTGAATAAAGGGGCCATTAGACTGTTTGTCATAATGACAAATATTTGTCATTGTAGCCCGACATTCATCCGAGGTTGCCATGATTCACGTTGTGTTGGTCATTTGTTGGGCTTGTTTGGCCAAATATTTGTCATGTCTAATGGGACCTTAAGCCACGAAACACTGTCTGCTCACCAATGACCCTATCTTTATTCACTCTAGAATCACTTTTAGCTTGCCATCCACTCACTCTTGGCACACTATAGTGAGCAAGTCTAACAAATCTCAATTTACTCTTGAACATGTTTTGCCTCACTAACAGTTTAATATCCAGTCACTTCCGGATCACTCTAGTGAGTTAGTGACTATAGCGAATTGATCAAGATACAAAGTCAACTAACCCAGTCATACTTGACTCACTCTCGCTCTCGTCGGTCACTCTTGACTGACTCTATTGAGTAAATTATGATGACAAACTCACAACCTAATTTGGCTAATTCTCCATTACTGTCTACCATTCTCGATTCCCAGCTCATACTCAACTTAGTTCATGATCTACCTATGATCAATCTTGATTGATGACACTGTCAACTCACTCTCGTCTCACTTGTATTTGTTTTTAGTCTGGATTTCAATCCACTCTTGACTTATTTTGATCTACAATCCAATTACCTCTCCTGACTTCTCTGACTCACAATAGAGATGTAGTCACGTCTCACGTCTCACCTTCAACTCACTATTAGCTCATTTTCAACACACTCTTGACTTCCGTTCCTTTTCCTGTCGACTTATTCTCATCCCACTATCATCTCGCGGTCCAGTTTTCCTCGACTTATTTCAAACTTACTCTGATGCAATGTCGACTCACATCCAACTTCCTCACTTGCTGCTCACTGTCGGCTCACTCTCGTGTCTCTGTTAGCTAATTTGGAGAGAGTTTTTTTGACTTTTCAACTAACTGGTCAGCTTTGGTACAGTTGATTGGAGGTGCTCACCTCATTTCGAAAAGCAGTACACTGACTGTACTCGGAGAGTCAGCGAGAGGGTCCAAACCTCCCCTCAGTCCACGGCAGGGGGGTTATGGAATGCCAATAATATTGCTGCTGCTGATTGTCGTCAGCAGTCGTGTCTTCGGTGTGGTACTGGAACTGGAAGAAAAGCGACGACACGTGGTCAAATGAAATGATCCCCACGGGTTGATCGGAGTGACAGAAGTTCAGATCGGAGGGAGGGTGCTCTGATGATGTTTCGGTTTTTAGCGGGCAGACAAGCTGACTGCTGCGGCGAGTGAAACATTTTTATGAGCAGCAGCACAGCTCTTAAGGCGGTGGTCGGGGTGGTCGAGTGGAAGTGTAATGTCAATAAATGGAAAATTTGATAAAGTAAATTGAATTCAGCACCGGAAAGTGTATGAAGCGAAATGAAACGTCTGACAGCGTGACCTGGCGGTAGAGCAATTAAAAATGAGCTTTTGGAATTCAAGGACGACGGGGTTTAGTGGCTTGGTTTTTATGAGCTTGTGTAAGGACGAGAATGAAAATTGAAAATTTAAGGAAGCCATAATAATCATCGATGACCAGTAAGCGCACGGGTATTCAACATGACCTTGCTGAAGGTGACGGGTTCGATTCCCGGTCGGTCCAGGAAGTTTTCGTAAAGAAAATCGCCTTGATTTTCTTGGGCATAGAGAATCTTCGTGCCTGCCACACGATATACACATACAAAATGGTCATTGACAGAGGAAGCTCTCAGCTAAAAAACTGTGGAAGTGCTCATAGAGCACCAAGTTAAGATGCAGACTTTATCTCAGTGTGGATGTAACGCCAAGAAAATGAGAGGAAAACGGACAGCGTCTTCAGTCAGTGGCTGAATGAAATACTAGATCACGGACACACAGAGCATGTACCAATGGATACGGAGAAGAAACATTTCTCACAAAAATTCTCATCGCCAGAAGCGGGAATCGAACCATCACCTCATACGATTAGAAGCTTGATAGCTCTTACCACACGACCATGGAGCTCCTCGAGTTCTCCATGGAGAGCCTGTTCATTATTCAACAACATGGCGGCGGTAAACTGTTAAACCCAGAAATCTACTTCTGCCAAGCACAAAATCCAATCAAACAGTCGGCCAGATAGTTAAACCAGATAATTAAACCAGTTCGTTACTTTTAATTCCCCGCCATGACTTTCGCTTGTGGCACACAATGTGTTCTTCATCGACAGCAAAAAAAATCAACAGCAACCCAACAAACGACAGTCACAACAGTGTTTTAACAGCTCTCTCTCTCTCATGACTTTCACGTAACAATCCGGGCTGTGCCAATTATGAGAACCGACAATGAGAGGCAGATCCAAAGTCCTACAACAGTCTCAGAACGCAACGAAAAAAGTCGCTTTTTGTTGCAGAATGAGTTGTCCCCCTCTAGGTGCAAAAAGCATGGGTCTGGGAAATTAACATGGACGCGTAACGGCGCAACAAACGTGACGGTCATCAACCATAATGCACATTCATGCACCCGGCGATGGGGCCAGTCACTAACTGGACTGGCTGAAAGAGAGAGAGAGTGACTATTAAACGTGATAATTAGTGGCGAAGAGGCTTTACTCTGCGTTTCTTCGAGGACGTTAAGCGCGAACTGCGCTGAAAATGGGTTAGGTCTACATAGTGACCACTGTGGATGCAATCGGTATCGCATTATCCAAGATTTCCACATTTAACAAGCATTGGGTTTTGTGACGAAAACTCTATTGTGGATGACTTTTACTTTAAATTTTACATTTTTTTTATTTCTTTCCATAATTGGTCAACAATTTTTTTTTATTTTTTGTTTTTTTTTTAAGTTTCACTCCGACGAAACCAATTTTACATCAATCCTGACAATTTCCTTTCCTGAACCTGAATCCTCTCCCCACATCCCCACACCAACATCCTCCATCAACTTTTAAGTTTAAATTTAATTTCTCCGGTTTTTATTTATCTTTTGTTTACTTTCATGTTTTCGTTTCGGCTACTTCGGCTGCCGGTGGCGTTTTGTTGCTCCTCCTCTTGCCCCGGACGGACGCTGGTCATTTCCGGTCAAACAATCCGATCCGACAAACAACCCAACAGGACCCGAACCGATGCCATCGGAGCTGGCCGAAAAGGCGGAACTGCCCAGTTTCGTCATTTTCTGCATTGCACTGGCCGGTCTGTGTTTGTTGGTTGTGAACGCCGGACTGGTGGCGTGGTTCATCATCAAAAAGCGCGGGAAAGGTAATGGTATGATTTTGTTTTCATTAGTTTTGTAATTTTAGTATCTTTTTATTAGTTACGTTTGAGTCCTTTAGCATTGTTTAATTATGTGGCAGCTTTACTCGAATCTACACACTATTTTTTTATCTTTTCAACAAGCAATCATAACTGACGGTAATTGATGTATTTTTGTTCATCTTTTATGTCCCTTGAAATTCCCTAGACATAGGGAACATGCGCTTATTCCCGTCATATCAGATGGAAAATAACCAATTATTAAAGATGCCGACTAACCTTTGCCAATGCCTCATTGGATGGAAGCAAAGAGATGTAGTATATCAATAACCAACCTCTATAGCATTGGAAAACGAATAGTTACGCAAAATTTCTCGTTTCAATGTCATTTCACTTACGACTTCTTTTTTTTTTTATTGTTTTGCGTACGACGAAGGTGATGGCATCAAAGCAGCAGCTAGCTGAATTTTGCATTATCAGTGTTTAGTTTTCATTTCGCCCGATTCACTTGTTGAACTGACCTTCAGTTCACATCCCACAGAAGCTCTGTAGCGCTTCATAAATTCATAGAATAAATTGTTTTTTCCCGTCAGTAAATTGTAAATAAACAGTTGTGTTCATCATAGGAAAGAGGCACGCAAATGTGTGCGTGAATTTTCTGCATACGAAACATCGTACAATTTCACAACCACAGAGAAAGATTTCTTCGTTGCACTGTAATGGCGTTTTATGATCGGGTGAGCAACATATTACCCGAAATATTTTGATCGTTATTTTAAAGCTGCATCTATCTTCAGCTTTCTGCTCAATAGAACTATGAACACATAACTTGATTTGGATTGCGAAGAATTTGACCGGCTTTTCGAATACACAACTAATCATAATTTTTGACCACCCTATGTACCAAAATGTCACCTAGAAGGTATGACGAAAATTAAATTCATGTTAGGCCCAAAATAGACGTGGACTAGACGGAAATAGAAATCGAGGGACAATTATTCAATATCATTATTTCAAGAAAATGGTATTTGTTTCACAATATGCTTTTACGTAATATTAAAGCTAATTTATGGCTTAGTCATTGAAACCAAACTGGCAAGGAGGCATTGGACAAATGCAAGAATAAACTCGATCATTTTTGCTCGGTGCTTAGTAGAGGTGGAAACCCTATCACATTTTAAAGATCATCGTGTTGAACTCACATGCCTCACTTTGTGTGCAGACAGATTGGACCATGTGTCTCGGAGAAAAAAACAATTGGAATTTCATATTTTGCATTATCCTGTCTTATTACAAATTACGGTAAGTGTACCAATTATGGCTATGGTACTAATTATTCGCCATAGTTAATTTTCACCCTTTGACGATGTAAATCAACAAGAAAAATTTTGTGAACAACAGATCACCTTCACAAAAGATAGTAGCACTCATTTAAACTTCCCATTTTCCTCAAATCATGGTAGAAATAAATAATTTTCCTTAAAATTTCGGCTTTCTTGTACCCTTTATCGCCATGGTGTACCAGTTATGGCTAACCCCATAAGGAATGCATGCAAATAGTGCGAAAAGGAACCGAAGTTAAAAAATGTGACCATAATTGGTACAGGGTTCCTATCATTTGCACACGCTGTAATCAATACTAAAAGTAGTTTTGGCTCCGTTTCTATATTTTTCCTGTAAAGTATGGAAACTAAGCTGTCTTTTAACTTATTGTTGACGTTTGTATAAATAGCTTTCCTTAGATAGTGCCATAATTGGTACACGCACCCTACTTCTTGATTACATTCTGGGCATCATATCAAAATGTACCATAATGAAAAAAAAAATTTTTCGTCGATGGAAGAATTGCATTTGGCTCACTCTGACTGGACGGTTTTCATCCATGTACTTTTTTAAAACTTTCTCCACGATTTCCTCAAGGAATCGCGCCAGAAATTCCTTTAGGAATTCTTGCAGGATTTATCTTTTTTTTTTCAGAATTTCTACCGGTTTTCGTAGAATGCTTCCAGAAAAAAAAATCTAATGATTTCTCCAGGTATATCTCTTGAGAATGCATTCTTGTTCATGTTTTTCCACCAAATTTTTCCACAAATTCTTCCACACTTTTTTTCAGGATTTTTTCTTGAGTCATCATCAGCAGTTTCTCAAGAAATTTTTCAAAAGATTGAAAGTAATCTACGGGTTTATTCAGCAATTCAATGAAAATTCCTCCTGGGGTTCCTTCAGGGATACCTTATCCAATTCTTTCCAGGATTGTTATAGAAGTTCGTACAGAAGTTCCTTCATGTTTTTCTTTAAATATTTCTGAAGGGAATCCTCGAGGAATTAGATCAAAATTTCCTCCAGGAAATTTTTCCTCGGGTTGCTTCTAGGAATGCTTCTAGGAATTTCACAAGAATTTTTTTTGAGAATTGCCCCAGGAAATTCTCCATGAATTCTCTAAAGATTTTTTGAAAAGATGCGATTCCACAAAAAATAATTCACAGAGATTTGGAGATTGCTTTAGTTTTTTTTTTCTTTAGAAACTCAGAAATTTTCCCAGGAACTCCCCATAGATTCGCTTAGTAATTCCTGCAAAAAATACTCCGGAAGCTATTACTTGGCGTTTTTCGAGAAATTTTTAAAGAAATTCTCTCATGACTACCTGCAGAGGGTTTTCCAGTTATCATTTCTTAATAAAAAATACTTTTCTTTATAAATTTCTTCAGTGGTTCCACAAACATTTTTTTTTTTGTTCTGCAGGATTTCCTTTAGAAATTTCAACAGGTATTCTAGGAGAGAAGATTTTCTGAGAGAATGTATGGAGCGATTTCTGAAACATTTCACCGTGGAATTTCAGTGGAATGTGAAAGGTTTTCAAGAAGAATCCAGAAATACTTTCCTTGAAAAACTTCTGGAGGAAAATCCAGATTTGTTAAGAAATTTATGAAGAATATTCAGAAGCTATCCAATAAAAACATTTTCACGAAGAATCCTTGGAGAAAAGCTTGAAGAAATCCATTGGAGATTATCTGAAAAGAATTCCTGGAGTTTAATTTTAGGAATTCATTCAGTAATTTTGAAAGCAATTGATGGAAGACTGGCTAAATAAGTAATTTATAATAAATTGGGAATCAAGCAATATTTCTGAACGAATCCCTGCAGGAATTTCTGAAGCAATCTCAGAAAGATTTTAAGAAAAAAAATCCCATGAGAAAGTTCTTTAGAAATCTAAGGAGGATTTTCTTAGAGTATCTCTGATATAATTTTCAAAGGGGACTTTTGAGGAATTTCTTAAAGAATCTAAGAAAGACATTAACAACTAATCCTCAAAAGAACTGCAAAAGGAAGTCCTAGGAGGATTTCGCAGAGAATTTTTGAAAGAGTTACTAGAGCAATTTCTAGAATAACCAGTGAAACATTTTTCAAACAGGATCCATGGAGGGATCTCTAAAGAAATCTCTGGAGATTTTTAAGGAAATGATGAAGAAATTACTGAGGAAATTAATGGAAGGTCTTCTGAAGAAGTCGTTCAAGACATTTCTAGAAAAGCCCCCGCGAAATTTCTGAAAAACCTTTAGAGATATGTCTGAAGGAATCCCCGAAGAAAATTGACTGAATTTTAACGGAAAAGTGACCAAAATAGAAGTCCTAACTAGATGGTCCCCTACTTAGTGAAATTTGTGAAGGTCTATTCAGAAGAAATCCCAAGAGAATGTCCTGGAAGCCAGAATCGGACCCTTAAAAATTTATTGAAGGGCAAACATGCTAAAAGAGATTTGTTCAGAAAATCCTGTATGGACTCCGCCAGAAACTTCTCCAGCAATTTTCCTTGTTCCTCCAATTGTTTTATGTGTGTTCTTTCATACCGATTTTTCCATTTCGAGGGGGGAGGGGGGGGGGGCAACAATAGTTTTTCGACAAAATTTTGAAAATTAAGTATAAAATCGGAGTCACCTAGAGAATTTCCGAATTCTGCAGGAACCCTTTCTTGTAAGAACCTTCAGAAGTTTTTCCAAAGTAATCTCTCAAACTTCATCGAAGAACTTTTGAAAAAAAAATCCCAAAATTCAAAAGCGGTTTCCGGGAACGCTTTTGGAGGAATCCCTGAAGGAACTTCAAAAGGGTGCTAAGCAAGAATTCCATAAGGAATCCAAACAGAAATCCAATAAGAAATCCAAACAGGGAAATTTAAAAGAATCCTTGGAGGAATTTTCAAAAAAATCTCCAGTGGAATCCCTGTAAAATCTGAGGAAGAACTCCCGAACGAACCTCAAGGAAATTCTTGAAGGAATGCCAAGAGAAATTTATGAAGAATTTCCCGGGACACCTAACGAACCTCCTCAGGAAACCCTTCGTGGAATTCTTAGAAACGTTTATTGAGAATTTTTTGGGAAAATTTCTAGAAGTAATCTAAAAACAATCCGTGGACGTGTTTCTGAAGGAATTCCTGTAGGAATATCTGGCAAAACGCCTAGAAAAGCTTCTGAAACGAACCTTAGAAAAGTATCTTGAAATATGTCTTAAGCAGTTCCGAGGAAATATTTCTGAATAAACTCTTAAAAAGAATCAAAGGAGAAATTCACAAGGAAACGTCAGAGAAATTCCTGGGGAAATACATGGAAAAATTTCTGGAGGTTATCCGGAAGGAATTTCTGTGTTGTTGGAATCTCTGGAGGAATTAATACCAAGATTTTCTAGATGAATCCCTGAAGAAATTCCTGTTCAAATTCCTGCGGGAACTTTCAATGGAATCTCTAGAGCAGTAACTGAACAAACCTCTGGTGGTTTTCCAGAAGAAATACCTGTTCGAATTTGTGAATCTCTGGAAGATTTGCTGGAGAAACCACTTGAAGAATTTATAATGGATTTTTTAAAGAATTTTTAAAGGAACCACTGTTAAAAATTTTAAAGATATCCCTGATGAAATTTTCGAAGAAATTTTTGGACGAATCCTTAGAAGATTTCCTCAAGTAATCACAAGCGGAGTTTCTGAAGGAATCGATGGAAAACTACCTATAAGAGATTTTATAGAGGTTTCTGGAGACTATTGGAGAGTCCTGAAGAAATTTATTTAAGGTGAAGATATGAGGAAGTCACACCTCAAGTGTGCAAGAGCATGAATCTGAAGACTCAAATGACGGTTTGTGCTAAAAAATTGATGGATTGGTCACCACCAGCGAGTAACCACTCGTTCAACTTTTGAGCTCAAACAATCGTTTGGAACTTTATATGCCCTTGAAAATTCTAGGTGCGACTTCGTCATATCTTAATCTTAAGAGTCGTGGAAGATTTTCTAAAGAAATCATTCGAGATTTTTGAAGCAATTCTGAATCTTTGATTTTCTGTAGGAATCATTGAAAGCGTTTCTGAAGGAGTCCGTGCATTAAAGATTTCACGAAGCCATATGTGAAAAAAAAAATTGTATGGAAAAATTTCTGGAAGATCCTGTAGGGGAAATTCTGAAAGAAATTCTAAAGATTAGAAAGAGTACCATGTTGTTTTGATAAACCTAAATGAAAAAGAAAATCGCTACCATTGCACACTGCCCTTGTTTCGTTATCTTAAAGATGCATAATACATATTTTTGCATGTATGTATGTATGTAGGTAGCCACCATCCTAGCTTGAGTCTTGCTCTGCATGCAGTTCCACTTAACAGTAAAGAATAAATTTCATTACCACTTTGAATTCAACATACCGCTGTATGAAGGGCCAAAAGGGGGTGTGGCGGACCCGTAAGTAGATACACTTACGCGAAATCCGCGGGTTTAAGAGAATCTCCTCCCAACAGTATGATCCAACAAGGTGAATAATGAAATTCACATTACTTATCAAGCTTTCTACGGGATGGTTTGTTATAAGAAGGGCGCGTCAAATCCATTGCAACTGTTGGGATAGAAGAACCCATCTACAAGGATGTTATAGTTACTTCTCACCTCACTCCGGTTGGCAACCACTCCGTCGTACAGTTACAACTTCAATGATGCCCTGATGCACCCTCCCAACCCCGCATAGTTATATAGTCAATAGTATAATTTGTTGGGGTTCATTCAAATATTACGTAACGCAAAATTTGACTATTTCAGACCCTCTCCCTCCTCGACGAAACAACTTTTGTATGAGAAAAATTGAAATTTTGTATGAAGCGTAACACAGTGCTAGACCCACTACCTCCCCGTATAGCATACGTTATATTTGAACGAGCCCTTATGATGGAATATAGCATTGAAATATGAAAATATCAATATAATAATATGCTGAAATCTAATGAAGTCTAATTTGATGTAGCATCTGAAATAAGGTATTAATTTGTGAATAATTTGAGTGATTTTCATTCGTTGTCGAGTCCTTTCTTGACCTAAAGAATTATGACAGTAATAAAATGCCAATGCAATTGTTGATATATAAATATATACTCAATAATGGAACACAATGTAATATATTACAGTACATATAGGTCAATAAAAGGTAATAACATTTCCTAATGAGGATACCCAAGCAACACCCATGTCTCATTAGAGCACCGGCAGCACAAGCCCCGACTGCAAGGAAGTCGAGTCGACGTTATTCCACTATTTTGTTGGAATAACGTCGCAACAACCTCCACACAACCAAAATCTGTTCAGCCGCAACCCCACATGACAAGCGTGTAACTTGGGTAGAAATATGGGTTCAGCAAACCGCCGAGTGAAGATCTAATACGTAATGTAAGTGTAGATGCCCTATATAACAGCAGAATAAGAAGAAACTCCTTCCAGATGTGTGATCCAACCGGGCGAATAATAAAATCTACAACATTCGTTAATAATATTTTTGCATTTTTATAAAAAAAATCAAGTCTTGTGCGTCTCTATCACTTAAAAATAGCTGTTCATTTTATTTATTATTTAAAAATTTTTATTATCAAAATTAAGGCTCATGACATTTTCCGCCGTTCTTTTTATGATCTCACTTAATCAACTTCAAAGAAATTAAAAAAAAACACCTGCAAAACTTCTTTTCTAGTTGGGATTCGGGAAGACAAAAAAACAATTTTCACCGGTTCAACCAGAAAAACTTAAAAACGGGATCGAAGGGGTTTTGCGCTTTTCATCTTGTCACAATTCAAAACAAGATTTTCCGCTAAGCCTGCTAGGAATAATTTTCCTTCAGCAGTGTTACCAGAAATATAAATTAGGCATCATTTTCAAAGTGTTCTGTTTGAAATAAATTGAATAACAATTTTTCCATAGGTTTTACGAGTATGATGTCTTCGGAAGTTTGATAGTATCCAATTTGGGCAACGGGAATCCGAGGGAGTTTTATTTTTTTTTTTTTTGGGTATTATTACAACACAATATTAGGGCCGAAGAGTAAGATTTGCATTTCCCATACTAATTTTCATACAAAATTCACATTGCGTGTACTCATTAGTGCCATATTAGTTCAATTTTTTAGGGCTTCATAAGGACCCCAAAAGGCATTGATTAAGCAAAGGGGAGCAAAAACTTCAAAATTTGCATCGGTCTAATATTTATACATGTATATGTATATATACACAACAGCCATTCAATAGAAAAACGATATAGTGCAACTCCGATTGTCGTGAAACTTTGTGGGTTCATAGTTCTTCGAAAATAATTAGACCCGTATTTTTTATTTCGTCATTAGCGTGGTTAAATTCAAGGTTTTTAAAAACTAAAAATTTTCAAAAAATCATAACTTTTGAACCATTTGACCGATTATAAGGTGAATATATAACGAAGCCACACCTCGAATTTTCGAAAGCACAAATCTGAAGAACCGAATGTCGGTTTAAACTGAAAAGTTGATCGATTGGTTACCGATTGGTGGTGACCAATCGATCAACTTTTCAGCGCAAACCGACATTCGCTTCTTCAGATTTGTGCTCTTGAAAATTCGAGTTGTGGCTTCATCATATATTCACCTTAAACTTCTTTTTGTTGTTTGAAAGCTATTCTAGTTTTAAGGAAAAATACGTTGAATGGGTAAAATTACGTTTTTGTGCAAGAAATATACAAATATATTAGTTTTTCCACGTTTTTATGGTCTCGGGACCAAAGAGGTACCCTGATTTTATATTTTTATCCGAAAACTCAGGAAATTTGGCGTAACATATCAAAAAATAAGTTTAGTTTTTGAGATATGATTTTTTTTTTAAATCAAAGGCCAACTTTTCCCATGCAAAACATTTAGTTTTGCAGAGCAATTTTTGGAAAAATAACATTTCAAATAATTTAATTCATAATTTAAAACGTCATGTTACATTCCACGAGTTGTATTTTATGTTTGATATTGTATTTAGGGTATCATTGGCGTATTTAAATTTATTTTAATGAATAAATAGAACTTTCCTTTTGCTTTCAAAACTTGTTATATTGATCGATAGATGCCAACTAATTTAATGAAAAATCAGCAATTCTCAAGTATTCATTGAGAAATTGTTTTGGGCATTTTTTTTTCGAAATAGTTGTGATAAAAATTCATCTGGTTCTCCATTTAAAAATTCAACGGAAATTTCTGTTAAAATTCCAATAAAAATCCCAGTATTTTTTCACAAAACAGAATCACATGGTTTTTTCTTTTTAACTTTTTAATCTTACGGCTTTCCTTTGAAGGAAACTATCCCAACTACGTATTTCTATTTATCATACCAAGTGTTTTGTTTATTTGATATTTAAAGTAAGTTATGAAAACGGATATTATCACGACCCGCCATGACAACCATGACTTACGAGTCACCCAAGCTTTATGGTTTCTATATTTTCTAATTATTTGTGCGGATGCAAGCCGTGTCGTAAATAAAAGCGACTGAATGTGTGGGAGCAACCACATTCCAAGAAGGGAAAAAAACGTAGGTTAAAAGTACCAAGTAGCGTTTTGATCGCACATTAGGGGACACATTTTCGCGAAATTAATTTAGCTTCAAAGCCCACCAGCGACGGATAAACGCAATGCTTTCCATCGTTTTCAGTC
Source organism: Aedes albopictus (assembly GCF_035046485.1). Lineage (NCBI taxonomy): Eukaryota > Metazoa > Arthropoda > Insecta > Diptera > Culicidae > Aedes > Aedes albopictus. Next base: position 378,533,743 of record NC_085138.1, on the reverse strand, counting down.
TGGCATTTGTAATTAACGCTAATCGAGTTCAAAGACGGACGCTGCTGCTGCTACGAGCAAATCATGCCGGAGGACCTCTTATCATACATTTATTTAGAATTCGTTAATGCTCATCCAGTTCCGACGAAACATCCAAACTCATATCATGTTCTCTTCTTCATCTCTCTCTGCGTATTTTGGAAATTGAAAAATTTCCAGATTCATCCAATCAGAACAGCAAATCCGCCACCATTGAAATGTACGCCCCAAGCTCATACAATGACACCGTTACAGGCGAAACCCTGTCCAGTGTGTCGGAGAAGAGCGACTCCTACTCGAACGACGGCAGCCAGCCGGACTACATGGTAAGAATCCCACCATCACCACCATTCACCAGGATAAAAGCTTTTCCTAACATCCATTTCTCCCCAACTCTCGTGAAAACACAGGATGAAACCCGCAAGAAAGCTGCATCCACCTATCTGGTGGAAAACTCGGATATGCCACCGCCTCGCTATCAGAAGGACGGTACACTGCCACACTATCCGAACAACATCAACGCAGGTGAGTGTCCGGGCTCAAGGCGCTTTCGAGCGAAAATTTCCACTTCCGTGATCATGCGCACTAAACCTCTCTCATTTTCACAGCTCACACGCGAACCCTTCCGCACCCGCGACACAACAACGTCGTGTACGAGCAGCGAAGCCGCGACGACCAGCTGCTGGGGAAGCAGAACAACTACGTCACGGCGCCGTCCCCGGGCCCGCCGATGGATGGGTCTTATTACAATATGAACAGCGACCGATACCTGTCCTATCCGCCGATGGTGAGTGGGGTTAGTATCAGCTGTGATTTACTAGTAGTTTAAATGTTCGCATTATGGCAAAGTACATCCAATCAATCGACACTGTTTGCTCTTTGTTAAACTTCAAATGGCGTCTAACACAACTAACATTTATTGTGAATGTAAACGTCAACAAAGCGTGCTCAATAAGGCTTGATGCTGAGTTACTGTGGTGTACATATGGACGGAAGCTTCTATGCAAGCCCTATACCAATGAATCTGGCGAACTTAATCCACATGTATATGCTGTGCGTGCAGCTTCTAAGCCACCAAGTCATAGCTCTTTTGTCGGCTGCAATGTATCCACCAACTGGATAACCTCTTGAGAAGGCGCTTTTTCAGCCTTTTCACAGCTGATAAATAATAGTTATACGGCATCCCCAAATTAGTCAATTAAATATAATTAGGTTTTAATAGGTTACACGACGTTAAGATTGTCATCGGTGACGCCAATGCACAGGTCGGAAGCAAGGACTTTTTCCGTCCAATCATCGGTACGGAGAGCCTTCACTCCGTCACTAATGACAACGACCTGAGATTAGTCAACTTTGCTGCCGCCAGAGGGATGGTCATTAGTAGCACCTACTTTACACGCAAGGACATCCGCAAGCACACCTGGAGACACCCAAACGGCGAGACTTGCAACCAAATCGATCATGTGCTGGTAGATGGCCGACATTTCTCGGACGTAATTGATGTTAGAACTTTTCGAGCTCCTAACATCGACTCAGATCACTATCTCGTAGTTAGTAAGATTCGAGCTCGGTTATGCGTTTCAACATCCAGTGGTTTTCAGCAGACGGTACGGTAACTGACTATCACCAGAAGCTAGACGAGCGGATAAGTGAGATCAACGAGAGCGATAATCTCAACACTCTGTGGGAGTTTATCCACGGAGCGATGAGTACAGCAGCGCGGGAGGTGATAGGTACTGCTCAAAGACGACCTAGAAACGGGTGGTTCGACGAGGAGTGCCAGATGGTAACGGACGAGAAGAATGTTGCCAGAAGCCGGACCCGGCAGAGCAGGGAGCGAAATAGGGAAGCAAGATTAGCCGAAAAACGAATCCATCGCAAAAAGAGAAAAGAGCACGAGGAAAATGTGATTGCTCAGGCGCAAGAGAGTATGGAACAGAATGATATGCGGAGATTTTACGAAACTGTCAATGGCGTGTGGAGAAAAACAGCGCCTTCTCCCGTCATGTGCAACGACCGTAATGGAAACTTGCTGACAGACAAGACAATGGTGGCTGCCAGGTGGAGAGAGCACTTCGAGGTATTGTTGAACGGTGGGAGTGGAAGAGCGACGGACAGAAATCGAATCGACGACGACGGACAAGCTGTGGAACCTCCAACGCTAGACGAGGTCAAGACAGCCATTAGGGGACTGAAGAACAACAAGGCTGCTTTGAAGGACGAACTCTCGGCCGAGCTTCCCAAGCACGGTAGTGAGCAGCTGTATCAACTCTTACACCGTATTATAGTGAAGATATGGGAGGAAGAAAAACTGCCTGCTAGTTGGTTGGATGGTCTCATTTGCCCTCTTTTCAAGAAAGGGCATCGACTGGAGTGCGCGAATTACAGTGGAATAACACTCCTCAATTCATCGTACAAAATTTCAACCGGAGTTCTGTTCCACAGGCTGAGGCTGGTTGAGGAGTCCTTCGTCGGCGAATATCAGGCAGGATTTCGTGGGGGCCGATCAACGACGGACCAGATGTTCACCCTGCGGCAAATTCTCGATAAATTTCGGGAGTACAACTTGCAGACCCATCATCTGTTCATTGATTTCAAGGCGGCGTACGATTCAATGAAGAGAAACGAGTTATGGCAGATTATGATCGAACATGGTTTTCCGGCGAAGCTGATTGGACTGATTCGTGCGACGTTGACGGATCGAAATCAAGTGTACGGGTTGCGGATGAAATTTCGTCATCGTTCGTAACCTTTGACGGACTGAAGCAGGGCGATGCTCTTTCGAACTTACTGTTCAACATAGTACTGGAAGGAGCGATAAGGAGAGCTTGTGTGAACAGAAGCAGAACCATTGTCACGAAGTCGCACATGCTCCTGGGCTTCGCGGACGATATCGACATCATCGGAATCGACCGTCGGGTCGTGGAAGAGGCGTTCGTACCTTTTAAGAGAGAGACTGCGATGATTGGACTTACGATCAACACCACAAAGACTAAGTACATGATTGCTGGTGTGCAACGTCGGTCCGGCAGTGGTAGTGGTGACGGTGGGGAAAAGTTTGATGTTACCCGCGAGGTGAAAAAACGGATTGCGGCTGCAAATCGGACCTTTTTCGGTCTGCGAAACCAGTTGAGGTCCCGCAGGCTGCAAACGAAGACAAAACTCGCGTTGTACAAGTCTCTGATTCTCCCGGTCGCTTTATACGGTCATGAAACGTGGACGTTAAAAGAAGTTGATCGGAAAGCCTTTGGAGTCTTCGAACGTAAAGTGCTACGATTAATACTCGGCGGTAAACTGGAGGACGGCATCTGGCGGCGTTGCATGAACTACGAATTGTACCAGGTATATAAAGAGATGGATATAGTGAAGCGAATACAACACGGCAGGCTGCGGTCGGCTGGACGCGTAGCACGTATGCCGGAGGAACGACAAGCTTAAATCCCAACCAGGAATCGCATAAGGATGAACGCTGTACATCGTTTAAAGTACTATTTTAAGTCACTATCGCATATATGTACGGCTGAGAGACACATTTCATCGCATATAATCAGTCTTCCCACGAACACAACACATGTTCAACTTCGGTACGATTTCTTGCACTTGTGTTGAACATCAAACGCCAAACATCGGAGTACCCGTGTTTGCTAGCGTACTCCGTACCAAAGAGTACTCAAGTACAAAACTTGTGTACGTACAGAAGTACAAAACAAAAATCGAACCGAGCGTAATCCGAGAATGAAACCCGAAGCGGCTTTCCGAATGATAAACGAGTGGTGCCGAACTGTCAATCGTCGTTCGAGAAAGTTCTTTTTTGCACGATCGCTTCCCACTTCATTTCGTACGATACACGTGTACTGTACATATGTTCGTACTTGTGCTTGGAACGAACTCTGAACATAAGTACACGTTTGGGTACAGATTTGTGTGTTGCGGTTTAAACACCAAGTCAGAGTACAGGTGGAGTTTAAGTACAGCAGTACTTAGTGAGTTCGGTGTTCGTTTGGGAAGACTGCATATGATGTTATTTTTTGAACTTACTGCGATGTATTTGGTTAAATCCTGTAAGAGTGCAAATTAACTTTTATAAAGCATGACTACATCGTAGTAGACGATATTGCAATGTTTTGTTGCGACGAACTTTGCTTATTCACAAAAGCGTTCGAGTGAACTCGCAAAGTGTCAATTGAATTCGCATAATTGCGTACTGCGATGATTATACGACTTCGCTTGGTGTTTTTCTAATTATGTCAGTTTAACTCGCATTGGTGTACAAACTAAATCGCATAAAAGTGAAAATAAACTCGTTTGAATGTACATACAAACTCGCATAAGCTAGAATCGTTAACGTTGGCATATTGCGATGTGATATGCGATAACAATGAAAGAGGTGCTGTTGGAGTGCCAAAAAGCTAAAAGAAAGTGAAAAGTCATCATTATGGTTACAAAACAAGTTACAAAGTCATCGTTTTTGTTTTGTTGACCTTATAATTAACATTGGGTGGCGCTAGCAAGAGAGGAGTAGTGGTAACTGTGCGGGAAATCATGCTACATCATGTTACGTTTGTAAAGTAGTTGTGACCTATGTAATATAGTTTTAAGAATTTTCCATGAATTGGAGAATGCAATTCATAGAAAATTCTTCGATTGTTGCATGGAGTGTGTTACGTTTGTTAATAGTTGTGAACATTTTGTCAGTTAATTTTCTGTTTTATACTGTGGTTTGTTCATTTGCCCCTGAATTTTAATGTGCATTTGTAGCGCTCCAAACATTTCAGGAGCGAACCAGTACAAAACACGCAAGCTGTCCCCTAACACGGACATCAAATTGTAGACGGTCTTGTGTTGTTGCCCAAATCAGGATGCCCCCTTAGGATTAGAAATTCCTAGACCAAAACAAGCTATGTAAGCAAGTAACGCTGCAAACAAAAGGCAATCCGCCAGAAGAAATACGATTACAGGATTGACTGATGGACCAAGAACAAAAATGAAACCTCGTCATCCTAGGTTCGGACTTAGTTATCTATTTGGATAACTGGGCACAATTTATGTTATGTGTTGCATGTTTGTGTTTTGTGCATTTGTAATGTTCCTTTTTATTTTGCGTATCTAAGTTCCCAGACGTGGGGCCCGATACGGAAAATAAAATGTACATTTGTAAGGTTCCAATGTATTCGTTATATTTTACTTTTCGTATCCCACTAGCTTCAAAATGTGGGGCTCGATGCGGAAAATAAAATGCGCATTTGTAGGGTTCTTTTAGCAGTTGTCTACATTGTGGTACCCATCGGGAGCACAATGCATTTGTAGTGTTTCGCAAAACTTTTTTTCCGTTACAATCATTTTGATTTCCAAAGAGCCTGCCGAACACGTACAGCGCACGGAAACCAAGTGCATTCCAACAAGCACTGAGGTGAGTTAAAATGTCATGACATTTAATCAGTGTGTTTAATAAGTAGTGTTTGGTGCTAAGTGTGAAGTGCGGCTCGATAATCCAAAGGTTATTAGTTCGATACTTAGGTGACAAGATTTTTTTATTTCGAATATTTTAAGTCGCATAAGGTGCTATATTATGTCGCAATAGTGCATACCGTACATCGCATAAGATATCGCTTCAAGTCATATAGCGTCATTATTTTCCCGTCAATGCACGTATAGCGCCTCCACTTTTGTACGCATAAGGCACTTTTACTGCATCTTATGCGATGTAACTTTACCGTATAAAAGTACGTATAACATGAACATAAACTTCATTATACGTGCAAATTGGTTGTCTGGGATTATATTCAGCAGAGAACCAGGAAGGGGTCGTCGGCTTCGTGGAAGACCGCGCACATGGTGGATTTTTGCAGTTGAGGAGGACCTAAGGACTCTAAACGTTCAGGGAGACTGGAAGCGATTGGTCCAGGACCGAGGCCAGTGGAGGCGGATACTTCATTCGGCGTAGACTCACCGCTACGAATTGTAGCCCATCAAGTATCAAGTATCAAGTAAGGTTATGGATACCGTGACGCAATAAATATGGAATGGGAATTATCGCTTTTAAAATAGAATAATTGAAGAAGTTGCCGCTACTTGGAATCGAACTTCTGGTCTCCGTATCCACTGGTCCCGATGATGTCCTCGCTGCTACACTGCTATATAAATAGCATGGAAAATAGCCGTTTTATTTTACTCCAGACAAGGCATCATTATTATGCCCCAAGAAACCTTACCCAATTTCATCCTGCTTTTACTTGTGAAACCTCAAACGCAATGATGTTTACATTGAACAAGCTGGGTAGTTGCGCCAACAGGTTCTTCATCACAGCTTCTAGCTGTAAGAGTGTTCTTTAACCCTAAAAGGATACCTGGGGTCCATTGGACCCTAGGCGCCTTTCAGAGCTCGTCTTTGATGGAACACACTCAGCGAGGTGACGAAACTGAGGCCATGAAGGTATCCCTTTTAGGGTTAAACAGCTACGCAACTCTGCTGTTTTGTGTAATTGGCAACCTTACTTAACGTGCTGTATAAAAGAAGCTGTTTTATTGGCTGGGACTCTTATTCTTCCTCTCTGCTCGCTTCAGATCTTGCTCTTTGAAGTCGTCTTCTAGCTTGAAGGCAGGCAGCACTTAGGGTGCTGAGCGTTTCATTCCACCAGTATGCTGGACGCCGGCGGTTATTCAGTTCGAGTTTCCTGGGCATTGTAACATCACATGCCCTCGCTACTGTTTCCGTTAGTTCCACAGCGGTCATAGCGGGAGTGTCGCTGTCTGTCCGAAGTGCCTGGACAAAAAGCTCCTTGTCGAACTGCTTCGTTTTCCACTCCCTTTTGCAGGTCCTCCGGGTGCTCGGCAGAGCGGAGATCCGCCGACCGACGCTGTAGTGGATGGATTGATTGTCACTTGTGCGTGTATTTTTCGCTTACTCTTCAGTTCATGTTGTTCATCAGCGACGGGTTGCAGAACGTCACGTCGATAATGGATTCTCGTCCGTCCTTACGGAATGTACTCACAGAGCCTTCGTTGCACACTTTCACATTAAGCTTCGCTAAGGCTTCCAGCAGACAGTAACCCCTTGCGTTGGTCAGCCTACTTCCCCACTCCACCGCCCAAGCGTTGAAGTCCCCGCCGATAACAACCGGCGCACGTCCTATCAACTTATCAGTTAGTAGATCCAACATCCGATTATATTGCTTAGGAGCGCATAGCAGCTGCACACAAAGACACCGTTGATCTTGGCGATAACAAAACCTTCATGATCGTTATCCACTACTTTTTGAACGGGAAACCCGCCTGTAACTTGGATTGCCGCTATCCTTGCTTTATCCGCCACCCAGTTACCGTTATCGATAGAAACTCGGTACGGCTCTGCAATTATTGCGATGTCGCACTTGGTTTCCGTTGTCGACTACCACAACAGTTGCTGTGCTGCATCGCAATGATTGAGATTCACTTGCGTTATCTCCATCATTGTCATTGTTGACCTGCCTGCGCCTTCTTGTATGTATGTGTGTGTGTATGTATTTGTGTGTGTATGTATGTATGTATAAAAAGGTCACTCACTTTTAAATAGACACGGACAACGTCTTCAGCTTTGGGCTGTACAGACTGTTTTAAAGTTAACATTAGACAACGGACAACGGAGCATGCACCAGTGGAAACGGGGAAGAAACTATTCTCACGAAAAGTTTCAACGCCCGAAGCGGGAATCGAACCCTCACCCCATAGCATGGTACGATTATAAGCTTGGTGACCCTAACCGCACGGCTACGAGGCTCCACATAAAGCGCTTCCCATTGGCCGATTTTTCGGATTATAGCTCGAATCGCACCGGAATTCTACCGCATTGTTTGCTATTAAAAATGGTCCGGATCGGTCAAGGCGTTCTGGAGTTGTTCTGGGCATTTGAGTGATCCGGACCACCACCGGTAGAACTGGCCACATATAAAACTAAACCAAGCCCCATCATGCGACACATCAAACTGCGGCGATTTTTGTAACCTTCAGCATGGTTGACAAATTTTGTGCGGATATCAACACAGCTGATCTAAAATTCTACGATGACGGTCCAAAATTCAAGATGGTGGTCTAAAATCCAAAATGGCGGTTCCAAATTCAAGATGGCGGCTGTATAATGGAGTTTTAAGCCCTAAACCATGCACTATGGGTATATTTTGTATGAGGAAGATGTTTGGAGTCCAATAATGGCGACCAGAATATCCAAGCTGGCGGTCTAATATTTAAGATGGCGGCTGTGTAACGGAGTTTGGCAACCTGAATATCCATGATGGCGGTTCAAAATCCAAAATGGCGGCTCCAAATTCAATATGGCGGCTGTATTGCGGAGTTTTAGGCCCTAAACCATGCAATAAGGGTATATTTTGTATGGGGAAGATGTCCGGAGTCCAATAATGGCGATTAGAACATTCAAGATGGCGTTCTAAAGTTCAAGATGGCGGCTCCAAATTCAAGATAGAGGCTGTTTAAAAGAGTTTTAGGCCCTAAAACCATGCAATATGGGTACATTTGATATGGTGAAGATGTCTGGAGTCCAAAAATGGCGACCAGAATATCCAAGATGGCGATCTAACATCCAAGATGGCGGCTCCAAATTCAAGATGGCGGTTGTTTAGTGTAGTTTTTCTAAAACCATGCAATAGTATATATTTCGAATGGGAAAAATGTCTGGAGTCCAACAACGACGACCTGAATATCCAATATGGCGGTCTAAAATCCAAGATGGCGGCTACAAATTCATGATGGAGGCTGTTTAATGGAGTTTTAGGCCCTAAAACTATGAAAAATGGGTATATTTGGTATGAGGAAGATATCCGGAGTCCAAAAATGGCGACCACAATTTCCAAGAGGGCGATCTAAAATCCAAAATGGCGGCTCCAAATTCAAGACGGTGGCTGTTTAAAGCAGTTTTAGACCCTAAATGAATGTAATATGGATATATTTGTGATAGGAAAGATGTCTGGAGTCCAAAAATGGCGACCGCAATATGCAAAATGGTGGCCCAAACACCAAGGTGGCGGCTCAAAATTCAAGATGGTGGCTCTTTAATGGCGCTTTAAGCTCTTCTAAATCCATGTCATATGGGTTTATTTGATATAGGGACGAATTCTGAATTCCAAAAAATGGTTACCAGAATATCCAAGATGGCGATTAAAAATCCAAGATGGCGGCTCCAAATTCAAGATGGTGGCTGTTCAATGGAGCTCTGGGCTCTTAAACCATGCAATATGGGTATATCTGGTATGTGGAGTCCAAAAATAAACACCAGAATATTCAAGATGGTGGAATTAAATCCAAAATTGAGGCTCAAAATTCAAGATATTTTGAGGCTTAAACATCATAAACGATATGATTTCTGGTACCATGTAATGGATTTTTGTTTAACGTATGAAAGTGCGATATTCATCAACATGTCACTTGAGTTTTGTTGAAATGTGTTTTCGAAGGCACGAGAAAGGCGCCATCACCGCCAGGTGGATTAATTAGGGTTTTTTATGAGTTACTAGCTGTCCCGGCAAACTTTGTCTTGCCGTCTTGTGGTGGTTTGACAACTGTTGATCTCGAAATAGCACCGCACTATTCTAGTTGATTTTCGTAACTTTTTATGCATATAAACAGAGCCACCATGAATACGAATCGAAACGTGCAAGGGTCATGCTGATCGGTTCGGCCGTTCGTGAGTTTTGTTGTCTCAAAGAAGCTTCAAATTCATTTTTATATATATAGATAACTTAAATCTTCTCACAGCTCTGTCTCAGTTTCGGTTTATTTGTACATTGATCACTATTTGAACATGCAAATTTTATTACAACTGTAACATTGATTAACATTTCACTTCATTTGCACTCTCCCGCCAATCCAGGACTACCCCCCGATGGAATTTTCGACGCCCCCACTGCCAGTGATACCGGCCCTGCCGACCAACAACGGAACCCTGCGGAGGGGAACCCGTGCCATGGTCCCGCCACCGGACGTGACGCACCACACGCAGCACACCGTGAAAACGCTGCACGACTCGTCCGCATCCTCGGGCCTGCTGAACATCTCCCAAGTGTCCCAATCGACGCCAAAGCAACCGCAAGGTATCCTCAAAGACCCCAACAAGCGCAAAGAACAGCAGCAGCAGCACCAGCACCAGCAGTCGGGCCTTCCGCCAAGTGGGCTGAACCACCTGAACAGCATCGGCGGTGGGCTGCAGATGCTCGGTGTCCAGAATCCCTCGCCTGTGCCAATGATGGGTGGTGGCCCACCGCCGGGCCTGGTGCCGGTCAGTGGTGCCGGTGGTGGCAGTAGTTTAGGAAACAATTTGCTCATCGGGGCGTACGACCCGAGCAGTACGAACCTGAGCTCGTTCAACGCGTCGCTCGGCTATACGGACGCCGACGGACACCTAGTGTAGGCCCTTGCCCGGTGGCAGATTTACGATAATAATTACTAAATTAGTAGTCTAGGCAACCGAAATTCGACGAGGGGGAACTTGAAATTCTAACAATTCGAGAGAGAAAAAATCGGCCGAGATTAAAAAAACGATTAGGTCCCGCAGAATACTTATGAAAGAAGGAGAAAAGGTGGGAAAGGTGAAGAAGTTAGAGGAGTCGAAAGAAGGTGAAACGGGAAGCGCAGTCAATGCAGTCCGAGAAGAAAACAGAAACACAAAGAGAATTAAGACAAAGATAATTAAAATTAAAACATTAAAACAATCTTTTTAACTTTAATGAAACACAAAAAAAAAACAAAAAACAAGTAACGGTAACGTAATGTATTTAACAATTTAATTGTTGAGTTTTAAGCGCGTGTTGAAATGCGAGAGAGAAAGAGAAACGAATGTGCGAACGAATCAATGTTGACCTATTTTACGTTTAAGAAAGGACACAAAACGCGATGGAAGAGGCCACTCCGTGGAGGTTTCCATCCACGGACCAATTTTCCACTGCGCTGCCTGTGAGGCACGTGAGAACGGGTGTGAAACGTAAGTCTTCTCCAGTTAAGTTGCTTTCGATAAGTAGTAAGGATCTTTTATTGGTTTAAGTTTTTCCCTCTTTGCTAGTTTGCTTTTATAAACCAGTTAGCGCGGTGCGCGTGCGTGCGTGTGTGTTAGTCGATGGGAGTTCTCTCGGATATACGTACTTTTATGATTATGTTCTTCGTGGTTAAGATAAGTTTTAACGTGAGCCATTGATTAGCATTGAAGTCATTCTCGGAGAGCGAGAGGTGTGACGATGGATCACGGTGAAGATTGGGTTTCTTGATAAACTGAACAATTGAATGCAATCCTTTCTTCTTAACTACATGAAAAGAGAAACTTTTCAAACTTTTAATATCATTCTGCTCAAAGTTTGATTTTCAACAATAATGCTGAACAAGACTATTTTGGTTTGAACAAGTTTTGATTCATTGTGGTTCATATAAAATCATGTTCAAGGATCTACAACATTTCATCTTGAAACAGCTTGGTTGAGTAAAAAATTGCTTACAAATTCAATTTTTTTAATTGTTTTGGATTTTTTTTAACTTTCTACACTATTTTTAACTTCCTACACTATTTAATAGTTTTTTTTTTGGGTTTTATAAGAAATTTCAAAAGTTTTTTGAAAAAAGACAACATTGAAACAAATTTCAAGAGGCGAATCAGATTTAAAGACAATATCCATTTTTATGAAATAATTTCTTTGTTTTTACGTTTTTTTTTCTTTCTGTATACTTTCACTTTTGTTTTCAAAATTTTCATTGCTTCTATTTCAAATTCTATTGTTAAATCTTAAATTCTATTGTTTCTATCTTAATTTTTTTTTCGAATTTACCAAAAAATTGTTCATTTTTTTAATTTTCTAAATAATTTGTGTTTTTTTTTATTTCTTTATATTTTCTGTATTTCTGAATTTAAAAAAATATATTTTTCTATTGAATCCTCTGAATTTTCTCAAATTTCCAAATTTTTCTTACATTTCTTTATTTCTCGTTTTTTTTTTAATTTTATAATTTTTAATGGTTAATTCTCAAAACTCTCGGCATTTTTTTTTTATTTTTTTAACAGATTTTTGTTTAAATTATATCAATATTATTATATTTTTTCCTATTTTTTAACTTCTTTTTTTCTTATATTTCTTATATTTTTTCCTATTTTTTAATTCTCTGAATTCTCTGAATTCTCTGAATTCTCTGAATTCTCTGAATTCTCTGGATTCTCTGAATTCTCCGAATTCTCTGAATTCTCTGAATTCTCTGAATTCTCTGAATCCTCTGAATTCTCTGAATCCTCTGAATTCTCTGAATCCTCTGAATTCTCTGAATCCTCTGAATTCTCTGAATCCTCTGAATTCTCTGAATTCTCTGAATTCTCTGAATTCTCCGAATTCTCTGAATTCTCCGAATTCTCCGAATTCTCTGAATTCTCCGAATTCTCTGAATTCTCCGAATTCTCTGTATTCTCCGAATTCTCTGAATTCTCCGAATTCTCTGAATTCTCCGAATTCTCTGAATTCTCCGAATTCTCTGAATTCTCCGAATTCTCTGAATTCTCCGAATTCTCTGAATTCTCCGAATTCTCTGAATTCTCCGAATTCTCTGAATTCTCCGAATTCTCTGAATTCTCCGAATTCTCTGAATTCTCCGAATTCTCTGAATTCTCCGAATTCTCTGAATTCTCCGAATTCTCTGAATTCTCCGAATTCTCTGAATTCTCCGAATTCTCTGAATTCTCCGAATTCTCTGAATTCTCCGAATTCTCTGAATTCTCCGAATTCTCTGAATTCTCCGAATTCTCTGAATTCTCCGAATTCTCTGAATTCTCCGAATTCTCTGAATTCTCCGAATTCTCTGAATTCTCCGAATTCTCTGAATTCTCCGAATTCTCTGAATTCTCCGAATTCTCTGAATTCTCCGAATTCTCTGAATTCTCCGAATTCTCTGAATTCTCCGAATTCTCTGAATTCTCCGAATTCTCTGAATTCTCCGAATTCTCTGAATTCTCCGAATTCTCTGAATTCTCCGAATTCTCTGAATTCTCCGAATTCTCTGAATTCTCTGAATTCTCTGAATTCTCTGAATTCTCCGAATTCTCTGAATTCTCCGAATTCTCTGAATTCTCCGAATTCTCTGAATTCTCCGAATTCTCTGAATTCTCCGAATTCTCTGAATTCTCCGAATTCTCTGAATTCTCCGAATTCTCTGAATTCTCCGAATTCTCTGAATTCTCCGAATTCTCTGAATTCTCCGAATTCTCTGAATCCTCCGAATTCTCTGAATTCTCCGAATTCTCTGAATTCTCCGAATTCTCTGAATTCTCCGAATTCTCTGAATTCTCCGAATTCTCTGAATTCTCCGAATTCTCTGAATTCTCCGAATTCTCTGAATTCTCCGAATTCTCTGAATTCTCCGAATTCTCTGAATTCTCCGAATTCTCCGAATTCTCTGAATTCTCTGAATTCTCCGAATTCTCTGAATTCTCCGAATTCTCTGAATTCTCCGAATTCTCTGAATTCTCCGAATTCTCTGAATTCTCCGAATTCTCCAAATTCTGAATTCTCTGAATTCTCTGAATTCTCTGAATTCTCTGAATTCTCTGAATTCTCTGAATTCTCTGAATTCTCTGAATTCTCTGAATTCTCTGAATTCTCTGAATTCTCTGAATTCTCTGAATTCTCTGAATTCTCTGAATTCTCTGAATTCTCTGAATTCTCTGAATTCTCTGAATTCTCTGAATTCTCTGAATTCTCTGAATTCTCTGAATTCTCTGAATTCTCTGAATTCTCTGAATTCTCTGAATTCTCTGAATTCTCTGAATTCTCTGAATTCTCTGAATTCTCTGAATTCTCTGAATTCTCTGAATTCTCTGAATTCTCTGAATTCTCTGAATTCTCTGAATTCTCTGAATTCTCTGAATTCTCTGAATTCTCTGAATTCTCTGAATTCTCTGAATTCTCTGAATTCTCTGAATTCTCTGAATTCTCTGAATTCTCTGAATTCTCTGAATTCTCTGAATTCTCTGAATTCTCTGAATTCTCTGAATTCTCTGAATTCTCTGAATTCTCTGAATTCTCTGAATTCTCTGAATTCTCTGAATTCTCTGAATTCTCTGAATTCTCTGAATTCTCTGAATTCTCTGAATTCTCTGAATTCTCTGAATTCTCTGAATTCTCTGAATTCTCTGAATTCTCTGAATTCTCTGAATTCTCTGAATTCTCTGAATTCTCTGAATTCTCTGAATTCTCTGAATTCTCTGAATTCTCTGAATTCTCTGAATTCTCTGAATTCTCTGAATTCTCTGAATTCTCTGAATTCTCTGAATTCTCTGAATTCTCTGAATTCTCTGAATTCTCTGAATTCTCTGAATTCTCTGAATTCTCTGAATTCTCTGAATTCTCTGAATTCTCTGAATTCTCTGAATTCTCTGAATTCTCTGAATTCTCTGAATTCTCTGAATTCTCTGAATTCTCTGAATTCTCTGAATTCTCTGAATTCTCTGAATTCTCTGAATTCTCTGAATTCTCTGAATTCTCTGAATTCTCTGAATTCTCTGAATTCTCTGAATTCTCTGAATTCTCTGAATTCTCTGAATTCTCTGAATTCTCTGAATTCTCTGAATTCTCCGAATTCTCTGAATTCTCTGAATTCTCTGAATTCTCTGAATTCTCTGAATTCTCTGAATTCTCTGAATTCTCTGAATTCTCTGAATTCTCTGAATTCTCTGAATTCTCTGAATTCTCTGAATTCTCTGAATTCTCTGAATCTCTGAATTCTCGGAATTTTTTCTTAATTTTCTAAATTTTCTAAATTTTCTAAATTTTCTAAATTTTCTAAATTTTCTAAATTTTCTAAATTTTCTAAATTTTCTAAATTTTCTAAATTTTCTAAATTTTCTAAATTTTCTAAATTTTCTAAATTTTCTAAATTTTCTAAATTTTCTAAATTTTCTAAATTTTCTAAATTTTCTAAATTTTCTAAATTTTCTAAATTTTCTAAATTTTCTAAATTTTCTAAATTTTCTAAATTTTCTAAATTTTCTAAATTTTCTAAATTTTCTAAATTTTCTAAATTTTCTAAATTTTCTAAATTTTCTAAATTTTCTAAATTTTCTAAATTTTCTAAATTTTCTAAATTTTCTAAATTTTCTAAATTTTCTAAATTTTCTAAATTTTCTAAATTTTCTAAATTTTCTAAATTTTCTAAATTTTCTAAATTTTCTAAATTTTCTAAATTTTCTAAATTTTCTAAATTTTCTAAATTTTCTAAATTTTCTAAATTTTCTAAATTTTCTAAATTTTCTAAATTTTCTAAATTTTCTAAATTTTCTAAATTTTCTAAATTTTCTAAATTTTCTAAATTTTCTAAATTTTCTAAATTTTCTAAATTTTCTAAATTTTCTAAATTTTCTAAATTTTCTAAATTTTCTAAATTTTCTATATTTTCTAAATTTTCTAAACTTTCTAAATTTTCTAAATTTTCTAAATTTTCTAAATTTTCTAAATTTTCTAAATTTTCTAAATTTTCTAAATTTTCTAAATTTTCTAAATTTTCTAAATTTTCTAAATTTTCTAAATTTTCTAAATTTTCTAAATTTTCTAAATTTTCTAAATTTTCTAAATTTTCTAAATTTTCTAAATTTTCTAAATTTTCTAAATTTTCTAAATTTTCTAAATTTTCTAAATTTTCTAAATTTTCTAAATTTTCTAAATTTTCTAAATTTTCTAAATTTTCTAAATTTTCTAAATTTTCTAAATTTTCTAAATTTTCTAAATTTTCTAAATTTTCCAAATTTTCTAAATTTTCTAAATATTCTAAATTTTTTGAATTTTCAAAATTTTTCAAAATTCGCTAAATTTTCAGAATAGTTTCGGATTGAATTTAAGCATTATTTTTGTAGAATCTTTGGAGAAACTACAAAAAAAAAAACGAGGGAAATTCGTAATGACATCTCCTGTAGAAATTAAAGGAGAATTGCCTTGTGTATTTTCTTGGCAAACACTCTGATTTTTTTTGTTCTTATTTTTTATGTGTACTTTATCTTGAACCTAATTATACACAAAATACTTTGAAGAAATTCTAACTGTTCTGAATAGGAGTCTCAAACAAATTTTTACGAAACCCCCTGGTAAAATGTCAGAAGAAATTGCTCTCCAAATGCCTGCAATATCTTTGATATTTTTGAGTGCAATTTAATTTCCTGATAAATTCCATATTCAATGTTTAAAAAACTGAAGAAATTTTCGGATAATTTTCTGTTTTTTTTTTCAACTAAAAGATCAGGGAATCTCTGGAATTCCTTCCTAATGGATTCACTGAAAAAATAATCTTTGAACGATTGCTAGAAAAACCTGCAATGAAATTAAAGAAGACATTCCTGATGCTAAGCTTAGCTGAATTCCAAGAGATATTCCTAAATCTCAGTAAGAATTGCTGGTTGCATCTCTGAAGGAGTTCCAAGAAGTTATATTTCTAAGTGAATTTACTGATAAATTTTCCCAAGTAACACACTTGCCACAGAAGAGTCATGGCGGCGCAGGTTATTGTTGCGCAGAAGTCACTGTGATTTACTTCTAGCAAGTAAGTGTTTGTTTGCTAGAAGTAAGTCACAGTGACATCTGCACAACAAAAACATGCGCCACCGTGACTCTTATGTGACAAGTGTGTTACTTGGGTTATAATGCAACTCCTTAACTACTAGCCCACAGTCTTGAGAGAAATTCCAGCTGTGGTGAAGCAATGAAACTGGTAAAATGCTTGGAGGTTTGACGCGTATTTTTTTTTTAAGTTTTCAACCCCTATTACACATTCAAGTATCATTTAACTATCTGAGTTTCTCAATGTTTTGATTTTTTTTTCTTAACCCTCCACAAATTTTATATATATTTTGATAAATTCATTGATTAACTTAAAATTAAAATTAAGTGGACTTCCAGTGAAATTTCATAGTTCATCCTTGGACAGAAGATTTCTGGAATTCTGGATGAATTCTTATGAGAAACTTTAGGAGCAGTCTTTGCAAAGTGCTTCGGGGACATATTTAACTGCATCTCTTTCTTACGCCCACGTAAAATAATTATAAAATTTCTAGGAATTCATTGTAAAATATTCTGCAGAATGTATGGTTGAATTTCTGGAAAATTTCCTATTGAATTTACTAAAAAATCTTCTAAGGAATTTCGTCGAACTTTTGACTTCAAATCTCAAAAATAAAGAAACTAAACGTTCCTAAAACTCAGGGGCAACTCGTTTTAAAAAACTTTAACGGAACACAGGAACACCTTCAAGTGGAACCCCTGGAAAAGCTTTTGTAGGTTTTTTAGGAAACCTCCGAATGAATTCCTTGTGGAATCTCTGACAAAACTTCCTTCAAATCGAAGGATTCAATCCCTAGGGTAGTTTTTCAAAACTTCAAAGAAGATAATCCTGGTTAAATGCTTGCAGGACTACCTGAAGCATTTCACAATGAAATCTCTGAAAAAATCTCTGAGGAAACATTCTGTTATATCTTCATTTCTTTGAAATTCCTTGGAGGAAAGCCTGGCGAAGAAAAATCTAAAAAGAACAAAAGATATTCTTTCCAACAAATTATGAGTGTGTGGGAAATGCTCAGAGGACTGAAATGAATGTTTGATGTATCAAAACGTAAGTTCGACACTCATGTTAGCTATATTTTTATGAAACCATTAAAACATCCCATATCAGTATGTTGGGAATCATAGAAATGACTGGATGTCAATAGTGAAAAACTTGTTACAAAAATGACTAAATTGGACGTGGCGTGTCTAATATTCTCTTAAAATGTAGTCCCAGCGAGCAAAACAAACAGACTTGCTAACCTCAGCCACAGTTACGGTCGCCATGTAAAAAATTGCTATGGTCGCCATATCCATATATATTTATTTCGCTTTCAACATGTCTTGTAATTGTATGACTTGAAACATTTTTCGAAATATTTTTGTCACAATCATAGTTACGGTCGCTATGTTTGGACTGTCACGGTCGCCATATCCATATGTAACTTCACTGCTGTCTAATTATTGGATAAGACATGTTTTAAACTTTTTTAAAACGATGTTTTATTCAAGACTTACTTTTTTGAATACGTTGCTGTCGGGAAATGTAACCTTCGTTGTGATCCATCGTTCACCTTCTCAATTGAACCATATGTTTTATGTCGGGATCTCGTTAGTGTTTCATTCTTCATTTTTTAACTTGAATCATGAACTGAGTGATACTTGAGGCAGCAAAGCGAAAGCTCAATTTGGCGGTACGGACACAGCTAGATAAGAGTGAAGGAGCCAGAATGTAGTTAAACACAATTTGATAGGTAATTGAAATGGGCAAGAAGGCAAGTAGTCGACCGGACAGAGTGAGCAACCGCGGTTTTAGCGCAAAATTCAGAAGATGGAGAAATTTATCAAATTAAACCTAATCAATCGCGAAAAAGAGACTATAAAAGATCAGAACACAAAAAAAAACACGTTTTAAATGTTCGTAACCGATGTCAAATCTCAAACGAAACAAACCAACCAAGAGTGAAACCCAAATTCAATGCAAACACAGAAACAAACATTCACACGGTGAAAGCTTAAGAAACGAAACCGCATGAAACAAAAATTTTAAGTGTACACAAGTATCTGTATCTGTTAGTTAAAGCCTCGAACCTTGGCCAATGGGTCGCAACCGTGCGATCCTCCAGTCCATATAGCAAGTGTATCTCCAAGGTCGCTAACGCAGATGTAACTCACATTATGCCAATTATTAAGTTTAAAAACGAGTTTAAACCAATCACTCCGGATGGAAGAAAAAATAAAATGCGAAACGTTGTATGTGTAAATAGAACCGACGGGAGATGGAAAAGATAATGAATCAAACAGGTCGAATCCGACGAGGAGTTCGGACAGAAAAGTCTTTTATTTATAGATAAAGTCATTGAAAGTATAATAATTGATTTTTTAAATCTTCGAAAGAAACATTAGGGAATAACAGAATAGCGAATAAATCATAAAGATGAGAGGATAAGAACTGTACATATTTCTTGTAATATACTATTGACTCTATGAATATAAACAGAAACAAAAAAAAAGTACTTTCAAAAAGTTTTTTTAAGGAAGCGAAAACAAAATTTATATACATGTATTATACTAAAAGCCCAAGTGGAAGGAAATGTTTAATTTCATCTTTCAGACAGAGCAAAACTCTACATCTGGCAGAAAATGTAAGAAATCAGGGATAAATTCACAACCAGAGCGACAAACGTGAGAGAGAGAAACACTCATCAGTATGAAATTAGCGCAAAGAGCTGCATTTAAGCAAATAGTCAATTTTCCTCCCTATCCCCCTTGAAACAACCATTTTGATTGTGTTGATGCTCATTCAAGGCTAAGAAAAAACAATACAAACCTTTCCCTCTCATTCATATGAAAGAAAAAAAAACGATTAGCAAATTCCTTATCTTCTTAGACAATAATTAATTAACCAAAAATGAAATCAAATGAAATCATGAACAAAGCGGGAGGCGTGCATGGTGGTTAAAATACAGCACAGTCCAAGTTGACGGTACATCTTTCCAAAAAAAAATCAGTCGGAACTGTTCAAGGTGTTTCAGTTAAATTCTCAATAAAACTCCATTTCAGTTCAAACGTGTTTTAAAAAACGGCAACAAACAGGAATCGTAACGAAAATTTTTAACAAATCGTCACTCTCAGAACAGGAAAATACCTCAAAATGGCGGGCCTCTTCTAACAGTCCGCCAGCCAGGACGAACAAGCAAGAGAGCAACTCAACCAACACTGAAACAAACACTCACATACGAATGAAATGGTAACCCGATCCAAAGTCGGGATTATTTGTTCTGTTTTAGCCGACAATTGTTTGTAAATATTGTTTTAAGCCAAGAAACGATCAAACTGCAAATGCGCAAAAGCCTCTCC
Organism: Aedes albopictus; assembly: GCF_035046485.1. NCBI lineage: Eukaryota > Metazoa > Arthropoda > Insecta > Diptera > Culicidae > Aedes > Aedes albopictus. Next base: position 378,513,830 of record NC_085138.1, on the reverse strand, counting down.
ATCAAATTATTTGCCAAAGAGAAAACATTGTGAGAAATGTTGTCATTTTAACGTTCGATTTTGCTCAAGTGTAGGAAACACTGAGAGTCGAACCATCATCGTTTAAGTTATTCGCTCGATTAAGTATTATTTTTAGTCACTAATTTGTAAGCCCCTGTTTCCCCAATTCTTTTCCGTACGTTGACCTAAGTTGCTGACACAAACAGAGACAACAAAATAAATAAATACAAACGAGAGCTTAACCGTACTAAAAAATACTCTTTAAAGGTAGACACGCGGATGCTTCGCGGTTTTAATTTAAGTTCCAACCCCGATCATAAGAATAACAAAAGTATCGAACAATTACGATGATCCAAGCAACTAACCTTATTAGTCGATTAATTTATTTGCCACTCTTTCCAAACCCTGTAGTAGTTTTGTTTTTCAAAATGATCTCATACTTGAAAGCCCCAACAAACAAACAACCACACCTGAATCAACACAATACACACAAACCCATGGCAACTCCAACTTTCTCCTGATGTTTGTTGTTCCGTTCCAAGTTAAGCCCAATCCCAAATCCAACAACGGTAGATAAAAGGAAAAAAACTTATATCATGCATAGGACGAAGCCAATTTGAAAAAAAAAAACAAGTTACAAACCACACCAACTCTTCTCGTAGATAGTCAAAAAAACAATCCAATAGTGAAACCACAACATCCGAGTCCACTTATAATCCACAAACACACTCGTAAGTTTTACTCATCTCAACAACACAACCGGTAAACAAAAAGAAAAACAAACAATCAACACACGGAACGTTAAGCCAAATTAGATGAAAGTGTTCAATCCATTCACGCATCAACTTCAACGAAATGTTTCAGTTCAAACCAAGAAATTCCTCATTCGAAATGCATACTGATGAAATTATAAAAGAGAACAACACTGTACAGAAGTAAAACATAACAAAACAAAATACGAAAACAAAAATCGCTTGTGCAGGGATGAAGTGGATTTAAAAACACAAGTCGATGATAAACCAGAAGAAAAAAAAACGCCGGGTGTACAGAAAATTCGAACGAAAAAATGTGAACAAAAACAATGTGTACAGAGAAGAAAAGCTCCGCTTCCGTCAAAATGGACAAAACAAAACAAAAAAAAAAACATAGTGAGCCAGAGAGCGGACGACGAAAAAAACATGGAAGAAGAACAAATTTTCTGTCAAGTATATATACATTAAATAATTTTTAATAAATTTAATTATTTTTCATTACAAATTAAAACTGAACGTGTTCACTTGTTCTCATTGCCGGTAGGTAGATATCACATCATCTTGGATTGGATAACAAATCTACATTATTGAACACACATGACAAACGACTGTCAAAATTCCCATGAAAAAAAGTTTTCCCATACCGGGAATCGAACCCGGGCCTTCTGGGTGAAAGCCAGATATCCTAGCCACTAGACCATATGGGATACATATGCATGGCAGGCAGTAACATCTGCAAATGCAGTTTTGTTGCATATTAATGAGTGCATATGTTGCCTGCTCTGTAGGCATAGGAGAGCGCATGTCCAAAAATGTTAGCCTGTTGCCTCATCTCTCTTGCTGTGTGAAATGCCGGGTAGGCACTTGAAACCCAAATGTTGATTACTCATGCAGTGGCATCTGTTTATTACTGACTGCGGTAACGGTATATAGTCTACTCTACATAGTCTTTATATGCAAGTCATATACATTGAAATAATTCCTGAAAATAATACTCAACTAATTTATCATTTTTACAGTCGATTCAAACAAGCATAAAATTGGCCAAGATGTTTAACCCTTTGAAGCCGGAATTTTTCCAAGCGTTATGACGGAGTTTTTCTACGTTTTTCTGTAGTTAGCATAAACATGGTAGAATAGTTTTCCTGGATATCTTAGGTCATCCAAACTATTCTTGAGTTTGGATCCTAAAGTCTACATGTGTAACGGTAACTTCTTTTATTAAACAAAGTTACGATTTGATTGATTCTCTCTCTCTCTCTCTTCTTGGCGTAACGTCCTCATTGGGACAAAGCCTGCATCTCAGCTTAGTGTTCTATGAGCACTTCCACAGTTATTAACTGAGAGCTTCCTCTGCCAATGACCATTTTTGCATGCATATATCGTGTGGCAGGCACGAAGATACTTTATGCCCAAGGAAGTCATGGAAATTTCCTTTACGAAAAGATTCTGGACCGACCGGGAATCGAACCCGTCACCCCCAGTATGGTCATGCTGAATACCCGTGCGTTTACCGCCTCGGCTATATGGGCCCTGCTTTGATTGATTCATCATGTCCAGTAAGTCTTCTAAAAGACTTATAGACAATATCAGATCAGTCGGGATATCCTAGATCATCCAAACTGTTCTCGAGTTTAGATCCAAAAGTCTACGGGTATAACGGTAACATCTTTCATTATACAAAGCAACGATTAGTAATCTATCATGTCCAGTAGACAGGTCAATAGACAATATCAGATCAGTCGAGATATCCTAGGTCAACCAAACTGTTCTTGAGTTTAGATCCTAAAGTCTACGGATGTGAAGGTAACTACTTTAATTAAAAACTACGATTTGTAATTTATGTCCAGGAAGTCTTCTGGGTGGTTGTTTTTATCAACTAAGCTTCATAACAGTAAGGAAGCCCATAATATCCCAAAACTATATAACAACGCTTATTTCTCCTCTAACTACTTTGGTAAGTACAGCGGTTTATGGAACACTAGGCTCAGTGTACCAGTTATAGCTATAGTACCTCAAATTCGCCATGGTTGATATTCAACCTTTAAAGATGCCAATCATTTCGTGAACAACAGATAACGAAAAATTTCGTGAACAACAGATAACGATCACAAAAGATGATTTCCATCATTCAAACTTTACAATTTACTGAAATTATGGTACAAATAAATCATTTTCCTTAACTTTTCGGCCTCCTTGCACCCTATTTTGCCATAGTGTACCAGTTATGGCAAATCCCATAAGGAATGCATGTAAATAGTGCGAAGTGGAACCCAGATTAACAAATGTGTCCATAACTGGTACAAGGTTCCTATCATTGGCACACGCCGTAATAAATACTAAAAGTCGTTTTGGCTTCGTTTTTATATTTTTCCTGTCAAGTATGAATACTAATCAATCATTTGACCTATCGATGACATTCGTCGGTTTTCTTCTTATTTTTGTAGAAATAGTTTTTCTTAGGTAGTGCGATAACTGGTACAGGCACCCTACTTAACGTGGCGGCAAAAGCTATTATCACAAGTGTTGACCTGAAGCTATGGTCTCCAGAGTAGTGTTGTCGATCTGGAATATCTCAAAACTATCTTGAAATGACTCATGAAATGCCAGGGGGGTTACAGATTACAATTTATAGTTCATTGTGACAATAACTACTGTAACTATCAAGAAATGAATTTCAGGATAGTTTGCACGGCTTTAGGACATTTGGTCGAATGACGTTTGGTCGAATGACATTTGGTCGAAAGTACGTTTGGTCGAAAGGGCATTTGGTCGAAACCCATTTTGTGGAAGACGAAGCATATGACATTTAGTCGAATGGACATCTGGTCGAAAGGCACTAACCGATGAAAAGAGATTTAAGTGCAAAAAATAATATAGATTTCGATATCTGAACTCATTTGTTACTGAGCTTATTTGGTTGAAAGTATGTTTGGTAGTATGAACGTTAAGTCGTATAGCAATTTATTCGTGTTAAATAATATCAAACATGAAAAGGTAACTTGTTTCGCAATACAGTTGTCGTTGGCATTGGCGAAATGTTGATTTTCCATCGAAGGTTTCTCCTTATTTATATTTAATCTTGGATCTTCTTTCAAGTTTCATCATTTCATTGTGTTTTTGTGTAGCACATACTGGCTTTTCCATCAAAGGTTTCTCTTTCTTTTCAACATATGCTGTTCTTTCAAGTTTGTTATTTATGCTGACAGTGGACATTATGGTTGTGATTTTTTATCGATGATTTTTCCTTCTTTTGAACATAGGCTATTCTTTCAAGTTTAGTATTTGTATTATGTTTGAATATTATAGCTGTTGTCTTTTTTCTCATGTATGTATTTTTCCTTCTTTGAAACATAGGCTATTCTTTCAAGTTTATTAACCCTCCTAGGATGTTAGGTTTTTCGCACCACGATGGCATAATGCACGTTCAGCGTGCCTGTCATATTGACCCCAACATTGTTTTCCTGTACCAACCGCTGAATGTTTCAGAAGAAATTTTTCCTTAGTTTGTGTAGCTGTTCTTCATCAGCTGATGCCTTTTTTTAGATATTTTTCATTGCGTTTTCATGTACCACCTGCTTATTTTTTTATCAGTGGTTTTCCTTCTGTTTTTTCACGTTTCCACCATGTTCACATGTTGAAGCTGCAGATTTTTTATCTGATATTTTTCCTTCTTTTAACCCTCGAGCAGTCGCGTCTTCAGCCACCCTCAACGACACCACGGTCACGCTGTGTATCACAAGCGTGCATTTTTCATGGTGCGTGTACTCAGTACACGACGCGACCGCTCCCGGGTTAAACATAGGCTGTTCTTTAATTTAGTAATTCACTTGAACTGAACACGAGCCGAAAATAACATAAATGCTTTCAATGTTTTGATTGAAACGCAATAGTCATTTAACATGCGTGTCAGAGCTTTTACTGCCCAAGAACGCCCGTTCAGATACCGATTCAGCTCCGAACTCATATGTGCTTACTCTATCGATACGTTATGCGAATAAACTGGTCTGGTCACCCGGAGTTTCAGAAAATCCGTAAATATAAATATACATTGTGAGGTTGAGGTGTAAGAAAGTGTTATTGATTGCCATGACTTTTTGAGATTTTTTTTATGGAATTGCCAGCTAATGAGCTGATGACAAGACTGATTGGACAAGACTATTAGTTTATGATCTTTGATGGTTATTATAGCTGACATGCCGAACATGTCCCTGAAAATCTGGATTTTCCGTAAACCACAGTAATCAATCCGGTTCACTCGGAAATGCTCCCAATAAAAGATAAGTTTCTGAATCGAATCCCAAAATTATTCAAATCGAAAAAATGGCGGATATATAACCATTCCTGTTTTGAGGATACCAGGGTATCATGCAGGCATTTTGCGAATGTAGTTATGTAGAGCTCGCTCGCGTTCCAACAGTAGAATAACTAGCCACAGAAGTCCAATGTCGCGACTGTTCGTGTGACTAACATCTAGTTTGCCACGCCCTTACAGCGTCAGCAGCGGTACTAGAAGTGTCAAATTAAATTTGTTTACCAAAACAAAAGGTCCGCTACAAGAAAGCCACTTAAAAATAGTAATTTATTGCAATTAAAGTTATTAAAATAATTAAATGAGAAAAGTGACTACAGCGCCATTGGAGTTCTACAGTATTTCTATTGTTCCAACTGAAGAATTTTCAAATATTTCTGATCGCAGCGTGCCGAGTTTAAACTTGAACGCGTTTAAATGCGTCACTATTTTCATGTTATCCTCTTACGGTTGTATCAATCTGCAAGCAAGTATCACTCAGGAATCGCTAGGTGTGTGTTTAAACATTCTCACCTACGAAGTAAATATATACTACTGATTTGCATTGCTCTAGCAGCGGATGCTACAAGCCGCAGAGCAATATAATTGGCAACGGAATGAAAGTTTTCCAATGACAGGTTCAACGAAAGTTTTTTCCGCTGATCTGCGAATAGTAGCCTCATTAACGTCGACATTCTGCAGTTCACGGGCCATGTGCGCAACACGTATGGGTGGAATTAAATTTCTCACGTTCCAAGATTTGATTTTCCAATCGTTATCCTTAAATCGTTGCCTGGTCTGTTGCCGTTAAATCAATCCCTTTTCTCTAGTTTCACTTTTTCTGGTAGGTGGCGGTTTAAAGCAAGCTTCCTTGCCGGGGCTGCTCTGCCCACATGGCTACCACCTTGGGTACGCACCTCCCTATTGAGTATTCGGAACGTACCTCCTCAAGCTGAAGTCGAAAATACAACAGTGCGTGGACTGCACTACCTGCTAAGCACATAACTCTTATCTAGCGGTTTTTGTCATCGACTGGTCTAGTGTCTTTTCATCAGTTAGTGCCTTTCGACCAGATGTCAATTCGACAAATTGTCCGTTCGACTAAATGTCATAGGTTTCCTACTCCATAATATGGGTTTCGACCAAATGTCCATTCGACCAAACGTCCGTTCGACCAAATGTACTTTCGACCAAATGTCATTCGACCAAACGTCATTCGACCAAATGTCTTTCGACGAAATGTCATAGATCCAGTTTGCACGACCCTCAATGTCCCATAGGTTCATAATAATATATAAGAGACTTAAGGTTGGTCCAGTCATCACAATTGATTATGAAACGTTACTTAGTATGTCAGATTTAGATGATGTTACTAGTTTAGACCTGAAGTTTTGAACTCAAAGATAGTTTGGCTGACCTGAAACATTCCCATAGTATCTCAAACAGACAATTGAGATTTCAAGAGCTTCACGGATCTCAGCACATCCTCGGTCGCGCCCAATGCTCGCCAAGTCACGCTTCACCTGGTCCGCCCATCGAGCTCTCTGCGCTCCACGCCTTCTTGTGCCAACCGGATCAGTTGCAAACACCAGCTTTGCAGGGTTGTTGTCCGGCATTCTTGCAACATGCCCTGCCCACCGTATCCACATTATGCTACGCTATTATTTATTATGAAAACACAAAGTTTTTCTTGTAGATTTGAAGGAATTAATTATAGAACAATTTGGACGAACCTGAATGTATCACAGGTTTATAATAAAAAAAAGGATACTTCAAATTGGTATAGTAACCACGGCTAAATATGAAACGATGCTCAGTATAACATATATTACTGTTGTTACGAGTGTAGACCTGAAGTCTTGAACTCCAAGGTAGTTTGGCTGACCTGGAATATCAATGTAGTGTCTCTAAATGACATTTGAGGTTTCAAGAGCTTCGCGAAACCAGTAGACTATGCAATACTATTATTTATGGTGAAAATTCATAAAATTATTCTTGTAGAGTTGTGGGACTTCATTTTAGAACAGTTTGGACAACCCTGAATGTCCCAAAGGTTTATAATAAAAAAGTAGACTTCAGATTGGATCACGGATAAATATGCAATGTTACTCAGTATAGCAGATATAACGAGTGTAGACCTGAAGTCGTGCACTCCAAGGTAGTTTGGCTAACCTGGAATATCGCTGTAGTGTTTCTAAATGACATTTAAGATTTCAAGAGCTTCGCGGCTCCCAGCGGATTATTTCTGGCAAAAACACATAAAGGTATTCTTGTAGATTTGAAGGACTTCATTAAAGAACAGTTTGGACGACCCTGAATGTAACAAAGGTTTATAGTAAGCTAGTAGACATCAGATTGCTCCAGTAACTGCGGTTGATTATGTAGCATTGCTCAGTATAAAAATATGGATACTATTACGAGTGTTGACCTAAAGCTTTGAACTGCAAGGTAGTTTGGCTTGGTTTATCCCTATAGTGTCTATAAATGACATTGTAGATGTCAAGAGCTGCACGGATCCCAATAGGTATGCAATGCTCATATTTGTGGCGAAAAAACATTAAATTATTCTTGTAGATATGAAGGACTTCACTATAGGACAGTTTGGAACACCTAGAACATCCCAGAACATAAAAAAACCTTTTGATATTCTTGATGAAGGCTAAATGAATACACATAAACATACCCCACATCCAAGTTCTGCTTTTAGAACAACTGGTATGTCGATTATTTTGTTTTTCCAAATTTCACGGTATTCAGGATGTTCTAGGTTATCAATGAAGTCCCAAATACAAATATTCCCATTTTTCCCTAATGAAGGACTCCATTTGCTGCAACTTTGCCGAACAGTATTCGATTTTTCGAGTGATGGAATTTATACAGCCGCTTCTATGTTGGGGTCCAAAGGGTTAAGGGGTTACAAAAGTTGAGAATTTGCATTTTTTGTAAAATTATGAAGCCATTTTTTTTATTCTTGTTTTACGTAACTTCTACACAGAAAAAAAATCACTTTTTTATTCAGAAATATGTGTGAAAAAAGCATGATACATACTGATAGAATTTTTTAAATGTTAATGCTTCAAGGACACGGCTCATAAATAGCGAACACTCAAAATAACCGAAAGGTAAAAACATTTAAAAAAAATGCTCAGCCAACAGTTGGCGATCCCAAAAAAATCGATGTTAGAACTCTCAACTTTTAAATAAAATATATGCATATTTGAAACATTTTTGTAGAACATTTCGATTTTCTAAAAAAAAATCATTAAGAGGTTTCACCAGGGACGATTTTTAATAAATTACCCTTTTTGAAAATTCTCAAAAAATCAATTTTTCGAAATATGTTTTCAGTTTCTGAATTTTTTCAATATAACATTTATTGTTCAAATACGACGGCTACCTTATGTTATAGAATATAATATTCTTGAGTTTTTCTATGGACTCCTAAATGGGCACACTTGAAGGGTACGACACACGTCATTGTTCTTGTTATTCACATAAAAGTTCTTCATGAATCAACTGCCAACTACCCCAGCATAAAAATTCCATATTTATACAAAGTTCTGACAATATTTGAAGTTTTGTTTTTTCACCAAAGGAGTAATATCTCAGCTTCTGGACAAGATATTTAAAATATGTTTAAGAAAACTGACGCATATGAACTGTACTATCAGACTCTTTCATGAAAATAAAAACTGTACATTAGCAAATTATACAAAATAAAAAATAGTCCTTCTATCAGCACACGAACGTTTCTGCCGTCAAAATAAACGCGATATTTTAAAAACGAATATCATTCAAGAGTGCCTATAGGTCGTAGTAAAATACAAAAAATATTGAAAAATAAAACAGAAGTTGGAAAACTTTTTCGAAAAATTGTTTTTTTTTTGAGAATTTTTTTTGAAAAGCAGTCATTTTTCAAAAATTGCCCTGGTATTTCTAAATATTTTTCTAGAAAATCGAAATGTTCTACAATATAATGCATATTAGCATGAGACTAAAATCAAGTTCTCGCTTCAGTCGACTTTCTGGATTCCATTCTGGTCCCATATGAACTGTACAAAATTTCAGCGCAATCGGTTCAAAGTTTGCATAGGATTTACTATGGGAAATGTTACACTTACAGAAATAAACTCCCAGAGATCACCCCTTGTTTCCTTAATTCAAATCGTTTGAGTTTGAGCATTTTTGTAATTTTGTTTCGTGGACAATCATTTTTTTTATTTTTGGTTCATATTAAGGACTATTCTGTATATCTCAAAACGGTTTTTGGTGTCTTTTGAAGCTTATTTTTTTTCATTGAAAAAATAATGTTTTAGGCACTTTTCAGAAGTCATTGTATATTTTGTATTGAATCGCTTCAATTTACATATTTTAATTTTTTGCCAGATCATAGGGTAAGAAATCAAACTTTGAACTAGTCAAATTGTAATCTTAATTTGAACCATTTCAAAATTCTTTAAAACAGCGTACTTTTTAGGCAAATATTGTCCCGAAAAAGATGTTAAACAGCTTTCCGTAATATAATCTGATAACATAAACTTTAAAAACATTGAAAAAAGCGTTTTTGCCATCGAAAATAATCAATTGAAAAATCACTGTGATTTCACCTATTTCCCCCCAGAGAAAGCACATTTTCGGTGCACCCATACAGCTCATGCATTGCATCACACGCAATAAGTGTATACGTCAAATGAAAGCTTATTTATCGTAGAATCGACCAACTGAATAATATTTCGCATTATTTGTCATAAAATTATCGAATTTAAGTAATTCTTACTTGGAGAATGTTATCTTAAGTTGAACCATTTGTAATCTAAATTTGAACTAGTTAACGGAGGGTGAGCTTCCAGTGTTGGCCTGTAGATTGCGCTAGTGGTTGCTTTGTTTACTCTTGGGGGATAAAAAATTCCAAATTTAGTTTCCAAATTCTTAAAGAATTTCGAACATTCTAATGAAAAATAGGTATGAGAATTAGCAGATACATGTGATTTTTAATTGTTTAGCATGGAATCGACTGTTTTGTGAGTTGCTCGAGCTGCTGCCGCCAGTAGTTCAAATTAAGATTAAAATTGGTTCAAATTATGATTACGATGGTTCAATTTTAGATTAAAATCATTGTTGATGGAAAATCGAATATTTCAATGAAATTTGGTGCAAATACAAACTTTTTACCATTTAACAGAAAGCTTATACCCGTGGCTTTCATGTACATACGATTTTGCCGTAGTACATTATTTCCATGTAGGAGAAAAAAACACTTGCACTGCTTCAGATAGCCGCAATTTGGTTCAAATTTTGATTACCTACCCTACTATCATAGTAAAATGGTTTAAGGGAATCGAATACACTCTAAACTTATTTTTCTTATAATTACACGGAAAAAAAATCTATGAAAAAAAAATAAAAATATTTCAACAAATATCATAAAATCTCAAAATGTTTTCGTCTCTAAAAATCCGTCTCCCAAGTAGGCTTCCAGGAAAAATATAAAAGTATGGGGATGTTCAAAAATAAAAATTAGAAAAATCAAAAACCGAAATTCACTTAATCGAGAATTAAAAAGAATCATCTTCCAAAACATGTTTAAATCGAATTTAGATAACGGAAAATGATATTTAGATCAAAATCAAAGATTTGGGTGAGGGTTAACACTCAGAATATCGTGATAGGAAAAAAGTGGGAACTAAAAGTTTGAGCAGCTCGTTCTCAGCCGCCTGGGAACCGATTTTCAATTTTCTTTCAGAGAACTTTTTCCCAACTTTTCTACTTTTATTTTATACGTTTTTATGGAGGCTCATTTTTCCTCCAGTATAGCGTAAGTAAGGAACGTTTTTTAAATATTTTTTTTGTTTGCATGCCAAATTTAAGGCGTTACATCTTAAAATTACTGCAAAGCTGCTAATAAGGCATAGTACAGAGGTCATACAAAATGTTCGTCACTTTCTTGAACATCCTTAGTTACGGTCAATTGCGGCTTTCGATGAACAAGCACTCCAGTGCTTTTGGCAGGCATCCTAGAGGCTTACGGTTTCCAACAAAATTGTCTAGACTGATTGGTGCTAGGTACACTTTTATGTATTTTGTTTTGAGCTAGATCTGCTGAAACTGATCTAGATAAGTTTTATCTTTCAATTCGACACTGCACCCTTGAGGATTGGAGTCTTCGGCAAAGTGTTTCGAGCTGATTAGTACTATATTTTTGCGTCTTCGATTTTGATCTAGATTTTCTAAAACTGATCTGGATTAGTTTTGTTTTTCAGCACGACGCTCTAGTGTTCTTGGTATGCACCCTAGAAAGTTGGAGTCTTCGGCAAAGTGCCTTGGATTGGTTGGTACTACATTCTTACGTCCTCTACTTTGATCTAGATCTGCTAAAACTGATCAAGATAAGTGCCCAAGTAACAATCAGCATGCCTTGAAGGTAGTCATGTCAAGTAGTCATGAATTGTTTTTTAATTTATGATATACCCTTTCTTTAAAATTTCATTTGCGATTGTTGTTGGAGAGATTTTTTTTGTAAACAAATGTACAAAACTGTGAGGCAATGCTTAAAACCAACAAAAGTTTTCGTGGCCGTAACATAGACCAAGAAATGCTGTGATAAAACCGCTAGTTCTATCCTGAACTCAGTTATGACCACCTCAGAAGGATTAGCCCTATTGGAGAAATCATCAGAAACACAAATTTCCCGTAGCATGTCTCCTAACACGTATTAAATAGGAAAACAAATCTGAATTCCAGATCTTTCCAATTGATGGCTGGATAAACAACCAAGCATGATTTATTCTTACGATCGAACATTGATAGAGAAAAATAAGCAAAACAAATATTTGGCAAGTCCGAAGATGGTTTATTTTGAAGGTTGTATCGGGGATATGATAAAACTATGATACAATGATAAAACTATGATATAAGCCGATTTGCATACGAAGGCCTGTAGATCATGATAAGATTTGGCCAACTAGCCAGAACGTGGGCCAAAGGAGCAGGGTTGTTAACGTTAATCAACGATTAACGCCGTTGACGTTGAATTCCATCGAATTCAACGTCAACGGCGTTGCGTTAATTTTTATGGTAATTAACGTTAACGTCAACGGGATGCGTTAAATCAACGTTAACGAATAGCGTTAATTCAACCGTTAATTACTCATTGTGATGTAAAAAAGACACGTTAGTGTAGGCTGGCAATGCTTCCTAAAGGTGACAGAATGGATCTTGTTTGGAAAGATTTTAATGCAGTCATCTCTCCTGGCCCGTGAATTCGATCTGTGTACCTAGTTTGGATCGGTACGCGAAATTTGTTCCGAGTTTCACTGGACAGCTCACTTCCTGCCCTAGTTTAGGTAGACCTGGCGTAGTAATTAAATAACATACATTCCGAAGGTGGTTAATTTGAACTGTTGAGTTGATCGCAGTAGACATGTCAAAAAAGTCAAATTTTTTCACTGACTTTTGGTAACTCAATCGCGTTTCTCAAAAGCAAAGTTTGGCTTGTAAAGTGGACTAAACTACAAAGTCAAGCGGTCCAAGTTGGTAGAAATTCAAGATTCAAAATGAAGAAAACCCGTTTTTCGCATAAATGATTAAATTCAAGAGTGAATGTATTGGGACGATTGGGACATCGAAGCAAAACCATACATCGGTGGGATTTTTATATCAACCCCAATATCCTCAAATTAAAGAAAACTGCTGGGATACAACGTGAGTAGTCATGTTACCTACCATGTAAATGATGATCATTGTGTATTTTTTTTATCAATAAGGGTCTGTGTCAATTGGCGAATTAAAATAAATTTTCACTTAAACTTGACAGTTCGATAATTATTTCCTTAGGAAAACTGTCAAGTTTAAGTGTTGAACTGTCAAATTTAAGTAAAAATTAATTTTAATTCGCCAATTGACACAGACCCTAAGTATTCAAACAGGCCATTCTCTAAAATATGTGTTTATTGCAGTTGTTTCACAATACGCACGTCAATTATGCTTCTAAACTAACCAGGCACGCTGTAATATCGTTAACCGACTCGTTACTCATAAGAAAGCGCCCACATTAGTGGACTAATAACTCTTCGCGCACTAGGCAAAGCTCCAAAGAGTCGCTTAAAGAGTTGCCACATATAATGTTGGGCTAGCAATAATGGAGCACGGGAGCTGATGGCTGGTCAAAATAAATACATAATTTGACATAGCTTATTGTGACCACTAGAAATAAACACAATTTGAAAAAATCCTCAATCTAAACTAGAAGCCTACAAGGCAAGCATTGTTGAAATTCCTTGTGAAAGTCAAAAACATAGACTTTGAGAATATTTTTTGTTATTTACTCATGACTTTTTAAAGACAAAAATAAACAATACACAGAAAAAAATATGTAATTAAAATTCAGCGAGAAATCATGCACATAAGGGGAATGCTAGAGTTAGTGCACTTTTACATGAGATATAATGTAAAATTACATTACCATGGTGTAAATTTCCGCCAACCATCGCGTAAATCATCATGGACACCAACCAGTTACGCGACTATTAGCGGAAATTTACACGAACGTAACGTAATTTTACATGATATCTCATGTAAATATGCACTAACTCTAGCATTCCCTTTATGTGCATTATTTTTCGCTGAATTTTACATGATTTTTTTTTTTTCTGTGTACAGTGTTGGAAAATTCAACAGAAAATAGCCCACATTTTTGCCATTTTCATCATGCACTCTAGGAAATTCATTTCAAATAAAGGGCCTGAGACCATTTGGGCAGGAGCACCTATTTTGGACACTTGCTGCTATAACTCAGTCAATTTCAAACCGATTGACTTAAATTTTTGCACATGCAGATGCCCCTGCCAAAATGATCCCAGACCCTATTTTCGCTTTTCGCATCTCCAAAATAAACCAGAAAAAAAACATATATCCAGCATGGTCAATGGTCATGCTGAGGGTGACGGGCTCGATTCCTGGTGGGTCCAAGAACTTCTCGTAAAGAAAATTTTCTTCGACCTCGAGAGAAGCTTCGTGCCTGCCACACGATAAACATATGTGAAATGGCTATAGGGCACTGCATTGTTTTGATTTTGTATGGGATTTTGACGTTTCTTGGCCTTGTTGTTTACAAAATTTCTGTTAGAGTGAAAGAGAAGGAGAGAATTTCATGCAGTGCCCTATTGGCAGAGAAAGCTCGCAGTTATAACTGTGGAAATACTCATAGAACACTAAGCTGAGAAGCAGGATTTGTCTCTATGGGGAAATTAAGATGATCTCCGAGGAACGTTTCGATGGCAATGTGATATGCGATGAAACGAATACACTAAAGTGTATAAGGGGTTACTGCACGAATTTATACTGGCCTGCTTACTCTCACACGAAATTTGACGTTTGAGAGGTGTCAGCACCACTCAAACGTCAAATTTTCTGTGAGAGTAAGCAGGCCAGTACTAGGGCCAGTATAGGGCACTGCACTGTTTTGATTTTGTTTGGGATTTTGACGTTTCTTGTCCTTGTTGTTTTCAAAATTTCTGTGAGAGTGAAAGAGATGGAGAGAATTTCATGCAGTGCCCTATAAATTCGTGCAGAAGTTCATACAGATTCGGGCAAATTCCACAATTAACGTAAAATCAACGGAGTCGTTAACGTTAATTCAACGCTTAGCGTTAACGTTAACGTTGATCAACGGCCCTGAAAAATCAACGCAAAAAACGTTGATCGTTACAATTAACTTTAACGAGTTAACGTAACGGCGTTAATCGTTGATTAACGTTAACAACCCTGCAAAGGAAGCATATAAGAGCTCGAAAGGACTTTCAAGTCGGCATCAATACCTTTATGGTTAGGGTTTTTGAATCGCTAAAAAAAAACTTCGATAAAACCAAAATTGTTGCTTGGGTAATTATAAATGCAACATCTGTTATGTTGGTTCGACTGTGATTGGAGATCAGAGATGGTCTCGGCTTTGCAGTCTTGTTTTATTGGAACAAACTATTTAATTTTGTCCGACGTTTCAACACCGGGTTTGGCGTCTTCTTCAGGGAAAAAAATACTGGTTCCCTAAGACCAAGAACAACCGGTATATTTATTTTTTTTGACGCTGTTGAGCGCATTCTGTACGACAAGCGTGACGACCTCGCAATAGCGGAGGATTCCCGATCGCTTCTTTTGGCCGTTTTGGTTACAGCTCTAATAGCTTCCACCGGGCCCATATAGCCGGCCCATATAGCCGAGGCGGTAAACGCACGGGTATTCAGCATGACCATGCTGAGGGTGACGGGTTCGATTCCCGGTCGGTCCAGGATCTTTTCGTAAAGGAAATTTCCTTGACTTCCTTGGGCATAGAGTATCTTCGTGCCTGCCACACGATATACACATGCAAAATGGTCATTGGCAGAGGAAGCTCTCAGTTAAAAACTGTGGAAGTGCTCATTGAACACTAAGCTGAGAAGCAGGCTTTGTCCCAGTGAGGACGTTACGCCAAGAAGAGGAGAGGAGAGGAGCTTCCACCGTCGATCGATGCTTTCGGTTATCCGAGAGGCCAGAGCCATTCTAAACATGTAAGGGCTGGCCTCGATGGCGGTCTTGATTGCTACTGTCAGAGCCTTGTTCAACTTAAGCGACTCGTAGTTCGTTACCGGGACGACCTCGATATGACCAGTTTGGCGATAGGGGACGCAGGCCCATGGGCTTGTATCGTGGCCCAGGACAACGTTTCCACGATCTTCTGCAGAGTCTCGGGGGAGCGTTCTGAAGGTGCTGACGCGCCCTTTGTCTTGGCCATGATTTCTCTGTAGGCATCACCCCAAGGAGTCGTATTGGCTGCCTAGCAGATTTTCGAAGCACGCCCGCCTTCGTACCTTAATCTCTGTTTTCAATGCAAGTTTAGCCACTCTGTAGATCTCACTTCGCTCCATTCTACCCTCATCGGTACGAGCTCTTTGCATCCTCTTTGCATCTCTGCGATTTGTGGACACCACCAGTACACAAATTTGCACACTTTAAACTGGAAGTGATCGCGTCGTGTACTGAGTACACGTGCCACGAAAAAAAAGCTCGCTTGTGATACACAGCGTGTGCGCGGTGCCGCTGAAGGTGGCCGAAGACGCGACTGCTCGAGGGTTAATATCTGACAATGAGATTCTGAGATTCTGACACATTTCCTTCCTATTCCGATATATCCAGAGTAATATATGCTGAATGAGAGTAACTTCATCTTTCTCATAATTCACACATTGACTTTATATTTCTCGAGGTTTGTTTTATAGTGAGCATAATTTCCTAATAAAATATTTCCCATATCGGGAATCGAACCCGGGCCTTCTGGGTGAAAGCCAGATATCCTAGCCACTAGACCATATGGGATGTTCAATGGAGAATAATCAGTTGCTATGATATGAAAATAAGCGCATCAAACGGTATTAAGCAATATTTGAAAAGAAAAATTTCATTAATGAAAACCCACATCTTCAATCAAGATGTCAAAATAGTTCCCATTTCTGAAAATATAACAACAACAATTTGTTTTCAAATTGTCAACACCTCCCGAAGAGCTGCAAGCACCAACAATTTCAGAGGGAAGCTGTGAACAAGGTGCAAACATTTGCCTTCTACACCCAATCGAATGCAGGCATTCTGCGGTTATTTTTGACCTCGAAGTCCAATTGAAACCAAAAATATCAACAACCATCGAACACATTTTTGTATCACGCTTCAGTGGCTGCCATCCCGAGTAAGTCACTGCCGCCATCAACACTGTGCCACAAGATGAGTTATTTTTGGTTCAGATTCAGACAGACAGTGAGGGAAGCTGTTTTCCTCATTTTCCTTTCATAAGTGCTTGCCCGGCATGAATACATTCAGAGTTCGTCTGTGGAAAATGAAACGCGGGAAAACTAATGCAGCATTTGCACACACATCCAACATACAAACACTCGGCTGAAAACTACTGCAAACACTGCGTATTGACGCGTATACATACAGTGTGTGCAGGAATTCAAACGGCAGCAGGTATTATTGGCGCTTGTTTGGGTTTCGGCCCTAACTAAACATCGAAATCGTGCCAAACGTTGCCCCAGCCAAACACTTGTTGCATGCCAAGTCGGTGGTTTTATTTGAAAGACGCGGTTACCAGAGGCCATGACCGAGTGGCGGTGAACGAATAGAAATTGCTTGCACTTGAACTATCTTTCGTCTGCTCAAAATGTGATTGATTGCAGTTGAAATAATTATGACAAAAATAAAGATTTTTTTCTGAGGAAATGTTAAATACAATATTCGAAATCTCTTTTGGATGATTCATAGAAAATACCCGAAAAAGATAAACCTTATGTCTGATACACACTTTACTGCATCAGGAAGTATGAGGTAAAAAGCGCATGCGTTTGGCTTCGTGTAGCTTACCATTCGGCTTTCAAGCACCTCTACTATTACGCATACATCGGAACCAATTTTGAAAACAAACCAGATTTCTGGGAAAACCACGCTTGATGGGCGCCAGCTGTTCGGGAGAGAAAACTCGGCAACAGATGAGAGAAACGGTGATGTTCGAATACGCGGAAAATTCAGAGGTAGAGGAAGATTCTGACAGCTGATGTTTGGTAGGGCTGTATTCAAAGAAATCATATATTGTATTCAAACTTTCAAGTAGCCGCATATTAGTATAATATTCATTTTGTATTCCAATATTTGTGTCGATTGGACTACTCTTGGATTCATCTCGTGGCATTTCCTTAGCTTAGCTTAGACTGACTGCATACATCTATTCTATAGTTGCTACTCCGTGTTTGGCCCGAACCAATGATAGTTGCACAATGAATCCACTGAATAATTGACTGAGAGTGGCTAACATTTGTACCGTGTACGCTTCCGAAACTCTCTTTTTCGGTACAATAACGGCATCGGCCATGTCCTTGCAGTCAGTTGAGAAGAGGTAAGACATCTTAGTATCAACCTTTGTTATGTGAAGGACCGCGTTTACAAAATTACAAACGCGGAAAGCAAACAATTAATCACCCACGTCAGGGGATTGCTCAATGTTTTCTCATCAAAAAACAAAAGAAATACAACAATTACAATAATTATTTATGGAACGAGTTTCAAAAGGTTAATTTTTTCAGCACGATTCGTACCACCCGTATAAAACAATCCTCTATTTAACCTTTCAGGACACACGTCATCAGGTAGCTGAAACTGCACCACGCTCGTGCTGTATACGATGAGCGAGGTTTATTGATAGTGTTGCACTTTTTACAACAACGAGCGTCCTGAAGGCTTAACAATAATATAACAACTCTCCTTTCTTTGGTTTCTTCGCTTTCCTACTAGATCTTGAAGTTTCACTGCATTGTTGGCATTTGAGCATTCCTGCAACACCTCTTAATGTAATTCACTTCGCGCAGGGTGAGGTTCGTTCGATTTTTCAAACCCACTAACCTGCTCTTTCGGTCATGCCTGTTCTCAGCCCGCTCTTCGACTTGGAATGATACATTTCGTCTTCTTTCATTTTTCCTGGCGGGCTTTACCTGTCTCCAGCAGACCGTGAGAAGATGTGCTTCGATTGCAATCAGTAAAATATTCGTAGAAACCTTTTGAGTAAGTGTGGCCTCCTCCTCTGCGTTCGATTCATGTGTAGGTTTCTATAGTAAACCTTTTCTCCTGGTGTAAGCTTCTCAAAAGGATCACTCTAACTTGCTTTAGAACTACTGGAAACCATGTTCTCTCTTGAAAACATACTAACTGATACTTTAAAGACTTAAGTAGAGTGCCTGTACCAGTAGGCTGCGGCTTATTTTTCAAAAGTTGTTGGAACCTGAAATTCGTAAGCTCTTTTGGATTCAAATGACACAAAAAGAGAAACCTCTGAGTTTAAGCCAAAAATATTGAGATTTAGAGGTCGCGTAATCGCTTCAAAGTTGAATTTTCGAGTAATAAAAAGGTGTTTTCACTTCAAGTGCCATAACTTTCTCAATTTTCAACCGATTTTCAATCTTTTTTTATGAATTTTTCACAAATTAAATTTGCACAAATTAAAATTGCGTGACTTTGGAAAACATGATATTCTACGAGTTTATTCGAAATTTAATTTGCGAGAAATTCATAAAAAAAAAGATTGAAAATCGGATGAAAATTGAGAAAGTTATGGCACTTGAAGTGAAAACAAATTTTTATTACTCGAAAATTCAACTTTGAAGCGATTGCGCGACCTCTAAATCTCAATATTTTTGGCTAAAACTCAGAGGTTTCTCTTTTTGTGTCATTTGAATTCAAAAGAGCTTACGAATTCCAGGTTCCAACAACTTTTGAAAAATAAGCCGCAGCCTACTGTACCAGTCATGGCATTACACAGCGCAACTTTTTTTTGCCTCAAGAGCAAACTTATGTGTCTCTGACAGATTTTGGGCCGCTGAATCCGAATCTGTCCTCATATTTGCTCCAACACGTCACAATTTTGAGCTATACCTCAATTTAGAGGACAGAATATGCGATTTTGGGCTTTTTTGACTGCAAGCCATTAAACATGGAAATATATTTTTCAAGCAATCAAAGGATAAATTGGTCAATTAACATCTAAATTAACGACTCATGCAAAATATTTTCGTTAGGGACTGTTCATAAACCACGTAGACCAAAATTTTGTCATCTCAGACCCCCCCCCTTCTCCCTTGTAGACTTTTGTCCATAAAAAAAATAAAATTTGTATGAAGCGTAGACTTTGGCCAGACACCCCCCTCCCCCCCCCCCCCCCCCCCAAAAGTCTACGTGGTTTATGAACGGCCCCTTAGAGACGCATAAGTTTGCTCTTGAGACAGATCAAAAGTTAATTTTTCTTACGCTGTGTTACTTCAGGAAAACAATTTCCATTCTTTTGTATAGCGAATTGTCCTATCGAAATAATGATTCGTTGCAGTGCCATCATGGGCATATGGCCATATGGGCTGCAAAACGGTGAGTCGATAAGGAGAGCGTCCAATGTAGCTCTGGTCCTCACAAGTTCCTACCTCATGCTTCCACGGGTCAAGCGATGACAAAGACCGCCATCTAAGAGTTGTGTGCTTAGCTGGTAGTGCAGCCTGGGCACTGTTGTCCTTCTGACTTCAGCTAGATTGAGGAGGTACGATCCGAGTGTCTGTTCACCAAGGAGGTGCGGCTCAAACAGCGTCTGTTCTGGCATCCAGCGGCTGAGTAAGGAACGCTGCACCACGCCCAGCTAGATCCAAGGTGGTAGCCCCATCAGCGTGGTCGTTCCAGTGTTGGTTTGGACGTTAAACAGAACTGGCACGATGGCCCTCCGGCGAGACAGGAGTGTTGGCGTAGGCCCAATAAGCCACCCGTAAAAATCCCCATTGCGAATAACATAGGAGAAAATACGACTCGATACAATCGGCAAAGACCCACGCGACGAAATAAGGACTACGATTGGAAACTTGGAACATGGAATTGCAAGTCACTAGGTTTCGCAGGATGTGACAGGATAATCTACGACGAACTACATCCCCGCAACTTCGACATCGTGGCGTTGCAGGAACTTTGTTGGACTGGACAGAAAGTGTGGAAAAGTGGGCATCGAGCGGCTACCTTCTACCAAAGCTGTGGCACCACTAATGAACTGGGAACAGGATTTATAGTGTTGGGCAAGATGCGACAACGTGTGATCGGGCGGCAGCCGATCAATGCAAGGATGTGCATGTTGAGAGTTAAGGGCCGTTTCTTCAACTACAGCATCATCAACGTCCACTGCCCACACGAAGGGAGACCCGATGACGAGAAAGAAGCGTTCTACGCGCAGTTAGAGCAAACAAACGATGGTTGCTCGCCGCGTGACGTGAAAATCGTTGTCGGCGACATGAACGCGCAGGTAGGAAGGGAGGAATGTACAGACCGGTAATCGGGCGAAACAGCCTGCACGCCGTATCGAATGATAACGGCCAGCGATGCGTAAACTTTGCAGCCTCCCGTGGGATGGTGGTCCGAAGCACCTTCTTCCCCCGCAAAGATATCCACAAAGCCACCTGGAGATCACCCGACCATCAAACAGAAAACCAAATCGACCACGTTCTAATCGACGGTAAATTCTTCTCAGATATAACCAACGTCCGCACATACCGCAGTGCGAATATAGATTCGGATCACTACTTAGTCGCTGTATGCATGCGCTCAAAACTTTCGACAGTTATCACCACGCGTCAAAGTCGAACGCCGCGGCTCAACATCGAGCAACTTCGTAACGTAGAAGTGGCTCAAGACTACGCGCAGCAGTTAGCAGTGGCCCTACCAACGGAAGAGCAGCTTGGCGCAGCTACACTTGAAGATGGCTGGAGGAACATCCGATCCGCCATAGGTAGTACCTCGGCTACAGCACTAGGTTTCGCGACTCCGAATCACAGAAACGACTGGTACGACGGCGAATGTGAACAGTTGAAAAACGAGAAATGCAGCATGGGCGAAAATGCTGCAACACCGTACGAGAGCGAATGAGGCACGTTACAAACAGGCGCGGAACAGGCAGAACTCAGTCTTCCGGATGAAGAAGCGCCTGCAGGAAGAACGAGATCGCGAAGCGATGGAAGAGCTGTACCGCGCTAAGGACACACGAAAGTTCTACGAGAAGCTGAACCGCTCGCGCAGAGGCTTTGTGCCGCAAGCCGACATGTGCCGAGATAATCACGGGAATATTCTCACGAGCGAGCGTGAGGTGGTCGAGAGGTGACGGCAGCATTACGATGAGCACCTCAATGGCGACGTTGCAAGTACCGAAGGTGGCGTGGTAACAGATCTAGGAGTATGTGCACAGGACGAAAGACTTCCGGTCCCTGACCTTCAAGAGATTGAGGAGGAGGTTGGCCGGTTGAAAAACTACAAAGCCGCTGGAGCAGATCAACTACCAAGCGAGCTTCTAAAATACGGTGGAGAAGCACTGGTGAGAGCACTACACTGGGTCATTACCAAGATTTGGGAGGAGGAAGTATTACCGGAGGAATGGATGGAAGGTATCGTTTGTCCCATCCACAAAAAGGGCGACAAGTTGGATTGCGGGAACTACCGCGCGATCACACTACTGAGCGCTGCCTACAAGATACACTCTCAAATTTTATGCCGCCGTCTATCACCGATTGCAAGAGAGTTCGTGGGGCAATATCAGGCTGGATTCATGTGTGAACGCGCTACAACGGACCAGATGTTCGCCATCCGCCAGGTGTTGCAGAAATGCCGCGAATACAACGTGCCCACACATCACTTGTTCATCGATTTCAAATCGGCGTATGAAACAATCGATCGAGAACAGCTATGGCAGATTATGCACGAATACGGATTCCCGGATAAACTGATACGGTTGATCAAGGCGACGGTGGATCGAGTGATGTGCGTAGTTCGAGTATCAGGGACACTCTCGAGTCCCTTCGAATCTCGCAGAGGGTTACGGCAAGATGATGGTCTTTCGTGCTTGCTGTTCAACATTGCTTTGGAGGGTGTAATAAGAAGAGCGGGGATAAACACGAGTGGGACGATTTTCACGAAGTCCGTTCAGCTGCTTGGTTTCGCCGATGATATTGATATTATTGCTCGTAAATTTGAGACGATGGCGAAAACGTACATCCGACTAAAGAGTGAAGCCAGGCGAATCGGATTAGTCATTAATGTGTCGAAGACAAAGTACATGATGGCAAAGGGCTCCAGGGAGGAATCACCGCGTCCGCCTCCCCGAATTCATATCGACGGTGATGAAATCGAGGCGGTTGAAGAATTCGTGTACTTGGGCTCACTGGTGACCGACGACAACGACACCAGCAGAGAAATTCAGAGGCGCATTGTGGCAGGAAATCGTGCCTACTTTGGACTCCGCAGAACTCTACGATCGAATAAAGTTCGCCGTAACACGAAGTTAACCATCTACAAAATGTTGATTAGACCGGTCGTCCTCTATGGGCACGAAACATGGACCCTACGTGCAGAGGACCAACGCGCCCTTGGAGTTTTCGAACGGAAGGTGTTGCGTACCATCTACGGCGGAGTGCAGATGGAAGACGGGACTTGGAGAAGGCGAATGAACCACGAGCTGCATCAGCTGCTGGGAGAACCAACCATCGTCCATACCGCGAAAATCGGGAGGCTACGGTGGGCGGGTCACGTCATCAGGATGTCGGATGGCAACCCGACTAAAATGGTTCTCGAGAGTCATCTGACCGGTACAAGAAGACGTGGAGCGCAACGAGCTGTGGGTCGACCAAGTAGAGGACGATCTGCGGACCCTACGCAGATTGCGGAACTGGAGACAAACAGCCATGGACCGAGTGGAATGGAGGCGGCTACTATGTACAGCAGAGGCCACCCCGGCCTTAGCCTGACCGGTAAGGTAAGTATGCAGTGCCATCACGGGCAGTGCTGGCAGCAATACTGTTTAAAAAAATCAAAATAATTTCTTGCTAATGAAGGCTTATAAACCTACGTTTATAATTGACACAAATATGTAGTACTTAAAAACAGTTTGATGCTACAAACATTTTTTTTTCTGAAAATCTTCATTTATTGTACACCTAAACTTTCAGAAAACGTCCCATAATTTATAGGACAATAAAGTTTTTTACTTGTCTGAATCGTCAACGGATGCCTGAAGACATTGACTAGCTAGGAAAGTGCTGTTCTTTAAATAAAATTAAATTGTATGTGACTGGGAGAAATTTATCGAAAATTTCAACCTTAAAAAATAGCCTTTTTCGCGTGGACGTTTTTGAGATCCATATGTTCAACGTTATTTTTTCAAAGTGTTATGATTTAAATCAGTCAATGTTTATATGACTTTGTTAGATTAGTGTACCGACTATGATATCCAATAGATAAATGTGAGGTTTAGCGGTTGGAAGCAGGTGAACAATATCTTTGAAAACTTTCGCATTTTTTTATGGGTCATACTGTATCTCAAGTTATATCTTTATGTGTTAAATGTTAAGCATTATCAGACATTCTGATGCTATAGCTTTTGTCACAAGGGTAACATCGCTTTGCGATTTTTCGCCAAGTTTTTCGGCACATTCAAGGCTATGAATTGAATAATATGAATAAAAAAATGCTTTGTTACGTGTTGACACGATCAAATTAAATTTTTCTATACAATTTTGACCCACTCTACTATCTTGTGGATGCTATCGACTGGTAATTTTGTACTTGGGATTTTTTTCGGCGTTGCAGTCTCCATTGCAGTCAAAACGACATATATTTTCGATGCCCGACGTTTCAATGGACTATGCCATCTTCCTCAATGATTCTATTTAAACAAATTGGACGTAGTACATATTGAAGACAAACAGAAAAACTACAAAGGTGAACACAACTTACAGAAATATCGTTCTTCGTCTGGTGGTATGAATTGCACACGAACTATAGTCAAATTTCGGATGGGCTTCATCCATTTCCTACAATTTTACAAACAATGATCAAAATAAACAATTTAATATAACATTTAAGACATTACTAACTTTTTTTTATCAGGAAAAACTGGGAAGTTTTGTATGGTGGGTCACTACTCTGATCGTCACTATGCTATTCTAATTTTAAACCGTCAGTTTGATTCCAGTCAGAAATTTGTTTGTACAAGTTCTGTGGGTTATAGTTTCCTATTGGAAGTCATTGTCGTTAGTGTCAGTAATGTCAGTTATTTGCCTATCTACGTGGTTTGTTTTGGTTCTTGTCTTTGTGTAATATTCCTGCATATATTATACTTAAGCTGTCGCACAGAACTTGCACGCAACATTCAAACAAATTTCTGACTGGAATCAAATTGACGGTTATCTTATGGTCGTAAATAGCTAAATCTATTATATATCAATGTAATCTAGTAACAAAAATCGAGTTGCGACCTGATTTTCACAAAATTCCAAACAGCGGTTTATGGACTGTGTATATAGTAAATTTCTAATCACATAAAAATACCTATATAGAAATTTTTTACAGTAGATACCATTTCCAGCGCCTCTACGTGCAAAAGGACGATGCAGCAGTTCTGACCACAATAGGTTGTTTTGGATCATAGAAGATAAGGCATTTGTTGCTTCTTTACCAAATCTTCAAACGATTTACTAGAATTCCGTTCAAATTTATTATTATTTTTCAATAATTGGTAGAAGGCAATCAAATCAGTCTTCTATTCGTTCATGTTTTCTGTTTTTTTTGTGAATTGTATTGTCAACTCTTTATCCAGGTTTACTTAGAAAACTTGGTCTGAAATAATGCTTAGGGCATAAATAAGCATTGCAATTTATTAACGAATAATTTACACTTACTAAAATAATTTTTTATATTGACTAATGATAAAAGTTCTAACACAAACTCCAGTTTCTTCAAGTATTCTTCCAAATTTTTCCTGTTATTAGCACATCGTCAAAAAAAATAGTGCACTAACTACGTCCTTTAAAATAATCGTCCATTTTTTTTGTTGAGATTTTGTCGCACTAGGCGACGTTCCTTATGACAAAATATTATATAGAAATGACCATTCAATAGTGTTAGCGACAACACATCTCCTAGATTTTATTAATGTTTTAACCATTTCAACTGTCATTTCAATAACGAAACCTAACTGGCAACCATTTAGAAATGGCGCAACGATTGCATTCATAATGGTTGAGTACAAATGCCAAACGTAAATAATCGCTGTCAGAGAGCAATTACTGTAGCAATTCGATTTACAGATGGAAGCGGTGGGGAGCGTATTAAGTTTTTACAGTTATTACACAGGTTTTGTAAAATTTTGTTCTAAGATAAATATCTGTTATCTGCGGAACAACTTTACTACCGGTGTAGGCACGGTCCAGGACAAAGAATAGGCGATCACGGCTCTAGTAGCAAATCCATTTATTTCGGAAGAAGCTTTGAAACTCAAATAGTTATAGTTTTGTGATTTATAGACCTTAACTAACTTTGCACAACAAATATTCACAACTCCGTGTCTCTAGTCAATTCTTTCCGTCTTGGAAACCGTACTGTGATAATCTAGTCTACCTGTTTTAGTCAACGTACATAATTGTCTTAGTTATAAGTCATTCGCTTAAATAGAATAGCACTACGGACCCCCTGTTCCGGGGGTAAAAGTCCACCAAACAGGGAACCCCAATCCAAGGTGTCAGGCGACCCGTGCTGAGGGATGAATGGTTGAGGGGGTTTCAAATATGCTCGATCTTTAATGGAGCCCGCAACGTGGGTAGATCTCCCTTTTGGGTTGCGTTATGGTGTAAAATCTACCAAACTGAACCCTGGTGACATCCAACTTGTTAAGCTAGGGTAATGCGTTTTGGTAATAAGGATTCATGGTACAAAGTCCTTGTTACTAGTGACAGTTTCTAAAATTGCATTTATTTTGCCTTACGGATAGTTAAAGACTCGGTTCGTCCTCGCCAAGACTACACTTGATGTAAGGAAAACAAACATGCTTTGCGTATCTAATAGCGTTATATCCTACTAAGGGCTGATAAGTGCTGGTGATGAAAGGACTCATGTGAATTCTTATCACCGAATACATTCTCTAATTTGACAGCGTTTTGCAACTAGCCTAAAGCCCCGGGTTTTTCAATGTTGTCCTGGGACTAAACTAGAAGCAATACATAGATGAAGCCAGAGTTCCGATGCATGTACAGATATCAGTTCTTCCGTTTTGTTTTTCTCAGAAATAGAATCGATTATGTGTGATTAAGGGCACACTTTCGCTGGGATTTTTATCCCTGTGAAAACGGTACTTTTTTATCACATTCGATTTCTCGAACCTCTGAGGTAGCAAAACAAGATCTGCACAGAAATCGATTCTCCATTGCCTCTCAATGACAATGAAGTAGTACGACATGCATTAAATACTAAGGATACGGGTATTGCCACAAAAGATCTAAATATTGGTCGCAGTGGCTCATCCGAACAGAAAAAAAGTCATTCAATGGATTTTAAATTTACTCACAGGCACAGGCGTAGTCGTAGATGATAGTATAGTTTAAATTTTAATTTAGTAACTGGAGCACAAATTCTGCCTGGAAGTTAACCTACAAATGTAAATGTAGTGTAATAAAAGTTAATTTGATCTTCCAGCAATCATCTGCATGTTTCACTCCCAAGCAATGTCAAATTCAATGTACATAATTCACGGTTTCTTAGTTCGTAATTTTCCAATTAGAAAATAAAGTAGATTTTACTTATTTTAACAAGAAGCTATTAAATGCATACCGATCATTAGCACATATCTCACTTCCCCTCTCATCGTTGACATTTGGAGCTAACTGGTGACAAGACGTCCGTCAAACTGCAGCATCCCTGTTGTCAAATTCTGCGGCCGCGCTGACGGTTGTAAAGCCTCCCAAAACAACCAACGACGCCCATAAACTTGTGACTGCGAAATACAAATATGCTGAATTTGGTTATAGCAAAATTTGTATATTTTCTTTGAACCGGCAAAAAAGTTAAACATTGTTCAAAATAATAGCAGTGTTTGTTTTGACTTTTTTTGTTCAGCAAATATTGCTTTAGATGTATAGATTTGTAACCTGGGCGAACAAATGATGGAATACCGACAGCCAATAATTTCACATTCAGCAAAAAAATCTCATCCGCTTCTATAGGTACCTGAATTCGACACTGGAACTTGTTCCTCTTCACTATATCTGACTCTACTTTGTCATATTGAAACTGTTTTCAAATCTGTTGCTGGATAAAGGCGCTTAAGTTTGCGAAACACTGTCACCCCACACAAATTCAGGAAAATGTCCTTCTTTGCCTCTTGATTACCGTTCCTCGAAAAAATATACTTCATCTGTTCAACATAATGAGAAAATGACGTCCTTTACACGTATGGATCAATGGTGCCAATTAAACCCATATTTTTTGTCTATTGTTATCACTTGAAAAACAAAAGAAATTAAGTCAAGAAAAATTCGAGTTGCCAAATCACATACCTAAGAAAAAAATCAATCACGTACTTTGATGATACCACCAACGTTAATGACGCCGTTGACACCTTCAACGGCAAGGAACAACTACGCCACCCAACGCAAACTACGCAACCAATGCTACCTTAGGTTCCAATCAAAGATGACCACAATGATCACTCCTAAGAACGCCTTCGCAGCAACAGCAACAAAATCAACATCAAACCTCCAGTCAAACAATAGCATCAACCAGGGCAAATTTTCGACCTGGGAATTCCACCTGAATCGGTTTCTCTTGAGCACCATCACACAACATTAGCTTTTTTATAGGATAGTAACGCTTACAATCGGCTATTAAATAAAAAGAAAACAACTTGAATTAGCTTACAAAAGCTATAAATATTCGGCACAAAATATTGGGTTTCCACGCCACGCGAGAAAAAAAATTGTCACGATGAAACTGGAGTCCTGAAACGTGACATTTCGATAGGAGATAGTGCAGCGACATCGTTGTTTCCTAGGCTGACCTGGTGAAGTACGGTTACCAGGGCGGGCAAATAAATTAAGTGATTTAGTTTTATTTCAGACTTCAGCGAGTGCAGTTTTTTTTTAATCCGAATGTAATCACCTAGACATTAGTACTGATATGAAAATTCTTCCTCCACGATGTCTATAATGTCATTTTCCACTGTTTACAATGGTAGGGTACCCTGGTACTCCACAGGCTCTATTTGCGGTTATTATTAACCTTCACGTACACGACCCCTGACAACTCATTTTCAAAATGCTGGGATTTCGTCAAATTGCATCTGATTTTTTTGAAGTCGCCCTCAATCGATCATAAATTGGTGCAAGTTTACTAGACTGAAGTGGCCATGTAATATCCGGAACCATTCCGGAGATATTCCGGATTGCACTGGGGTCAGGGGGGTGGGGGAGGTGTTTGTTTGAGGACGACTTCAAAAAAATCGGATGAAAATTGACGAAATGCCAGCATTTTGAAAATTAATTGTCGGGGGTCGGGACGTGAAGGTTAAATCCCCTAACCATCCATTCCTACGCACGGTAAGCATATGGCAGCATAACATCATGAATAAGGGGTAACCTGACTAGTGGGCACGTACCGCTGGTACAGGTGGTTCATAGTGCTATTATTAGGCAGTTGAGCTAACCGCTACTAATACTACACGGCTATCTAGGCTGATCGGTAAAAGAAGTTAATGATGATCAACTTAACACGGGCCCGCGCAGCCCCCAAAGTTGAGCAAATGTTCAGCTTATTTAACCTGTGCTCTATGTTACAATGTTGCAATATCAAATCAATTGAACCATTGAATTGAATTATTTATACAGTAATATAAAAGCATATCAAATTAACACACCCCTGCGAATGTACTCTTAAAATTTTCCTCTCATTTTCCACCTTTCGAAAATGACCACTTGCACCTGACGGCACGGAAAACTCACCGGTCAGTCGAGAACCGACCGTCGTCGTGGTGATACGAAGTAAAATTTCTTCCTCAAAATTCCTTACCGGTACAAACGCGAGCTCCACAGTCAGAGAGTGCCGCAGTTTTTCCTCTTTCTCGTGCGCGCCGACATTCTCTCACACACAGGTTCGTCGGAGCATCAGCCAGCATCGGAGTTCGGCACGGCAACCAGAGTGTTTTCCCGCCCGCATTTTCCGCGTTTTCAAGCGAGCGCAAACGAGCGAAAAGGTGCAGACAGGCGCTCAACAGTTGCCGTGTGCTTTATTGTTTGCAGCCAGTACCTAGTGGCGCTGTTTTCCATCCGGTCAATGTCGTTGCCGTGGCTGCCAGCAGGTAGTAATCTGCAGCTCCGCTGCGGTATAAACTACCGTTTCTAAAGTTTTTTTTTTCTTTTCTGCCGCAGGGGGTGACAATTAAACGGGAGTGGAGCTTTAAAAACGATTAGGGTCGAAAGGGTCAGTTTTGGGGGTGAAAAAGGTGGATTTGAATTGAAGTTCGGTGCAGCATTTCCGGAAAAAGTTTCGAAACGTGATCGCTTTTCTTCGGCAGTAAAGTGAACGGCGGACGCAAAGAAGTGAGGACGCGAGCGAAAAAGATTTTCTTTTCTTTTGCCCGGGGTGGCTAAGTGATATTTTTGAGTACAGTGGCGTTCAAAAGTGTATTGTGAACAAATTTTAAGGATTTTTTCCACGATGCATATTTATTACAGGTTGTATTATGTTGTTATACACTTGTTTCATTAGTAGTAAAAACAGCCTAATTTTTAGCAAAGTTTCTTTGAAGTTAGGACTATTTGGGCAGATGTACCTATTTTTGGCACTTGCCGCCATAGCTAAGTCTCCAGTTAGCCTAGTACTTACTCAAGCAGCACACAAGTCACAAAGGAGTGTCGAAATCGCAGGTTTTTGGCTGTACAGGAGCTACATTCATGTAATTCTAACTCAAAGGCAGAATAATTTGAAAATGACTCGAGTACAGCCGAAAACCTGCGCTGTCGACACTCCTTTGTGACTTGTGTGCTGCTTGAGTAAGGCTATGGATCGCCAATCCGGAGACGGTGTGTTCGATTCCTGATCCGGTCGGCAAAATTTTCTCGACTCCCTGGGCATACTGTACCATTGTACTTGCCTCACAATATACAAATTCATGCAATGGCAGGCAAAGAAAGCCCTTCAATTAATAACAACTGTGGAAGTGCTCAAAAACACTAGGCTGAAGAGAGGCAGGTCAAGTTCCAATGCGAACGTCGTGCCATAGAGAAGAAGAATAAGAAGAATTTGTGCGGCATTCCTACAGAAGTGTCTCTATGAATTGCTCCGGGAGTTCCTTGAGAAGTAGCTCGAAGCATTCTCTCCATTTTTTTCTTTGATTAGTTCAGGGATTCCTTCTAATCAAAATTCCTGCGAGATTTCTGTAGCTAAAACTCCTTCTGTGGGTAAAATTTTCCGTAAAAATTCCTTCAAAAAATCCTCAGTAAATCACTAACTGCATTCCTACGGGAATTCCTCCAAAAATCCATCCACGAATTTCTCCTGGAATTCATAAAAGAATTTCTCAAGAAATTCATCCAGAAATCCTTCCGGGAATTCATCCAAGAATTCTTCCGAAAATTCCTCAATCAATTTTCCCGGGTTTTAATCCAGAAACTCCTATCAGAAGTTTATGCAGAAATTTCTCCAGGAAAGAAAAAGAGAAATTTCTCTAGCTATGACTCCAGAAATCACTCCGAAAAATTCGTCAAGAAATTGCTCTAGGAATTTATCCAAAAAATTCTCAGTGAATTCCTCCAGAAATTCTTGCAGGAATCTTCCGGAAATTTCTGTGTGAATTACTTCAGATTTTTTTTCATTGCTTCAAAGATTCCTTCTGTAATTTTCTCGGAATTTCTTCGGAAATTCCTCCAAAATATCCCTCCCCTTCCAGAAATTTCACTGAAAATTCTTAAAGAAAATCCTTCGGGAATTCCTCCAGTCCTCTGGTAATGTGTCTAGAAACCATTTTGGGAATTTGTCTAGAAACTTCTTTGGAAATTCATCCAGAAGTTCCTCAGAAATTCCTCAAGAAACATTCCGAAAGGGTTTTTTTTTTCGAAAATACCTCCGGAAAATCCTCAATAAACAACTCCAGGAATTCCTTCAGAAGTATTCCTGGGAATTCCTCCATGAATTCCACTGAGAAACCAGAAATTTCTCCGGGAACCCCTTAAGAAATTTCTCTGAGAATTTTTCCACTAATTATTCCGGGAATTCCTCAAGAAATTACTCCAAGACTTTCTCCAGAAACTACTCTGGGAATACCTCCACAAAAAGTATTGAGAATTCCTCCAGAATGGGATATCCTCCAAAATTTCCTCTGTGAATTCCTCCAGGAATACCTCACAAAATATTCCTTCAGAAGTTTCATCAAAAATTCCTTCAAATATTCCTTAAAAATTCCTACAAGCATTGAATTGGAAAACCCTCCAGTGAATTCTTCCAGAAATTTCCCTGGAAACTCTTCAAGAAATCTCGCTGGAAATTCCTCTGGGAATACCTCCAGATAGTTCTCTGGGAATTCTTCTAGAAATTCCTCTGGGAATTCAACCAGGGTTTTTTTTGTTTTCGGAAATCCATGAAGAAATTACTCCGGGAATATCTTCGAGAATTCCATCAGAAATTCCTCCGGAAATTTTTCCGCCAAATTACTCTGGAAATTCCTCCAGAAGTTCTTCTGCGAAATTCACCAGTAATTTTTCCGGCATTCATCAAGAACTGTCTCTGGGAATCACTCAGGAAATTATTCGGTGATTCATCCAGAAATTCCTCTGTGAAAACCTCCAGAAAAAAAATGAGAATTCCTCAAGAAACTCCTCCGAGAATTCCTCAAGAAAATCCTCCAGGAATCCCCCCAAAAGCAGAGTTTCTCCGGGAATTTCATACGAAATTCTTCAGAGTGTTCATGCAAACATTTCTCTGGGGATTGCTTCATATTTTCCTCCACAAATTTCTCCGGGACTTCTTTCAAAATTTACTTTGGGAATTCTTCCAGAAATTCTTCAAAAAACTCTTCCAGAAACTCGTCCGGAAATTTGTCAAGAAACTTCTCCGGAAATGTCTCTAGGTGTCCAAAAAATCCTTCGGTAATTTATTTATCCAAAAATTTCTCTGGAAATTCCTTTAAAAAATCTCCGGGAATCCATCTACAAATTTATTCAGAAATTCTTCCGGGAATTAATTTGAAATTTCCTCGAAAAAATCCTTCGAGAATTCATTAATAAACTTCTCCGGAATTTCTTTAGATGTTCCACCGGAAATTCGTTCAAAAAGTCCTCAGGGAAATTGATATTCATTCGGAAATTCCCCACGAAATCCCCAGATAATCCTCAAGGAGTTTTCTCAGAGATTTCTCAAGATATTTCCACAGAAAATCTACAAGGAATTCCTTATAAACATCCCCAGGTTTTACTCAAGAAATTATATCAGAGATTCTTCAAGAAATGTAGCCAGAGAATCCATTGGTAAGGTCCTCAGGGATTCTCCAAGAAATTTCCTTAAGGATTCAAGAAATTACACGAAGACGAACCAGCCTCGGGCTGAAAGTCTCGATAATAAAGATAAAAAAAAAAAAGAAATTACACCAGGGATTTCACAAGAAAAATCCCCAGAGAATCCTCAATTAATTCCCACAGAGATAATCAATAAATTTCCTCAAGGATTACCCAAGAATTTCCTCGAGTAATTGCGAAAGGGGATTCTCAGGAAATATCATCAGAGAATTCTTAAGGAATTTCTTCATGGATTCATTGAGGAACCTCCTTAGCGATCACTCAGGGCATTACCTCAGCGATTCTTCAGGGAATTCTCAAAAAAATCCCTCGCAGATAAATAACTCAAAATTCCATAAGAATTACTCAAGGAATTCACTCAGAGTATCCTCCAATATTTTTCTCAGGGAAACCTTCAAAAATATTTACAGGGATTTCTCAACGGATGTCCAGGGGAAAAAGGTCTCAGCGAATCATGGAGAGTTGCCTTATATTCCTCCACGCATTTTCTCAGGGATTCCTTCAAAAGTTTCCTTAGTAATTCCTTCAGGAACTCCCTTAGCGATTCCTTCAGAAATTCACTCAGGGATTACTTCCAGAATTCCCTCAATGATTACTTCAGGAATTCTCTCTGGGAATTTTTCAGAAATTCCCTCAGGGATTCTTGAAGGTATTTTCTCAGGAACTCCATTAGGAGCTCTGTCAGGAATTTCTTCGAGAATTCCCTTAGCCAATCCTTCAGGAGTTTTCCTTTACAATTCAGGGATTCTTTCAGAAATTCCCTCAGGGATTCCTTCAAGAATTCCTTCAGGGAGTCCTTCAAGAATTCACTCTGAGATTCTATCAGAAACTCCCTAAAGGCGTCCTCAGGCGTTCTTTCTGGAGATTCCTCAGGGATTCCGCCAGGAGTTCCATTTGCGTTAACTTTCTGAATTTCCTCCGAAATCCCTTCAGGGATACCTTCAGGAAATCCCTCAAGTATTCTTTTAGGATTTTTCTCAGGGATTCCTTCTGGAATCCTTCAGGTTTTCTCCCTGGGATCTCCCAAGAAAACCTTCAGGAATTCCCTGAGGAATTCATCTAAGAGTCCCTCATGAATCATTTTAGGAGTTCGCTCACGGATTCCTATCCTCTGGGATTACTTCACGAGTTCACTCAAGGATTCCTTCAGAAATTCCATAAAGAATTTATTTAAAAACTCTTTCAGGAATTCCTTCAGCAGTCTCTTGTGGGATTACTACAGGAATTCCTTCCTACTCGATGCTTTGCTGAGACAGTTTCTAGAGTAATTTCTGGCGAAATTTTCTGTTTGGCACAAATATCCCAAATAAAAATAACATGCCTCTGGAGCCTTCCTTCTGAGGGAATTCCTTGAGGATTTGAGCTCGTCGTATACAGCGTTCGCGTGGTGCAGTATTAGGATCTCACAGGCGCACGACTTGAAAGGATAAGAAATTCATTAGGAATTCAACAAGGAATGTCTAAGCCAAGTTCTTGAGGATTCCCCGAGGGAATTCCTTGAGTAATCTCCGCGAAAATTTCTTGAGGATTCTCTGAAAAAATGGATGGAGAATTATCTGAGTTGAAACTTTGAGTAATCCCTGAAAGATTTTCGCCGCTTAGCTTTCTGGATAAAATTCTGATGATTAATACTCCGATGAAAATCTAGGATAGCACCGCTTAATGCTTAACGAAATCTAATACCCCGTGGTGATTCCCGAGCAAAGTCCAACAACAAAATTACAGCAAATCGAGAACATGATTTGTATTCAGCAACAAATTGATATCACATTTTGATATGATTGGGGAGGGTGGCGTCCACAAGCTACGTAACGCTCTAGGTAGAAACGGGAGTACAGGTTAGTTGTGCTAGAAACCCGAACGGCCCATGCAAGAATTTCAGGATTTTCATACAAAAAAAACGGAGGGGGATGGGGTCAGAAAATTAAGATGTCAGCGTTACGTGTGTACTGCCTAGAGGAATTTTCGGTGGAGATCCTAGAAGATCATTCTGTAGAATTTCCTGCAGAAAGTCAGAAAGAGCAATATTTGATTTAACTTATAAAGGAATTCACGATGGAACCCACACGGAAATTTGCGGTGGAACTCCTAAAGTAATTACTGGAGAAACTTTCTAAGAAAGCAACTCATACAATATTTTCCGGTCGAATTCTAGAGGAAAAACCAGTGAAACTGTTTAAAAAAATATTTCGAATTCCTAAGGGAACTCCAGGGGGAACAGCTAGACCTCCTGTATGAATTTCCGTTGCAACTTAGTGTAGAATCCCCAGTGAAACCTTCAAAAGAATTCCTGGCGGAACTTCTACAGGAATTCAAGGTAGATCTTCTAGAGAGAATCCGTGGTGAAACTCCTGAAGAATTTCACTGAGGAACGCATAGAGAAATAACCTAAGGAATCCTAGGAGAAGTTTTCTTTGAAACTGCTAGAGGAATTCCTGGCGAAATTTTCAGTGTAACTCCGACAAAACTTCCCAGTGGAATTCTAACAAGATTTCCCGGTGGAAGTCGTGCCGGACTGCCCCGTAGAACTTCAAGAAATAATCGGTAAAACTCGTACAGAAATTCTCTTTGGAACTCCAAGAGAGATTCCTGCTCTAACTCCTAGGAAAATCTCCGGTGGAACTTCCTACAGGAATTCTCCGTAAAAGTCGTAGAATAGTTCCCAGTTGATCTTCTGGGAGAATTCACAGCGGATTTGCTGGCGGAATTCACGGTGGATCTCCTACAAGAATACGTACCTGGGTAGAAGTCCTACAGGTATTACCAAAGGATTTTCGGGAGAACTCTCCGGTGTAACTAGAAAATTTCTCCTAGAAACTTTGAGACTAATTCTCTGTAAAAATTCCACAAGAATTCCCGGAGGAACTCCAAGAGGAATTGCCAGTGGATCTCCTAGAGAAACAATTTGTGGAACTCTTAAAAATATATGAATTCCTGGAGAAATTCTCTTTGAAACTCCCAAGAGAATATCTAACGCAACTCATAGAGAAACTTCCAGTGGAACTGCTAGAGGATTTTCCTAAGGAAATCATAGAGGTATTCCCGTTCCCAAGTAACACACATGTCATATTATAGTTACGGCAGCGCAAGTTTTGGTTGTATAGAAGGGAATTTGACGTAATTTTAACATAATGTTGAAAAAACGTCAAAATAACTTTTATACAACCAAAGCTTGCGCTGCCGTTACTTATATGACATGTGTGTTGCTTGGGTTGGAACTTTGAGAAAAAATTCCCAGTAGAACTGGGAACTCCGAGAGGAATTTCCAGTGAAATTTCTAGAGAAATTCTCAGAGAAATTACTAGAGGAGCAACGGAGCAAAAACGGTACGAGCGCCGTGAGCGTACGATTTGCGAGCTAAAGAATATTTGATCTAATCGTAAGAGGAACGATGGGAAGTGCGTAGCGTGAAACGTATGTTTGCTTGTAGTCTTGTTTTGAAAATCGTTGTATCATTTCAAATTATCGCAATCTAGATTTTGGAGGCCGATCATACGTGGTAACTCTCTCTGTATGTAAGATAATTTCAATACTCTCGCTTATAAATCCGAAATAACGGTAAATTCTGGAAGTGTGAGAAACTAGATGTGTTTCATAATGACCTGTTTAAATTTGACGATGATGGTTTGTCAATTAACGGTTAATAACCATAACGGGGCTTCAGAGATTCTCAGGTGGGTATCGTGGAGGTTTTATGGGGGATTTCTGAGGCGTTTCAAAGCGTTTCAAGACAATTCGATGCGTTTCAGGACGTTCCTAAAACGTTTTGGGAGACTTTTAAGGTTCTCGAGTGAGTTTCACGGAGGTTTCTTTCAGAGGCGTTTCATAGCATTTCAAAGCGGTTCAAAGCGTTTACAGGGCGTTTCAGGAAGTTGCTGGGGGATTTGAGGAGGGTTCACATGGCTCACAGGTGAATTTCACGGAGGTTCCATAAGGGATTCAGATGTGTTTCTAAGCTATTCAAGGCATTTCAATGCGTTTCAGGGCACTTCAGGAGGTTTCAGATGCTTCAGAGACACTCATGTGAATTTCACGGAGTTTTTATGGAGGTTTGTGAGGCGCTGCAAAGTGTTTAAAAGCGTTTCAAGGCATTTCAGGGCGTTTTGGGAAATTTCCGGGAGCTTTAAGAGAGCTTCAGCAGATCACAGGTGAATTGACGTTTCAAATCGTTTGAAGGCGTTTCAATGCGTTTCAGGGCGCTTTAGGAGGTTTCAGAGGCGTCTTAGAGGCACTCATGGGAATTTCTTGGAAATTTCATGGGGTTTTAGGTGTTCCACAGTGTTTCAAAGCGTTTCAATGCGTTTCAGGGCGTTTCAGGAAGTTTCCGAGAGCTTTAAGAGACCTTCAGAGACTCTCAGGTGAATTCACGGAGGATTCATGGGGGTTTCAGAGGCATTTTAAAGCGTATTAAGGCATTTCAATGCGTTTCGGGGCGTTTCAGCTGATTCAATATGGCGTTTCAGCTGATTCAATATGGGTTTTAAGGGGCTTCAGAGACTTTCTGG
Organism: Aedes albopictus; assembly: GCF_035046485.1. Lineage (NCBI taxonomy): Eukaryota > Metazoa > Arthropoda > Insecta > Diptera > Culicidae > Aedes > Aedes albopictus. The sequence goes on along the minus strand of NC_085138.1, from coordinate 378,476,368 downwards.
TGAATTTCACGGACATTCATGGCGGACATTTAGAGGCATTGCAAAGCAGTTCAAGGCTTTTCAAACCGTTTCAATGCGTTTTAGGGCATTTCTGGAGGTTTCCGTGGAGTTTAAGGGGTCTTCAGACGTTTGCTGGAGAACTTCTCATAGGTTTACCCCTGGGAGTTTTCGGATGCCCCTATACAAGCATAGAACCTACACTTAATAGAACAGAGATGCCTGAGGCTATAATAGTATGAACCTCATTCATAATTCTCTTAGACACAATTAGTAGCTTTTCTATACTCAAGGAAGTTCTAGGAGATCCTCAAACTGACAATGAACTCACTACATGACAACACATAGTTACATGGGGCAGTGTAAGCATAAATTTCATTCATAATGCTCCAAAAGATTATTGATTACACTTGTAGAGCAGATGGCCTAAACTCAGGGGAGTTCTCGGATACTCTTAAACTTGTAACCCTTAAACATTCCGCAAATCTTAACTCTTTTTCGCAAACCAAATTTATCCCTAATCTTCAGTACCCCAACTGCTCTGAACATAATCAAATTGCATTAACGCAAGGAATTCATTGGTTTCTAGTTGAAACGGGTTAACTAACGAACTAACCATCCTTTCCTTTCGTGATGACCACAAGGACATGACTAGCACTGCTATAAATTTTACAAATGTTGAGGTCTTGAAATTTGTTCATTGGTAATAGTTATCCAAAGATCAATTCTATGACTCTCCGCAAAATGTCGATTGCTATGGACAAGCATAAAAATTTTGATGAAATTTCCGAAAAACAACAAGACAAGAAAATCCTAGCCAAACGACTATTTAACACAAAACTTTTGAGTGCTACTGTACTTTTTCGCCCCGCAGAGCCGTGCTCGGGATCCCAAAATATCGTCGTCAGTCAGTTGCTCGCCGTTGGACCAGTCGCGAACATCGCGGAACATCTTGCTCCCCCAGTGCAATCAACCGACCCTTGGATTACGGTTCTTTGCAGGTTCTTTCCAGCTCCGCAGCTGGAACGCGTTCTCTGTGGATCGTGATACATCCGAATAGTGTCAGTGTGTGAGCAGCTTTAGTGCGGATTTTCGACATCGATTCGAGGTTTCTGGAGAGCGCCAGAAACCATACTTTTCTTCCTCCGGACCCGGATTAGGTAATCCGAAAATAAATGTGCTTAGAAATTCGGGGGTTTTCACGCGTGAACGGAAGTTGAAAACGGTTCCAGAAGGTGACACCGAACGTGAAGCAGCTAAGGAACCGTTCTGAAGAAAAATCCACCAGTTTTCAGTGTTTTTCCCGAAAAATGACCATAACGAGAAGAAATGCCGTGCCCTGGGAAGAAAATTTTCATCTCGGGAAAAAAATGTACCCTTAGACCTGCGTGCAAAGCCGAGAGATCACACGCGATCGAGTTCTTCGGCGTGTATGAGTGCAAGGAAAAGCGACGCGCGCATCTTTCGACCCATGCGTACGCGCACGGTGACACGTGACGCGAGGCGCGAGTGTGAGAGTGAACCGCTAGGGTGGGTCATTGTTTGATGGAAAGAAATGAAGGCTTGGTCGTATCTAGTGAGATCGGAACTTTGATGTTTCGATGTTACCAGTAAAGAGCATCAACCTTGTACATAGGAATAACTTTAAATAATATAAAATAATTTCGAAACGTTCCGTCTTCTTCAAAAAGAAGTTCGGTCATTGCACCCGTGATGTTCATCTGGCCAACATGTCTCTGCATGTGAACCAAAATTCCTACCAGTATGTAAAGTCGTCTCTGTTACACTATTACACAAAGTTGTATACAGTATAGAGAGATCATTCTCTCAAAATGAATTTTGTTCGGGTGTTTCTTCAATATCAAGGGTGCTCTGGATAACGTGTTTTTCGATTCCTTACTAAAATCTGCACGTAGTCATGGTATATCCGTATATCCCCAATGATCTGGAATCATCAAATGCTCCAAAACTGACATTTCTTCTCGACACCACATCATGCAACGATTAGGAAATTGAGTGTTTGTGGATGCTCCCAAGGGGGAGTCTGCGCACATCAAGCTACTGGAATGAATTTCCATGAACTTGGATGTTCCATCATAGGCTAACAATGAACCTTGCTAGAACCTTTTTCTAAATAGTCATTAAGCTCAGTGTGAGCATCTTAAAATGCCTATAAGTTCTATTGAAAAGTTTATCAGAACTTTGTGAAACTTTGAAATGTATTTTGTTAAATGAAGCAATACTTTTAATAATTTGGAATGTGCTTTCCCTTATTCTGCAAGTTTTATACGACCACAAAACAGTTTGCCATTCTGACATTGACAAATCAACGATCACCCTGACCCACCCTAGTGAAAGAGTTCAAAGTGTGCGTTCAATAGCCGGGAAAATCAACCGCATTCGGGGCTGTGAAAAATCCTCTTCAACGACAGTGGCAGTGCCCGTCCGTTATGATGAGTGCTGTGTGAGAGTGGTATTACAAAAATATTCCCGATGGTGACCTAGCAGCAGCCCCAGCCAGCTGAGCAGGATCAACTCGAAATGTTCGATCGAAAACGGTGGCAAAGACGACGGGTTATGGTTGGTTCTGGTCGGTCATCTCAGTAGAACAGCGCAGAAGAGCGCACTTACTAAATTAACAACTAGTGGATGGCGGCGACCGGCATGAAGCGCGATTTTTCTCGAATCAGTGCTGTGGTGGAAAACAGAAGGGAGGGAAAAACTGTGAGACAAAAGAAGCAGAGCACTGTGAGTTAATTAGCCGGAGACGCGAGAGTTGAAAGCGGTTCGTTCGGTCAGTGGTTAAAAATATGATCGGCTGTTTTTTGAGAAGGAATTTTTAAATAACCAAGTTGGCCAGTGGTGGCGGTGTGCGTTACTGTGCGAGTGCTGTGCAAGGTTGCGAAATTACGGAAAAATTATTTGGCAGGGCAGAGCTTGGCAATATGGTTATTGCTGAAGAATGGATTATGCGGAAGCTGATGGATAAATCAAAATGATCCGCGGAATTTCAGGGGAGCCTATGCTTGGATCACTCGAAGGTAAGTTCAAAACTGTTAAGATGAGGATGCTCGAAGTATATCTAACATGAAACTATTTAAAAAAGTGGAATCTTTGAAGAAGTTTCTGCATAAAGTTTTGCTCTAGTTATTTCTGGAATTCTACTGGCAGTCCATTCAATAGTATTCATCAAAACTCTTAAAGAAATTTCATAGAGCTCGTTAACAAATTACTACAAGAATGAATTCAGGCATTCTATGCGGATTTTCTCTAATAACTTTTTAATGATTAATTTAGTTAATACCTAAAGGCTTACTCTTGATAATTCATTGAAAATTTCTCTCAAGAACTTCTTGTGAAAATTTCATTTAGCAATTCCTCCTGGAGTTCCTCCATGAATCTGCTCGAACATCTTTTGAATTTTCCAGAGATTCTACCAGGGTTTTTTTTAAGGAATTTTTCTGAAAAACATCACGGGATTTTAAAGGATGCCGGTTTGAAAATTCTCTAGGAGTTACTTGAGCAATTGCTCCAGAAGTTCTATTAATAATTCCTCCAAAATTTCTTTACAAACTCTTTTGATAATTATTCCAGGAGTTCCTTAAGGAATTCCTTCAAAAGTTTTTCCCGGAGTAATCTTAAGAAATCAATCCAGTAGATAATGCGTAGATACCCCAAAATTACTACGGGGTTTTCTCAAAACTTTCTGTTAGACTTTCTTTAGGCGTTCGTTCCAAAATTGCTGTAGAATTTACTACATAAATTTCTCTTACAATGCATTCAGGAATACCGCGAAAAGTAGCAATTCTTCCGGGAGATTCTACAAGAAACTCACAAAAAATTTCTTCAAGAATTTCTCTAAGAGCTTTTCTGTGAAATTTTTCGGTGGTTCAAAGTTTTTTTGTAAAGTTTACTCTTCTTCAAAAATTGAATCCGAAGTTCCTTCAGAAAACTTTATTTCTTTAAAAAAATATCGTGCAGCAACACCTTTGGAGTGTTTTTTTTTTTTTGCAAAAATTGCAAGAATATTTCTTAAAATAATTTCTGTAAAAAAACCCCTGAAGAAACATCTTGTTAACCACTCTTGAAATACTCCAGAAAATAATATAAAATCCTTCATTTAACGTTTTATTGGCTTTTGGGGTTCGAAATCATTTTTAAACTGTCAAATTTAAGTTTAAATTATTTAATAATGATTTTTTTTTGCAAGTTTCTTGAAAAAACATTTGGACACATTGTTCCTACAACACTCCTGAGAAAATGAAGGCTCAGTACTGTCATGGTAAAATAAGAGCTGGTTACTCCAACTTTTCAGATTGTTACCTCCCTCTATGCTGGTACGCTTTTATGAAAATTATTTCAATATTGCGCCAAATAAAAAATCATTCCATTCAATGAATCATTTATTCAGATTTTTTCTGGAACTATCGCAGATGGGACATGCTTGAAGGAGTTCCTTCCATGGTATCAGAAAGAATTCTTCTTAAGATTCTTCCGAGAATTCATTTAGAAAGTATTCCTTCCTACATACCTCTCTAGGAATTTCTCCACGGACATCGCCAGAAATTGGATTGGGAATCTTTCAGGATTTTCCGAACATTTCGGAAATTTTATGCAAAAAAGATATTTGCATGATTTTCTATAAAGGTTTGAGCGGTATTTCTCCAAATATTCCGCTTTTTTTCCTTTAGAATGCATTCCCATTCACGCATTTCTTTGAGATTCCTCCAGAGATTCTTACAAGAGTTCCTCCTCTAAATCTTTGAAATAGGTCTACGGGTTTCTCCAGAAATCCCTTCAGAAATTCCTCCTACGGTTCTTTCATGGATTCTTTGGGAAATTCCATCATTACCTCAGAAGTTCGTGCATGCATACCTCATGTTTCTTTTTCAAACATTTCTGAAAAAAATCCTCCAGGAACATAATCAGATTTTGTCCCGGTGTATTCTTTTGGGATTTCTCCACAAATTCTTCTTCAGTACTCCAGCTCTACCCAAAAATTCCATCAAAAATGCATTTTTTTTTTCAGTGCTTCTCTGAAGAATTCATCCAGGAAACATCCAGTGTTTTATTTGTTTCTGCAGGATTTTCTGCAGGAACTTCTCTAATCCCTTCAGAAATTGTATAAGAAATTCATCTAAGAATTCCCCCAGAGGTATCTCCAATAGAAATTAATTGAGGAATTTTGAGAAAAAATAACTAATACCGTAAACCGGGGTCAAATTGATCAGCGGGGTGAAGTTGATCATTCGGGTACTACATTGTAATTCCATACTAGGGACTCTAAAGCGTCATAATGATCTTAAACTGTTTACGTCATCTGGTTCGTAGATGTCTAGAGATCAGTGTAAACTTTTACTTTTGAGCATGAGCATGAGCATGAGCATAGATGACCGCACAATTCGTAGTTGCTACTCCGTGATTGACCAGAGCAATCGAAATTGCACAAGGAACCAATGAATAGGGCTTGGGACTAGCTTACTATTCTCAATGTACACAGGTCGAGAGCTCTCAACTTTAATAAGGTCGATAACGGCGCCGGCCACGTCCTTACGGTCATCGAGGATGGAAGGGAATGTTAGTAAGACAAACGTTGTTATAAAGACCGCGAATCGCTGCATCCCCACGTTTGTCTCAGGAAGGATTTTTTTGTTAGTAGGGTAAGGTACATTGTCAGTCCGGGAGTCACCTATGGTTGGTGATATGATTTGACAATGGATCAATATACACAAACCGCCGTTAACAACCGACCACTTTTCGACGCAAGAACTAGCCAAAAAGAAAATTCTATCGCGCGTCTCCACTCCACTAGGGAGCAGAAATTTTTAGTCTATTCCACATAGAAATACACTGGACGCGACTCACTTGTCGGCGCCGGATTTTTTCTCGACCGGCGAACCCGAAGTAACATTTTTCACTCTTTTGTGTAAATGCAAAAAATGAAAGAAAATATGTATTATCAACTAAAAATGTATTGGAAACTAGCGCCGAAGGGAAGCGAAAAATTCGGAACCGACTCGAACCACGGCGCGCGCACACTCGTCCCGTCTTCGGAGCCCCGCAGAGGGAAGAGGAAAAAAAAAATCGCAAAAATCTAGCAAGGCGAGCGCGCGAAACTTTGCTGCTGCCGAAATACCGCACACTACTGACTGCTTGGCGTCCCGTCGTCGGAGCCCCGCAGAGGGAAGAGGAAAAAAAATCGCAAAAATCTAGCAAGGCGAGCGCGCGAAACTTTGCTGCTGCCGAACTACCGCACACTACTGACTGCTTGGCGTCCCGTCGTCGGAGCCCCGCAGAGGGAAGAGGAAAAAAAAAATCGCAAAAATCTAGCAAAGCGAGCGCGCGAAACTTTGCTGCTGCCGAACTACCGCACACTACTCGATCAGTGTAAACTTTTACTTTTTTAGAAAAAGTTAGTTTTGCCTTATTTTTTTAGAAATTTGCTATGTATTTCTCATTTTGCTGAAATCATTGCTACTAAACAATCGATTGCTAATATGACTTTCCGTGAATTCTCTGTTTTAACATTTTTTTGTAGCGTTGGTTGGGAAGCTATGTAGCTAATCAGAACATGAAATAGTGAAAAAAAGGTCATTTTATGATGAAATAGTTATTATTTTGATAGAAATCACTTATTTCAAAGCAAATTGCCTACCTTTGGGCGTTTAAGGGAAAATATCATAATTTAATTTTGCATTTAAAGTATTAACTTCCTTAGTTGTAAGATTTTAAACACGGTATTCGGTTTTAGAAGAACAAAATTAAGCGGAGAAGGAAATTTTCCTTTCTAACCGATGCTTAATTGTATACTGATCAATTTCGCCCTAATGTGGCATTTTAAATTTTTTGATATTTGGAGTTTTTTCACTTAAAGTTTAAATTAATTGAACAAAATTCTGTTGCATGGTTCCATGGAGATTCACTAGGTACTGGTTTTACAGAAATTCTTTTGGCCATATTTGAATTGGCACTGAAGTTATCCGCATAAGTTATGTTAAAGTGATCAATTTGACCCCGGATTACGGTACCTTTGTCTGCAATTTTTACAAACATGTTTAGAGAATCTTTCCAGAATTTTTCCCACGGATTTCTTCAGGAATTCCCACAGAAATATCTAGGAATTTCTTTGTTAATTCTACCAGGCATTCTTTCCGAAACTTCTCCACAGATAACGTCAGAAATAGCTTCAAGAATTTTCGACCTAGAATCTCCACAGAAATTTTTCACGAATTTCTTCTAGGAATTTCCAAAGGTAACACCAGGAGTTTCTTAAGAGATTCAATAAGTTAAACCTCTAGAGATAACTTTAAGTATGCTTTGTGCAATTTCTGGAAAATTTTTTGAAAAATCCCTGGAGTAATACCTGAAACAATTCCTGCAGGAATCTTGAAAGATATTTCCGACAGAACCTCCGAAAGAATCCCTGTAAGAATTTCTGCAGGAATTTCTTAAGGAATTCTTGAAAGCATTCCCGAAACAATCTCTCTAGGATGTTTTAATATTTTTTCAGACGGATTACAGGAAAATTCCATGGATTTTTTTTAGAGAAATCCCTTGCTGAATTTTCTGAAGAAATCCTTCAAATTCTCGAAAAGACTCTGGAGATAAATTAGGATTTATTTCAGAAGGAATTTTCTGACAGAATTCTTGAAGGATCTTCTGAAAATTTTCCAGTGAAATCAAAATAAATATATCAGAAGTATTCTTGAATTATTCTCGAGAGGAATAACTGAAGATATTCCATCTTGAAGGAATCCCAGGATGAATTTCTAAAAAGCTTCTTGGAGGAATATTTGGAGAAACTCCTCAATGAATTGGTGAAATTCCTAGGAAAGACGATTGAGAAATTTTAAGAAAATATTCTAGAGAAAATCTTTTATAAAATTACTGGAGATGTTTCTGAAAATATTCCTGGAGCATTCTGCGGACACATTTCCTGCAATTCATGGGGACACGGTTTTGTACAGTTCAATAAAAAAAACTCGTTGACATATTTTGAAAGGAATTCCTGTAGAAATGCATGAGAAATATTTCAGATTTAACTCCGAAATCTTTCTCAAAAATTCAATTCAATTCAATCATTCAATTCGTTTTACTGGTTTCCGAGATATGACAGCTCAAAATTGAGTTGTCTTAAAAATAGTGTTTTACCCAAACGGTTCTAACTTTGCAAAACATTAATCAATCGTGCCCAAATTTGTTCCAATGATACACATATAATAGGTTCACAAACAGTCGAAATTTGAGATTTTTTGATGCACTCTATGAAAAGTTATAGCATGTTGAACTTTTTTGTGAGAGAAAAAAAGTATCCTATCCCAAACATTTTGGCCACCCCCTGTATGTACAAAAGAAAGCAAATGTCTGAATCATATAGCGCTTAAAATGTTAGCTATGATGTTTCACTGAAGAACTTCAAAAATTAACTGAAACACATTCACATTATTGTCGTCCAATCTCATGATCCTGGCCAGAGTATTCCTCCTTGAAATTCTAGCGCAATTCCTCCCTAAATCCTTCCGAAGTTTCTCACAAAATTCTTCCCTGCGAGTGAATTTGAAAAAAAAAAAATAAAAAAAAAGAACAACTAGTAAAGACAAGCAAGTTTCTTTTAGTTCCACTACTTTGCTTATCTTCGGACAGTTAGGCCTATATTGTCTGCGACTTTACAGATTTCTTTAGTGTCGAGTGCTCGATTGTATTTATTTTCTGAATTTCTCCCAAAAATCCATCCAGAGGATGTTTTCCGGGTTTGCTCTCAGAGTAGTTCCTTCCGAGATTATCCGGTGCCTTTTTCTAACTTTCCAAGAGTTGTTCCTGGGATCTTATCCAAAATTTCTTCACAAATTTCTTAAAGTGGTTTTCCGGGATGACTTTCCAACAGTCTCCCGTGAAATTTCAGCAAAGATTTTCCTGGGATTTCTTCCAAATTGTTCCGGGATTTCTTATGAATTCGTAATTTGTAGACGTTTGTAGAGTTACTGCTTTCAATTCCTATTTTTTTTTCCTCAGAGATAACTCCCAGATTTGATTACGAGTTGTACAAATTTTTTTCAAGATTTCTTCCTAAGTTCATCCAGAGATCCGTTCAATACGTCTTTCCAAAGTATTTCGGAAGATTTCAACTAATTTTTTCCGATATTTCTCCAAGAATTTCTTAGGTTACCCCAAAAGCAAATGTTGAAGAAATTCCAAAAGCAGTTCCCAAATCGTTAGAAAATATCTTAGGAGGATTACTGTTAGAAAGCCTTGAACCTTTCAGGACGCGCGCCTGGTTGATACTGAAACTACACCGCGCTCACGTTGTATGTGACGAGCGACTACGTTAACTACTTCTAGGAGTACTAGAAAAAAATCTATGAAATAAATCTCTGAAAGAATAACTTCATCAGCAATAGCTGCTGCAGAAATTCCGGAAAAATCTTGGGAGAAATTCTAGGATAATTAAATCAAAATTCCGGCAGAAAATTCAAGAGAAACCTCAGATGATCCCGCAAAAACATTTAAGAAATACCCTAAAAGAGATATTCTAGAAGAAAGCGTTCGAAAATTTATTTAAAAAAAAACAAAACCAGGAAGAAACTCCTGAAGAAATCCAGAAATAATTTCTGTGGAAACAGTAGGAGAAATTTCGAGGAACACTAGAAGGAAACGCAGAAAATCATTCAAGAGAAACATCCTGAGAGAAACTTTAGCAGAAACTCCGCGACATCTGAGGAATATTCTAAAAAAAAATCTGTGGAGATCTTGAGAGAAATCCTGAGAGAACATAGCTAGCGAATGAGATCACATTTTTTTACAGGAGTGGACCTGGTGTGATGGTTAGAACACTTGACTATCACGCCGAGGACCTGGGATCGAATCCCACTCCCGACAAACTCGCAAAATGTGAGTTCTTCCTTCGGAAGGGAAGTAAAGCGTGGGTCCCGAGATAAACTAGCCCAGGACTAGTTAATACAGATAAAAAAAAAAACATTTTTTTACAAAAGCCCAGCTCTTTTTGGCTTTCTTTTGAATCAAACTGGTGCTTAATATCGGTTGTAATCCATGTAATCCTACCTACTGTTATATCTTACAATACTATGAGAATTTCATGCGCAAAATAGTCCTACAATTCGTTCAGTTGCCGTTACCGATTTATCACCAGCAACCGACGTTACCCAAGTTTAAGTAGGTGGATGAAAAATGCTACAATCTCTAGACTCTAGGCCGTCTAGGAGTCCAGAGCCTAGAGGATGCCTTCAGGAGCTTCCTCAGTACTTTAGGTTTAAAGAAAATATTTGAGAAACTCCACAAGATATCAAAAATATCTGAATGGGACGTAGACACATTTCGTTATCTTGGAGTTTTCAAAGAATTTCCTACAGAAACCCAACAAGAATATTCAATTAAAAAGCCGTCTGAAACTCATGGTGGTTTTTAAATAGAAGTCGAAAAATCTTAAGAAACGCATTCAGAATTTTCCTTAGCAATATTTCTGGAAAATAAAAATCCCCATGTGTGAATTGAATGCTTCCACAAACTTTTCACATTGAGTTTCCTTGAAATTGATGAATTTTCAAGCTCCAAACGATACTTATAATAAGAAGGATCAAAATCCGGTATGATGAAATCAACGTAAATTGCACAATCTTATTCATCATCGCTTTACGTTTCGGTCAACTAAAACCGAGAATAATGTGCTCCGGGAATAATTATACACGTGGTTTGCCACACGGATTATATCCTTTCTCGTGTGCCGCCACCGAAAGCATTCATCATGCAACAAGGCATAGCCATTCGTACGGTTTGGCTTGGTGCTATGCCTTAATGGAAAGTGGATATGCAAATTCGTCGTTCTTTGACTGTATAATGAAAGATTTAATTTTCCATGTGATGTATTCCCTACCGAGAGTTTACTTTAAGTGTACTGTATTCGTTCACACAGGACTGATTGTTCGAAGTAGAATGGAAAAGTTGGAGAAGACCGATTTTTTTTTTCAAGATTTTGAATTTATTGTTATTCTGTTTTCAGAATCTGTAGCACGTTCCAAAACGTCGGAACATGTGGAATCAATCAGTTTAAAAATAATTTGCACTGGAAATCCAACAATCACTTTTTTTTAAGTATCACATATTGACACTTACCCACGATGTTGCTTGCATTTCCGTCTTTTCGACGGTGGAATAAAAAACACGAGATGTTTTTTTTTCTTATTTTTTTTTATCAGAGAACCAGCCATCGATTCCGATGATAGAGCAACTTCTTAGAGCAAGTGACAAATGACAACTTGTTTACGATTGATTAAAAATAATTTGTGGCGGGGATGGGAATTGAATCCATGACCATTCATTCAAAAAGCGACCAGGTGTTTCTCAAGGCCGCGAAGCTCCGACACGGTTGAACAAACCAGAAGTTCATGTAAAACACATAAATATTCACTAAGAAGCACGGCAAACTGATTGCTATTACATGCTGTTCACGCTTTTATTTTCAATAATTTTTTGATGGCGTACTACTCCACTGACTGTGTGCCTACTACAGTCGCCTGTTGAATACACCCCAAGGTGCTCATCTTTTATGAATTAGGAGGACATGCACCAGCAACCACCTCCTGAGCACTATACTGTTCCGTTCCGGAAACAAAACCACCCTTCCCTAGTGCAAAAAAAAAATGGTGGTGCTGGTGCCAGATCGTCGTGGTGCAATCACCTCGAAGAAAGGTATACATTTATATGTCCCAAATTTTGGGACACGCTTCGGGCGGCAACAAATGGCTCGTGCAGAAAGAACTCGAACTCAGATTAAAACCCCAACATAGGAATGGAGGGCGTCGCGACGTCGTGTGCAAAGAAACATCGCCTGAAGAAGGGCGAGCTAATTGCCTTTGGTGAAAAGCCACTTTCCGGTTTTGGACTGGGGATTGCTTCTCGGAAGGGATATCCTTTGGCGAACAGAACCATTCCGGTTGAAATGGAGATATAGATAGAGTATTTTACTTGCTCAGAGTAGATTTGGTCTAGATAAGATGTTCAGTTGTTGCTTCTGTTGCTTCCGCTAAAGTTTTCCGGGGGTTTCAATGGGATCAAACAATTAAAATGTGATCGAAAATGTTTGATTGTGTGTTATTTAGCTACGGGTTCAGATTTCTTCCGAAATTCCTTCTGAGACTTTAAAGGATTGCTTTCGAGATTTCTCCAGAAGTTTCAGGAATCCTCCAGGAATTATTTTGGAGATTCCTTCCGGAATTCCTTCCAAGATTCCTTCAGGAATTCTTTCTGAGATTCTTCAAATATTTTCTTTCGGAAAATCTTTAGAAGCTTTTTCTTGGAATTCCAGAAGGTATTCCTGGGAAAATGGAGCCCTGGGAGCAATTATTCGAGGGAAATTAGAAGGACCTCTGAGAAAATTACTTAGCTGCGGGAAGAGTTCTTTAAAGATTTTTCTATTTTTTTATAGAATTCTTCAAGGAACTTTTGTTGGGGTTTCCTTGGCTGATCCCTTTAAAAAATCCTGAAAGAATTCTATTGAATTCCGTAATTAACTCCTTAATGATTCCCATAAGGACACCTGGAGAATATCAGAATGACCTACCAAAGAATATCCAGAAATACTGCAGGAATTCCTAAAGGAACTCCTGGAGGAATCCAGAAAGAGTTCTTAGCAACTGTTTCTAAAGTTGATATAATATGTTTATCAGAATCTTGGTTGAATGATAAGATATCTGATGACATAATCTACATTGAAGGCTATACTGCTGTAAGAAATGATCGAGTAGGACGGCTTGGTGGTGGCTTAATTGTGTATATGAGTAATAATCTATCTTTTAGAACAATTGAAATGTCTTGCTATCAGTTTGGACAAGTTGAATATATTTTTCTTGAACTACGAGTGAATAACCATGAAATGCTTCTAGGGTTCTTTTATAATCCACCGGAGTTCGATTGCACTGATTTGCTAGCACAAAAGTTTTCAAGTTTTGAGTTACAGTATGAACACATTTTATTGATGGGTGATTTTAATACTAATTTGTTGAAAAATAACTGTGATAAGAGTAAACAATTTCAATCGTTCATGCAGGATTTTGGTTTTTCCTCTTTAGGTACTGTTCCTACGCACTTTCATAGAACCGGTGCTTCGCAAATAGATTTGATGTTGACAAATAGGCAAGATTTAGTGCTGCGTTTTAACCAAATTGACGTTCCTTTTATGTCCAACCATGATTTACTGTTTGCGTCCCTAGATGTTGATATGACACGAATTCAAAAGCCAGTTAGTTTCAGAGACTACAGGAATTTTGATTCTTCCACTGTAATTACCATGTTTAATCAAATCGATTGGGAAGCATTTTACTATATTAATAACCCTGATATCCTGTTGACTTTTTTCAACGATCATGTGAAAAACATCTTCAACATGACGGTACCGCTAAAACACAGTATGAAACTAGTAAATACAACCCGTGGTTTAATAATCAAATTTCAAAGGCAATAGTTGATCGTGATCTAGCTTTTCGTCTATGGAAGTCGACAAAAAGCGAAAGTGACTGTGCACACTTCAAAAGATTGCGTAATTCTGTTACTACTTTGATTACGAACGCTAAGAAACGATATTGGAATGCAAGAATATCGCGAATCGATTCTGTTAAAGATCTATGGAAGAATTTAAATTCATTGAATGTTACCAAAAGAAATGATAATTTTTTGGTTGATGCAACTCCAAATGACGTTAACTGTCATTTTTCCAGAAATTTTAGCACAAATGCACTATCTGCTCCAGAAGAGAACAATCATGCATGTACATCATCTTTCAGGTTTAACGAACTTGAAGATTGTCATATAGTTAACGCAATTCATGATGTTAAATCAAACGCTGTTGGTCTCGACGAAATTCCTCTGAAATTTATAAAAATGATACTCCAAATGATACTGAAGCACATTTTTAATAGTATAATCATGAGCGGAATTTACCCGAAAGCATGGAAACATTCCAAGATAATTCCAATAAAGAAGAAATCGACAGTGAGCTCTTTGGAAAACCTGCGACCTATCAGTATTTTGAGCGCACTATCCAAGGTTTTTGAAAAATTGTTGAAAAACCAAATAACAGTTTACTTGGCAGAAAATCAGCTCTTATCTCAGTATCAATCGGGTTATCGGAAAGGACATAGCATCAAAACAGCAATGATAAAAGTGTGTGATGACATAGGAGTTGTTCTAGATAAAGGAGGATCTGTTGTTCTCTTATTGCTTGACTTTTCTAAAGCATTTGATACTATCTCTCACAATAAATTATGCAAAAAATTAGAACATTATTTTGGCTTTAGTTACGATGCAGTTCACCTAATTCGCTCATATCTGTCAGAAAGGACGCAAACTGTTTTCATAAATGGTAGTTTCTCTGAGTTTCTTCCAATAGTATCAGGAGTGCCACAAGGATCTGTACTAGGACCACTACTGTTTTCTATTTATATAAATGATTTGCCTTTAAGACTCAATGGATGCCAGATTCATTTATTTGCAGACGACGTACAAATATATGTGGATGTTTCTAATTTGTCTAATGAGAATGCTGCAACTTTAATAAATGATTGTTTATCTTTGATTTCATCATGGGCCACCGATAACTCGTTGATGCTCAATGCACGTAAAACCCAAGCGTGTTATATTACTCGCCAGAATCAAAATCAAGACAGACCCGAGATAGTCTTGAATAACGTTCCGATTATGTATTCAAATACTGTAGTAAGTTTAGGAGTAACCCTAGAAAGTAATCTATCATGGGATACCTAGTTTTATTTCAAAACAATGTGGAAAAATATATTCAGTTTTGCGTACTCTGCGTTATAATGCTGATTTCTTGCGACAAGACACTAAGCTGAATTTGTTTAAAAGTTTAATATATCCTCATTTTCTATTTTGTGATTTTGTTACCACCCAGGCATCCACAATTGCTCTGAATAAACTGAAAAAAGCTCTCAACTGTTGTGTAAGATATGTATATAACTTGAATCGATATGCTAGAGTTTCTCACCTGCACAGATCATTGATTGGTTGTTCATTCAATAATTTTCCAGAAGCAAGATCCATACTCTTATTACATCCAATAATAAACAAAAAATGTCCCAACTATCTGTTTAGCAAACTTATTCGCTTGAGAAGTCAAAGGGGGATTAAATTGTCAATGCCTCTTTGCCGTACTTCACACCATTCTAACTCTTTTCTAGTTAGAAGCATTTACAATTGGAACTCTTTGCCAACTGATCTACAATTCATGACTTCGTTTGTACAATTCAAGAGGGCATTTCTAGAGCAACTTAGATAAATAATTAGTCAGTTACAGAAATTGTCAACTTCATGCATTCGACGCACTTCATGTAGGGTATCGGGATGCTTCGTTGGCATAGTCCCCTCGTTCGGCCTATCTCAACGTAAACCAAAAACTCAATCAAACGCGCATAACTGGATATCGGAAAATCTTTGCGCCAAACAACTGTAACATTTCGTTTCAATTTTAGAACTTTAGAACATTAAAAATGAATGAAAATGTCAATTTTTTTATCTTTTGTAGACGCCATGATTCTTCGGCTTAGGGGGTAGTCTATACACATGATCATAAATAGCAAGATTCTGGAACATTTCGAAATTACTTTTCCATAACTGAACATTTGATGCGACGATCAAAGATGCTATTTTGAACTTGTGTATTTGTTTTCAACGAATAATAACTATTTTACAAATTGAACGTGGGCCGAATATTGAGGACATTTTTTTCACTATGTACCCAAATCTTGGCCCATCCGTAAAGTGACGTCAAAACACCGATAAAAAAACGTCCACGACATTTCCTGTGTAAGAACCAGAAAGAACGAACAGGAAGAAAGATTTTGTGTGCGGTGACTGTAAAAATATAACACAATAATAGGGTTGCGTTGTTTTCGTTACTAAATTAAGAAAGAACTTTAGTTTAAGTGCTTTGTTCATAGTTTTTTGAAAATTAAGCTCCGAAAAAGTAATTTAAAAGTAAGATTGGTGAACAAACTGAGATAATACTTCAGCAGAAATATTGGAAAAATGAGATAATTAGTGGTTCTGGGTGTTGTTTACTTGCTATAGCTAGATGCTACTGCTCTGTGCTGTTGATATAGTCCGCGAATTCGATCGAAATTAGAAGCAAATAATTTTCGGGTTAACTTTCCGCTGATGTTAAACCTCATTCGCCGACGTGGATGACAAAATAGAAAGCTATCGAACGAGAAAACAAACGTTTTCAACGAAGTTTGGATTGCTTTCTGCAGTGCCGTAAGCTATCGTGTAACTTATTATTGCTGTCTATATTGCCATTGTTCGTGCTGTTCATACACCATCATATTGAGCACCAAGCCATCTGCCGTCGAGTAGAAGAAACTGAGCTGCAACCGAATAGGGATTACGATACCGCATTATGGTTCGTTCAACTTGTCATCAGTGTAAAGATACAATCTCTTGCAATGATCCTGTGGTTACCTGCAACGAATGTGAAAACGCGCTTCTGTTTCATGCAGTGTGCGTAGGATTGTCAGTAGCGGAAGGGATCGCATGTATGAATCCGAATATTCTTTGGATATGTAACAAATGCCGCCGAGCCAAGGAGGAACGCAGATCTACTAAAAATGCGAGTACCATTGATAGTGCAACCACCAGTGAAGTGGCTGAGTTTAAACTGGAAATCGTAAAAATGAAGGAAGTGCTGGTTGATCTAAGTCGTAAATTCGACAGTTTGAACGCATCCTCATCACATTTGGGACAAAGTGGCGATAGTAATCAAAGCGTGTTAAACTCATCCCTTTTAACGTCTACAAGGCTTGACCATTCCATCCAACCTCAAGGATTCTCCAAGACGGCATTATTCGTATCTAATATAGCTCCCGACGTGACCGACGAAGAATTTAAGCAAATGGTCGAAGAAACTGTTGGATCGGGAAATATAGTTTCGCTCAAATGTTTGGTACCACCGTGGAAAATAAAAGCGAGTTTGGACTACATCTCCTACAAAGTCGTCGTCAACATCAATCATGGAACTGCGTCACATGCTATCCACTGGCCAAATGGAGTGCGTTGCAGAGAGTTTGTCAACCGATTCAATGAATCGTGGCGACCAGCTCATCGCATCGTGTAAATTAATAATGTGTTAGAAAGTGTAATTTTTTTTTAAATTTTTTGGTGTCGAATGTTTGTTTTAATGTAATATTTTAAAAATAATCAATGCATTTGTTTAATGTAGTACTACTCCTATCAACATCATTGGGGCAACATTATGCCTGTTGATGTAAACAAATAAATAAATAAATAAATAGAGCATGGAAAGCAATAGGCCAACGTTGTATCCACTAATAGGCCAATTTTTGTACCATAGACCAACGTTGCATACCATCGCATCGATACTTTTCAACTTATTTAAGCAAATTCTTGAATATTTACGTTTGTTTACTTCCAATTGGTGAAACATGCATTGCCTAGAGTGTGTAATAGGGTCAGCATATTATTTCTAGTGTTATTAATTCATGAGTTATGGTCAAAATAGTCAAGGCGGCTTGCAAATTAGGCCAAGGAACGGTACATACCTATCATAAAAAATCTAAAACACAAAAGACTTTTGTCTTAAGTTTATTGGGAAATAAATAAATGAAATGAAATGAAATGATAGTTCATCCGACACCCTTACGCAGTTTTGCACACCGTCCATCATTGCTTTAATCAGTCTAGTCAGCTTCCCAGGAAAGCCGTTTTCATCCATGATTCTCCATAGCTCTGTGCGGTCGATACTGTCGTATGCCGCTTTGAAGTCGATGAACTGGTGTTGCGTTGGGAACTGGCATTCATGGCATTTCAGAAGGATTTGCCGTCCGATGAAGATCTGGTTCGTAGTCCACCGGCCATCGATGAAACCGGCTGCCCACGAATTCATTCGTTTTAAGTGACAGACGACGGAAGGTGATCTGGGACAGCACTTTGTAGGCAGCATTCAAAATAGTGATCGCCCTGAAGTTCTTACATTCCAAATGGTCGCCTTTCTTGTGAATGGGGCAGATTACCCCTTCCTTTCACTTCTCCGGTAGCTGTTCGGTTTCCCAGATCCTGACTATAAGCCGATGCAGACAGGTGGCCAATTTTTCTGAGCCCATCTTGATGAGTTCAGCTGCAATACCATCCTTACCAGCTGCTTTGTTGGTTATGAGCTGGTGATGGCATCATTAACTCCCCTCAGCGTGGGAGTTGGTTCATTTCCGTCCTCCGCTGCACTGGCGTCGTCGTTTCCTCCGGTGCCGTGGGCTCCCATGCCTACGTTCTCCACGCCGTTCAGGTGCTGATCGAAGTGCTGCTTCCACCTTTCGATCACCTCACGTCCGTCCGTCAAGAGGCCTCCGTCTTTATCCCTGCATATTTCGGCTCGCGGCACGAAGCCGTTGCGGGATGCGTTGAGCTTCTGGTAGAACTTCCGTGTTTCTTGGGAACGGCACAGCAGTTCCATTTCTTCACACTCCGCTTCTCCAGGCGGCGCTTTTTCTCCCGAAAGAGGCGGGTCTGCTGTTTCCGCTTCTGCCTGTATCGCTCCACATTCTGTCGGGTTCCATGCTGCATCATTACCGCCCTCGCTGCGTTCTTCTCCTCCAAAACCGTTCTGCACTCTTCGTCGAACCATTCGTTCCGTCGATTCCGTTCCACGTACCCGATGGTGCTCTCGGCTGCTTTCACTGTACTCCAGCAGTCCTCTAGAGGGGCCTCATCGAGCTCGCCCTCGTCTGGCAACGCGGCTTTGAGATTCTTCGCGTATGCTGAGGCGACATCCGGTTGCTTCAGTCGCTCTAGGTTGTACCGTGGCGGTCGCCGGTACCGTACATTGTTGATGACTGAGAGTTTTGGGCGCAATTTGACCATCACCAGATAGTGGTCGGAGTCGATGTTGGCGCCACGATAGGTCCTGACGTCGATAAGGTAGAGAAGTGCCGTCCGTCAATCAGCACTTGGTCGATTTGCGATTCCATGTGCTGTGGTATTCTCCAGGTGTAACGAAAAGGAAGGCTGTGTTGGAAAAAGGTGCTACGTATGGCCATGTTTTTGGAGGTGGCGAAATCAATGATTCGTAGGCCGTTTTCGTTAGTCAGTTGGTGGGCGCTGATCTTTCCATTCGTCTTCGGTCTGAATTCCTCCTCCTGGCCTACCTGAGCGTTTACATCTCCTATGATGATCATAACGTCGTGGCTTGGGCAGCTTCGAGGTACACGTAGAATACATTCTTGTCATCATCAATGCTTCCGGAGTGAGGGCTGTTCACGTTTATTATGCTGATGTTGAAGGATCGGCCCTTGATTATAAATCAACACATTCTTTCGTCGATCACGCGCCTCTGTATTCGCTTATCACAATAAAAGCAATTTCCAGATCAAGTGTGTTGCTGCAACTCTGGTATGTAGATGGTATGAATAGCTCCTGCAGCGAACCCAGAGGGCTGAGAGGGCCGAACCCACGGCCCTTTAGATATCGGCGAGTATGCGGGTGCTCCCAATGAAGTTGAGTGATCGGCAGTTCCACGTACCAAGTTTCCAATCGCAAGTCATTTTTGTTCGCTGGGGTCGTTGTCGTTGGTCTCGGTTCGTATTATTCCGTTGACGATTTTCCGTTACAATGGTTTTTTTTACAGCTGCCTCGTAAGGCCGTTCACGAACCCCCTACTTTCCGGAGGACCATAGTGCACAGTTGAGCTTAGAGTCCTTCTCTGACACTCAGACGCTCGGACCAGCCGCATCTAACTTGGGGATCAGAAGCTGCTCTGAACCGCTCCTCCTGGAGAACAGACGCTCAGGTTTGCAGAAGCAACCACCACGCCCTCCTACCTTCCCTACCAGCCTACGACAAAAGTTCCCACTGGGGTAGGTTACCCGATCTTCCCTAGCTAGCAGCCCGGCCGGTGCCACACGAAGATCGGGATAGGAGTTGCTGGGCAGAGGCTAGTGATCTCAGTTGGATCTGTATTGCGCGAATAACTCAGCCTCTACCCGGGTATTGAGATCAAAATGTGATATTGGTTTGATTGATATAAGAGATAAAAGATCTAAAAAAAATATATCTTAGATTTGCATCACCCTCAGATCATATTTAGATCTTGTAAGATCTAACCAATAGCAGCAAGCTATTCGTTTGATCAAGGAATATCAAGTTTTGATATTGTGCAGATGTTCCAGGAACACTTTTCAGATATTATTTTCAGATCTTTTATCTCTTATATCAATCAAACCAATATCACGTTTTGATCGGAAGTACTTCACCTCTACCCGGGTACCGTGCCAAATTTGTCCAGTTCTAGGTGCAAAATAGATTACAAACTTTTTCTTAAGTTTAATCAATATTAGTTATTTTATACAGGTCTAGAGTATCCAAAATAATGTAATTTTGCGTTTCTAGTCATTTTTAGAAGGTGATTCAGATGATGAATTACACTTCCTCAGATTGGGATACCCTTCCTCTTTTCCTCTATTTGGCATAACGTCCATGTTGGAGCTATCACACAGCGGAACGAGAAATGGAGCTTTCCGGGCCGGAGTAAAGCAAAACACTTGCGTACGGTTTTGACGATCACTGAATTAGTACTGTGTGCATTCGAGCACCCCTCGTAAAGAAGACAACATCTCTGTTCATGGATGCACCTTAATCATGTTGTGGTGTTGCCGGCCAGTTATTCATTCGGAAACAAACTGCTCCGTAATTCTGGGAGGTACACTGTGGTGCATAATTGATCGCAAAAACGCTGCGTTTTGATAAATTCCACGATACTATTTAGGAGCCGCTGTGATGTACTGGTGTAAATTACACTAGTTTACAGCATTTTTAAACTCAGTAAGCTGATGATCATTTTTAGTGTAGAATGATGCCCTGAGTACGATACACCTCTTTTTCCGTAGCCGATTGAGCTGAAGTTTTTACAGTAACTGGCTAACATCTAATATTTCAACTGCAGGAAAAATTTAAAAACTACTTAAATGTTTTTGAAGCTCGATCTTGATATCAGTACATAATTATACATCAAAAATGTTGGTCGTTCTCGTTGATGAAGTTCACGACTTTCGTTTTTGTTTGTAAACTAGTGTTATTGTTCATTTGAATGTTAGACTGCCGAGTATGAGAATCTAGATCACCTTTTTTTCGAAGGGTTTGTGTTTTTTTTTTTTGTAATTTAATTTTGGAAATAGTGGAGCGGACCTGGTGTGATGGTTAGAACACTTGACAATCACGCCGAGGACCTGGGATCGAATCCCACTCCCGACAAACTCACTAAATGAGAGTTCTTCCTTCGGAAGGGAAATATAGCGTGGGTCCCGAGATGAACTAGCCTAGGGCTAAAAATCTCGTTAATACAGATAAAAAAAATTGGAAATTTAGGTCAAGTTCAAATATTTAATTAGACCATAAGAGTTCGTTGAATTACATTCAAATAAGTACATAAACAAATGAATATTTAAATTGTCATTTAACCAGCCGGGAAATCATCATACGAAATTCGATTGTTTTCGTTACACAAGCTAAAGCTGAACTTTTCATTTGATTAAATGTATTTGTACAGATGTCTCTGCTCCAGTCACGTACCAGAAGTCATCCTCAAAAGGATATTTCCTCCACATGTTTTTACAGTAGAAAACGCATAACCATAATTATAATGGTTATTACCAACATAGTAAATATGTAATGTTCCCATTCATAACACAACCTCGTACGTCGCACTAGTGTACCTCTATGGCAATGCTTATTAAATATTAAATACATGTGCTTCACCAAACTAGATGTCGCATGGAAATAAGTTTTTTTACGCGAGTAAGCAACTACCACGTAGGAAAATGGAAACGAGACAACGATTGAATTGAAGACCTGTATATAAAAGCAAAAATAGTTGCCAAACAAAAGGAAAATTCAGTCATTTAAAAAGACATTTCAAAAATATCATAAGATAGGGGGTTAGAGGCATAATGGACACCCTAAGCAAATGAGTCCGTTAGGCCTGTATAACAGACAAAAACTTAATATATTATCAGTTGGCTTGCAACTTTAACTTGTTTCCTACGTATTTCAATCATTTACAGCTCGTGGAATGTCTTTTTTGTGAAGAAATAATGAATTGTAAACCGTGTGTTTTTTAGGGCTGGCAGGAGAGGTACTGGGCGAAATGGACACACATCGGGGCATAATGGACACCCCTGCATATTTTATGCTGTATCTTTGATAATGTGGAGCCTCGTAGCCGTGCGGTTAGGGTCACCAAGCTTATAATCGCACCATGCTATGGGGCGAGGGTTCGATTCCCGCTTCGGACGTTGAAGCTTTTCGTGAGAATAGTTTCTTCCACGTTTCCACTGGTGCATGCTCCGTTGTCCGTTGTCTAATGTTAAGTTTAAAAAACAGTCTATACAGCCGAAAGCTGAAGACGTTGTCCGTGTCTTTTAATATCGACCAGTTAAGTAATTTGCCTACGGAGATCAATACCACAGATATAATGCTCCATCTTAGACGAGTTTACATAACATCAAAGTTAGTTAAATAAACTTTAGGCTAAAATAAATAGATTGATTATTTCCAAACTCTCTAAAACGCCTAACAGTATGCAACGCGCGTACATCTGTTCGTAATTGCCAGTGTTCATTTCGCCCCGAATCGACTACAACATTAAAATTGTTATTTTGAGTAAATTCTGATCAAAAATAAAATACTTCATCCATTGCTAAATCAGGGTATACATGTAGATATGGTAACAATTCACTTGTTTTAATGATGGACACACTCAAACGCTCGTAATACCTTATTTGCTGCTGCTTCAAAATTATAAGAATTTCATCACATGAAAAACATATTTCAATTTCAATGATATTTTGATTATTTTGGAGGAATATAAATGGTACTTTTGAAAAATAGAACAATGGCTTGTTCCTTTACACTTTTGCATTAAAAGTTTAACATAAAAGTCAACGATTTCGGCAAAAACAGGGATGTCCATTTCGCCCCGGGTGTCCATTATGTCCCTAATCCCCCTATCTTTGAAGAAAATTCCTGCCGTGGATCATTTTAACATCTATTCTCATGTACTGCAATATTTCTAACGACTTATCACATACTCTGCCGTGGTTGACTCAGCCAACATGTTACCTACCATAGGTTTTGCCTGGCAGCAAGAGAAGTGGAAGTGATTAAGCAAATTGCATCATCACACCTTAATGAACCTGTGATAGACTATCCTAGAGGATATACCAAACCTGTTCATTCCACTTGCGTTAGCCTACATACACGCTCAAACTAGTTACCGTTTTAAACTTGTCAGCCAAGCACAACCTTGACGATGTAATTGAATCAAATTTCTTGGCCCCTTGTCCGATGCTTGGTAAACGTTTCGGAACCGGTGCCAAGATTATTCCGTACAGCAGCATCAGAAGCAGAAAATCTGTGACTAACATGTCCCGTACTACAATACTCCACCACTACTATACTTGCGGCGGCAGTCGCTCACAATTTCATCGGATTTCATTCATTTCCGTCCGAACGCGACATGGTTGCTTTTGGCAAGGGGTTTTAATTTTAATTTTTCGCGATCCACGATGGACAGTGAACAAGAAATTCGATGATCTGTTTCACAAACAGCACACTGGCAGCGTTTCTGCTCAGTGGATCTATTTTTACTGTTTGTACACCAGTTTGAATTTATTCAATTTTTACCGGATGGCTTTGCTGATTTGGACCATTAAGTGACGGTGGAAACTCAAAAACTGTCTTTTTTATGCTAAAAATTTATTTCTAGGTTTTGTACTTCCTACAATCATAGGAAAATTTTTAACTCAACTTGATGGCTCCAATTTCTCATTTAACCTATTAAGCTCAACATTAAAGCAAACACTCTAACAAAGCTTTCAATGCAGCATACATTCTAAAAAGCAACAACCGGTCAGCTAACAGCAGACAGAGTAGTGAAAGAGGAAACGGTCGTTCGGTCGGATGATGATAAAAATAAACAGAAGCAAGTCGAGAAAAATGAGCTAAGTGATAGAGAAATGTCCCTCCGGCGCGACGTGGCAGCCGGCTGGTTGTGCAAATATTTGAGAGTATACCGTACCTACATACCTATATCTGCATGAGTACATAACATAGTTGCTATGAAAGAGAACGAGTACGATTGTAGAATCACGAAATAAATCTGAAGCAGAAAAGTTGCCGGCAGTTTGTCGTTTTTTTTTTTCGGGCGTCCCGAAAAATGGTCTGGCAGATGAAAAATCAAGTCAGGGATGTCGTCGATAGTCTCATTCTCAACACAGTTGGGATGGGACTCGAGACTACGCTAACAGTCGTCGATTGGTTTTAAAGCTCTCTCTCCTATGATTTTCGATTCAGGCTAGAATGGTTTCTTGCCTGTGGGTGAAAAGTTGTGATTATGAATATTTATGCCAGCAGTATAGACAATGAGAGGGAACGAGGAAATCCTCACTCGTGTATAATCATGAAGTATATGATGGAAAAGTTCTACTCTTTTGAGAATTTCCATAACAGAACACGCTTGATGGACATTTTAAATTTGCTGTTTGAATTCTAGACGATAGCTTTAGTTTATCCAACGCACTTCTATTGTTTAATTTAGATTTTCTGAACCATTAAATTGCATGCAGCAGGGAAGAACCTAAAAGGCATCAAAACATCGTTTGTTATAAAACGAAGAATATTTGAAGTATTTTTAACTGACAAACTCACGTGGCATAAAAGGAAAAAGGCAACGTAAAACTTTTATAGTTCAATGTTAGCACCACTTTACTTTCAAAATGCTATAGGGATTACACTTTTTGAGAATGGAGATGAATTGATAGATTTTTAGACAGACTATTTTACACGATGATGTCCGATGCCTATGCCCAAGAAATCCAGGAACTTCCATGACGAAAAAATCCTAGACCGACCGGGAACCGAACCCGTCACCCTCAGCATAATATAGCTAAATATCCACACATGTACCGCTTTGACTATTGGGAGACTATCACTATCAGGCATCACTATCTTCCCCAGAAAGATCCAACTAACTTTTACAAGCAAACAACTTAGCCACTCCCCCTGGGAGTGAAAAATCCCATTTTCAAAGCAAGCACACCTACCGCAAAAAGCTAATTTACTTTCACCTGGGCACCCACCAAAGCGGTGTGGGACAATATCTGTTGCAAGGTTGTCCGTTTCAGGTACAAGAAAATCCAGTAAAACGCCATGTCCACCCTCCCTAGAGAGAACCAGTCGCCACCACCGCCCCAAGGTACTACCCAGCAGTAGAGTGTGTCCTTGAATGCTCTGATTTTGCCTGGGAGCTCGGTTCGAGCTCCCAACCCGAGGATTGGTTTTCTTATCTTGGTTCTTGTATTGCACATTACTTTCTCTCATTCCAAGGTTGGCCGCTTGCTTAACACCACATACACAAGACGCAGGACCCAAGAGCACCCATCCATTCGAGATGATGTAAGCTCCGAGATAGACACACTATAGAAGAACAAGCACATGGCTTGGACGATGAGGAGACAAAGTTGAGAATTGCTTCGTAAAGGAAGCAATCAATAAAACTTCTTTTCACACCACACTTTGCTACAGTATTCTATCTCGATGGGGGATTCTAATCAATGGGAAAAACTATTTCCGTTTTCATCAGAGTTTTATCGTTCATTCGCACTTAGGATTTTCCAATCAAATCAAAGATACGATAGAAGATCAATTCGGTTAGGCTCTATGTGTCAACGCGAGTACAAAAGTGAAATCCCCCACCCAACGTAAGGCGACATAAACCTTTTACCTCTAGTATGTACCGTTACGTTTGTAAAGTAGTTGTTGCGTATGTAAATTAGTTTAAAGAATTTCTCATGAATTGGAGAATTGGACAACTGTCCCTGATCTCTAATGTGCATTTGTATTGTAGCCGTGATATATAAATGAAATAATACAAACTAGTTTTCGTACCGATTCCAACAAATATATCTAAATATAACAAACCTTGATATAGATATCAACCGTTGATATATTTTTTTTTTGTTATGCCTTTCTGATCGGGAAAGCAACGTCATCAGCCAATTCGAAGTCATTTAGGTGCTCCATGGTAATGGGCTGCCACAGCAAACCACGATTTGGTTCACGGTCAATCGCACCTACCAGGATCTCGTCGATTACGATGAGGAACAGTAGCGGTGATAGTATACATCCTTGCCTCACTCCAGCAACGACCCAGATATGGGATCGGACAAGACACCGTTGTGCAGTATTCTGCACGAAAATGCCCTGTACTGTGCTTCAATGAGGCAGATGATTATCTCAGGGAGACCCTTGCGCCTGAGGGCTTCCCACATGTTTCCGTGATTGAGGCGGTCGAAAGCTTTTTCGTAATCAATGAACACCAGGTAGAGAGAGTCTTGGAATTCATTGATTTGCTCTAGGATGATACGGAACGTGATAATATGGTCCACATAGGATCGCCGGCACGGAATCCTGCTTGCTGCCGACGGAGAGTTGCGTCAATCTTCTCCTGTATCCGGTTAAGGATCACTTTGCATAGGACTTTGAGAACGATACACAGTAACATGATGTACCGCCAATTATTGCATACAGTCAGGTCACCCTTTTTGGGTACCTTTACTAAGACGCCTTGCATCCAGTCGGCCGGAAATGTCGCGGTTTCCCATATGTTGCGAAATAATTGATGCAGTAGTTGTGCGGGTACTACGGGGTCAGCTTTGAGCATCTCAGCGGATATGCGATCAACCCCTGGGGCTCTGTTCGATTTCATGATACGGATGGCTGTTTCTATCTCCTGCACCGATGGAGCACGGGTAATGCGTCGAACCCTTGGCAGATCATGCCGAGGTGTTGAAGGCTTTCAAAGTGCTCGAACCAGCGTTTCAACTGGTCAGCCGGGTCGGCCAGAAACTGTCCAGGCGTGTCTTTAACGGGCATCGTAGCATTCATCTTGGTCCCACTGAGGCGACGTGAGACATCGTTGAGGAGACGGCTCACGCTTTTTTGTCCCGTCTACATGTTCGTTTCACTTCCTTCTCCAGAGCCGAATAGGGCTGTCGGGCTACGGCTTTGGCCCCTCGTGTTTTCGCTCGCTCTATTGCGGCTTTGGCGTTCCTTCGCTCCTCCAGGTACCATCTGTATACATCCAAAGATGTAGATTTTCAAAAATAGTTATTTTGTATGGAAATCAGACAATGTTAACTACTTCCCAATACAGTATGTTGAATCCCTCCAAATTTGCATTATTGTCCAGAAGATGGCCTACGAGCACGTCAAACCGATTTCCTTTAAAGTTAAGTTCACGCAAGTTCTTCAGTAAATTCAACGATCGCTCATATCGATTATTCTGCAAGTTGAGCACATCAAGACTACTCATTCCTGCAAGGTTTCCTTCACCAATGCTTTGAAGTAGATTTTCCGCCAGTGCTAGGACTATAGCATCTGCAGCGTCGATTGGAAGGTACCTTTGGTAAGTCGAGTCAGATGATTTGCATTAATGTCTAGCATCTGGTGGACCAGTGGATCCAAGCTATTTGAAGGTGGCTTTGGAAGTGTAACGGTTTGATTTAGTTGGAAATTGATCCTTTCAACGGTGACTGGGAGTCCTGGAATGAACTTCTATTTCGAAGAGAGCGTCCGTGAAATATTACGGAAGGGCACTGGATGGATCAGACTCATCTCGTTAAACGAGACGTTGACGGTTTCAGGCTTCTGGGCATTAACAAACGCAATCGGATCGAGAACGCTCAGTGAGTTGCCACCGATGTCGAAGTTTTATAGAGAAGGAACTTTGATTACCAGAGTCGGTTTCACTCGTTGAAAGTTGTTATAGGAAATGTTAATGTCTTTGAGGCCAGGTGGATTCTAGAATGGCAAACCAAGAACATATGATAGGGAATTGTTGCTCAGGCGAAGCTCACGAAGGCCTGACATAGCCAAGAAAGTGTCTCATTTGATCATCCGAATGTTAATGTTGTAATGCACCGAATGCAACCGATTCTACTCTAGTTTGATGTAGCTTAGATCTAAAAACCGGAGCATTGGAAGGACGTCCAACAACGATCGAAGCTCTTCAATGCGCCCTATTTTGTTTTGCCAGGGCTGGTAGCAAAGACTGATGGTTGAAATAGTTATTTTAGTGACCAGGTTCACGAAAATAGTGACCAAATAGTGACTTACAAATTACAAAAAAGTTACTAAATAGTGACTTTTTCCAAAAAAATATGGTAAGTTGCCAAACAGTGTGAGTCGAACTTGATTCAGAAAACCTATATCACATTTTCATAGCAAGATCCCGAACATTTTCAGGAAAACCTTCTCCACCAAAAATTATAAAAAATGCATGCGTCTACAATTGTTAGCAGATATTGTACAGAACTAAATGGACTAAGATAATGAACGATAATGGAGATGGACACCAACAGTTTCTCTTCCAGTAGAACCTCAAAGGGGAAACATTGATGGAAGTTCGTGGTATTTTTTTTAATTACAGCTATTTAGTTTAGTACAGCTGATATTATCTTGAATAATTTGAGATGAAATATTCAGAGGTTTATTGAACAAATTCCTCAACAGATTTCTATGAAAATTATTGCAGATATTTCCTTTAGATCTTGTCTTGTCTTGTAATTTAGATCTTGTTGAATATTCTGTCAATTCATGATTAACTGCTGGCAAAACTCATGCAATTGTGTTTGCTAAAATTTCTGGAGAAAATTATGTACGAAATGGAAAAGAAACATTGCGAAATTTTCTATATTTCCCTGGTAGGGAATGACGAAGCTTTGAATACAAAATTTCTTTTAAAAATTCCTGGATAATTTATTTTTTATGAAATTCATCTAGACAAATGCATAGACAATGTGTAGGCAAATTTATGTAAGAATTTCTCATATTTCTTCAAATTTTTTTGCGAGGAACCCCTCAAAACTATGAGACGTGAACATTAAACAGAAATTTATTAGACAATTATGGCAGAATTCCTGTAGTATTTGTTAACGTATATTTAAAACATTTCTGATGCATTACGAACAACGCTTATGGATAAAAATAACGAAAATTCTTGATAAAAATTAAACAAAATTTCCAATTTCTTCGAAAACTTCAATATGTGAAGTATTTTTAAAGAAACTCTAAAAATAGTTCGTGGTGCAATTTTTTTATTTGTTTTTTAGCGGATTCTCCGTGGAGTGGAGTTCCAGAGGAAGTCATTGAGTTTACAGAGTATCTAGTGACTGGAAATCTGTAAATTTTGAGAAGTCCCAGCTACAATCAAAAAGTCATGAGACGTTTTGATGTATTCAACAACTTCTTCAGGAAATAATGTTGATATCCTTTCCAATTAGCCTAACAAATGTCAGCATAAAAAAAGTTAAAACCAAAATAGTCAGAATAGTGTGACATAACATTCACGAAACGCGACGCGAGACAAGACACGACACTTATGGTTCTTACAATCGTCAAAATAATTAAAAAATTACCTTAATGCCGACCGGTTTCGGGCTCGATGCAGCCCATCTACGGGACAATGTCCGACCGGTCGGAACTTTCTTGAAATCCCCCTGAATCCCTCTGAATATCTCTTTGAACAGTGTTGCAAAAGTTCATGATCATTTTTCAACACATCTTTTCAGTTATTGTTGCTTCTAGTCATGTTTAAAACGATTTCAGTCAACCAGAGCTCTAGCCGGGGCCCGTAGCGTAGTGGCTACACGTTCGCTTCATAAGTGGATTATCATTGGTTCGATCCCAGTCCCGGCACTTGCAATTTTTCGTCAGTTACTCTTCCCCACGAGAGCGGCTGACACCTGACCCTCTTCTGAGCATATTCTCTAACGGACCCGGAAACTTGGATATCAGCTAACGGTAACTCATAGTAGATCCCCAATCGGACTGGAGAAGGAACAAGAGCCACACATCAACATTCTCGTGCTCATCATTCTACCATGGACAGGGTAAAAAAGTGGCAGCAGCGCAAAAGGCAACCAGTACGGACTGGAAAGGAACAACGGCCATCCATCATCATCCTTGTGCTCATCATTCTACTAGGTATAAAGTAGAAAAAGTGAAAGCAGCAGAAAGGCAAACCAGTTCGATAAAGTAGAATAGCCTAGATTCTACAAAAATGTAAGTGCAGCTGTCAATTGAAATTGCTCACGTAGTGCCCCAGTGAACAATAGAGCTGTAAATTAGGTTAAGTGATTAAGAATAAAAGGCAACCAGTTCGATATAGTAGGATTGGCATATGATACATTAAGGCGCTGTACAAAGTGTAAGTGCAGCCGCCAATTGGAATCGCTCACGCAGTGCCGTACACTGAAAGGCGGCTTGCAGTAATGACAAGTATAAAAATGTTTTTAAATTTACCATGGCATCATCGACCCACCAACGCTTCTTGTGTGCGTTTTGTTTCTTCTTACATCAACCGGTTCGATAGCCGAGTGGTAGCGTGCGAGCCTAGTGATGTCAAGGTTCTTGGTTCGAATCCGGTTGCCAACAGAAACTTTTTTTTAATTGAAAATAGAGTCCATGGTAAAATTGAACACGTAATACTGTTGAATTGAAACGAAACTCAGTCTGCACAAATTTAGTGGCGTTATGTATTTAAATTGACCCTCAGAATAGTAATTTTCACCGCAAGCCGCCGTTTAGTGTAGTGGACAAAAAGAGCTGAAAATTAGGATAAGTGATTGAAGAATAAAAAAGCTCCGGTCTAGCGAATTCGGATATCGTGGTTCGAAAAAACAGGTGCTTCAATTTGACTGAATCTTAAAACTTCAGAAACGCGATTTGAAAGATGAAGATCTAGTTGCGATGACCCTCCATTATGAAAAAATGTTGGTTCAGTTCCAATGTTATAGATTTCATGAGATTCAAGCACTTCACGTAATTTCATAGCTTTCGGGAAACACTGAAGCATATTTGTGTTAAAGTCACCTAGAAAATGTATGTGATTCTACCATATTTTAAAAGTAAACTATCTAACACTAACGAACACTCAACATCAGGGTGGTTATAAAAAGATCCTAAAAGTAGTTTAAAATTGACTAGAATTAATTCCACTAAAATATATTCAGTACGAGCAATATTATCACAGTAGGTTTTCTCTATCAAATTATATCTCAATCCATTTTTTATGTACATCATCACACCTCCGCCTAAGCGACCAACTCTATCACATCTAGTTACCTGATATCCATCAAGCATAATAACACTATCTTCGATTTTCTCATTGAGCCAAGATTCGCAAACACAAATTATGTCGACATTTGATATAGCAACTATCCTGCGTAGTTCATCGAGCTTTGATAATTTGCGTGCGCAGAGACTTTGGCTATTTAAGGAACAAATTGAAAGCTTTCCAGGACACAATGCGGATTTCATAACTATTCCTGGGGTACAGAAATTCGTGGAGATGTCATTAGGGTTTAAATTATCCATTATCAAGGAAAAGGACTGCATACCGAAGAAGGAAGAAAACTTTGAGCACTAACACAATATTCGCAAAAACGCACATTTTTCATAATTCCATCACAATACCAAAAAGCAATAATACATCTTAAGAATTAAATAAAAAACCACCAGTAAACTAGCAACACTGATAACAAACATATAGCATAATTTATTCACAACCGCTGCAGCAGCTACCAGGTTTTTGACGTCCATGCAGATCCTCATTTTGTTGCCTACCATCCATCCAGGAGCACAGTTGTAGATTTGTTTGACTTCAAACGGAATCAAACGGAATGATTGAGGGATGGGATTGGAAGGAAAAAGAATAGCTAAACAGGAAAGGTAGAAACTATGACTTTTAGGCGAGGACTCATGGACTTACAAGGAAAGGAGAGACAGGAATACGAGTAACATTGCGGAAAGGGGGTAATAGTTATAATGACAACAGCTCCAGATCCACAAAAAAATAGGGAATTGTTGCTCAGGCGAAGCTCACGAAGGCCTGACATAGCCAAGAAAGTGTCTCATTTGATCATCCGAATGTTAATGTTGTAATGCACCGAATGCAACCGATTCTACTCTAGTTTGATGTAGCTTAGATCTAAGAACCGGAGCATTGGAAGGACGTCCAACAACGATCGAAGCTCTTCAATGCGCCCTATTTTGTTTTGCCAGGGCTGGTAGCAAAGACTGATGGTTGAAATAGTTATTTTAGTGACCAGGTTCACGAAAATAGTGACCAAATAGTGACTTACAAATTACAAAAAAGTTACTAAATAGTGACTTTTTCCAAAAAAATATGGTAAGTTGCCAAACAGTGTGAGTCGAACTTGATTCAGAAAACCTATATCACATTTTCATAGCAAGATCCCGAACATTTTCAGGAAAACCTTCTCCACCAAAAATTATAAAAAATGCATGCGTCTACAATTGTTAGCAGATATTGTACAGAACTAAATGGACTAAGATAATGAACGATAATGGAGATGGACACCAACAGTTTCTCTTCCAGTAGAACCTCAAAGGGGAAACATTGATGGAAGTTCGTGGTATTTTTTTTAATTACAGCTATTTAGTTTAGTACAGCTGATATTATCTTGAATAATTTGAGATGAAATATTCAGAGGTTTATTGAACAAATTCCTCAACAGATTTCTATGAAAATTATTGCAGATATTTCCTTTAGATCTTGTCTTGTCTTGTAATTTAGATCTTGTTGAATATTCTGTCAATTCATGATTAACTGCTGGCAAAACTCATGCAATTGTGTTTGCTAAAATTTCTGGAGAAAATTATGTACGAAATGGAAAAGAAACATTGCGAAATTTTCTATATTTCCCTGGTAGGGAATGACGAAGCTTTGAATACAAAATTTCTTTTAAAAATTCCTGGATAATTTATTTTTTATGAAATTCATCTAGACAAATGCATAGACAATGTGTAGGCAAATTTATGTAAGAATTTCTCATATTTCTTCAAATTTTTTTGCGAGGAACCCCTCAAAACTATGAGACGTGAACATTAAACAGAAATTTATTAGACAATTATGGCAGAATTCCTGTAGTATTTGTTAACGTATATTTAAAACATTTCTGATGCATTACGAACAACGCTTATGGATAAAAATAACGAAAATTCTTGATAAAAATTAAACAAAATTTCCAATTTCTTCGAAAACTTCAATATGTGAAGTATTTTTAAAGAAACTCTAAAAATAGTTCGTGGTGCAATTTTTTTATTTGTTTTTTAGCGGATTCTCCGTGGAGTGGAGTTCCAGAGGAAGTCATTGAGTTTACAGAGTATCTAGTGACTGGAAATCTGTAAATTTTGAGAAGTCCCAGCTACAATCAAAAAGTCATGAGACGTTTTGATGTATTCAACAACTTCTTCAGGAAATAATGTTGATATCCTTTCCAATTAGCCTAACAAATGTCAGCATAAAAAAAGTTAAAACCAAAATAGTCAGAATAGTGTGACATAACATTCACGAAACGCGACGCGAGACAAGACACGACACTTATGGTTCTTACAATCGTCAAAATAATTAAAAAATTACCTTAATGCCGACCGGTTTCGGGCTCGATGCAGCCCATCTACGGGACAATGTCCGACCGGTCGGAACTTTCTTGAAATCCCCCTGAATCCCTCTGAATATCTCTTTGAACAGTGTTGCAAAAGTTCATGATCATTTTTCAACACATCTTTTCAGTTATTGTTGCTTCTAGTCATGTTTAAAACGATTTCAGTCAACCAGAGCTCTAGCCGGGGCCCGTAGCGTAGTGGCTACACGTTCGCTTCATAAGTGGATTATCATTGGTTCGATCCCAGTCCCGGCACTTGCAATTTTTCGTCAGTTACTCTTCCCCACGAGAGCGGCTGACACCTGACCCTCTTCTGAGCATATTCTCTAACGGACCCGGAAACTTGGATATCAGCTAACGGTAACTCATAGTAGATCCCCAATCGGACTGGAGAAGGAACAAGAGCCACACATCAACATTCTCGTGCTCATCATTCTACCATGGACAGGGTAAAAAAGTGGCAGCAGCGCAAAAGGCAACCAGTACGGACTGGAAAGGAACAACGGCCATCCATCATCATCCTTGTGCTCATCATTCTACTAGGTATAAAGTAGAAAAAGTGAAAGCAGCAGAAAGGCAAACCAGTTCGATAAAGTAGAATAGCCTAGATTCTACAAAAATGTAAGTGCAGCTGTCAATTGAAATTGCTCACGTAGTGCCCCAGTGAACAATAGAGCTGTAAATTAGGTTAAGTGATTAAGAATAAAAGGCAACCAGTTCGATATAGTAGGATTGGCATATGATACATTAAGGCGCTGTACAAAGTGTAAGTGCAGCCGCCAATTGGAATCGCTCACGCAGTGCCGTACACTGAAAGGCGGCTTGCAGTAATGACAAGTATAAAAATGTTTTTAAATTTACCATGGCATCATCGACCCACCAACGCTTCTTGTGTGCGTTTTGTTTCTTCTTACATCAACCGGTTCGATAGCCGAGTGGTAGCGTGCGAGCCTAGTGATGTCAAGGTTCTTGGTTCGAATCCGGTTGCCAACAGAAACTTTTTTTTAATTGAAAATAGAGTCCATGGTAAAATTGAACACGTAATACTGTTGAATTGAAACGAAACTCAGTCTGCACAAATTTAGTGGCGTTATGTATTTAAATTGACCCTCAGAATAGTAATTTTCACCGCAAGCCGCCGTTTAGTGTAGTGGACAAAAAGAGCTGAAAATTAGGATAAGTGATTGAAGAATAAAAAAGCTCCGGTCTAGCGAATTCGGATATCGTGGTTCGAAAAAACAGGTGCTTCAATTTGACTGAATCTTAAAACTTCAGAAACGCGATTTGAAAGATGAAGATCTAGTTGCGATGACCCTCCATTATGAAAAAATGTTGGTTCAGTTCCAATGTTATAGATTTCATGAGATTCAAGCACTTCACGTAATTTCATAGCTTTCGGGAAACACTGAAGCATATTTGTGTTAAAGTCACCTAGAAAATGTATGTGATTCTACCATATTTTAAAAGTAAACTATCTAACACTAACGAACACTCAACATCAGGGTGGTTATAAAAAGATCCTAAAAGTAGTTTAAAATTGACTAGAATTAATTCCACTAAAATATATTCAGTACGAGCAATATTATCACAGTAGGTTTTCTCTATCAAATTATATCTCAATCCATTTTTTATGTACATCATCACACCTCCGCCTAAGCGACCAACTCTATCACATCTAGTTACCTGATATCCATCAAGCATAATAACACTATCTTCGATTTTCTCATTGAGCCAAGATTCGCAAACACAAATTATGTCGACATTTGATATAGCAACTATCCTGCGTAGTTCATCGAGCTTTGATAATTTGCGTGCGCAGAGACTTTGGCTATTTAAGGAACAAATTGAAAGCTTTCCAGGACACAATGCGGATTTCATAACTATTCCTGGGGTACAGAAATTCGTGGAGATGTCATTAGGGTTTAAATTATCCATTATCAAGGAAAAGGACTGCATACCGAAGAAGGAAGAAAACTTTGAGCACTAACACAATATTCGCAAAAACGCACATTTTTCATAATTCCATCACAATACCAAAAAGCAATAATACATCTTAAGAATTAAATAAAAAACCACCAGTAAACTAGCAACACTGATAACAAACATATAGCATAATTTATTCACAACCGCTGCAGCAGCTACCAGGTTTTTGACGTCCATGCAGATCCTCATTTTGTTGCCTACCATCCATCCAGGAGCACAGTTGTAGATTTGTTTGACTTCAAACGGAATCAAACGGAATGATTGAGGGATGGGATTGGAAGGAAAAAGAATAGCTAAACAGGAAAGGTAGAAACTATGACTTTTAGGCGAGGACTCATGGACTTACAAGGAAAGGAGAGACAGGAATACGAGTAACATTGCGGAAAGGGGGTAATAGTTATAATGACAACAGCTCCAGATCATTCATGGTCGACATCGCCTTCACAGATCCTCCATCATTCGGTTTCACATATACGATGCCATCTCTCGAGTACACAGCACGAACTTTACCGTTTTTCATGAGTTGTAGAGCTTTGGAGCGAATTTCTCTTGCGACGAGGGTCAGG
The DNA here is from genome assembly GCF_035046485.1 of Aedes albopictus. Classification (NCBI taxonomy): domain Eukaryota; kingdom Metazoa; phylum Arthropoda; class Insecta; order Diptera; family Culicidae; genus Aedes; species Aedes albopictus. The sequence goes on along the minus strand of NC_085138.1, from coordinate 378,440,265 downwards.
TTCTCATTTATGTAGACTCTCTTGTTGACAGAGAAACCAATTTGCGATAAACACACCCTTAAATGAAAGTACACAGCGAATGAGTAACTTACGAAAAGACAAAGGAGTTTTCACTCATATTTGCGTATAACTGGATCAGCACAAAAAATGTGCTGATCCGGTGTTACACAAATTTGCGTAAAATTTCACACAAGTTTGCACGAAATCTTTTGTCTTTTCGATCGCTGCGTGAAAGTCACTCCTTGCTCTGTGTACATTGATCTTTCCGTGCAGAGATTGCGAGATCGCAGATAGCGAGAGAAAAAGTCATTTCTCTGAGTATTAAACGCAAACTGTAGCAGGATAATAGGAGAAGTTCCCGCATTTGCTTCTGGCTTTGATATCCGACGTACATCCACTAGCGGCATTTCACCTTCGACGTAACCCAGAGAACGACACCAGGCTGCGATGTAGTTGCGTAGATCCTCTCCTCGTGTGTACGGGACTCCACTGATGATGAGATCGTTTCGTTTCATTGATCTATCCACGGTTTGAGTGACCTCGGCTTTAGTTCGATCGACTGAGGAAACTAGCTCGCCAACTGTTTTGCTAGTGTCCTCTCGTAGCTTATCCATGTCAGATGTTAGATCAGAGCGAAGTCGAGTGATCTGCGCCAAAAGTTGATCCCTCATTTTTTGTATGTCTTCTTTTGTGCTTCTCTGGTACGTTGCAAATTGAGACTTCATCAGCTTGGCTAAATCTGAGACAGTCATCTCAGGGGCATTGGCACTTCGTTGTTGGGACACAGAGTTGCTTCGCAGGCGCATGGTGCTCAGATCTTCTTCCGACGCCATCGTAGATCTACAGGGGGTGGCCAAAATGTTTGGGATAGGCAACTTTTTTTTCTCCCACAAAAAGTTCAACATGCTGTAACTTTTCATAGAGTGCATAAAAAAATCTCATATTTTAACTGTTTATCAACCTGTTATATGTGCATCATTGGTACAAATTTGGGCTCGATTGAATAATTTTTCGCGAAGTTAGAACCGTTCGGGTAAAACACTATTTTTTAGAGAACTCATATTTGAGCTGTCATATCTCGGAAACCAGTGAACCGAATTGAATGAACTTTTTAACGTTTATCAACAATATATTGATACTTAATACAACGATATAAAATGTAACATTTTGTCACGGCGAATTAAGTTATACCGGGTTGAAATTTTTACTCATATAGAGGAAAATAAGTCAAATTTACAAAACCACACAAAAATTACTAAATGTGTTCTTTCTTTATTCTAAATAGGTTCCACTATATCTGATTAAAGATAACGTGAAAACAGAAGAGGAAAATCTTTGGACATCAACACTATAATTTATTGACATTGACTTTTAAAAAATACATTTTTTCGAGAAAAATCCAAAAAGTGTCAATCCATGATAACTTTTTTCAAAGTTCAAAAAGTATTTATGTTTTAATATTTTGTGAAGGATTTGTATATTGTTAGTGTACGTTCAAAATTTCATTCAATTCGGTTTACTGGTTTCCGAGATATGACAGCTCAAAAATGAGATGTCTAAAAAATAGTGTTTTACTCGAAAGGTTCTAACTTTGCGAAAGATTAATCAATCGAGCCCAAATTTGTACCAATGATGCACATATAATAGGTTGACAAACAGTCAAAATTTGAGATTTTTTGATGCACTCTATGAAAAGTTATAGCATGTTGAACTTTTTTGTGAGAGAAAAAAAGTTGCCTATCCCAAACATTTTGGCCATCCCCTGTACGTTTAACGGGCAGCAACAGTTCCACAGATACACACACACTGCTCGAAAAATGGTGTGACTTCGATCCCAAGTGAATGTGCCTCGATCGAACTAATCACAGCAATTATACTACGGTTGTTTGGCGAAAAATGAAGTACAACCACTGGACATATCACGCGACGTTCCAAATTAGCGAAACATCAAACTTTGGTGGTTTTTAGTGGCAAAAATATGCTTTTGATAAACGCGATTCGCTGCCGTCTACACAAACGTCATTCCACCACCACAGTCACTCACAGTCACATTCACAGTCACAGTACACATTACAAGTTTTTCCTTGAGTTTTTTCCAATATTTCTTCTAGAATTCCCCAAATGCCACATTTAAGGCTCAATGAAACATCACACTTTTATGTGTATTGATACTTTCGAGAATCTCAAACTCATATTTATTACATAATATATTATTGGTAAGAAGTATCAACCTTGACCAGAACTTTATAAACTTGCTTTGTTGTCAATGCGGAACAAATTCGGTACCCTTGACCCATTCTCACCTCCTCGAACACTTGTAGTTGCAAGGCAAATTGACGAGTTCCAAATATTTTTCATCATTTGTGCATGCATTACCAAAGATCACATTCCAATGACCAAAGGACTTTTCCATGCAAAGAAGCAAAAGTTATTGAACAATTGACGTGGAAGTATGCATTTTTTACCCATTCTCACCCCCAACGACGGTACCTATATAATATTTATCTCTTCTATTTCGAAATAAGAGCAGCTCGAACTACGCTGTTCCAATCTAATCACAGCGGTGTCAGCAGCACCTAGTTGGCATCGTCAGCCGATTGTGGTACCCCATGGGAACCATTTGTCACTAGAACTGTGATAACGTGTCGTGCTGGAATCCACCCTCTTTTACCACTTGATGGCCATCATTTATTAGACTCCATTGCATCGAAATGATGTGTTTCGTTTTTATGTTACACCTTTAAAAAAAGCCGAGAAAAATCTGTTCGTCACAAAGATGTATACCTAGAAGTATACAGATAGACGCTGTTTATTTTATCGTCTATAGATGAAGTTTGCCCCCCATTGGGTCATTGATTTTTTTAGGTCAATCAGACAAACAGGGGAATGTTTTGTTCGAGTTTGTTAAATCGATTGGATAACTGGCAATTTGGTGGTTTGGAATGCTCCCGTACTATTGCATCTTCTCGACCACATCTAGATTTATGGCTCTAGAAGTCCAACGAAATTGATTGGCCAGTTTGCATGTTGACCAACGATCCAAATTCCATCGTATAGCTTGCAACGTTCAGATGACTAACGATGCTTCAAAAAAAAAACAGATAGATTCCCATCTTGGATGACGCTAATGATGATGAAATGGATTATTTTAAAGTTTTCCTCTTCAGTTGTTCCAAAAAATGTGCGATGACGATGGCGGCTCGGATTAAATAGGATGATGAGTTGATCTTGGCCGTGGTCCAGTAAGTCGCGAAACTCGTGGCAGTTTTTTCGCATTGAACCGCCGATCTAAACTCTGTTTTTACTCTTGTGCTGATATTCTTTAATGAGTGCAATAATGTACAGTTACACATGAAATAATTCAAACTGCAACCGTTGCTAAATTGTAATGAATTATGTGTGGCAACTAACATATGGAAGTCTCAAAGTTCAACAAATGTATATTTCGAGTTGAGAAACAGGCTCCAACCTAGTTGGGATGTAAAGTCATGAAAAAGAAATGAATTTTTTTTACACTGTTCATCCTATGGAAATCTGGCTAACTTAGGCACAGTAAGTGAATTTGCTTTGCTAATATATTTTCTTCTTACTTCTTAATCTCGTGATGGTTACGCCAAAAAATTTCCGCTGGAATATAACTTTTTCCATTCACAAAAAGCTCGATAAAAGTTTTCCCAGCATACATTTCCGCTGGCTTCCGTTATACAGTAGATGGGATCCGCACATCCGCTCAATGTCATGATGTGTACGGAACTGCCACAGCAGAAGAAAGGAACGAAAGTCCGGAGCAACTTGTAGTACATTTTGACTCCGACTGTCGGAGGAAGTTCGTGATTTGAGTTTCAGTGAACCTGAACAGTCGGGGCGTGCGTGGCGGGAAGGAAGTTTGGAGAGCTTCTCAATTTGCTGGTGGGTCAGAATGTCTGAAAAGTTTCGGCGATAATCTATTTCTATTAGGTGGATCTCTGTCTTGTTATCCACAATTTATATTCACTATTTATGTTTCGTATTGTGCATTGCGTCTGAACAGAGATGGAACTGATGCTTGTTGTGTATACATAATCTCTCTCTCATTATTTGGAAATCACAAATTTTAACCGTAAAATTAACATGTTTAAGGCAATCTGTTTTGAAACGGTCCAGTAAACTTTCTTAAAACTAGAATAAGACTGCGGTTTAATGACTGCTCTCAGAACTGCTTGTAAATAAAAGTAAAACACATAGACTGTTTTAGAAATTATAAATACACTAACGATTAACTGCCATTTCAATTTGAGCACAATATCCAAAAAAGTTTCTTCTACTTTTACGTCCCGTAACGTGGGTAGATCACCTCAGAATGGTGCGTTGCGGCGTAAGATCTACCAAATCAAATTTTGATCTTGAAATTTTCCTGCCTAAAGTAATCAGACAGTAGTTTACAAATATTCCAAGATCAAAGTTTGATGCACTTTTTTGATGTTTATGTAATATATTTGTTTCAATTTTGCTGCTAATCAATATTTTATTTCAGCAGGATTTAGGTAAATTTATTGTATGATACAAATTATATTATAAAAATATGTAACTGTGGCGAGCGTATCACTAATATGTAGCTTATTCGGCGTCAATGTTAATATTATGTAATATTTCAGATTCTCAACCGAAAAATCAAGTTATACAAATAAATGCCATTAAGATGACGAGGAAACCAAGACGTATTGGGCAGATAACTATTTCGGAGTAGTCTAATAATGGTGTACCTGAACGTTGGCCAACCGCATCCTTTGGAGTACCTTTCCACTAACAACACCTAGAACAACACCCATATCCCCTTGACACCTAGGCTCGAGAGGTCGTATAACTTTCTACATCTTTCTTTAGGTGTCTAACTAACCACCCTTAATCATCCTCAGCAGTCGCAAGAACGAGGCCAGGACAACTCTAGACTGTTGGAGGATTGCGTCAGTCTTGTTGAGAAGTCAGAGAGAAGTCTCCAATCTTTGTGTTTTGGTATCCGACGGGAAGGAGGCAATCCTCACAACTGTTGTCTATGGCTGTACTACCTACGAAATGTGTGCGACTTGATTAATGCTTATTTTTACATTTTCAGTGGTAACCAGGTAAATGATTAAAACATGACAATTTCTCGTACGCTTTTTCGCCAAGGAAAGCATCCCATTAAACCCTATCCAATTTCCAACTCCAGATATCTATGAAGTGGGCCAAGTTCTTGGACATATTCTGAGTAGATATCTAATCAACACTTCCTCCCCATCCCCGCTGATCGTAAGGACCTGGCCAGGTGTCGAGAGTTCGTTAAATGAAAGGTTTGTCAAGTCCCAGGCAACTTTTCTGGCGCATTAAACTTCTCTATCGACAGCCACCCCAGGATGTGTACGGTCGGCTATGCCATGCTATGCTATGCTAATATCCAAAAAAGTTTCTTCTAGCTCTCTTAGTAAACATGCTAACGAAGCAAATAATACCAATTTTGTTGATGTTTCAGGTGAAAGTTAAAAAATAGGGCTCTGTAAACTAGATGATTAAAATTTGAAGTTGGCCAAAGTGGTCAAAAAACATAGCATAGTAGAAAAAAATCTCACAGATGAAATATTTAATTTCCAAACACAATAAAAATAGCTGTATCGATAATAAAAGATATTTCTCGATTGGTAAGAGTAATTTTTACTGAAATATTTGGTCAATAACCACCATTACGGGCCTTATCAATACAAAATTTTTTGTGTCAAATTTCTCAACAACACCAGTAGCAACAAACGATATGCAAACCAATGTCTTAGTTACTGCTTACTGCATTCGTTTTTATGGTATGACAAGCTTTGCCATCTGAAGGATCGAATGGGCTGAAAAAAAATGTTTGTTTAGATTAAATGCGTTCAGGAAAGCTAAGAAACTGTGTGGTAGTTCTTATGTTCCGTAGAAAACCTTAAAAAATAAGAAATTTGATCTCCGAAAAAACGTTGTGGAAATGCCTTTATCGATTTTTCCCAAACTTTGATCAAATCATTCCTTAGACAACTTGTTGAGAAAGCGAATGTGATATACATTTAGATAATTTTTGGTATTTAGTGATAAATAATGTTGAAATCTTTAAAAAAAACACCTTTGTGCAAATGCAAATTTGAAAAATTAAGTTATTTGTTAGAGAACTCGACTGTTCTTTAAAATATCAAGAAAATTGAAAGGAAATATAAAAATATGGAGTACAGTATGCTATACTCTGAAAGAAGTTGGTAAAAATCATCAGAACAGTTCATTTAATGTAATAAACAAAGTGTATTTTTAATTTCTGAAACAGTCTATAAATCTGGGCAATTGGAAATCAGGTGTCTTTTTATATGGCTGCCTAGCTCAGAGTCGATCCAGAGGAGGTCTCTTATTCATGATTAATCCATATTCATTGGAATAAAGTTTCGTCAACTTTTCGCATCCAATTTTATCGGTTGTTTCGCCTTCGATATAATTGGACAAGTAAAACTCAGTCTAGATAACAACTCAAGCAATGTTTCGTGCTTATCTGCTGTTTCATTTGCCGGTACTGTACAACACGTTGATGTTGACTTACGGGGACGTGGCAGTAATTTTTCATCATGATCCTCCGATTTTGATGACGACGACGTTGACATTCTCGTTTAGACGAGGCAAAGCTTCGGTGGTGGCGACTACACAAAGACGATAACGACGGCCATGAATGGTCCATTTGAGCGAGCATATTATCCTTCCTTTGTGTTAAGTAACTTTTGTTCGGCGACAGAAAGAAAATTCCACAAATGGCAAACAGTGCTTAGAAGATTTTTGAACGGTAGATGTGAGGGGATGAAAAAGGGGGAACAAAGCCCAAAATGCCAAGATGGGTTAAAATGGTCCAACTGATAAAATCATTCCCGAATGTGATTTGATCATTACTATAGGTGAACGGTGTCAAGATATGTGTGCATTAAACATCCTTCTAAAAGCCAGTCAGGCAAACCAACGGAAGATCTTTTGAGTTCCCAATGAAAATTTGCAACTTCCGGTTTTTCTTGCTTGCAATTAAGGTTTTATGGTGGTTTCATTAGCAGCCAAGTGCTTCCAAGGAGATTGAGACACACATGGAGGCGCATGGTTGTAGTTGCCTGTGCTATCCATGTTAGAGGTTATTCAAATATGACGACCACCGTTTGGGAGGGAAAGTGTCTGACACTCCATGTATTGAGTATACGAAAAAACGGGACAGAGGGAAGAAAAAGGGTCTGAAATGCCCGAAAAATGATGGACGTAATTATTGAATGTTTTCATCAAGTGGCATCTTACAACATGGTAGATGGCCTTTTTTGCACCGCTTCCGTGTTACGAACCAACTTATCAAATCGCTGAACATCGAAGAAAAAGCAGTAGTTCCTCAGGAGGAATCTCTGAAGGAATCCCTGGAAGATTTCCTGGAGGAATCCTCGGAGGAATTCCTGGAGGAGTTTGTGGAGAAAATCTTGAAGGAGCTTCTGGAGGAATTCCTGGAGTAATCTCCGGAGGAATTCTTGGAGAAATCCCCGGAGGAATTCGCGGAAAACTTCCCGAAGGAATCTCCGTAGGAATTTCTGGAGGAATTCACGGAGCACTTTCTGAAGGAATCTTCGGAGGATTTCTGGAGGAATCTTTGAATTATTACCTGGAGGAATCCGTGGACGAATCCCCGAAGGAATTCATGGATGACTTCCGACGGTGATTCCTCCAGGAATTCCTCCAGGAATTTCTCCAGGAATTCCTCTAGGAATTCCTCCAGGAGTTTCTCCAGGAAATTAACCTGAAATTCCTCCAATGATTTCTTCAGGAAGTCATTCGCGAATTCCTCCGGGGATTTCTCCAAGGATTTCTCCAGAAATTCCTTCGGGAATTAATTCAGGGATTCCTCCAGGTGCTATTTCAAAGATTTCTACAGGAATTCCTTCAGAGATTCCTGCAGGAAGTTTTCCGCGACTTCCTCCGAGATTTCTCCAGGAATTGCTCCGGAGATTACTCCGATTTGCTTCGTAAAAATCAATTACCGTAAAGATTCTACACAGACAAACAGACGTATCACTTAGAACGAAGTGCGATTAAAATCATCATCACAAAAGCATAATCGCCCAATGCTAATAACGCTGTGTTTTGCAAACACACTGAGTAGATGGCGGAAGTGAGCAAACGTCAAATAGGAGATTTGCGAACTACAGAATATTCATATAGTCCATTGAAAAGGGAAATTATAGAAAGTGGGTAGAGTGAGGCATCTGTTTGCCTGTGGATTCTACTTATGTTAATAGTATTTTGAGGAAAATTCAAGGGAATTGTAGAATTCTACCGTTTAGCTTTATTGTGATTACACTATAGTAGTGTTCTTCAGTTTATTTAATTCAGAAATCACGACCATTCAGGTATATTCACATTGCACAATTAGGGCAGCAATTTGTTTAATTGCGATAATTAAAGAAGGATCAAATTGTAGGCAGCGCATAAAATAATTAGAAACCGTCAGCTTATTTTCATAAAGAATTAATTACCATTTCAAGAATTACCACACAAAATCCGGTGAGTTTTCTCTAAGTAATCCGAACAAACTAATCCAACAGTTGAGAAAACTCAATGTTGGTGGCAGTAGCTCCTCTCTGGAGCCACCAATGGTTGGTATCAGCACAAACTTCCAATTGGCAGCACGATTGAAATAAATGCCTTTCGCACTTGAATCCTGATCTAACAGGCCTTTTCTAGACTCATGCTAACGTTCTCGCGTTCGGAACCTCAGCTTGCCAGAGTAAGAAAAAGTTTGATCGATCCAATGATTTTTTACTTCTACGATACAGGTATACCTCGATTTAGTGGATATTTATTTTTGAAATGTCTACAAAATCGAATTTTACATAAAATCCAAGCTTTTTTTATATATATTTTTTTTATTTAAATTAGGCCGGAACAAATCACATTGTTGGGAGTTGTTAATAATAAATGTATTTGATAAAAAATTATCCAAATTATTAGGCAAAATCGTCAAACTCATCGGATTTGTTAAGAAATTTTCTCATCGACTCTAATTCGTTTTGAACATTTTAAACTTCTTGAATAGTTTATTTGTGTCTCCCCTTAAAATGTCAAATTCCGACCAAAATTTTCCGAGGGGAGAGGGGTGACATAAGAGAAAATCGAAATTTGTATCAGTCTTATACAAAAAAAATGTACCAAAACATATGAAAACTAAGTTTACGATAAAAGGCTCGGAGGTTTTCGCATATATTAGTAACTCTCGCTAAATAACGAATAAACTACTGTTTCGCTAACTCGTTATTATCAAAATCTTTGGTCTTCAAAAATATGTATGGTTAATTCAAAAGACAATATTTTGAGCAATGGACATATACAATAACGTTATTTTCATAAAAGTCCCAAAACATTCAAAAACTTCAGAAATTCTTTCAGGGTTTTCTTTGAAAATGACTCCGAGGATTTAGTTACCCTGGAATTCCTTTACGGATTCTTCAAGGGGTTTCTTCGGACATTTAGAGATTCGTGGCAAGAACTTGATAAAAAAAAAAGACACTACACCGTCTTCAACCAGAGGTTGCACAGACTGAACATTCACTAACATTAGGCAACGGACAACACGGAACACCCAGTGGACCAGAGGAGGAATTTTCGTTTGACGAAAAGTTTCCTCCGGCTGGAGCGGGAATCGAACCCTCACTCCGTGGCACTCACAATACGCCTAAACGACTGACGCCGCTAACCGCACGGCCACGAGGCCCACATTAAAGCGTGGTTAATGGTTGTACTGTATTTGCCGAACGATTTTTCTGTACAAGTAGTCTAGATTTGTACCGCTATCTGCTCAATCACCTTTTGTTGCAATTTTGCGGAGTTAAATAAAAGTAAGTGAACCCAGAATTTTCAACTTTATTACGATGATCTCCGAAGAAAACTTCCCAAATCAAACCAAGATGTAACAGATTATTTCAAAAAATCTTCCATGTGTTCCTCCAGAAGTGTCATAAAGATTTTTTTACGAAATCTGACATGAATTGCTTCAACTATTCCTCCATGTTTTTTTTTATAAATCATTTCGAAGATTTTTTGGGAAATTCGCCCACGGATTACTTTAGAGATTCCTCTGGATATTTATTCAGAAATTTCTATAGGCATTCGTTTGGAGCATGTATTGCAGATTCCTTTAGAAAATCTACATTTATTCAGAAATTTCTACAGAGATTTCTTTAATAAAACTGTAAAAATTCCATCGTTTTTCAGAAAATGGTTCAAAAGTTCCATCACAAATTTGTTCTAGGGTTGCTTTAGAAATTCTTCCAAGGATTTAACGCGAAATTCTTACAGCAACTTCCAATTTCCACAGAAATTCCACTAAGGATTCCTTCAGAAGTTTCACAATTTCTGTCAGAAAATCTTCCTGGTATTTCTTTAGAAATTTCCCAGGGATTCTTTTAAAAAATGTGAGATCCATTTTGGAATTTTCTGCAGTCATTCTTATAGAAATTGGCCTAGGGGTTCCTATAAAAAATGTTCGAGGGATTGGAATTTCCCATGAACTTTATTATAAATTCGACTAATAATTTCTTCAGAAATATCTCCAGATTTTCCTTCAGAGATTTCTTCAACAATTTTTTAAAAACACCCAAAGATTTTTACATTAAGAATCAGAAATTTAGAGCTCCTTCAAAATTTTCTCAGAAGCTTACTAAAGATTTTTTTCCAAGGATTGTTTTAGTAATTCTGCAAGAGAATATTAAGAGAATTCCCAAGATTCCTTTGGATATTCCTTTCAAAACATTGCTCTGCAAGAAATTGCTTTCTTAAGAAAGTCTTAGAAAAACCCCTGCCTAAGATTTTTTTTCTACAGTCTTCCAGAGATTTTCATAAGGATTCTTACGGAAAGGTTGGAAAACATTGTTGCAAAAATTCACTCAGATTTCCTCAGAACTTCCGCCGGGTATTCTTCCAAGTTTTTTCTCGAAAATTCCTTCAGGATTTCTCCAAGCGTACCTCTAGGAATTTCTTAATGGATTCTTCCAAGAATGCATTACAAAAATATATTTAGATTTTTTATGAGATTTGTCCAGGATTTTTTTTTCCAAAACTATCTCATGAGGTTTCGTTACCTATCCCGCCAAGGGTTTCCAGGTGTTTCTTCTGGTATTCCGCCTGGAGTTTCTTCAGAAAATTTCTTCAGCAATACTTTCGGAAATATATTTAGAAACTTCTTCAATATTGCAAGACTTAGTCAAGAATTTCAGCAGGGATTTATTCAAAAGTTGTTCCATGAATATTTTTCAGAATTTGTTCTGGGAGTTCCTTCAGGAATTGTTCAAACAGTTACTTTAGAGATTGCTCCAGGAATGCATCTATGGGAATGTATCAGAGAAGGGGCACAGAAATTGGCGAACCGTGACTAACAAGCTCTGATTTTACCATGACAGCACTTTTATCACACACCTTGTCAGTAATCTGGTTCGGGTTAAACCCGAACGGCGATTGATAACAGCCGCATTCTTGTGCTCCGCTGCTTTCTAGTTTTCGAATTTCTTCTGTTTCGTACTACCCACCTAACATCCTACTTGGGTGCTGGTGATGAACGGAAAAAGTGCAGTGTTTTATGGAATAAAAAACAGACTGACGATCGTGTGCAAAGTACGATCCTTACAAGTGTTTTCAAAAATATATTCTTGAGAAGATAATTTCATAAGCTTTGATCGCTGAAATTTTTGGAATGCACTTTTTTTCGTTCCTAAGTTATGGCCAATTTTGTGAAAAATGTTCATTTAATATAAGCTTACATAGTCATTTTTCACAAGATTGGCCATAACTCAGGAAAGAAAAAAAGTGCATTCCAAAAATTTCAGCGATCAAAGCTTTTGAAATTGCCTTCCCAAAAATATATTTTTGAAAATTTTCCGCGAATTTGGGCATAGCTTTTCCGGCTATTCTTTCTGAATTTTCTCAACGGTGAAAATTTTGTGGAAAACTTTTTCCACTTCATTTTTTTTGGATACCTGAGAAAATTTGTTTCTATTTTCTAAAAAAAAAAACATTGTTTCTACGATGTTTCGTTCTTGAGTTATGATTTTTCAAAGAAAATTCTTAAATGGCACATCTGGACATTTTTAAACAAAATTGGCGATAAATCAAAAATGGATAAAAAGTGCATTCCAAAAATTTCAGCGATCAAAGCTTATGAAATTGCCTTCTCAAAAATTTTTTTTTGAAAATTTTCCGCGAATTCTGGCATACTTTTTCCGGCCTTTCTTCATGAATTTTCTAAACGGTGGCAAATTTTGTGGAAAACTTTTTCCACTTCATATTTTTTTTTTCAATTTCTGAGAAAATTTGCAATCATTTTCTTAAAAAAAAACTTACTCAAAAAAACTCTACGATGCTTCGTTCCTGAGTTATGATTTTTCAAAGTAAGTAGTGTCAGGGTAAAACAAAAAAATTCCACCTGAGTTTCCCGGGAAAATAGGCAACCCTGAATTTTTCTCATTTTTTTTTTGTTCATATATCCATGAGCCCTGCCTGTGGAAAAAGTTTCATGAAAATCTGAGATCCTTCGGCCCAATTTGTACGATAAGAAAAAAAAATCCACATTAATAATTTACCCGACCCCGATGATCGCCTGAACTAATTTTCAAGATCAGATTCAATGGATCGATCTGCTTGGCTACTGGTATGGTTTCCGTCGGGTGTCGCTTCAGATTGTTTATTTTATCATGCTGCTGAAAGTCAGTCAAGTTCCACTAAGCCGCATAGCTTTTGCTTCGTTTCTCACCATACAAATATTCAGCTCATTTCTACAATTCTAGCACTACATTGAACAACTTTGATGCTGATATACAAGGACGTGGCGACGACGAGGACGACGACGTTGACATTCTCGTTTAGAAGTGGTAGCAGTTCGGTGGTGGCGACGACAAGGACGATAAAGACGACCATGAATGGTCCATTTGAGCGAGCATATTATCCTTCCTTTGTATTAGAGCTACGTTGTTTGCAGACAAAAAGAAAACATTACAACTGGCAAACAGTGTTTAGAAGATTTTTGAAAGAAAGAGGATTGAGGATGCAACATCAAAGAAACAGTGGGTATGTGAAAGACAATTTTGAACGTCTCATCATTTTAAATTTGCACTTGTGTGACTTTGTGATTGTGCTGCTAATGGCACCAATTATTTCAACAACACCATGCTAAGGATGATGGGTTCGGTTCCCGTTCGATCCAGAAACTTTTCAAAAGGGAGATTTCTTTGACTTGCTTAGGCATATAGTAGTCCTGTTCAATGTAGTAGGTTGAACATTGTTGAAGTTGCTGCATTTTGCTCTTAACTATTCGTCAACAAATGGGCAAGAGCAGGATGCAGCAACTTCAACAATGCCCAATCTACTTCATTGAACAGGACTAGTATGATCGTGCGAGGCAATTAGAACACATCAAAAATAGTCAGAGGAATCTCTCATTTAATAACTGAGGAAGTTCTAAGCTGAAAAGCAGGATTTTCCCCAGCTGGGTCGTCACGCCAGTAAAAGGCGGACTATGTGTGAAAAGTCTCAAATGACTCAATCAATTAAGTCAACCGACAAAAAAATCAAACGAAGAGCAAACATCCTATAACAAATTGCTCTACAAAATCTCTCTACAAAAGTCCCTAAATCACCTGGCCCATGCTACAATGCTACATACCCAATCCATATTCTGTCTAGGCGGCCATAAAAGAATCACCTGTGCTTTCCGGGAAAGTGTGAACCAGAGTGGAGAAGAAGACAAAAAAAAAACCTCTTGCCTATTTATCAGCCGAGCACCCTTTTCGACGGTGCTCATAGGCTAGCCAAGCCAGCCACCTACATTTCTAGTAGCATGTAGGTATGTAGGCAGGTATCCATGAACGAAAAAGTACATAGTCGCTTTATAACCGGACACGATATTTTATGGAACTCCTTCCACCCATAGGACCGGATTCCGTTGGCTTTTTCCCGATGGCACCACTAGAAGCTAAATCAACGTGTCGAAACGAAAACTGTTGCTCGTGTTTTATTGGTATCTACTAATACGGCTACCAAATGGAGCTATTTAGCAATGATTTGTTCGTGGAACGAGTTTGATGCAACAAAATCCTATTATTGAAACTAATGATTTGAACTCTGTTAAGATTTGATTTAAGAACATATTCTAACAGTTTTTCCTTTTTTTCTTATTTTTCAGATTCACCTATCCGGAAAATCATCAGTTGCAAAATGTTTTTGTTACAAAACTTGTGTCTTTTTTATCTAGGAATTCATCAACACCAACGTAGGAAACCAACAACCAGTGAAGAATAGAGAAAACGAAACGAAACCAGTCAGAGGGTGATACGATTAGTGGAATAATTATCGAAAGCAAATATCGTGTCACCTGTAAACAAAACAAACAAAAACATTTCTAAAAAAAAGTGAAAATTCAAAATTTTAAAACACCAAACTAAAACCACAGTGGGCACAGTGAACGGAGCCAATGAAGTAACACGCAGAGCGTCCGGCTTTTTCCGTTTGAATTTTTAATGTTTTTAATTTGGAAGAAGAATATTTAGCGTCCAACGAAAGAGTTACCCCGCCCGGGGTTGGAATATAGGGGAAAAACGAAACAAGTGAATCCACCACCATGGCGGAAGCGGAAGGAGGCTCCGAGCAGGATGATGTTTCATTCTTGCGGACGGTGAGTAGACTACTTATGTTAATCTGCTTGATTGATATAACAATCAGACCATATTTGCTCATCATATCGTCATCAAAATTTTTGATTTTCATCCACCTTTCTAAAATACTGTCCAGAAATAAATTCTTTCATAGAAATGCAATACAGTAGCCGAGTAGCACATGACTTTAGTTTATGTGACTCTCACATATATCAGGCCAAACATTTCAATAGGTCCTATCTGCATTTGAGAGGCTCTCTTAGTTCACTTTCTCTTTCAATTATGGCAACGTAAGGGTACACGTTTCAACAATTTTTGCAGTACAAATCAAAAAGCGATTGTTTTGACCATCATTCAATGCAAGGAGACAATCATAATACACTGAAGTTTTTTTTTACGACGGTAATGGTCCCGCGTAAAAAAAAACCGCGTAAAAAAAACCGCGTTATTTCAAGACCCGTCGTAAAAAAAACCGCGTTATTTCAAAAAACGTCGTAAAAAAAGTCAAGTCACGTTAGATGTGGTGACTATTTTACGCATGTTTTTGAAAAAACGCGGATTTTTTTTACGACGGTTTTTGAAATAACGCGGTTTTTTTTTACGACGGGTCTTGAAATAACGCGGTTTTTTTTAGGACGGACCGCGTAAAAAAAACCGCGTAAAAAAAACCGCGTAAAAAAAACTTCAGTGTACAAATAAACAGCTGAGATATTAACGAAAGAGAGGGAAACCAAAGAGAGCCTCTCTTCTGCAGATAGGACCTTTAGACATGTTTGGCCTGATATGACTAAATTTGGACATAAGTATTTGAGTTATGTAAATACAACATATGTGCTAATCAACATATTTCACTTTAGACTCTAGTTTAATTTAAAAACACTTCACTAATACTTTACTTTTGCAAAAGAAAATAAAAAATGAATAACTCTTTTTAAAGAAAAACTAGAAAGGACGAGCAAATTCCTTTTAATTCTACTACTGTGCTTATCTTCGGACAGATAGGCCTATTTCGTCTGTGACTTACAGACTTCTTCAGTGTCAAGTGCTCGACTGTCGAGCACTTGACACTGAAGAAGTCTGTAAGTCACAGACGAAATAGGCCTATCTGTCCGAAGATAAGCACAGTAGTAGAATTAAAAGGAATTTGCTCGTCCTTTCTAGTTTTTCTTTAAAAAGAGTTATTCATTTTTTATTTTCTTTTGCAAAAGTAAAGTATTAGTGAAGTGTTTTTAAATTAAACTAGAGTCTGAAGTAACAAGTTCTACTAAAAGCTCTAAAGTAATAGTAAAATATTTCACTTTATGATATAACGAAGCATTGGTAAACATTTAGCTGATCCCTGAAACATCGTGACAATGTTGTTCTCATTTGAAGTTTGTGTAAAATCTTGTGATGGAAACACCAAAGGAGACCAAAGATTAATGGTATTCTAGGGACAATGTAAATTCGTGATTTCGCGGAAGCCGCGAAATTGGGCTATGGCCGCGAAACTTGAGAAATTTCGCGAAATGCTGCGAAAATTGGTAGAATTGTTAAAATACCATGCAAATTTCCAGGATTTACAAACATTTTAGCATAAATTGACTGATAACTTTTAACAGTGTAAAGTTATTTACGAGTTTGTTGCCTTTCAAATATGTACTTGTTTAATACTTTCTATAAAATTTGTTACATTTTTCGGTGAAATTATGATTACGCCTCACAAAACCAAATAAGTAATTCATATGACATGCAAAATTTGGAGTTTTCTACAACAAAACGGTAAAAAATATGGGACCGTGAAATTCACAATATTAGTCCGCGAAATTTAAGAAATTTTGCCGCGAATTTCCATTGTCCCTAGGTATTACTTATTTAGAATTAAATAAAAGTAAGTTCTTCAAAATTTGTAATAGTTGGTATTTTGAGCCACTCTAGACTTCATTTGAATTGTTAAGTTCAAGAGTACTCCATTCAAAAGCTGCATTAGTCATACTGTAGCTACACGAGTAAAACAAAACTCGGAATCAGTCAACTCCCGGAAATTAAGCTGTCGGAAACGAACGAAAACGAAATTTGTTTACTCTAATTGGATCCGAAGTTCGGCAACACAGTAATGCACTTAAATTATTCAGTAAACAAACGGATCCACTCTGAGTCCGCCCGGACTGCGAACGATGATAACGTTAATGGTTGGCAATCTGACTTTCGATGTAAAACGACCGGCCCGGCTTGTAGCAATGTGGAGCGCCAAATTGCTGCAATGTAAACATTTGCTAAAGAAAACACATGCACAGCATCAACCGGGTCAAATCGATCGGTAATGTTTGTAAATCGACGTTTTGTAAACTGGGGAATCTACTCAATTGAATTCCACGTGAAAGCAAATAACCCATTTCCTAATGGAGTTCTCGTGATTCTAAAAACAGTATCATCATTGAACTGCAGCAAGATGTTTCAACCTTCCTCCTGTTTATTGTTATGCTTAGCACGAAGTCACGTAATGTGACCGAGGACGAAGTTTTTCAGGTGCTTCGATTTGGTAGCGTGGCAGTCAATGAAATTTGTAATAATGCTCGTCACAGCAAAAAGCTAGTGATAGAAAGAGGAACTTAATTCAATCTCGGCTTTGAATTCAAACAACATAGCGTGGATTAGGAAATGTATTGTTTTTCGGGATTCATGCAATATGTCCAATCCACTCACCGTATCCTTCTGATATTGGCCACCTTCTGGAAGCTGGGTTCATCGTTCTAAAACTCCGAGTGCTTGCATGAACCATGTCTCTTGTCCGTAGAAGACCTTAGTTTTTGACGCATACACCACTGGTACGACTTTTGCTGCCTAGTTTTTCAAGCGGGTGTACAGCTCTGCCACCGTTGCAAACGTTCTGGCGATAATATCCAAGTCGTCCGCAAAACACACAAATTGACCGAATTTGATGAAAATCGTACACCGGCATTGAGCCCGGCTCGTCGTATTACACAATCCAGAGTGATGTTGAAGAGTAGGTATGAAAGTCTGTCACCTTGTCGCAGTCCCCAGTGAGATTCGAATAAACTGGATAGTTCACCCAAAATCTTTACGGAGTTTTGCACATCGTCCATTGTTGCTTTGATCAGTCTAGTCAGCCAGGGAGTCGTTTTCGTTAATGATTTGCAATAGCTCCATGCGTTCGATACTGTCGTATTTTGTCTTGCATGTATTGGGACCTGTGGCCGAATTCCGGTGCACAGTTTCTTCGAAGAGAAGAAATTTTCTTCCATTACCCACCAGCAAGAAAATTTTCTTCTCTTCGAAGAAAAAGTGTGCGGGAATTCGCCTACTGGTATTCACGGCATTACTGGAGGATTCGCCGCACGGTGAAGATCTGGTCCGTAGTCGACCGGCCGTCGGTGAAGCCGGCTTGATAGCTTTCTGCGAACTCTATTGACGACGGTGGCAGGTAGATGATCTGGAATAACACTTTGAAGGCAACATTCAAGATGATGACTGCTCTGAAGTTGTCACATTCCAAATGGTCGCTTTCTTGCGAACATCCTGATAATTGATCGGTGCCGGCAGGTTGTAAACTTTTTTGGGCCCATCTTGATGAGTTCAGATGAATGGTACCCTTAACTTCCCTCAGCGTGGGAGTTGGCAATTCCTGTCCTCTGCTGCATTGGCGTAGTCGTTCCCTCCGTTCGTTGTGATCTCCATGCCTTTCAGGTGCTCATTGAAGTGCTGCCTCCACCTTTCGATCACCTCGCGTCCGCCCGTCAACAAGCTCCCGTCCTTTCCCCGGCATATTTCGGCTCACGGCACGCAGCCGTTGTGGGATGCGTTGAGCTTGGCGTTTAGCTCCTAATAGAACTTGAGCTTGATTGACCGCCCGTAGATGCTACTCCAGTATCGCCAGACCAGCTTCACTCACACAAGGAACCAATCTAGCGTAATATGTGAAAAGGGCCTAAGTAATTTTCGTAAACAAACATGTTTCGGTCGCTGTAGAGCCCAACTCGATCCACCCACGAACCCTACAGCGGCCGAAACATGTTTTTTTTTTTACAAAAAGCCTCGGAGTGTGGGTTCGATTCCCGCTCCAGTCGGGGAAAATTTCCCGTCGAACGGAAAATTCTCCACTGGGCCACTGGGTGTTATTTGTGTTGTCCGTTGTCCAATGTTAGTAATGTTCAGTCTGTGCGGTCTCTGGCTGAAGACGGTGTATTTGTCTTTTGAAGCGTATTTGTTAGACCTAGTCGTGCATTGGGGTTATTATGACCCGCACAGGCATGTTGAGCGTGTTTTACATCAGCATGGTAAGCGTTAATTAATGCACAAATAAGGATAATGACAATGAATAGGAGATGTTGTATTTTTAGGTATTTTTTTTACGAATATGTAAAAAAAACTTTTGTAGATCAATGTCTTTAAATGGCACTATTTTAAACTATTTCTGATGAATTCCACGATATTTTTAGGGAAGGCTATGGTAAATCTGCCGTTCGTGCAGATTATACCCTGTGGTCCAATGAATACCAATACAGATAGCACAGAAACTGTATTAAGTACAACTATATAATTAAACGAGGATCAGCAGGCAGCGCTGCGAACCATCAGCTCTAGTCGCACATGAAGTCGTTCTAGTCTAAGCTGTTAAACTAGTATTGTGGATTTACCGGCTACTTGTATTCTAAAGTAGCCGTTTTCATATAAAAATCAACTTGATTGTCAAAAAATGAATGTCGCTAAGTAGCTAGTGGCAACGAGGAATAGCGCATACTATAAAAACGCTTAAAATCATTTTTAAGTTACTCTTTTTATAAAACGGCTACTTTAGAGGCCATACTGAAGCGACCGGTAGAATACAAGTAACCGTTAAATCCACAATATCACCAAACTTATACCACCCTGTCCTTGCGCCTTCTAATTCGCGCTCTCTACTGTCACTAACGCCAGAAAAGATCGAATCCCACACACGTCACCCACCATCCTCGTTTTGTGACCATCACCACTGATATGAGTATAATTGTCATGACTCTCTCCTACACCTCGTGCTGCGGGAAGCTCATGGATTTTAAAAGTACGACATGACACCACAAGTCCCATTCGTTTCGCATAGCTCCGTTAGAACGTAAACAAAAAAAGCGTCAAGCAGTACACCTTATCTCCGATAAACTCTCTCACTTTGCCTGTCATGCATCACTGCTCAGAGCAAGAGAGAGCCACTCTCACAATCTTTGGGATTGCGAATCACTAGACAAGGGTGACATGAGAAATCAGGTCTAACGATTATCTCGTTATGGTCACGATCACTCGCAGTACTGCCTACTAGAGTGATTTTCAATGTGGATCGACATTCAAATATTGTCCTTCTTGGAAAAAAGTTTTTTCAAACTTACACACAACTTCAGCAGATTTTTGGAGAATGTGTGGTCAATTCTGCATGACTTACTGAGAAGATTCCGAGGAGTTTTTTCAAGAAATTGCTGCAGAACTTTACCAAATCAGTCATATTATTTCACGATTTTCATGTCTTTTATTAATGTTAATGTCTTATATCAGATATTTTGAAGGTCCAACAAAAACAAATTACAATAATATTCCTTGTCGTTTCCCAGGATATTAGCTACATGTCAAATATCAAGACCAACAGCGAAAGTTGATGGTCGAAGTAGTTGGTTTAGTCACCAAGCTTCCAAATTGCAAAAAAATACAAGAAAACGTGTTTGGCAATGTACACAACATTTTGCTATACTCCGTTCTGTTCAATTAAATTTCTGGAGGCATTAACGAGAAGTTTCAAAATCAATCTAGCGGACGTGCTATTGTATATACCCAGAGCCGTAGCGTGCGGTTTGCCAGGTTGGCCCCTGCCAAGGGCGCCAACCTTAGAGGGGCGCCAAAAAGGCCTAAGGCTAGAAGGAAACAGGAAGATGCTATTCTTTTCTTGATTGTTATCACGATTTCATTATTTAAAATGTTTAATATTGATCAAGTGTTTTTACGTGCTTCCGTATTCTCCAAAAAAAATCAGATTTCTCTAGATTATTTTTAATATTTATCGTTATGTTACCTGGTAATTTAGATACTTTTTTGTTTTGAGAAGCTATTTTAGTTATAGATGAGCAAAACAAAATCAAAAAGCTTTCGAAAGTCAAGTGAAAGTCTAGTTTAAATTCCCTAGCATTCGTACAGGGAAAGGTCATGAGGAAAGGTTTGAGGATTTTCTTCGCATTTAATGACCTAATTTACAGTATTCACAAACAGTATTTTGAATGAAAAATAAAATCAGGCGATGCTCCTATGATCTTTCAACTCATCCAATTGTTATTTCCAGTAAATGTTTCTTTGGGCTTAAACTCTTGCAAATCTAGCAGAATTTTTAAAGTCGACTTCACCTAAAAACTACCAGTGTTTTTTTTTCTATTCCACAAAAAACAAATTGATTATTCCAGTAATTCCTTCATCAATTTTACCAGGAATTTCTTCAGAATTTTTTTGCTAGGTTTTCTCGAGAAAATCTTTCAAAAATATTCCTCAAGAGATTTCTTTGAAAAATTATCTAACAATTTCCTCTAGAAATTGTCTCAGAAACTTCTTCAGGGATTCTTAAAAAAAATCTACTGGAAAATTTTCTTGAAAATTCTCGAAACAAATTTCTATATTCCTTCAGAAATTCCTCCAGGGAGGCTTTCAGACAGTATATTTGGAAATTAGACAAAGGATTCCTCTCGATATTTTCCCAAGAATTTTATTGAATAATGCGGAGCGGACCTGGTGTGGTGATTAGAACACTTGACTATCACGCCGAGGACATGGGATCGAATCTCACCCTCGACAAACTCGCGAAATGTGAGTTCTTCCTTCGAAAGGAAAGTAAAGCGTGGGTCCCGAGATGAGCTAGCCTAGGGCTAAAAATCTCGTTAATACAGATAAAAAAAAGGAAAAAAAATGAATCTTACACCATTTCTTCAAAATTCCAAAAAAATTTTAGATTCTTCTAGTTTCCTGCAAACATATCTTTGAGGATTAGGTACTTAGAAACTTTTCAATAGATTTTCTCAGTAACTCCTCCATTAATTCCTATGAAAAATCTTGCAGATATTCTGTTAGAATTCCTTCGAAAATTCTTCAATGGATTTTTTTTAAGAATTAGACCAAAGTTTCCTTTAGAAAGTTCACATCACATCGCTTAAAAACACTTCCATTGATACCTTCCGAAAATGTACTATGCTTATTAGGAACTGCTCCATATGTTTCTGCTAGAATGCCGCTAGGAAACCATGAATTTCCTCAAAAACTCTTCCAGAAAATCATAATTTTGGAATTGATTCAGAAATTTCTACAGATAATCCGTTAGAAAATCTGCCATTGATTCCATCCAAAACTTCCCCAAAGGTTTCTTTTGAAAGCCTTCCATGGATTGCTTCAAAATTTCCTCCAGGGATAGCTCCATAAAACTTTCTAGGACTTTTTTTTGTCTAAAGCCCAAAAAAATTCCTTAAGAATCTTTTTCAGGAACTCCTTTTACATTTCTCCCAGTATTCTTTTAAAAAAAAATCTTCCAGTGGTTCTTTACAATTTCGTACAGGCATTACATCAGGCATTTCTTCACGAACTGCTCCAGGAAATAGTCCAGGAATTTCTGCAAAAGTTACTTCATGAGATCTATTGGAAATTCTTGCTGAAATTCTGAAATTTCTCCAGTATTTTCGTCAAGTATTCCTCCGAATATTTTTGCTGAAATTCCTCCAGCGATTCTTGTATAATTTAATCCAGCAGG